>NW_026968006.1:550293-1150293 GCF_028390025.1 Pseudophryne corroboree | reverse complement strand
ACTAAATTAAACTTGCTTCATTGGAAAGGCAGCAAGATGCATCCTCATTTCAATGTCTACTGAAATAATACAGGTTGACACCAGGAAACATTAACGCCACTGCATCCTTGCTGCTTTCTCATGTGGAAGTCTGTTTAATATGAAAACAAGGTGATATCTAATTAGCACACAGGTAAGGAATTAAGAAAATCTTTATTTAAGGGTGAAGATGTTTCTCACAAAATCGTTGCCCCAATGCATCATTGAAATTCAAGCTGGAAAGATGATTTTAATATATCACTTGTACATTTTGAATTGCTCTTCTGGTGACAATGTAGTTTGTTTTTGTCAATTACCATTTAAATAATAGGGTAAAGAAAATTAAGTGGATTTTTGAAAGAAAACAATACTGTCAATATACTATTAAAACAAATTAAAATGGTAAAAGTTATTGTACTTTAAGTAAAAATAAAAGAGCCAAAATATCAATCCCAGTTTTGGATTACTTTAATTAACAAACAAAAAAATGCATATAGCAGAGAATAGTTTCAATCTGCCTACCTCTGGGTTATGGGCCCAGCATGCTTCCATTGCTGTACTCTGCTGCACATGTAAGTGCAAGAGATCCTGAAGCACTCACTCATCATGGGAAAGTACCAATGTGTTTCTTCGTTGGTTGATGGAAGAAACATCTTACAAAAACTCTCCAGATGATTGACTTTTTCAAGTTTTTCTAGGAAACGTTTTAGATGAATGCTTATTAGCCCTTGTCAGTATATACTTTCACAATGTGTCTCTGTGGCGCAATCAGTTAGTGTGTACTGCTATTAACCAAAAGGTTGGTGGTTCAATCCCACCCAGGTACGTAATTGACCTTGTTACCAGATTTTGGTGATCTTTAAGTAGACAAGTCAAAATTTCAAACCTCCTGTTATGGTGTAGGGTACCTGGCCTTCTCTGATGTAATCAGAGTTAGATTTGATTCAGTGATTTTATAAAAACAGCTAGGAAGCACAATTTAGCAGTGGGTTGCAGAGAAAAAGAAATATGCTGGCAAAAAAATCCATTTGAGTGATTAGGATGCAGTGGCGTTAATGTTTCCTGGTGTCAACCTGTATTATTTCAGTTGACATTGAAATGAGGATGCATCTTGCTGCCTTTCCAATGAAGCAAGTTTAATTTAGTAATAGGTGAAAAACCGTCCCTACAAAGGTGTTAATCAGAGACTTGGCTTTGTGGACACTTTTCAGAGAACAAATTTGTTAGCATAAAAATAAAGCCAGAAAATGAAGAGCTGTTTAATCACTCAAATGGATTTTTTTGCCAGCATATTTCTTTTTCTCTGCAACCCAATGCTAAATTGTGCTTCCTAGCTGTTTTTATAAAATCACTGAATCAAATCTAACTCTGATTACATCAGAGAAGGCCAGGTACCCTACACCATAACAGGGGGTTTGAAATTTTGACTTGTCTACTTAAAGATCACCAAAATCTGATAACAAGGTCAATTACGTACCTGGGTGGGATTGAACCACCAACCTTTTGGTTAATAGCCGTATACACTAACTAATTGCGCCACAGAGACACATTGCGAAAGTATATACTGACAAGGGCTAATAAGCATTCATCTAAAACGTTTCCTAGAAAAACTTTAAAAAGTCAATAATCTGGAGAGTTTTTGTAAGATGTTTCTTCCATCAACCAACGAAGAAACACATTGGTACTTTCCCATGATGAGTGAGTGCTTCAGGATCTCTTGCACTTACATGTGCAGCAGAGTACAGCAATGGAAGCATGCTGGGCTCATAACCCAGAGGTAGGCAGATTGAAACTATCCTCTGCTGTATGCTTTTTTTTTTTGTTAATTAAAGTGATCCAAAACTGGGATTGATATTTTGGCTCTTTTATTTTTACTTAAAGTACAATAACTTTTACCATTTTAATTTGTTTTAATAGTATATTGACAGTATTGTTTTCTTTCAAAAATCCACTTAATTTTCTTTACCCTATTATTAAAATGGTAATTGACAAAAACTAACTACATTGTCACCAGAAGAGCAATACAAAATGTACAAGTGATATATTAAAATCATCTTTCCAGCTTGAATTTCAATGATGCATTGGGGCAACGATTTTGTGAGAAACATCTTCACCCTTAAATAAAGATTTTCTTAATTCCTTACCTGTGTGCTAATTAGATATCACCTTGTTTTCACATTAAACAGACTTCCACATGAGAAAGCAGCAAGGAAGCAGTGGCGTTAATGTTTCCTGGTGTCAACCTGTATTATTTCAGTAGACATTGAAATGAGGATGCATCTTGCTGCCTTTCCAATGAAGCAAGTTTAATTTAGTAATAGGTGAAAAACCATCCCTACAAAGGTGTTAATCAGAGACTTGGCTTTGTGGACACTTTTCAGAGAACAAATTTGTTAGCATAAAAATAAAGCCAGAAAATGAAGAGCTGTTTAATCACGCAATTTGATTTTTTTGCCAGCATATTTCTTTTTCTCTGCAACCCACTGCTAAATTGTGCTTCCTAGATGTTTTTATAAAATCACTGAATCAAATCTAACTCTGATTACATCAGAGAAGGCCAGGTACCCTACACCATAACAGGGGGTATGAAATTTGACTTGTCTACTTAAAGATCACCAAAATCTGATAACAAGGTCAATTATGTCCCTGGGTGGGATTGAACCACCAACCTTTTGGTTAATAGCCATACATACTAACTGATTGCGCCACAGAGACACTTTGCAAAAGTTCCTACTGACAAAGGCTAATAAGCATTCATCTAAAACGTTTCCTAGAAAAACTTTAAAAAGTCAATAATCTGGAGAGTTTTTGTAAGATGTTTCTTCCATCAACCAACGAAAAAACACATTGGTACTTTCCCATGATGAGTGAGTGCTTCAGGATCTCTTGCACTTACATGTGCAGCAGAGTACTGCAATGGAAGCATGCTGGGCCCATAAGCCAGAGGTAGGCAGATTGAAACTATCCTCTGCTATATGCATTTTTTTTGTTAATTAAAGTAATCCAAAACTGGGATTGATATTTTGGCTCTTTTATTTTTACTTAAAGTACAATAACTTTTACCATTTTAATTTGTTTTAATAGTATATTGACAGTATTGTTTTCTTTCAAAAATCCACTTCATTTTCTTTACCCTATTATTAAAATGGTAATTGACCAAAACAAACTACATTGTCACCAGAAGAGCAATACAAAATGTACAAGTGATATATTAAAATCATCTTTCCAGCTTGAATTTCAATGATGCATTGGGGCAACGATTTTGTGAGAAACATCTTCACCCTTAAATAAAGATTTTCTTAATTCCTTACCTGTGTGCTAATTAGATATCACCTTGTTTTCACATTAAACAGACTTCCACATGAGAAAGCAGCAAGGATGCAGTGGCATTAATGTTTCCTGGTGTCAACCTGTATTATTTCAGTAGACATTGAAATGAGGATGCATCTTGCTGCCTTTCCAATGAAGCAAGTTTAATTTAGTAATAGGTGAAAAACCATCCCTACAAAGGTGTTAATCAGAGACTTGGCTTTGTGGACACTTTTCAGAGAACAAATTTGTTAGCATAAAAATAAAGCCAGAAAATGAAGAGCTGTTTAATCACTCAAATGGATTTTTTTGCCAGCATTTTTCTTTTTCTCTGCAACCCACTGCTAAATTGTGCTTCCTAGCTGTTTTTATAAAATCACTGAATCAAATCTAACTCTGATTACACCAGAGAAGGCCAGGTACCCTACACTATAACAGGGGGTATGAAATTTGACTTGTCTACTTAAAGATCACCAAAATCTGATAACAAGGTCAATTACGTCCCTGGGTGGGATTGAACCACCAACCTTTTGGTTAATAGCCTTACACACTAACTGATTGCGCCACAGAGACACTTTGCAAAAGTACATACTGACAAATGCTAATAAGCATTCATCTAAAACGTTTCCTAGAAAAACTTTAAAAAGTCAATAATCTGGAGAGTTTTTGTAAGATGTTTCTTCTATCAACCAACGAAGAAACACATTGGTACTTTCCCATGATGAGTGACTGCTTCAGGATCTCTTGCACTTACATGTGCAGCAGAGTACAGCAATGGAAGCATGCTGGGCTCATAACCCAGAGGTAGGCAGATTGAAACTATCCTCTGCTATATGCATTTTTTTTTGTTAATTAAAGTAATCCAAAACTGGGATTGATATTTTGGCTCTTTTATTTTTACTTAAAGTACAATAACTTTTACCATTTATTTTGTTTTAATAGTATATTGACAGTATTGTTTTCTTTCAAAAATCCACTTCATTTTCTTTACCCTATTATTAAAATGGTAATTGACAAAAACAAACTACATTGTCACCAGAAGAGCAATACAAATGTACAAGTGATATATTAAAATCATCTTTCCAGCTTGAATTTCAATGATGCATTGGGGCAACGATTTTGTGAGAAACATCTTCACCCTTAAATAAAGATTTTCGTAATTTCTTACCTGTGTGCTAATTAGATATCACCTTGTTTTCACATTAAACAGACTTCCACATGAGAAAGCAGCAAGGATGCAGTGGCGTTAATGTTTCCTGGTGTCAACCTGTATTATTTCAGTAGACATTGAAATGAGGATGCATCTTGCTGCCTTTCCAATGAAGCAAGTTTAATTTAGTAATAGGTGAAAAACCATCCCTACAAAGGTGTTAATCAGAGACTTGGCTTTGTGGACACTTTTCAGAGAACAAATTTGTTAGCATAAAAATAAAGCCAGAAAATGAAGAGCTGTTTAATCACGCAATTTGATTTTTTTGCCAGCATATTTCTTTTTCTCTGCAACCCACTGCTAAATTGTGCTTCCTAGGTGTTTTTATAAAATCACTGAATCAAATCTAACTCTGATTACATCAGAGAAGGCCAGGTACCCTACACCATAACAGGGGGTATGAAATTTGACTTGTCTACTTAAAGATCACCAAAATCTGATAACAAGGTCAATTAGGTACCTGGGTGGGATTGAACCACCAACCTTTTGGTTAATAGCCATACATACTAACTGATTGCGCCACAGAGACACTTTGCAAAAGTTCCTACTGACAAAGGCTAATAAGCATTCATCTAAAACGTTTCCTAGAAAAACTTTAAAAAGTCAATAATCTGGAGAGTTTTTGTAAGATGTTTCTTCCATCAACCAACAAAGAAACACATTGGTACTTTCCCATGATGAGTGAGTGCTTCAGGATCTCTTGCACTTACATGTGCAGCAGAGTACTGCAATGGAAGCATGCTGGGCCCATAACCCAGAGGTAGGCAGATTGAAACTATCCTCTGCTATATGCATTTTTTTTTGTTAATTAAAGTAATCCAAAACTGGGATTGATATTTTGGCTCTTTTATTTTTACTTAAAGTACAATAACTTTTACCATTTTAATTTGTTTTAATAGTATATTGACAGTATTGTTTTCTTTCAAAAATCCACTTAATTTTCTTTACCCTATTATTAAAATGGTAATTGACAAAAACTAACTACATTGTCACCAGAAGAGCAATACAAAATGTACAAGTGATATATTAAAATCATCTTTCCAGCTTGAATTTCAATGATGCATTGGGGCAACGATTTTGTGAGAAACATCTTCACCCTTAAATAAAGATTTTCTTAATTCCTTACCTGTGTGCTAATTAGATATCACCTTGTTTTCACATTAAACAGACTTCCACATGAGAAAGCAGCAAGGAAGCAGTGGCGTTAATGTTTCCTGGTGTCAACCTGTATTATTTCAGTAGACATTGAAATGAGGATGCATCTTGCTGCCTTTCCAATGAAGCAAGTTTAATTTAGTAATAGGTGAAAAACCATCCCTACAAAGGTGTTAGAACGAAAGATTTGCAATATTGCGATAAGACATCTCTGTGCAGTTTCTGAGTAGCTCGAGACTTACTCTGCCAGTGCGATCAGTTCAGTGCTTGTCGTTCCTGGTTTGACGTCACAAACACACCCAGCGTTCGCCCAGACACTCCTCCGTTTCTCCAGCCACTCCCGCGTTTTTCCCAGAAACGGTAGCATTTTTTCCCACACGCCCCTAAAGCGGCCTGTTTCCGCCCAGAAACACCCACTTCCTGTCAATCACATTACGATCACCAGAACGATGAAAAAACCGTGAGTAATATTCCTAACTGCATAGCAAATTTACTTGGCGCAGTCGCAGTGTGAACATTGCGCATGCGCATTAAGCGGAAAATCGCTGCGATGCGAAGAAAATTACCGAGCAAACAACTCGGAATGACCACCTATGTGCACTGCAGGGAAGGCAGATTTAACATGTGCAGAGAGAGTTAGATTTGGGTGTGGTGTGTTCAATCTGCAATCTAATTTGCAGTGTAAAAATAAAGCAGTCAGTATTTACCCTGCACAGAAACAAAATAACTCACCCAAATCTAACTCTTTCTGCACATGTTATATCTGCCTCCCCTGCAGTACACATGGTTTTGCCCAACTGCTAACAAAATTCCTGCTGCGATCATCTTGGAATTACCCCCATCGATTGATGTTTTCACACTGCTCGTGTATATAAGACATAGGGCCTAATTCAGTTTGGATCGTAATACGCGTTCCAACCGCAAAAACTATGAAGAGGATGGGGGCATATACGCAGGGTCCATCCTGTGCGTGTGCCTACATTTTCTCCGGGTGCCCCGCAGAAAATGCGAATGCCTCTGCCTGTCAATCAGTAGAGGGCGTACCTTCGCAGGTATATCGCGATCATGAGCCATGTCTCCCATTTTTGTCATTATAGGTGCTCTGTGAGCTGCTGGCCATGCCCCAGCCCCTCTGTCTCCCGTGAATAGACATTGAGGCTTATTCAGACCAGATCGCTTCAATTTATTTTCACCCAGCGGGCAATCTGGTCTGCACTGCACATGCGTATGCACCACAATGCGTAAGTGCGACGGTCCGGAGATCACAAGAAGATTGACAAGAAGAGGGTGTTTGTGTGGGTGGCAACTGAATGTTTCTAGGGAGTGTCCGGAAAAACACTGGAGGGACCCGGCGTTTTGTGGGAGGATTTGTGACGTCACCTCAATGGCTGAGTAAGTGCTGAGCTGTGCAGCTCTTGTGCACATGTGATCACACACCTGGACAGCAAATTTTCCCTTCCGCTGTAGGCGGCAACTACCTGATTACAGGGATGCAAAAAACACACCCTAGCGATCAGGTCTGAATTACCCACAATGTGCATATTTGCAGAGCAACAAACTACAGGGAGCCTTCCACCCCCCCCCCTTCCCCATGGGAAGGGGGGGGGGGTTGTTTGGGTTAGCTGGACATTCCCCAAAAAAGTGACTGTCCTGCAAAAATTGGGATAGTTGGGAGGTATGTTCAAATACATTTATTGTTTTGCATGCAGGGTAAATACTGGCTTCTTTGACATTTAGCCACAAATGCTGCACAGCTGAATTACAGTATTACACTGCAATTAACAGTTATGCTAGGACATTCCCCCTCCCAAATCTACCTCTCTCTGCATGTTACATCTGTCCCACAGTGGCGTGCGGTGAGGTCAGTGGCTAGTGAGGCACTACAGCCATAATGTCCGCCGAATCCTGCCGATGACCCTTAGCCAATGCCCGCTACTGCCTCTGAGCCGATACCCGCTGCCACCGCCAATGGCTTACAAACTCGCCCACAATCAACTGACCCAGCCCTCCACCACTAATTTCTATCTCAGTCCGATGCCGCCAATGCCCGCTGCCTGCCTGCTCATTGTTCTCGTTATATATTATAAATTTTTAAAGAAAAAAAAAATGAGTGTTTGGGACTGGGAAGGGTGAGGGAGGAGGACATGAATGCAATTTTGTTGTCCAGGGCTTCCATTAACTTAAAGGAGAAGGGTCTGAATGGGTTAAAAAAAATGCGTGAGGTCCCCCCTCCTTAGTATAACCAGCCTCGGGCTCTTTGAGCCGGTCCTGGTTATTTAAATACTGGGGGAAAAATTGGACAGGGGTTCCCCGTATTTAGACAACTAGCACCGGGCTCTTAGACCGGTCCAGGTTCCAAAAATACGTGGGACAATAGATGTAGGGGTCCCCCATATTTTTAAAACCAGCACCGGGCTCCACTAGCCAGAGAGATAATGCCACAGCCGGGGGACACTTTTATGTAGGTCCCTGCGGCCCTGGCATTACCCCTCCAACTAGTCACCCCTGGCCGGGGTTCCCTGGAGGAGTGGGGACCCCTTAAATCAAGAGGTTCCTCCCCTCGAGGCACCCAAGGGCCAGGGGTGAAGCCCGAGGCTGTCCCCAGCACCCCTGTGTGGTGGGTGCCGGGCTGATAGCCATGTGTGTAAAAAAAGAATCTTGTTTTTTCGTTGTGGTACTACAAGGCCCAGCAAGCCTCCCCCGCTTGCTGGTACTTGGAGAACCTCAAGTACCAGCAGGCGGGGAAATAACGGGCTTGCTGGTACCTGTAGTTCTACAACAACAAAAAATACCCAAATAAAAACACAAACACACACAGCGTGACAGTAAAATTATTGAGACAGGCTGTAGCATGTGGGTGCATGTAACCCTATAAAAGTGATGGATTGGGTGACTATTACAATACCCACTGTTGCTGTCTGAAAAATGATGGATTTATAGATTGCTCTGCCGAGACATGTTTTTTTCTAAAATGCACCACAGGTATGGATGGATAGTATACTTGACGACACAGAGGTAGGTAGAGCAGTGGCCTACTGTACCGTACTGCTATATATTATATTATTTATTATTATTATCCTTTATTTATATGGCGCCACAAGGGTTCCGCAGTGCCCAATTACAGAGTACATAAACAAATAATCAAACAGGAAAACAGCAACTTACAGTTGACGACAATATAGGACAAGTACAGGGTAAATAAACATAGCTACATCAGCAGATGACACTGGAATAAGTATCAGGTGGCAGAAGACTGCTGGATTTGGTGCAGCTGAAGATTATTAAAGTAAGAAAAGAGTAAGCACATGAGGGAAGAGGGCCCTGCTCGTGAGAGCTTACATTCTAAAAGGGAGGGGTAGACAGACAGGGGTGAGACAGATGGGGTACATAGAGAGCATGGAACAGAGGTTTAGGATGAGATTTGGCTGGGTTTGGTGAAGAAGTGGGTCTTGAGAGCCCGTTTGAAGTTTTGTAGAGAGGTGGAGAGTCTGAGGGGGAGTGGTAGGGAATTCCAGAGAAGTGGTGCAGCACATGAAAAATCTTGGAGGTAGGAGTGGGAGGAAGTAATCCGTAGGCAGGAGAGTCGGTGTGCATTAGCAGAGCGAAGAGGACGGGTGGGAGTGTAAAGCGAGATAAGATCAGAGATGTAGATGGGAGAGGAGTGGGTGAGGGCTTTGTAAGCAAGTGTGAGAAGCTTGAAATGGATTCTGAAAGGGAAGGGGAGCCAGTGAAGGACTAGTAAGAGAGGAGAGGTGGACGTAGTGCGTTTGGTGAGGAAAATGAGCCGGGCAGCAGCATTGAGGATAGATTGGAGTGGAGAGAGGTATTTGTCAGGAATGCCAGTCAGGAAGAGATTACAGCAGTCCAGTCTGGAGATGACTAGTGAGTGGATAAGAGTCTTAGTAGCATCCTGGGTCAGAAAGGGTCTGATCCTGGAAATATTTTTTAGATGAAAACGGCAGGTTTGTGAGAGGTGCTGAATGTGTGGTTTGAAGGAGAGGGAGAAGTCAAGGATTACTCCAAGACAGCGCGCTTGGGGGGTAGAGGAGATAGTAGTGCGATTGTAGGAGGTGAGATTATGCGGGAGGGAGGGAAGATGATCAGCTCGGTCTTAGACATGTTAAGTTTAAGAAAGCGCTGGGACATCCAGGAAGAGATAGCAGAGAGACAGTTGGAGATACGAGTGAGGAGAGTAGGGGAGAGGTCTGGAGAGGAAAGATAGATTTGAGTGTCATCAGCATAGAGATGATATTGGAAACCAAAAGAACTAATGAGCTTACCTAGTGAGGACGTATAGAGAGAGAAGAGAAGAGGACCAAGGACAGAACCTTGGGGTACCCCTACAGTTAGTGGAAGTGAGGGGGAGGTGGAGTCATGAGAGGAGACAGAGAATGAACGGTCAGAAAGGTAGGACGACAACCAAGAGAGGGCAGTGTTACGCAGACCAATGGAGTGAAGGATTTGCAGTAGGAGAGGATGGTCCACAGTGTCAAAAGCAGCAGAGAGATCAAGTAGAATAAGTAGAGAGTAGTGTCCCTTAGATTTAGCAGCATGGAGGTCATTGCATACTTTTGTAAGGGCAGTTTCAGTGGAGTGGAGAGGACGGAAGCCAGACTGGAATGGGTCAAGCAGTGAGTGTGAGGAAAGAAAGGAAGTAAGGCGGTTGTAGACAATACGCTCAAGGAGTTTGGAGGCAAAAGGGAGGAGAGAGATGGGTCGGTAGTTGGAGAGAGTGTTTGGATCAAGGGTAGGTTTTTTAAGAATAGGAGAGATGAGAGCGTGCTTGAAGGCAGAGGGGACAGTGCCTGATGAGAGGGAGAGATTGAGAAGGTGGGAAAGATGGGAACAAGCAGAAGAAGAGAGGTGGCAAAGGAGGCGGGAGGGGATAGGGTCAAGTGGGGAGGTGGTGAGGGGACAGGAACGAATGAGGGCCATGACTTCCTCTCCAGATGCATGGGAGAAAGATGACAGAGTTGGTACGAGGGATGGGGAGGGTTGGTAAGGGATGGGAGAAGGCTGGTTACTGATAGTCTGGTGTGATGTGATGTCCTGACGTATGGAGTCAATTTTGGATGTGAAGTAAGTGGCAAAGTCAAGAGCAGAGAGTGAGGAAGGGAGACGAGGTGGAGGTGGGCAGAGGAGTGAGTTGAGAGTGGCAAAGAGGCGCCGGGGGTTGGAAGACTGGGAGGAGATGAGGTTCTTGAAGTATGACTGTTTAGCAAGAGAAAGGGCAGCACTGAAGGATGAGAGCATAAGTTTGAAATGGAGGAAGTCTGCCTTAGAGCGTGATTTCCTCCAGTGTCGCTCAGCAGTACATGAGCATTTTTGCAGATATCTGGTGCATTTGGTGTGCCAGGGTTGAGGTGTTAATTTGCAAGGGTGAATAGTGGTTGGTGGAGCAACAGAGTCAAGAGCAGAAGTAAGGGAAGCATTGTATGTGGAAGTGGCTTGTTCAGGGCATGAGAGAGAGAGAATAGGAGAGAGAAGTGAGTCAAACAGGGAGGAAAGGAATGTGGTGTCAATAGCTTCAATGTTACGCTTAGTGATGGTAGCCTTAGGAGGTAGAGATGGGGAAGTCGAGAGAGATAGGTTGAAGGAGAGCAGGTGGTGGTCAGAGAGGGGAAATGGGGAGTTGGAAAAATCAGAAATATCACAGCGGTGAGTGAAGACCAGATCCAGTGAGCTCCCATTCACATGGGAGGGTGAGGAGGTCCACTGGGAGAGACCAAGTGAAGAGGTGAGGTTAAGGAGTTTAGAGGCAGGGGATTGTGTGGGGATGTCAATAGGGATGTTGAAATCGCCTAGGATAATGGTGGGAATGTCAGAAGAGAGGAAGTGAGGAAGCCAGGAAGCAAAGTTGTCGATGAATTTGGAAGCAGTGCCAGGGGGGCGGTAAATGACAGCTACTCTAAGATGGACTGGTTGGAAGAGGCATATGGCGTGGACCTCAAATGTAGAGAATATAAGGGATGGTTCTGGTGGTATGAGTTGGTAGGAGTAACTAGAAGGTAAAAGGACCCCAACACCACCCCCATGGCGACCCCCAGGTCGGGGTGTGTGTGTGAATGTAAGGCCCCCAGCAGAGAGAGCAGCAGCAGAAGTAGTGTCAGAGGGCGTAATCCAAGTTTCAGTAATGGCTAGTAGGTGTAGGGAGTTGGAAATGAAAAGGTCATGAGTGGGGACCAGTTTGTTACAAACAGATCTGGCATTCCAGAGGGCACAGGATAGGGGGTATGAGTTTGTGGGAGAGATGTGAATTAGATTTTCAGGGTTGCTGTAGCGATGAGGTGGGATTAACTTTGAGGGCAGGGATGATGAGAGAGTAGTGATGGTACGGGTGCCTGAGCTAGGAGGGGAAACTGCAGGAGGTGGGCAGGGAGGGAGGTCAGTGTGATGTGGATGGGGGTGTGGGGAGGTGACAGGGAAGGGAGAGAGGGAGCAGGGCTGAGTTGTGGGGTAGCAGGACCATGGGGCAGAGGTGAATGAAAGTGGGGTAACAGGAAAGGTGGGGGAAGGAAACAGAGGGATGGAGGGGAGACAGAGGAAGGGAGAGAGGAGGAGGTGGAGGAGACTAGTGGGGAAGGATAAAGATACATTATTAGGTAGACACTGAGTGATGTGGGGAGTATAAGAAAACCTTGACATAGTGTTAAGTAGGTAAATAGGTTGAAGTAGTGGAAGTAGGAGAGGAGACTGTAAGGCAATCCGAGCAGAAGAATTGCAGAAATGCAGGTGAGAAAAGCAGTGTAGGCTCAAGGGGTGTAGATTTAGTATGAAATGAGTCAAAAGCGTAGATAAAGTGGGTGCAGAAATGTATTTGGAGTGTAAGAAATGAAAGGATTGTGAGAGGTTTAAGAAGCAATGGTAATTATGTTAGATGTTTTAAGTGTTTGCAGGTAAAATTGCATTGGTGCAGCTGTGCTTAAAAAACAAAATTACAATAATACAGATACAGGCATTTGTAGGTGAAATGGATGGTTTATGAAATGTCCAAGTAAGGTAGTTCTGTGCTATGTAATCAGATGCAACAATCAGGAGGTGAGTGATCTGAGGAGTAAGTGTTATGATTCCTGTACTCCAGACCGGAGAAGATCTTATGGCAGGGATCTGAGTACAGGAACAATATGCTGGTAGTGGGAGCTGGAGAGCCTAGTAACCCCTGGCGCCCTAACTCCGTTGTCTCGCCCGTGTTATCAGAAATCCCCTGCGAGACTATGGTTGCTTGAGCCCATGGCAGCCGCGTTCGAAGGGCGGATTATGTCTGCCCAACCCCGATGCCCCCGCAGGTCTTAATGGGAGACAAGGGGAAATCCGAGACAGGGTGATAACAAGGGGCCCTCTGACTAAGCAACCAGGCCAGGGGTTACAAGCTAACTAACTTAAATCTAAAGGTATGTGCGGACTAGCCGCCAGGGAAAAGGACAACCAAAGATCCACTGATCCTACACTCCTATCCGGCACCGCTGGACACCAGAGTGGATCTGTGGAAGCGGAATCCTCCGCAAAAGCTCCAGAACACAATTAAACAAAATAATAAACAGTAAGCGGACAAGCCGCAACACACGGCTGCGCCGCGACTCACGAACACCACCAGATGTTAAAGGTGCTCGGTCAGACTCCAGGAACAGATGGTAAACTTCCGAGTACAGGATCTCTGAGGACAGGAACAACTGAATAGACCGGGACTGGGAACTCTCTGCAGCAGACACAGGCAAACAGGAAGCTCAGGAACTAGCAGGAACCAAGCTCAGAACTCAAGCAGACTGAAAACCCAGAAATATCACCAGCGTCTGTGAACTGCAATCAGCCAGCATATAACAGAGAGGCCTAATTAATAATCCAGAGCAGCTGGCCTATTGCATGATTCCAGCTGACAAGATGCAATTAGCAGCCAGGTGAGGCTGAACACATGGAACAAGCTGCAATTACACAGACTAACCAGCGGCAGCAGACAAGAGCATACTAAAACAGAGCAACAGGAAATCCTGGCATGCAAGACAACTTAATAAACATAAAATAGAAATGAACCACTACCTGTGGTTCATAACAGTATCCCCTCCTTAAGGGTGAGCTCCGAGCACCCCATGATACCCACGGGGAACATAAACAGAAGTATAACATAAAATACAGAACCAAAATGCAAAACAGGAATGAGCCACAGCCGTGGCTCATAACATTACCCCCCTCTTGAGGAGGGGTCAAAAGACCCCAAAATTCAGACTATCCAGAACAAGGGATACAAAAAAAAACCTGACACATTGGTCAAACAGACACGAAAACAGAAACAAGCTGCAACCACAGCTTGTAACAGTGCCCTCCCCCTGACGGTGGCCACTGGACACAAGATAAGGAAAAAAAAATCTTTTTTTTTTTTTTTTATCAAGGCAAGAGTCAAAAATTATTTCTTTTTCTTCTTCTTCTTTTTACAAAGCTCTTTAGGTCTGACCAAGGTAATTCCCCAAACATTGTCTGAACTGATGGTACCACCCAACAAGGCTGCGTTCAAATCAGAGACAGGTTTCTTACCCTTGGGAGCTGAACTTTCTGGCAAAGTACTATTATTAGAAGAAGAAGAAGTCAGAAAAGCACATCCTGCAGTCAAAACAACGGGCTGGGACTCTTGTGCCGAGTTTACAGTATTTGGTGGAATCTCAGCAGACAAGACGGGTGACTTAGAGGAACCTGAACCAATTTCTTTGGAACCATATCTTTTAATAATTGCATTACTGAATGCTGGGGGATCCTGAAGAATGGGATCTTCAGCTTTCATTAGGCTAGTCGCCCACTCAAAAGGCTCTCCTTTAAAAGAATAAATAAGATAGAGCACAAGGTTCTCTGGAGTGATGCCCAGAAATGGTCTAGACAACATAATAATGTAATAGTGTTTGTAAAGCGCCAGAAATTGGGCTAAGTCCCCATCAAAGATTATGGATGTTGAGATATCAGAGTCAGGATCTGTTTCCTTCCCATCTGACTGACTGAAGTGCTTTGCTAGGACCTGGTCACTATTGCCCTTACTTGAGGCTGAGACTCTCTGAACCCCACCCGGGGCAGTGACTTTCTGAACCCCACCCGGGGCAGTGACTTTCTGAACCCCACACGGGGCAGTGACTTTCTGAACCCCACACGGGGCAGTGACTTTCTGAACCCCACCCGGGGCAGTGACTTTCTGAACCCCACACGGGGCAGTGACTTTCTGAACCCCACACGGGGCAGTGACTTTCTGAACCCCACACGGGGCAGTGACTTTCTGAAGCCCACACGGGGCAGTGACTTTCTGAACCCCACCCGGGGCAGTGACTTTCTGAACCCCACCCGGGGCAGTGACTTTCTGAACCCCACCCAGGGCAGTGACTTTCTGAACCCCACCCGGGGCAGTGACTTCCTGAACCCCACCTGGGGCAGTGGCCTCCGGGAACCCCGCTGGGGCAGTGGCCTCTGGGAACCCCGCTGGGGCAGTGGCCTCCGGGAACCCCGCTGGGGCAGTGGCCTCCGGGAACCCCGCTGGGGCCGTGGCCTCCGGGAACCCCGCTGGGGTCAGCACCTCGGATTCTTTTACTGGGACCGGGCCGTTGGCCTCCCTGACTGGGATCGGGCCATCGGCCTCCCTCTCTGAGTCGATAATTATCGAAAGTTCTCCCGGGACTATGACTTCCGGGACTTTTGCTGAAGCAATAACGTTCAGATCCTCCACTAATGCTATGCTTCTTAAGTTCTTTCCTGGGGAAGCGACTTCTAGACCCTTCTTTGGGGCTGCGTCTCTCGAGACCCCACTTGGGGATATTACTTCAAAGATCCCTTCTGGGGTTTTGCTTCTCGAGTTCCCTTCAAGAACTATGGTTTTAGATACCCTTTCTGGGATTGCGCTTTTCAAAGCCCTACCTGGGGTAACAGCTTCTGAGACCCCTTCCGGTATGGACACCTGAACTATAATATTTGATGTCCCTCTATAAGCTAGGGCATCGGGTACCGCTCCAGCACTCTGGGCATCGGGTACCGCTCCAGCACTCTGGGCATCGGGTACCGCTCCAGCACTCTGGGCATCGGGCACCGCTCCAGCACTCTGGGCATCGGGCACCGCTCCAGCACTCTGGGCATCGGGCACCGCTCCAGCACTCTGGGCATCGGGCACCGCTCCAGGACCCTGGGCATCGGGCACCGCTCCAGGACCCTGGGCATCGGGCACCGCTCCAGGAACCTGGGCATCGGGCACCACTCTAGGAACCTGGGCATCGGGCACCACTCTAGGAACCTGGGCATCGGGCACCACTCTAGGAACCTGGGCATCGGGCACCCCTCCAGGGACTTGCAACTCCGCTTCCACAGGAACCCCAAGAGAGGAGAGAAACATTCCCCTTTGATTCCTGAATCTATAATGGGGCTCCCTTGCCCAAGGACCCCAATTATAGGACAGAGAGCTTTTTTGTGTGGGTTGTGTGACAAGTACCTCTGCCACAGTAGAGACAGGAGTAGGTCTTGTATCATGACTCAACTTGGCCAGAGGGCAAGACTCGTCACCACACTTTGGCTTGCGCAACTCACAGGTCTGCAGATAATGGCCTAAACCCCCACAATATAGGCATAAGTTTAAGTTTCTGCGACGCAGACGCTCCTCTTCTGAGAGCCTGGGCCGCAGAAAACTTTTAAACCTTTTCTCTTCAATTAAACCAGAGGATTCTCTTGTCACCATACTGTGAACAAGAGTCTCTTTAGAGATAGATGTACTCTCAACGACTTCTGGCAAAATGAGCAAGATTTTAGTCAGAAGGTTTTGCAGTTGCTTTAGGGATTGCTGCCAAACTTGTAGTCGCTCTGGTCTCAAAGCACTGAATACAGAGTTCAGGGCTTCGAGAGATGCCTGCAGGGCTTGCATAGTAGACATAGGAGGATTTAAGACAAGGCAAGACAAGGCAAGACAAGACAAGACAAGACAAGACAAGGCAAGACTAAATTTTGCTAAACAAATCAAGATTTTTTTTTTTTTTTTTTTTAAACACCGGACTGGATTCTAAACACCGGACTGGATTCTAAACTCCGGACTGGATTCTAAACACCGGACTGGATTCTAAACACCGGACTGGATTCTAAACACCGGACTGGAATCTGCACACTGAATTCTAGACAGGACTGGATTCTAGACTAGACACTGGACTGGGCCAAAAAAGAAAAAAAGTTTTATTTCTTTTTTGTGGTATGGCTGGTGATAATGTTATGATTCCTGTACTCCAGACCGGAGAAGATCTTATGGCAGGGATCTGAGTACAGGAACAATATGCTGGTAGTGGGAGCTGGAGAGCCTAGTAACCCCTGGCGCCCTACCTCCGTTGTCTCGCCCGTGTTATCAGAAATCCCCTGCGAGACTATGGTTGCTTGAGCCCATGGCAGCCGCGTTCGAAGGGCGGATTATGTCTGCCCAACCCCGATGCCCCCGCAGGTCTTAATGGGAGACAAGGGGAAATCCGAGACAGGGTGATAACAAGGGGCCCTCTGACTAAGCAACCAGGCCAGGGGTTACAAGCTAACTAACTTAAATCTAAAGGTATGTGCGGACTAGCCGCCAGGGAAAAGGACAACCAAAGATCCACTGATCCTACACTCCTATCCGGCACCGCTGGACACCAGAGTGGATCTGTGGAAGCGGAATCCTCCGCAAAAGCTCCAGAACACAATTAAACAAAATAATAAACAGTAAGCGGACAAGCCGCAACACACGGCTGCGCCGCGACTCACGAACACCACCAGATGTTAAAGGTGCTCGGTCAGACTCCAGGAACAGATGGTAAACTTCCGAGTACAGGATCTCTGAGGACAGGAACAACTGAATAGACCGGGACTGGGAACTCTCTGCAGCAGACACAGGCAAACAGGAATCTCAGGAACTAGCAGGAACCAAGCTCAGAACTCAAGCAGACTGAAAACCCAGAAATATCACCAGCGTCTGTGAACTGCAATCAGCCAGCATATAACAGAGAGGCCTAATTAATAATCCAGAGCAGCTGGCCTATTGCATGATTCCAGCTGACAAGATGCAATTAGCAGCCAGGTGAGGCTGAACACATGGAACAAGCTGCAATTACACAGACTAACCAGCGGCAGCAGACAAGAGCATACTAAAACAGAGCAACAGGAAATCCTGGCATGCAAGACAACTTAATAAACATAAAATAGAAATGAACCACTACCTGTGGTTCATAACAGTATCCCCTCCTTAAGGGTGAGCTCCGAGCACCCCATGATACCCACGGGGAACATAAACAGAAGTATAACATAAAATACAGAACCAAAATGCAAAACAGGAATGAGCCACAGCCGTGGCTCATAACAGTAAGTGACTCACATTTGTTATTAGTTCTTCAGTTTTCTTTGTTTTGTTAGATTGGTGTGCTTCTGTTTTCCTTCTTTTTCACTTCGATTGAACGCTGATTGAACACTGCTGTTATGTGTCAATTTTATCACGCTTTGATAAAAATGCACGCTTAGATCAATAAATGCACAGCCAAATGGCTTTGCACAGCCTACACCATTGGACTTAAGTAGAAGACTATTACAAGTGAAACCAATAATTGAAATCTGTAACCACACCCCACCCCCTCAAATGCCAGGCAATAAATTACCTTAAAAACAACAACCAGGCATTCCACAAAGATTAAACTGGGTCTATATCATTCAAAACTTTAAAAAAGTACTTCAAAATCACATACTATGCAATAATGTTTCAATTTGCATAACCCAGCAGAATTAGCTTTGCATATATAGATATAGTGCAGCAGAATATATTGGTGGTTGTAGTCAATTGTAATTAACTGTAGGTGACAAGAAGAGAAGAAACGTTAATTCACAATCGATATCAGCTGAAGATAAATTAACGCTGATTGAACGCTGCTGTTATGTGTCAATTTTATCACGCTTTGATAAAAATGCACGCTTAGATCAATAAATGCACAGCCAAACGGCTTTGCACAGCCTACACCATTGGACTTAAGTAGAAGACTATTACAAGTGAAACCAATAATTGAAATCTGTAACCACACCCCACCCCCTCAAATGCCAGGCAATAAATTACCTTAAAAACAACAACCAGGCATTCCACAAAGATTAAACTGGGTCTATATCATTCAAAACTTTAAAAAAGTACTTCAAAATCACATACTATGCAATAATGTTTCAATTTGCATTACCCAGCAGAATTAGCTGTGCATATATAGATATAGTGCAGCAGAATATATTGGTGGTTGTAGTCAATTGTAATTAACTGTAGGTGACAAGAAGAGAAGAAACGTCAATTCACAATCGATATCAGCTGAAGATAAATTAACGCTGATTGAACGCTGCTGTTATGTGTCAATTTTATCACGCTTTGATAAAAATGCACGCTTGGATCAATAAATGCACAGCCAAACGGCTTTGCACAGCCTACACCATTGGACTTAAGTAGAAGACTATTACAAGTAAAACCAATAATTGAAATCTGTAACCAAACCCCCCCCACCTCAAATGCCAGGCAATAAATTACCTTAAAAACAACAACCAGGCATTCCACAAAGATTAAACTGGGTCTTTATCATTCAAAACTTTAAAAAAGTACTTAAAAATCACATACTATGCAATAATGTTTCAATTTGCATTACCCAGCAGAATTAGCTTTGCATATATAGATATAGTGCAGCAGAATATATTGGTGGTTGTAGTCAATTGTAATTACTCAGCAGAATTAGCTTTGCATATATAGATATAGTGCAGCAGAATATATTGGTGGTTGTAGTCAATTGTAATTACCCAGCAGAATTAGCTTTGCAAATATAGATATAGTGCAGCAGAATATATTGGTGGTTGTAGTCAATTGTAATTACCCAGCAGAATTAGCTTTGCATATATATAGTGCAGCAGAATATATTGGTGGTTGTAGTAAATTGTAATTACCCAGCAGCAGCTCTACTGCACTCAACATCACCAGTGCTCACAATATATATAATGCTATATACTATGCCATAGTGGTGCTTACTATATAACACCTCCTACTGCGTTCCCCCTGGCAATGAGCATGACACCCAGAGAGTGAAACCCCTGGCAATGAGCATGACACCCAGCACGTGATACTCTTGGCGTTGAGCAGTTTTTGTAAAAGTAATTAGAAGCTTTACTGTTGGGCATAGTGTATCACAGATATTGTGGTGTGTGACATAATATGTTCCAAAGGGCATTAATGTGTGGGGCTTAACATGGTGGAAATTACTGTACTTTTTTCCCTGTGGTGGCCGAGGTCTGTTGGTGCAGGGTCAAGAACTAGGGTGTAAGGTAGTCTTTGCCTGCAAGGCTACGCTCATTTTATGGAGTCCATACCCATACATTTAAGTGTGGCATATACCTGCGCTTGCTCGCGGGGTGAGAACATCTCCCTAATTGAATTCAGCGATATGAATAGAGGTTGTGCAGCAGCCACAGAAAGGGTTAATCTCTGCAGCTTGTCACTAAATTACATTGTTGCAATTTTAGCTGGGAGCTGCAATAATTACTCTAATACATAACACAGCCAACACTTCTATATTCACACAATATACTGCATGGTGAATATAGAAGTGGTGCTTGCTAAACAGCACCTCCTACTGCATTCCTCATCACCGCTGGTCACACTCATATCAGGCCCATAATGCTGTCTACTATGCCATAGTGGTGCTTACTATATAACACCAGGTGCTGTGCAGTGGTCAAAACACACTAACTGGTCCCATGCTGTTGTTGAACTAAAGGCCTATACACACGATGAGATTCGGTCTATGCTAATAGGTTTCAAAAGGTTACATAAAAGCTACTTTATGTATTTATTCATTAAAATTTTTAAGTTGTATTTTACAACCATACAATGATATGATATATAATGTATCGTATAATCATTACATAATGTTGATGGCATTGAATTGTCTCTGCCTTGACTAGTGGCAGCAGCTTCAGCACTAGGTGGAAGTGGATCTTGATCTTTCCCTATTTTACCCTCCACCTTTTTGTTCTCCATTTTTTAATGTGTGGAATTATATGCCAGTAATATATCTGGAATTAGACGGTGGTAATGTCTGGAATTAGATACCACTAGATAGATACCAGATATCACTGTGACTGGAATGATGACATATGCACAGTGACAGGACACTACCACAGCACCCTACAGCAGCCATATGCGGCACAAGACACTGGAGTATTAGTAATGTACTGTAGTATACTGAGCACCACAAGACAATGAGCAGTGATACGGAGCACTGATGAGATTACTAGAACTGACACTGAGCAGCCAGATGCAGCACTGGACTATTAGTAATGTTCTGTAGTATACTGAGCACCACAATGCAGCACAAGACAATGAGCAGTGATACTGAGCACTGATGAGGATACTAGAACTGACACTGAGCAGCAAGATGCAGCACTGGACTATTAGTAATGTACTCTAGTATACTGAGCACCACATTGCAGCACAAGACAATGAGCAGTGATACTGAGCACTGATGAGGATACTACTGAGAACTGACACTGAGCAGGAGAGACACACTACAATTTCATCTTGCGCCTCTTTTTTTATTTATCTTTGCATCATGTGCTGTTTGGGGCTATTTTTTTAAGTGCCATCCTGTCTGACACTGCAGTGCCACTCCTAGATGGGCCAGGTGTTTGTGCTGCCCACTTGGGTCGCTTAGCTTAGTCATCCAGGGACCTTGGTGCAAATTTTAGGACTAAAAATAATATTGGGAGGTGTGAGGTGTTCAGAATAGACTGGAAAGGAGTAGAAATTATGGTTATTGAGCTTAATACTATAGGATCAAAATTACCCCCAAATTCTATGATTTTAGCTGTTTGAGGTTTTAAAAAAAAATCACCCGAATACAAAACCCGAAAGGGTGGTTTTGCCAAAACGCGTCCGTATCCAAAACACAACTGCGGATCCGAAACCAAAACCAAAACATGAAACACGAAAAATGCCCGCTGCACATCTCTAGTTAGGGGAGAAGCATGTAGCCTTGTAGACTATGCACAGCTATATCTAGAAAAATATACGATCTAATCTTTAACCAACCAATGCAAGAAAGTATTTAATGTGAAAATACGAAACACTAGACTAATTGGAGGTGCGCCCTAAAGCAAATTACAATGTTAGGATTAGGGGGTTCGGAAAGACCTCTAGTGTAAACACTACTATATACATTTTAAGATAGGAAGGTACAAATTACATATTCACATTGCATCTATGGGCTGGATTCAAATGTCCCTTTCCTCCCTCAATCGTGCCCGTCAGCAGCTATTCTAATGTTGCTGCCAACGGGTGCGACATGTTTATTTCAGCTCGCTACCCCCAGGGGAAACAAGCTGAAATGTGTGCAAAGAGACCCATTTGGGCAACCAAACGGTGTCTTTTCATGATCGCGCCCATTACTTTATTCAGGTTTAGGTGCTTTGTGCACCTAAACCAGAGTGTAATGGGCGCAATAATTGAGGGCATTTGAATTTCCCTTATATGTGTGTGTGTGTGTGTGATATACACACAGACACACATACTGTATTTCTTTATATAATGGACACCTCAGTTTCTATTCATTCGTGTCCTGCCCCCTACTCTGTCAGACCCCTTCCCCTCTACTTTTCTGACCCCAAACGCCACTCATTCTTGTTGAGTGCTGGTGGGCCCATTCAGAATTTTGCTATGGGGCCCACAAAGGTCTAGTTACGCCACTGGGCAGGGTTGTAGAGGAGGCGGTGCAAGGCATCCTGTGAACAGTCAAAGCTTTAGCCTGTTGGTGCCTTGGATCAAGATCCAACTCTACACCCCGATGTTAGTGTAGTGCCTTTTGGGGTTAAGGTTTTACAGAAAGTTACAGGTTTTTTTAATTTAGTAAAATATGCCCCATTTTAAAGATAGGGCATTTACATTTGTTGCACCTATGCGGTACATAGCAGCCTGCAGGGCATGTACAGTGGCTTCATTTGGGTGCACATACATTGCCGGCTCCTGGTCGCAAACTGAAATTATTGTGTGTAAGTGGAATTAGCGGTGTTTATGTCATACAGGGGGTGGGGGAGGTTTGTGGTTGGTGGGGGGCACGCTGTGTGATTATTATCCTGCATCTATACATACATGCGCTAACACCTGGACATACACTGATGTACCCACACCTAATATCCATACATACACGCCCTGACACCTGGACATACACCAACATTCCCACACCTGCATCTATACATACACATGCTGACACCTAGACATACACCAACATACAAGCACCTGCATCTATATATACACGCGCTGACAAATGGACATACACCGACGTACCCACACTTGCATCTATACATACATGCACTGACATCTGGACATACAAGCACCTGCATCTATACATACACGCGCTGACACCTGAACCTACACTGACGTTCCCACACCTGCATCTATACATACACATTCTGACACCTGGACATACACAGACGTACCCACACCTGCATCTATACATACACGCGTTGACACCTGGACGTACACTGACGTACACACACCTACATCTATATATGCATGGATGCAAATGTGGGTACGTCTGTATACGTCCAGGTGTTAGCTAGAGATGAGCGGGTTCGGTTTCTCTGAAACCGAACCCGCACGAACTTCATGTTTTTTTCACGGGTCCGAGCAGACTCGGATCCTCCCGCCTTGCTCGGTTAACCCGAGCGCGCCCGAACGTCATCATGACGCTGTCGGATTCTCGCGAGACTCGGATTCTATATAAGGAGCCGCGCGTCGCCGCCATTTTCACACGTGCATTGAGATTGATAGGGAGAGGACGTGGCTGGCGTCCTCTCCATTAGAAATTAGATTAGAAGAGAGAGAGAGATTGTGCAGAGTCAGACAGAGTTTACCACAGTGACCAGTGCAGTTGTTGTTAGTTAACTTTTATTTATTTTAATATATCCGTTCTCTGCTATATCCGTTCTCTGCCTGAAAAAAAACGATACACAGCAGCAGCCAGTCACACAGTGTGACTCAGTCTGTGTGCACTCAGCTCAGCCCAGTGTGCTGCACATCAATGTATAAAAGGCAAAGCTTATAATAATTGTGGGGGAGACTGGGGAGCACTGCAGGTTGTTATAGCAGGAGCCCCCAGGAGTACATAATATTATATTAATTTAAAATTAAACAGTGCACACTTTTGCTGCAGGAGTGCCACTGCCAGTGTGACTAGTGGTGACCAGTGCCTGACCACCAGTATAGTAGTATATTGTTGTATGTATTGTATACTATCTCTTTATCAACCAGTCTATATTAGCAGCAGACACAGTACAGTGCGGTAGTTCACGGCTGTGGCTACCTCTGTGTCGGCAGTCGGAACTCGGCAGGCAGTCCGTCCATCCATAATTGTATTACAATATATACAACCTAACCGTGGTATTTTTTTTTCTTTCTTTATACCGTCGTCATAGTGTCATACTAGTTGTTACGAGTATACTACTATCTCTTTATCAACCAGTGTACAGTGCGGTAGTTCACGGCTGTGGCTACCTCTGTGTCGGCAGTCGGCAGGCAGTCCGTCCATCCATAATTGTATTATTATTAAAATATATACCACCTAACCGTGGTTTTTTTTCCATTCTTTATACCGTCATAGTGTCATACTAGTTGTTACGAGTATACTACTATCTCTTTATCAACCAGTGTACAGTGCGGTAGTTCACGGCTGTGGCTACCTCTGTGTCGGCAGTCGGCAGGCAGTCCGTCCATCCATAATTGTATTATTATTATAATATATACCACCTAACCGTGGTTTTTTTTTCATTCTTTATACCGTCGTCATAGTGTCATACTAGTTGTTACGAGTATACTACTATCTCTTTATCAACCAGTGTACAGTGCGGTAGTTCACGGCTGTGGCTACCTCTGTGTCGGCAGTCGGCAGGCAGTCCGTCCATCCATAATTGTATTATTATTATAATATATACCACCTAACCGTGGTTTTTTTTTCATTCTTTATACCGTCATAGTGTCATACTAGTTGTTACGAGTATACTACTATCTCTTTATCAACCAGTGTACAGTGCGGTAGTTCACGGCTGTGGCTACCTCTGTGTCGGCAGTCGGCAGGCAGTCCGTCCATCCATAATTGTATTATTATTATAATATATACCACCTAACCGTGGTTTTTTTTTCATTCTTTATACCGTCGTCATAGTGTCATACTAGTTGTTACGAGTATACTACTATCTCTTTATCAACCAGTGTACAGTGCGGTAGTTCACGGCTGTGGCTACCTCTGTGTCGGCAGTCGGCAGGCAGTCCGTCCATCCATAATTGTATTATTATTATAATATATACCACCTAACCGTGGTTTTTTTTCCATTCTTTATACCGTCGTCATAGTGTCATACTAGTTGTTACGAGTATACTACTATCTCTTTATCAACCAGTGTACAGTGCGGTAGTTCACGGCTGTGGCTACCTCTGTGTCGGCAGTCGGCAGGCAGTCTGTCCATCCATAATTGTATTATTATTATAATATATACCACCTAACCGTGGTTTTTTTTTCATTCTTTATACCGTCATAGTGTCATACTAGTTGTTACGAGTATACTACTATCTCTTTATCAACCAGTGTACAGTGCGGTAGTTCACGGCTGTGGCTACCTCTGTGTCGGCAGTCGGCAGGCAGTCCGTCCATCCATAATTGTATTATTATTATAATATATACCACCTAACCGTGGTTTTTTTTTCATTCTTTATACCGTCGTCATAGTGTCATACTAGTTGTTACGAGTATACTACTATCTCTTTATCAACCAGTGTACAGTGCGGTAGTTCACGGCTGTGGCTACCTCTGTGTCGGCAGTCGGCAGGCAGTCCGTCCATCCATAATTGTATTATTATTATAATATATACCACCTAACCGTGGTTTTTTTTCCATTCTTTATACCGTCGTCATAGTGTCATACTAGTTGTTACGAGTATACTACTATCTCTTTATCAACCAGTGTACAGTGCGGTAGTTCACGGCTGTGGCTACCTCTGTGTCGGCAGTCGGCAGGCAGTCCGTCCATCCATAATTGTATTATTATTATAATATATACCACCTAACCGTGGTTTTTTTTCCATTCTTTATACCGTCGTCATAGTGTCATACTAGTTGTTACGAGTATACTACTATCTCTTTATCAACCAGTGTACAGTGCGGTAGTTCACGGCTGTGGCTACCTCTGTGTCGGCAGTCGGCAGGCAGTCCGTCCATCCATAATTGTATTATTATTATAATATATACCACCTAACCGTGGTTTTTTTATACCACCTAACCGTGGCAGTCCGTCCATAATTGTATACTAGTATCCAATCCATCCATCTCCATTGTTTACCTGAGGTGCCTTTTAGTTCTGCCTATAAAATATGGAGAACAAAAAAGTTGAGGTTCCAAAATTAGGGAAAGATCAAGATCCACTTCCACCTCGTGCTGAAGCTGCTGCCACTAGTCATGGCCGAGACGATGAAATGCCAGCAACGTCGTCTGCCAAGGCCGATGCCCAATGTCATAGTACAGAGCATGTCAAATCCAAAACACCAAATATCAGAAAAAAAAGGACTCCAAAACCTAAAATAAAATTGTCGGAGGAGAAGCGTAAACTTGCCAATATGCCATTTACCACACGGAGTGGCAAGGAACGGCTGAGGCCCTGGCCTATGTTCATGGCTAGTGGTTCAGCTTCACATGAGGATGGAAGCACTCAGCCTCTCGCTAGAAAACTGAAAAGACTCAAGCTGGCAAAAGCACCGCAAAGAACTGTGCGTTCTTTGAAATCCCAAATCCACAAGGAGAGTCCAATTGTGTCGTTTGCGATGCCTGACCTTCCCAACACTGGACGTGAAGAGCATGCGCCTTCCACCATTTGCACGCCCCCTGCAAGTGCTGGAAGGAGCACCCGCAGTCCAGTTCCTGATAGTCAGATTGAAGATGTCAGTGTTGAAGTACACCAGGATGAGGAGGATATGGGTGTTGCTGGCGCTGGGGAGGAAATTGACCAGGAGAATTCTGATGGTGAGGTGGTTTGTTTAAGTCAGGCACCCGGGGAGACACCTGTTGTCCGTGGGAGGAATATGGCCGTTGACATGCCAGGTGAAAATACCAAAAAAATCAGCTCTTCGGTGTGGAGGTATTTCACCAGAAATGCGGACAACAGGTGTCAAGCCGTGTGTTCCCTTTGTCAAGCTGTAATAAGTAGGGGTAAGGACGTTAACCACCTCGGAACATCCTCCCTTATACGTCACCTGCAGCGCATTCATAATAAGTCAGTGACAAGTTCAAAAACTTTGGGTGACAGCGGAAGCAGTCCACTGACCAGTAAATCCCTTCCTCTTGTAACCAAGCTCACGCAAACCACCCCACCAACTCCCTCAGTGTCAATTTCCTCCTTCCCCAGGAATGCCAATAGTCCTGCAGGCCATGTCACTGGCAAGTCTGACGAGTCCTCTCCTGCCTGGGATTCCTCCGATGCATCCTTGCGTGTAACGCCTACTGCTGCTGGCGCTGCTGTTGTTGCCGCTGGGAGTCGATGGTCATCCCAGAGGGGAAGTCGTAAGCCCACTTGTACTACTTCCAGTAAGCAATTGACTGTTCAACAGTCCTTTGCGAGGAAGATGAAATATCACAGCAGTCATCCTACTGCAAAGCGGATAACTGAGGCCTTGGCATCCTGGGTGGTGAGAAACGTGGTTCCGGTATCCATCATTACTGCAGAGCCAACTAGAGACTTGTTGGAGGTACTGTGTCCCCGGTACCAAATACCATCTAGGTTCCATTTCTCTAGGCAGGCGATACCGAAAATGTACACAGACCTCAGAAAAAGAGTCACCAGTGTCCTAAAAAATGCAGCTGTACCCAATGTCCACTTAACCACGGACATGTGGACAAGTGGAGCAGGGCAGGGTCAGGACTATATGACTGTGACAGCCCACTGGGTAGATGTATGGACTCCCGCCGCAAGAACAGCAGCGGCGGCACCAGTAGCAGCATCTCGCAAACGCCAACTCTTTCCTAGGCAGGCTACGCTTTGTATCACCGCTTTCCAGAATACGCACACAGCTGAAAACCTCTTACGGCAACTGAGGAAGATCATCGCGGAATGGCTTACCCCAATTGGACTCTCCTGTGGATTTGTGGCATCGGACAACGCCAGCAATATTGTGTGTGCATTAAATCTGGGCCAATTCCAGCACGTCCCATGTTTTGCACATACCTTGAATTTGGTGGTGCAGAATTTTTTAAAAAACGACAGGGGCGTGCAAGAGATGCTGTCGGTGGCCAGAAGAATTGCGGGACACTTTCGGCGTACAGGCACCACGTACAGAAAACTGGAGCACCACCAAAAACTACTGAACCTGCCCTGCCATCATCTGAAGCAAGAAGTGGTAACGAGGTGGAATTCAACCCTCTATATGCTTCAGAGGTTGGAGGAGCAGCAAAAGGCCATTCAAGCCTATACAATTGAGCACGATATAGTAGGTGGAATGCACCTGTCTCAAGTGCAGTGGAGAATGATTTCAACGTTGTGCAAGGTTCTGATGCCCTTTGAACTTGCCACACGTGAAGTCAGTTCAGACACTGCCAGCCTGAGTCAGGTCATTCCCCTCATCAGGCTTTTGCAGAAGAAGCTGGAGGCATTGAAGAAGGAGCTAACACGGAGCGATTCCGCTAGGCATGTGGGACTTGTGGATGCAGCCCTTAATTCGCTTAACAAGGATTCACGGGTGGTCAATCTGTTGAAATCAGAGCACTACATTTTGGCCACCGTGCTCGATCCTAGATTTAAAGCCTACCTTGGATCTCTCTTTCCGGCAGACACAGGTCTGCTGGGGTTGAAAGACCTGCTGGTGACAAAATTGTCAAGTCAAGCGGAACGCGACCTGTCAACATCTCCTCCTTCACATTCTCCCGCAACTGGGGGTGCGAGGAAAAGGCTCAGAATTCCGAGCCCACCCGCTGGCGGTGATGCAGGGCAGTCTGGAGCGACTGCTGATGCTGACATCTGGTCCGGACTGAAGGACCTGACAACGATTACGGACATGTCGTCTACTGTCACTGCATATGATTCTCTCAACATTGATAGAATGGTGGAGGATTATATGAGTGACCGCATCCAAGTAGGCACGTCACACAGTCCGTACTTATACTGGCAGGAAAAAGAGGCAATTTGGAGGCCCTTGCACAAACTGGCTTTATTCTACCTAAGTTGCCCTCCCACAAGTGTGTACTCCGAAAGAGTGTTTAGTGCCGCCGCTCACCTTGTCAGCAATCGGCGTACGAGGTTACATCCAGAAAATGTGGAGAAGATGATGTTCATTAAAATGAATTATAATCAATTCCTCCGCGGAGACATTGACCAGCAGCAATTGCCTCCACAAAGTACACAGGGAGCTGAGATGGTGGATTCCAGTGGGGACGAATTGATAATCTGTGAGGAGGGGGATGTACACGGTGATATATCGGAGGGTGAAGATGAGGTGGACATCTTGCCTCTGTAGAGCCAGTTTGTGCAAGGAGAGATTAATTGCTTCTTTTTTGGGGGGGGTCCAAACCAACCCGTCATATCAGTCACAGTCGTGTGGCAGACCCTGTCACTGAAATGATGGGTTGGTTAAAGTGTGCATGTCCTGTTTTGTTTATACAACATAAGGGTGGGTGGGAGGGCCCAAGGATAATTCCATCTTGCACCTCTTTTTTCTTTTCTTTTTCTTTGCATCATGTGCTGATTGGGGAGGGTTTTTTGGAAGGGACATCCTGCGTGACACTGCAGTGCCACTCCTAGATGGGCCCGGTGTTTGTGTCGGCCACTAGGGTCGCTAATCTTACTCACACAGCTACCTCATTGCGCCTCTTTTTTTCTTTGCGTCATGTGCTGTTTGGGGAGGGTTTTTTGGAAGGGACATCCTGCGTGACACTGCAGTGCCACTCCTAGATGTGCCCGGTGTTTGTGTCGGCCACTAGGGTCGCTAATCTTACTCACACAGTCAGCTACCTCATTGCGCCTCTTTTTTTCTTTGCGTCATGTGCTGTTTGGGGAGGGTTTTTTGGAAGGGCCATCCTGCGTGACACTGCAGTGCCACTCCTAGATGGGCCCGGTGTTTGTGTCGGCCACTAGGGTCGCTTATCTTTCTCACACAGTCAGCTACCTCATTGCGCCTCTTTTTTTCTTTGCGTCATGTGCTGTTTGGGGAGGGTTTTTTGGAAGGGCCATCCTGCGTGACACTGCAGTGCCACTCCTAGATGGGCCCGGTGTTTGTGTCGGCCACTAGGGTCGCTAATCTTACTCACACAGCTACCTCATTGCGCCTCTTTTTTTCTTTGCGTCATGTGCTGTTTGGGGAGGGTTTTTTGGAAGGGACATCCTGCGTGACACTGCAGTGCCACTCCTAGATGGGCCCGGTGTTTGTGTCGGCCACTAGGGTCGCTTATCTTACTCACACAGCGACCTCGGTGCAAATTTTAGGACTAAAAATAATATTGTGAGGTGTGATGTGTTCAGAATAGGCTGAAAATGAGTGTAAATTATGTTTTTTGAGGTTAATAATACTTTGGGATCAAAATTACCCCCAAATTCTATGATTTAAGCTGTTTTTTAGGGTTTTTTGAAAAAAACACCCGAATCCAAAACACACCCGAATCCGACAAAAATAATTCGGTGAGGTTTTGCCAAAACGCGTTCGAACCCAAAACACGGCCGCGGAACCGAACCCAAAACCAAAACACAAAACCCGAAAAATTTCAGGCGCTCATCTCTAGTGTTAGCATGTGTATGTATAGATGTTAGGTGTGGGTACATCAGTGTATGTCCAGGTGTCAGCACATGTATGTATAGATTCACATGTGGGTAAGCCGGTGTACGTCCACGTGTCAGCATGTGTAGGTATAGATGCAGGTGTGGGTACGTTGGTGTACGTTTAGGGGTCAGCGTGTTTATGTATAGATGTTGGTGTGTGTATGTCAGTGTACGTACAGATATAGGTGTGTGTATGTATGTATGTATGTATGTATATGTGTAGAGGAAGGTGTGATACATACATATAACACATACATGATAGATAGATACATACATATATCACACACACGATAGATAGATAGATAGATAGATAGATAGAACACATACATACAAGATAGATACATACATACATACATGATAGATACATATATATACACACACATACGATAGATAGATAGATAGATAGATAGATAGATAGATAGATAGATATATCACAAACATATATGATTCATACATATATCACACACACATACATGATACATACATGAGAAAGACCTGGGATGGTGATGAGGCCAGGGCCCCCTGCTGATGTTGCGTTGAGGAAGGCAGTGTTCCAGGGCGGATGCCAGTCGGGGAGAGCGCCGCGCAGCCCGGGAAAAATACTGCTGAGGAGCTACATCTGGAAGAGCCCCTGGGAGGGAGAGTGCCACATGCCCCATCCTGCGTGGCAGACTCTGCAGGCCTGCACATGACAAGGGAGGTCTCTGGCCACACATACTCACCCTTCTGCTGAAGCCCCGCTGCTGTCCCCATCAGCGCTCTCCAGCGGTGAGCGGGGCCAGAATGAACCTCAACCTGTGAGAACTATCTTCATGATCAAGAGATCTCATATGCAAGATAAGTATGTGTTGGGATAGGGCTGGGGAGGGCGGCTGCTCGGGCACCCCCCCGTCAAGTTAAGGAGATTTAACTGAGGAAGCACAAGGGAACTCTCGTCTGGGGACAACAACTGCAGGGAGACCACATCTTTTCAGATGAACATGGGAGGGCGGAAGGCTGCCTAATACTGAAGCACCCTCAGACATTAAACCATATGCAACAACTATTGCAAGCATTCCTGGGGGAAGGTCTGCAGCAGACGGATTTGCATACGGTGATGTCATCCAAGCAGTGGGCCAAAGTTGGCTGGAACCCTCATCTGTATATGAAAAGAGAAAAGGGGCATGCAGGGCATGGCGGCCTTTTGCGGCGCTTGTATAACCCCAAGTTTGCATTAAACACCCCCACCCTCCTTCGGTGTGGGGCTCATGTTGGCCATGCCCAAGCCCCTGAAGCATTCAAGCTGATTTCTTGCAGCAGCTGGGCACTGTAACAGCTTCAGAGCTGCTCTACAAGACAAGTAAAAGGGTGTGGGCCCTGCAGCACCACCAGTAGTTTGCATACACACATATATAGGACAGCATCTCTTATATGCCCCAGGGTCAATAAAATAGTATCCTTGTCTAGACTATCCATCCCCTCAGATAAGGTATTTGTCCATGCCGCTAAAGCACTACACACCCAGGCCGACGCAATTGCCGGTCTGAGTAAGGTACCTGAATGTGTATAAATGGACTTCAGGGTAATCTCCTGTTTGTGGTCAGCACACTCTTTGAGGGCAGCCGTATCCTGGGACGGGAGGGCTACCTTCTTGGATAAGCGTGTTAATGCTTTGTCCACCCTAGGGGAGGATTCCCATCGTAACCTATCCGTTGATGGGAAAGGATACGCCATAAGAATCCTTTTTGAAATCTGCAGTCTTTTATCTGGAGATTCCCAAGCTTTTTCACATAACTCGTTCAGCTCGTGTGAGGGGGGAAAGGTTACCTCAGGCTTCTTTCCCTTGTACATATGTACCCTCTTGTCAGCGACAGGGGGTTCCTCTGTGATGTGCAAAACATCTTTTATTGCCATAATCATAAATCGAATGGATTTTGCCAATTTTGGCTGTAACTTTGCATCATCGTAATCGACACTGGAGTCAGAATCCGTGTCGGTATCTGTGTCAACAATCTGGGATAGTGGGCGCTTATGAGACCCTGACAGTCCCTGCAACATAGGATCAGGCATGGGTTGAAACCCTGACTGTCCCAAAGCTTCTGCCTTGTCTAATCTTTTGTGCAATGAGTTTACACTAGCATTTAAAACATTCCACATATCCATCCAATCAGCTGTCGGCGGAGACACCACATTCATTTGCTCCCGCTCCTCTCTAATATAGCCTTCTTCCTCAGACATGTCGACACACGTGTACCGACACACTACACACACAGGGAATGCTTTTTCTGAAGACAGTTTCCCCACAAGGCCCTTTGGAGAGACAGAGAGAGAGTATGCCAGCACACCCCCCAGCGCTATATAACCCAGGAATAAAACAGTAACTTAATGTTTGCCCAGTAGTGCTGCTGTATGTAATTTGCGAATTATGTGCCCCCCCCACCCCTCTTTTCAACCCTCTTGTCTAACGTGGTATAAGCAGGGTAGAGTCCGGGGAGCTTCCTCTCAGCGGTGCTGTGGAGAAAAAATGGCGCTGGTGAGTGCTGAGGGAGAAGCCCCGCCCCCTCGGAGGCGGGCTTCTGTCCCGCTTAAACTGTAAAATTGGTGGGGGCTTATACATATATAAAGTGCCCAGCTGTATATATGTTATATTTTTGCGAAAGAGGTTTATATTGCTGCCCAGGGCACCCCCCCTGCGCCCTGCACCATTACAGTGACCGGAGTATGTGAGGTGTATGGGAGCAAAGGCGCACAGCTGCAGTGCTATGCGTTACCTCAGTGAAGATCATGAAGTCTTCTGCCGCCTCTGAAGTCTTCTTTTTTTCTCATACTCACCCGGCTTCTATCTTCCGGCTCTGCGAGGGGGACGGCGGCGCGGCTCTGGGACGGACGGCGAGGGTGAGATCCTGCGTACCAATCCCACTGGAGCTAATGGTGTCCAGTAGCCTAAGAAGCAGGACCTTGCAACTCAGAGAGTAGGGCTGCTTCTCTCCCCTCAGTCCCTCGATGAGGGAGTCTGTTGCCAGCAGTGCTCCCTGAAAATTAAAAACCTAACAAAATACTTTCTGTCAGAAAGCTCAGGAGAGCTCCTGAAAAGCACCCAGTCTCCACTGGGTACAGTATCAAACTGAGTTCTGGAGGAGGGGCATAGAGGGAGGAGCCAGTGCACACCCAGAACTAAAGTCTTTCTTAAAGTGCCCATGTTTCCTGCGGAGCCCGTCTATCCCCATGGTCCTTACGGAGTCCACAGCATCCTCTAGGACGTTAGAGAAAATAGGATTTTAATACCTACCGGTAAATCCTTTTCTCTTAGTCCGTAGAGGATGCTGGGCACCCGTCCCAGTGCGTACTGTGTCTGCAGTTATTAAATGGCCCTTAACTCCAGAACATTTATGTGGAGATGAAAACATCCAAGGAAGACTTGACCATCTTCCTTGGATGTTTTCCCCCTGTGTGACTGCTCTCCAGCCTCGGAGGGTGGCATCCGTGGTCCCTAGGATCCCGTCCTGGATCCCGAACCATCGCCCCTCTAGGTGGTGAGAACTGTGCAGCCACCAATGGAGTGAGATTCTGGTCTTGGAAGACAGGATTTTCCTCCGGTGCATGTGTAGGTGGGATCCGGACCACTTGTCCAACAGGTCCCACTGGAACACTCTGGCATGGAACCTGCCAAACTGAATGGCCTCGTAGGCCGCAACCATCTTCCCCAGCAACTGAATGCATTGATGGATTAACACTCTTGCTGGTTTCAGAATTTGTTTGACCAGACTCTGGATCTCCAGAGCCTTTCCACTAGAAGAAAACCTCTTCTGTGTCCAGTATCACTCCCAAAAACAACAACCGCGTCATTGGGACCAACTGCGATTTTGGCAAGTTTAGGAGCCAACCATGTTGTTGAAGAACTGTCAGGGAGAGTAGATGTTTTGCACCAACTGGTCCCTGGATCTCGCCTTTATCAGGAGATCATCCAAGTACGGGATAATTGTGACTCCTTGCTTGCGAAGGAGAACCATCATTTCCGCCATCACCCTGGTGAAAATCCTCGGAGCCGTGGACAGACCAAACGGCAACGTCTGAAATTGGTAATGACAATCCTGAATTGCAAACCTCAGGTAGCTTGATGCAGTGGCTAAATGGGAACATATAAGTAGGCATCCTTTATGTCTACCAAAACCATGAAATCTCCTTTATCCCCCGGACTGGAGATCACTACCCTGAGAGATTCCATCTTGAAATTGAATTTCTTTAGGTAGAAATTAAGGGATTTCAGATTTAAGATTGGTCTGACTGAGCCGTCCGGCTTCGGGACCACGAAGAGGCTTGAATAAAAACCTTCTCCCTGCTGACTAAGGCTGATTTGAACAATCGGTGAGGGGGAACGTCTTGAAACCCCAGTTTGTACCCTTGGGACACTATTTGTAAAACCCACGAGTCCAGGTCCGAATGAATCCAGAACTGACTGAAGAGTTTTAGACGTGCCCCCCACTGGTGCGGGCTCCTGCAAGAGAGCCCCAGCGTCATGCAGTGGATTTGGCAGAAGCAGAGGACGATCTCTGCTCCTGCGATCTTGAAGAGGCTACAGACCTCTTCCCTCTTTTCCTTCCTCTACCTGCAAAGAAAGGGGAATCTTAACTTCTTGCATATCTATTGGGCCGAAATGACTGCGTCAGATAATGATGCGTCTTCATCCGTTGAGAGGGAACATAGGGCAAGAAGGATGACTTACCTGCGGGAGCTGCCGAGATCAAATTAACTAGGCCGTCGCCAAACAAGGCTTCACCTTCATAGGGAAGAGACTCCCTTTCTTCTTGGAGTCAGCATCAGCATTCCCTTGGTGAATCCACAATGCCCTCCTATCCGAGACTGCCATGAAATTGGCCCGTGAGCACTTGTGCCCGGTGTAGGATTTTTAAATATGTGTAGTTTACTGTATGCAAGGGTTTAAAACCTTTTAGGAACTGAGCTCTAAGGTGTATTACATGTAGTTTAAAAAAAACAAAAAAGGTTTATTTTATGGCAGTAGTTTCCAAACTGGGGTTCTTGCACTGGTAGCATAGTTTGGTGGTCCAGGACCAATTAAAATTATTTATACTTTATTAAATTGGCAAAACCATTCCCTCACAACATAACTGAACCTGAGGATGACATGCTATAAACACAATTTACTTAATTTTATATTTTTTTCTGAATTTCTCAATAAAAAAAACTTTGGCCTAGGGGTGCCGTGAAACAAATTTTGATACTCTAGGGCAGGGGTGTCAAACCCATGGGCCGCATGCCGCCCCCAATGCATCCTTTTGTGGCCCACAGGCCGGGGTCCGGCAGGGGTCCTTTTGTGGCCCGATCACCTTGCTTAGAGCGAGGGCAGGAGAGTGCAGCCAGAGTCTTTGCTTTCTATGTGCGGCACCATCTTCCCGAAGAGATCACCGGGAAGATAGTGCCCCTTCCACTGGCTACAGCACAGGTATACTGGGGTGGGGTAGCAAACTGGGGGCCCCAATGGGCCCCTCCAGCAGTCCCTCTACCAAAACACGTCTTTTGGTGGTTTTGCGGTGTTGTTATAACTACATGGTGACGATACTGTAGCACAGAGATTTTCAACCATTTACAACTCACGTCACACAGAACAAGATTTAAATATTGACAAGGCACACTGAAATATAATGGTGATGCATGGTGCAGTATCGTGTCCTAGGATGTCATGTCGCAGCTTCTCCATAGGTAACGCCTGAACAGGCCCAGTGACAGGGGGGACAAAGGGGACACTTGTTCAGGGCTCCAAGTATTAAGAACAGAAATAATGGGGCCACAGTGCCAATATTGCTTTTTAAAGTGTATCCACCAACTGCTCAATTTAAGCAGGAAAACAATTAACAGGCCAACTAAACCCTCCCCCCTCCTTTTACCCCATCACTTTGTCCAGTCCCTGTGGTCCATACTGTATTGCCATTATTATGCATGTTGCTGTGCTGGCCCTTTTCTGAATGTCCCTGCCACCGCCACCGAAGAGCTGGATAGCCCAGTATGAAAACCACCTGCCGGCCTCACTGACGGTCCGAGTCAAAGGCTCCATTTTTTTTTAAAGATCCCTCTGCCAAGTTAAGGGGGGGTTGAGGGGGCCCCAGAGATATCAGTGTACTGGGCCCCGAGATTTCTGTTGCTGGCCCTGACCCTCAGGGCGTATCTACCCCTTGGCCAGGATGGCACTTGCCAGGGGCACCATCCAGCTGTGCCAACCGTGGCTAAGGGATAGAGTTCTGCAGTCTCGAAAGGGCGCTATGGCAATCAGCGTGGGACTGACCAATTAGACGGTGAGGGAAGGATACTGAAATTGTCCCAACCCTGTTACAGTTTGAAACGCCCCTCAACTGCTGTCCACTGCTTCACTCCTAGCCCTGCCCCTTTGAAATTATTAATCCCTACCCCCCGGTAGGCGGAGTTCTCCAGGCCCATACTCAGGAGTCACCACTGCTGTACATTATGTGCCGGTTGTAGAGGCAGAGCGGGGAACATCAGAGAACGCCACAAATTACACAGTGGGCAAGGAGATGGCTGGAGACAGCTGCACAGCCATGCCTTGCAAGTTCGAGAGAGCTGTTGAATTTCAGCACTTCAAGTCAGAGCCTGCCCCCTGCTGCCCAAGCAGTCCGTGACAGTTAGTGTCGAGGAGGGGGGGATTTGTGCATGTGTGCTATCAGTGTGTGTGTGGGGGGGGTGGGGGGGTGGAGGATGTGTGTGACTGTGAGGGAGCTGTCAGTGTCAGTGGGGAGAGGAGCAGGAGGGAGTTGTCAGTGTGTGGAAGTGATGAGAGTTGTCAGTACTGGGGAAATATGTGTGTGTGTGTGTGTACTAGATTTAGGAGTGTGTGTTTGTGAGAGGTTTGAGTTGGGGAATTAGAGTTCATACAGTAATTAAATGTTTTCATATTGAGAACTACATCTCCCAGCATATACAGTGTGCTGGGGATGCTAACAAGCTTTATTTAAAAGTTTAAAAAACATTGCTTTTATGACTGCAATGGTTAAAAAGGGAGAGCTATAAATCAATTTATCAGTGAATGATCGCAGTTTGAGCTGTTACATTTTACTGAACCACCTATCCCTCCACACTCACTACCTGTCCTCAGGATACATTTACCATCCCGGCAGACGGTATACCGGCGGACATTTGACCGATGTTGGAATCCTGACACCACTTGGGAGACTGGTGCCGGCACACAGACAGCCGACATCCCGAAGGCGAGTATTGGAGGGAGGGTTAGGACCGGGGGAGGGGGTGTTAGGGAAGGCACTAGGAGGGGGGGGGGTTAGTCCTAGCTGCCACCCCCTGAGGGTTAGCCCTATCCGCCACCCCCCCAGAGGGTTAGGATTAGGTATCATGTGACTGCTGGAATCCCAAGCGCCGGATGCCATACCCAACCCCCTTTACTTTTTCAGGCATTTCTATCTCTCCTCTCTCTATGGTGTTCCGATTGCCCACTTTCCCTTGTGCTTTTCTCTCTCTCTCCTTTGTTTAGAGCATCAGTTTCTGTAGTCCACTTTATCCTTATTTTTTCCAGTGTTTCACTATCTCTCTGATGTAATGAGGATGTATGGTCTAGAGGGATCAGTAATGCATTGTACTGTATAGAGGCGTCAGGGATGTAGCGTAGGGTATAGAGGCGTCAGGAATGTAGCGTAGGTTATAGAGGCATCAGGAATGTAGCGTAGGGAATAGAGGCATCAGGGATGTAGCGTAGGGTATAGAGGCGTCAGGGATGTAGCATAGGGAATAGAGGCGTCAGGGATTTAGTTTAGGGAATATAGGCATCAGGGATGTACTAGCAGGTATATAGGGGTCAGTGTACTGTATAGAGGGGTCAGTAATGCAGTGATGGTTATAGAAAGGTCAGTGATGTAGTGTAGGGTATAGAGGGGTCAGTTATGTAGTGTGGGGTAAAGAGGGGTCAGTAAAGATACTAAACTGAAGTACTTAGAACACTTCTTGAATTAAGACACAACCTGCAAGAAAAAGTATGCAATATGGGTGAAAAGGCAAATGTCAGAGGTCTGATACAAGTGACCAGCTCCACACCTTGCACCACATAGCGTTATGTTAAACTGGGATATGTTCTTTTTTGGTGTGTGTGTGTGTGTGTGTGTGTGTGTGTGTGTATGTGTGTGTGTGTGTGTGTGGGGGGGGGGGGTGCCAAAGGAAATTTTTGCCATTGGCTCCTTTGGTCTAGAACCAGCCCTGATCACAAAATATTTTTGTCTGAGCAGACTGGACACTGATCAGCGTTGGCTCATTCTCAGCCCCCCGCCCAGCCTCTGCTGCCAACAGACTGCTATTAGCTAGTTAACCTTCTACCTTCCCTATCTATGACACAGACTGCTGCTAATGCTACCAGAATGTTCCCAGTGGCTTCACACCAACAGTGAATCCCAGCCGATGATGTAGGGCAGCGTGTGGGGGAGGGGGTCAGTTGCTGTGGCTCCAACATGGTAACCGCCAATGGACTGCAATGCTTTATCAAATGGGGGGGCGCCAGTCCCTTACTTTGCCAGGGGCGCTTGGACCCCTAGCTACACCTCTGTTGACCCTAACCGATACCCCTAAACTAACCATAACTCCTGCAGTAAAAATCCATGTTTCTATGTATATAGGGGGTCATTCCGAGTTGATCGCTTGCTGCCGTTGTTCGCTGCGTAGCAATCAGTTGAAAAAAAATGGCTAATCTGTGCATGCGCATGCTCCGTAATGTGCATGCGCATCGTACGGGTACAAAGTCCATTGTGGTTTTGCACTAGTTCTAGCGATTATTCCAATCACAGAACAGGCCACAAGGAGATTGACAGAAAGAGGGCGTTTCTGGGTGTCAACTGACCGTTTTCAGGGAGTGCTTGGAAAAATGCAGGCGTGGCCGAAGAAATGCAGACGTGGCTGGGCATTCGCTGGATGGGTGTGTGACATCAAAAGCCGTCCCTCGGTTGTTAGAATCAACGCACACGAAGTGTAACTACAGTGCTGGTCTTATTTTGAAACGATTTTGCAGGCGCTCTGCTGCTCAAGTGTTCGCACTTCTCCAAAGTGAATATACACTCTCCAGTGGGCAGCGACAATGCGTTTGCATGGCTGCTAAAAACTGCTAGCGAGCAATCAACTCAGAATGACCCCCATAGTGTATTGCAAGAAAATATCTGTAAATCCAATGGTACCGTAAGTGCGGTATATACTCGCACTTCTTTGCGGGGTGAGAACATCTCCCCTAAGTGAAGTCAGCCCTATGAATAGAGTTTGTGTGATCCCTGTGCAGCAGTCACAGAAAGGGTTCATCTCTGCAGTTTGTCACTCAAATTACATTGCTGCATTTTTTCTAGAAGTGGATCTGAGAGCTGTTACCCGCAGACCAGCTACAATAATTATCCTGGGTACTCACTAGACCAGTGGTTCTCAAACTGCACCCTGGGGTGCCTCAGGACACTTGCAGGGGTGCCTTGCAGGGGCGGAACTGTGGGAGGCAGTGGAGTCGGCTGCCGCCGGGCTCCTGACCACAAGGGGGCGCATCTCCTCCACTGTCTCCCGCAGCCTGAGAACTGCGCTGCTATTGTGGACGGAGGAGCAGTCACTGACACGGAAGCTGCCTCCTGTAGGGAGAGATGGCACTGGCTGCAGCTAGGGGGAGCTCCAGAGCACAGCTCCTCTTCTAGCCAGCCGAGGGAAGCTCTCTGCTCCGTCAGCCTGATGATGAAAGCCAAAGGTAGACACTGTGTGGGGGGTAGGGGAGAGGTGTATTTGGGGGGAAGCACTGTGTTTTGTGTGTGCTTGTTTTTAAGTGAGGTGTGTGTGTGTTTTTAATGAAAGTTGTGCATTCAAGTAAAAGGCATGTGTGTGAGTGATGTGTGTGTGTGTAAGTGAGAGACATGTGTATGTAAGTGAGAGGCATGTATGTGTGTGTAAGTGGGAGGCATGTGTATGTAAGAGAGACTTGTGTGTGTAAGTGAAAGAGACGTGTGTGTGTGTGTGTGTGTGTGTGTTTAAGTGAATGAGGCGTTTGTGTGTTTTTTATATATATATCTAGTGTTCACGCTAGGTGTCTGCACCTTTTTTTAGACAGATGAATCCCACCCTGCCCGTTTTTGTGCGCCCTACCAACCCGCCGTTTTCTGCCTGCCGTACCCCGCCACGCCGCCAGACCCAGCCGTGCGCCGCCGGACCCGGTAAGCACATGAGAGTCCCCCTGGGCTAAATTAACCTTGTAAGTATTTTGCAGCTGTAAACTTCAGTCTCAGTGCTCTCTACCTGGTGCAGTGTGCCTCAGTGCTCTCTACCTGGTGCAGTGTGCCTCAGTGCTCTCTACCTGGTGCAGTGTGCCTCAGTGCTCTCTACCTGGTGCAGTGTGTCTCAGTGCTCTCTACCTGGTGCAGTGTGCCTCAGTGCTCTCTACCTGGTGCAGTGTGCCTCAGTGCTCTCTACCTGGTGCAGTGTGCCTCAGTGCTCTCTACCTGGTGCAGTGTGCCTCAGTGCTCTCTACCTGGTGCAGTGTGCCTCAGTGCTCTCTACCTGGTGCAGTGTGCCTCAGTGCTCTCTACCTGGTGCAGTGTGCCTCAGTGCTCTCTACCTGGTGCAGTGTGCCTCAGTGCTCTCTACCTGGTGCAGTGTGCCTCAGTGCTCTCTACCTGGTGCAGTGTGCCTCAGTGCTCTGCCTGGCGCAATGTGTATAACGTGCTCTATCTGTCGCAGTGTGTAGGAGGTTCTATCTGGTGCAATGTGTATTAGGTGCACTACCGTGTGGTGTAATGTGAATTGCCACTATTATGAAACAACGCCGCTAGATTTTTGGAGCGCGCCTTCGGCGCGCACTGTCCATGTTTTGGCCCATAGGTATGGGAGCACCAAGCATTATAGTATGTACCTAAGTTTGCCCATCCCTCCCCGTGATCAGCACCCTGCCGTAAAAAAAATCCTACAGTGAACACTAATTATATCGGCACACCACTGCGCCAAAGCATCTCCATCGAGACCTGCTGGCGGGTGAGGGAGCACTGTAGGTGTACTATAATGGTATGCTGGTGTCTGTTTTATTGTAATAACTGACTTGGTGTGCATCCACTTTGTATGTGTATCTATATTACTACTGGGAAAGGTACCTGAGCACGCTGCTACTGTTCACCCTTAGTGCCGGATAGCTACATATGGTATGTGTGTGTATGTGTATATGTAGGGGGGCACCAACATTTATCATGCCTCCGGGCGACTGGGACGAACTTACGCCACTGGTGCCTTGGATTGGTGGTCCAGGACCAATTCAAAATATTTATAGTTAGTGTTATAGGCAAAACCAGTGCTGTTGGCTGGCAATCATAACATATGTGCACAAGCAGAAGCAAATCCTGTCCCCTACCAAAGGGCCAGTGCTAGGGTGTTTGGCGCCTCCCTGCAAACTATTAATTTGGGCCCTCTCTCCAATACTTAATAAAGGGACAGTGCGCTCCTTAAAAAAAGAAGGTGTGGTATCACAAGGAAGGGGCATGGCCACACAATAGCACCCCAAATCAAAATACGCCACACAGTAGCACTATCTTATTGTCATTACACCGCATGTAATAATAATAATAATAATAATAATACCCACAGTCGCAGTGCCCTTTATACACATAACCACCATATCAGTGCAGCTTACACACATAATGCCAACAGTAGCAGTGCCCCTTCTACACATGCCCACGGTGGCAATCCTTTACATGGCAAATATCAACCTGGTTTTGCCATGTAAAGGATTGCCACTTTAAAAAACAAACAATAAAAAAAAAAAAAACAACAGGAAAAAACACAAAATCTCTCACTTTCTGATTCTCACACCCTATTACATTCCTCCCTATATATTTAAATGTTTCTATTACTGTATGTTCCCTCTTCCCTTCTCCAAACTATACACATAATCTTTTAGTATTTCCAGGTAAGTTTTGTGATGTAGGCCATGCACAATTTTAGTTGCCCTAATGTATTTACAGCCTTCTGGAGATATGGCTTCTGGAACTGAACACAGGATTCTAAATGTGGCTGTACCAAGGACCTATACAGTGGCATTACAGGTTGAGTATCCCTTATCCAAAATGCTTGGGACCAGAGGAATTTTGGATATCGGATTTTTCTGTATTTTGGAATAATTGCATACCATAACGAGATATTATGGTGATGGGACCTAAATCTAAGCACAGAATGCATTTATGTTTCATATACACCTTATACACACAGCCTGAAGGTCATTTTAGCCAATATTTTTTATAACTTTGTGCATTAAACAAAGTGTGTGTACATTCACAGAATTCATTCATGTGTCATATACACCTTATACACACAGTCTGAAGTTCATTTAATACAATATTTTTAATAACTTTGAGTATTAAACAAAGTTTGTGTACACTGAGCCATCAAAAAACAAAGGTTTCACTATCTCAGTCTCACTCAAAAAAGTCCGTATTTCGGAATATTCCGTATTTCGGAATATTTGCATATGGGATACTCAACCTGTATTACTTTTTTCTGCTACTGGTTCTTTAACCTATGCAAACAAGCATCTGACTTGCCTTTCCTATTGCTTTGTTACATTGCTCACCTGAAATAGTAATACTTAGATAGCTTTCCTCTTGCCATTATAATGCCCTTAATATTATAGTTAGCCTTTGCATTTTTGAGACGTGTATGATTTTGCATTTTTTGGCATTAAATGTTGCCATGTTCTTGACCATTCCTCTAGTCCAGGGGCAGAACTGCCAGAGACAACGGAGTCAGTTGCCGCCGGGCTCCAGCCCTGAAGGGGCTCCAGCCCTAAAGGGGCTTCCTCCATTGCCCCCCGGCTGTTACGTGCCCTTCCTACTAAATAGACAAAGGCGCTACCAGCAGGGTCTCGCAGTTTGTACATTCCATGCCATAACACCCTTCTTTCCACCTTTTTCAAGACCCAGCCCAGCAGCCTCGCCGCTGCCACCACCGCTAGCTGCAGCACTGCCAGCGGTGGGGTGCCCCTGCTTCTTCTCACACCACAGATAGCTGGGCAGCACTGCAACTGCCTGCCTGATTGCTCCGCCCCCTTCCGGCTCCCAAGCACCTCTGCTGCCCAGTGATCCAGGAGCCTGCTGCTAGGAAGAAGTGGCCGAGCTTCAGCAAGCGAGTCTGGACACTGGCGGAGGAAGCCATGATAACCAGATAATGGGGAGTGGAGAGCCAGTTCCAAGGTAATACTTTATACAGCTGGTTGAGATCCTGGTCGGTGGATATGGATTCCAAGAAAACCCTGGAGGTGCTTCCTTTCAAGGGAGACACTCTCTTTGGAGAAGACCTCAATAAGATTGTAGCTGATCTGGCTACTGCTAAAACAGCTTGCCTACCTCGTATGACTCCTACCACGCAGAAGGCTAAAAGTACTTTCCCTTGGCCCTTTCATCCCTCAGGTAAAGCGTACCCAAGGTCAGGCATACCCAAAGCAAGCTCATGCTTCCAGACCTGCCAAGCCCAGACTGAAGCAAGCCTGGGCTGCCCATCAGCCTGCTTCCAAAACGGACAAGCCTGCCGCATGACGGTGCAGGCCTCCCTCTGGGGGATCCCAGGGTGGGGGGCCCGACTTCTAGGTTTGGCATAGAAAGGTATAATTCTAAGCTAGAGAATTCTGTTTGGAGCTCACCTTGTACTTTGTGAAGAAATAATCAGCATTGTGGCTGAGCAGATACATGTAGTGTGTGGCTGCAAACTGCATGGATCTGCTGCGTTGTAATGCTGATACTTTTTTTTTGCAAAGTACCAATAGCTTCATATAATGTTCACGATTTTTATGCAGGATCAAATAGCTCAATAGGTAGGGTGTTTGATTAGAATTCAACAGGTTATAGGTTTGAATCCTGGGTATGGTAGTTTGAGATGTGTTATTTAATAAAGTATGTTGTTCTGACTGCTGGGATATCATACTAAATAAATGGAGTTGATCAATTTTTTTTTTAATTTTTTTTTTAAACTAGGGACAATTTCCAGATACTTTTCTTTATAACTGAGATTGCCCCCTGGAACTTCACATCAGTTGACAACTATGCATGAGTGGGCAGTGCTTGCTCTGGATCTGCCCACCCATTTATGTGCCGTCATAAAAGAAAGCACAACTGACAGTTATCCTGGGCGTACACTACACAATTACCTGTCAGGCTATCTATCCAGTCTGGATGGATGGAATGAAAATCTGGTAATGTATAGTAGCAAATGTCAATTAACCATTTGCTCCCAAACACTAGAAAAGTGGTCAAAAATGGTCATTACACAAATTGGTTAAACCCAAAATTTAACCAATTTGTTTAGGGGACCATGTTTGTCCATTTTCTAGTGTTTGAGAGTAAATCGTTGATGGTCATTTGCTCATATAGATAACCGGATTTCTATTCCAACCAGCCAGTGTTGGAGATATGGTCTGCCAGATTACATAATGCATACCAGAGCCATAACTAGACTTTTTGGTGCCCTGTGACAGAGAATTATATGCCCCCCCCCTCCCCTCCCCATTTTTGCAATATGGACAAAAGGCGCATGCCTTGTGGGGAAGGGGCATAACAAGATTGGTCTCAGAGAAAGCACATGAGATATGAAGATATATCTAGTATACTTGACACTCAATGGTTTGTGGTATTGCCGGGGTGCCCTCCTTAAATGCATATACAGTCACACATGGCGTGTTTGTGCAAATGGCATATCAGCAGTCAGCACTAACTGGTGACATGCCATTTGTACAAGTAAGCCATGTGTGACTAATATATAAACATACTTTATTAAATAACACCTCAAACTATCATACCCAGGATTCAAATCTATAACCTGTTGAATTCTAATCAAACACCCTACCCATTGAGCTACTTGATCCTGCATCTATTCTAACCTCCAAAAACAGATTCAGTTGCATTTTCCAGCGTGTTTTGTTTGCGCCTTTGCAAATGTCTTACATCGACAAACTTATTTAGTACTATTTTGCAAATAGGGTTACATTGTCGCAACATTGTGTGAAAACAAGGTGATATCTAATTAGCACACAGGTAAGGAATTAAGAAAATCTTTATTTAAGGGTGAAGATGTTTCTCACAAAATCGTTGCCCCAATGCATCATTGAAATTCAAGCTGGAAAGATGATTTTAATATATCACTTGTACATTTTGTATTGCTCTTCTGGTGACAATGTAGTTTGTTTTTGTCAATTACCATTTTAATAATAGGGTAAAGAAAATTAAGTGGATTTTTGAAAGAAAACAATACTGTCAATATACTATTATAACAAATTAAAATGGTAAAAGTTATTGTACTTTAAGTAAAAATAAAAGAGCAAAAATATCAATCCCAGTTTTGGATTACTTTAATTAACAAAAAAAATGCATATAGCAAAGGATAGTTTCAATCTGCCGATCTCTGGGTTATGGGCCCAGCATGCTTCCATTGCAGTACTCTGCTGCACATGTAAGTGCAAGAGATCCTGAAGCACTCACTCATCATGGGAAAGTACCAATGTGTTTCTTCATTGGTTGATGGAAGAAACATCTTACAAAAACTCTCCAGATTATTGACTTTTTAAAGTTTTTCTAGGAAACGTTCTTGATGAATGCTTATTAGCCTTTGTCAGTATGTACTTCTTGCAAAGTGTCTCTGTGGTGCAATTGGTTAGTGTGTAAGGTTATTAACCAAAAGGTTGGTGGTTCAATCCCACCCAGGAACGTAATTGACCTTGTGATCAGATTTTGGTGATATTTAAGTAGACAAGTCAAAATTTCAAACCCCCTCTTATTGTGTAGGGTACCTGGCCTTCTCTGATGTAATCAGAGTTAGATTTGATTCAGTGATTTTATAAAAAACAGCTAGGAAGCACAATTTAGCAGTGGGTTGCAGAGAAAAAAAATATGCTGGCAAAAAAATCAAATTGCGTGATTAAACAGCTCTTCATTTTCTGGCTTTATTTTTATGCTAACAAATTTGTTCTCTGAAAAGTGTCCACAAAGCCAAGTCTCTGATTAACACCTTTGTAGGGATGGTTTTTCACCTATTACTAAATTAAACTTGCTTCATTGGAAAGGCAGCAAGATGCATCCTCATTTCAATGTCTACTGAAATAATACAGGTTGACACCAGGAAACATTAACGCCACTGCATCCTTGCTGCTTTCTCATGTGGAAGTCTGTTTAATGTGAAAACAAGGTGATATCTAATTAGCACACAGGTAAGGAATTAAGAAAATCTTTATTTAAGGGTTAAGATGTTTCTCACAAAATCGTTGCCCCAATGCATCATTGAAATTCAAGCTGGAAAGATGATTTTAATATATCACTTGTACATTTTGTATTGCTCTTCTGGTGACAATGTAGTTAGTTTTTGTCAATTACCATTTTAATAATAAGGTAAAGAAAATTAAGTGGATTTTTGAAAGAAAACAATACTGTCAATATACTATTAAAACAAATTAAAATGGTAAAAGTTATTGTACTTTAAGTAAAAATAAAAGAGCCAAAATATCAATCCCAGTTTTGGATTACTTTAATTAACAAAAAAAAAAGCATACAGCAGAGGATAGTTTCAATCTGCCTACCTCTGGGTTATGAGCCCAGCATGCTTCCATTGCTGTACTCTGCTGCACATGTAAGTGCAAGAGATCCTGAAGCACTCACTCATCATGGGAAAGTACCAATGTGTTTCTTCGTTGGTTGATGGAAGAAACATCTTACAAAAACTCTCCAGATTATTGACTTTTTAAAGTTTTTCTAGGAAACGTTTTAGATGAATGCTTATTAGCCCTTGTCAGTATATACTTTCGCAATGTGTCTCTGTGGCGCAATCAGTTAGTGTGTACGGCTATTAACCAAAAGGTTGGTGGTTCAATCCCACCCAGGTACGTAATTGACATTGTTATCAGATTTTGGTGATCTTTAAGTAGACAAGTCAAAATTTCAAACCCCCTGTTATGGTGTAGGGTACCTGGCCTTCTCTGGTGTAGTTAGATTTGATTCAGTGATTTTATAAAAACAGATAGGAAGCACAATTTAGCAGTGGGTTGCAGAGAAAAAGAAATATGCTGGCAAAAAAATCCATTTGAGTGATTAAACAGCTCTTCATTTTCTGGCTTTATTTTTATGCTAACAAATTTGTTCTCTGAAAAGTGTCCACAAAGCCAAGTCTCTGATTAACACCTTTGTAGGGATGGTTTTTCACCTATAACTAAATTAAACTTGCTTCATTGGAAAGGCAGCAAGATGCATCCTCATTTCAATGTCTACTGAAATAATACAGGTTGACACCAGGAAACATTAACGCCACTGCATCCTTGCTGCTTTCTCATGTGGAAGTCTGTTTAATGTGAAAACAGGGTGATATCTAATTAGCACACAGGTAAGGAATTAAGAAAATCTTTATTTAAGGGTGAAGATGTTTCTCACAAAATCGTTGCCCCAATGCATCATTGAAATTCAAGCTGGAAAGATGATTTTAATATATCACTTGTACATTTTGTATTGCTCTTCTGGTGACAATGTAGTTTGTTTTTGTCAATTACCATTTTAATAATAGGGTAAAGAAAATGAAGTGGATTTTTGAAAGAAAACAATACTGTCAATATACTATTAAAACAAAATAAATGGTAAAAGTTATTGTACTTTAAGTAAAAATAAAAGAGCCAAAATATCAATCCCAGTTTTGGATTACTTTAATTAACAAAAAAAAATGCATATAGCAGAGGATAGTTTCAATCTGCCTACCTCTGGGTTATGGGCCCAGCATGCTTCCATTGCAGTACTCTGCTGCACATGTAAGTGCAAGAGATCCTGAAGCACTCACTCATCATGGGAAAGTACCAATGTGTTTCTTCGTTGGTTGATGGAAGAAACATCTTACAAAAACTCTCCAGATTATTGACTTTTTAAAGTTTTTCTAGGAAACGTTTTAGATGAATGATTATTAGCCTTTGTCAGTATGAACTTTTGCAAAGTGTCTCTGTGGCGCAATCAGTTAGTATGTATGGCTATTAACCAAAAGGTTGGTGGTTCAATCCCACCCAGGGACCTAACTGACCTTGTTATCAGATTTTGGTGATCTTTAAGTAGACAAGTCAAATTTCATACCCCCTGTTATGGTGTAGGGTACCTGGCCTTCTCTGATGTAATCAGAGTTAGATTTGATTCAGTGATTTTATAAAAACATCTAGGAAGCACAATTTAGCAGTGGGTTGCAGAGAAAAAGAAATATGCTGGCAAAAAAATCAAATTGCGTGATTAAACAGCTCTTCATTTTCTGGCTTTATTTTTATGCTAACAAATTTGTTCTCTGAAAAGTGTCCACAAAGCCAAGTCTCTGATTAACACCTTTGTAGGGATGGTTTTTCACCTATTACTAAATTAAACTTGCTTCATTGGAAAGGCAGCAAGATGCATCCTCATTTCAATGTCTACTGAAATAATACAGGTTGACACCAGGAAACATTAACGCCACTGCATCCTTGCTGCTTTCTCATGTGGAAGTCTGTTTAATGTGAAAACAAGGTGATATCTAATTAGCACACAGGTAAGGAATTAAGAAAATCTTTATTTAAGGGTGAAGATGTTTCTCACAAAATCGTTGCCCCAATGCACCATTGAAATTCAAGCTGGAAAGATGATTTTAATATATCACTTGTACATTTTGTATTGCTCTTCTGGTGACAATGTAGTTAGTTTTTGTCAATTACCATTTTAATAATAAGGTAAAGAAAATTAAGTGGATTTTTGAAAGAAAACAATACTGTCAATATACTATTAAAACAAATTAAAATGGTAAAAGTTATTGTACTTTAAGTAAAAATAAAAGAGCCAAAATATCAATCCCAGTTTTGGATTACTTTAATTAACAAAAAAAAAAGCATACAGCAGAGGATAGTTTCAATCTGCCTACCTCTGGGTTATGAGCCCAGCATGCTTCCATTGCTGTACTCTGCTGCACATGTAAGTGCAAGAGATCCTGAAGCACTCACTCATCATGGGAAAGTACCAATGTGTTTCTTCGTTGGTTGATGGAAGAAACATCTTACAAAAACTCTCCAGATTATTGACTTTTTAAAGTTTTTCTAGGAAACGTTTTAGATGAATGCTTATTAGCCCTTGTCAGTATATACTTTCGCAATGTGTCTCTGTGGCGCAATCAGTTAGTGTGTACGGCTATTAACCAAAAGGTTGGTGGTTCAATCCCACTCAGGTACGTAATTGACATTGTTATCAGATTTTGGTGATCTTTAAGTAGACAAGTCAAAATTTCAAACCCCCTGTTATGGTGTAGGGTACCTGGCCTTCTCTGATGTAATCAGAGTTAGATTTGATTCAGTGATTTTATAAAAACAGATAGGAAGCACAATTTAGCAGTGGGTTGCAGAGAAAAAGAAATATGCTGGCAAAAAAATCCATTTGAGTGATTAAACAGCTCTTCATTTTCTGGCTTTATTTTTATGCTAACAAATTTGTTCTCTGAAAAGTGTCCACAAAGCCAAGTCTCTGATTAACACCTTTGTAGGGATGGTTTTTCACCTATTACTAAATTAAACTTGCTTCATTGGAAAGGCAGCAAGATGCATCCTCATTTCAATGTCTACTGAAATAATACAGGTTGACACCAGGAAACATTAACGCCACTGCATCCTTGCTGCTTTCTCATGTGGAAGTCTGTTTAATGTGAAAACAAGGTGATATCTAATTAGCACACAGGTAAGGAATTAAGAAAATCTTTATTTAAGGGTGAAGATGTTTCTCACAAAATCGTTGCCCCAATGCATCATTGAAATTCAAGCTGGAAAGATGATTTTAATATATCACTTGTACATTTTGTATTGCTCTTCTGGTGACAATGTAGTTTGTTTTTGTCAATTACCATTTTAATAATAGGGTAAAGAAAATGAAGTGGATTTTTGAAAGAAAACAATACTGTCAATATACTATTAAAACAAAATAAATGGTAAAAGTTATTGTACTTTAAGTAAAAATAAAAGAGCCAAAATATCAATCCCAGTTTTGGATTACTTTAATTAACAAAAAAAAATGCATATAGCAGAGGATAGTTTCAATCTGCCTACCTCTGGGTTATGGGCCCAGCATGCTTCCATTGCAGTACTCTGCTGCACATGTAAGTGCAAGAGATCCTGAAGCACTCACTCATCATGGGAAAGTACCAATGTGTTTCTTCGTTGGTTGATGGAAGAAACATCTTACAAAAACTCTCCAGATTATTGACTTTTTAAAGTTTTTCTAGGAAACGTTTTAGATGAATGCTTATTAGCATTTGTCAGTATGTACTTTTGCAAAGTGTCTCTGTGGCGCAATCAGTTAGTGTGTAAGGCTATTAACCAAAAGGTTGGTGGTTCAATCCCACCCAGGGACGTAATTGACCTTGTTATCAGATTTTGGTGATCTTTAAGTAGACAAGTCAAATTTCATACCCCCTGTTATGGTGTAGGGTACCTGGCCTTCTCTGATGTAATCAGAGTTAGATTTGATTCAGTAATTTTATAAAAACATCTAGGAAGCACAATTTAGCAGTAAGTTGCAGAGAAAAAGAAATATGCTGGCAAAAAAATCAAATTGCGTGATTAAACAGCTCTTCATTTTCTGGCTTTATTTTTATGCTAACAAATTTGTTCTCTGAAAAGTGTCCACAAAGCCAAGTCTCTGATTAACACCTTTGTAGGGATGGTTTTTCACCTATTACTAAATTAAACTTGCTTCATTGGAAAGGCAGCAAGATGCATCCTCATTTCAATGTCTACTGAAATAATACAGGTTGACACCAGGAAACATTAACGCCACTGCATCCTTGCTGCTTTCTCATGTGGAAGTCTGTTTAATGTGAAAACAAGGTGATATCTAATTAGCACACAGGTAAGAAATTACGAAAATCTTTATTTAAGGGTGAAGATGTTTCTCACAAAATCGTTGCCCCAATGCATCATTGAAATTCAAGCTGGAAAGATGATTTTAATATATCACTTGTACATTTGTATTGCTCTTCTGGTGACAATGTAGTTTGTTTTTGTCAATTACCATTTTAATAATAGGGTAAAGAAAATTAAGTGGATTTTTGAAAGAAAACAATACTGTCAATATACTATTAAAACAAATTAAAATGGTAAAAGTTATTGTACTTTAAGTAAAAATAAAAGAGCCAAAATATCAATCCCAGTTTTGGATTACTTTAATTAACAAAAAAAAAAAAGCATACAGCAGAGGATAGTTTCAATCTGCCTACCTCTGGGTTATGAGCCCAGCATGCTTCCATTGCTGTACTCTGCTGCACATGTAAGTGCAAGAGATCCTGAAGCACTCACTCATCATGGGAAAGTACCAATGTGTTTCTTCGTTGGTTGATGGAAGAAACATCTTACAAAAACTCTCCAGATTATTGACTTTTTAAAGTTTTTCTAGGAAACGTTTTAGATGAATGCTTATTAGCCCTTGTCAGTATATACTTTCACAATGTGTCTCTGTGGCGCAATCAGTTAGTGTGTACGGCTATTAACCAAAAGGTTGGTGGTTCAATCCCACCCAGGTACGTAATTGACCTTGTTATCAGATTTTGGTGATCTTTAAGTAGACAAGTCAAAATTTCAAACCCCCTGTTATGGTGTAGGGTACCTGGCCTTCTCTGATGTAATCAGAGTTAGATTTGAATCACTGATTTTATAAAAACAGCTAGGAAGCACAATTTAGCAGTGGGTTGCAGAGAAAAAGAAATATGCTGGCAAAAAAATCCATTTGAGTGATTAAACAGCTCTTCATTTTCTGGCTTTATTTTTATGCTAACAAATTTGTTCTCTGAAAAGTGTCCACAAAGCCAAGTCTCTGATTAACACCTTTGTAGGGATGGTTTTTCACCTATTACTAAATTAAACTTGCTTCATTGGAAAGGCAGCAAGATGCATGCTCATTTCAATGTCTACTGAAATAATACAGGTTGACACCAGGAAACATTAACGCCACTGCATCCTTGCTGCTTTCTCATGTGGAAGTCTGTTTAATGTGAAAACAAGGTGATATCTAATTAGCACACAGGTAAGGAATTAAGAAAATCTTTATTTAAGGGTGAAGATGTTTCTCACAAAATCGTTGCCCCAATGCATCATTGAAATTCAAGCTGGAAAGATGATTTTAATATATCACTTGTACATTTTGTATTGCTCTTCTGGTGACAATGTAGTTAGTTTTTGTCAATTACCATTTTAATAATAGGGTAAAGAAAATTAAGTGGATTTTTGAAAGAAAACAATACTGTCAATATACTATTAAAACAAATTAAAATGGTAAAAGTTATTGTACTTTAAGTAAAAATAAAAGAGCCAAAATATCAATCCCAGTTTTGGATTACTTTAATTAACAAAAAAAACAAAGCATACAGCAGAGGATAGTTTCAATCTGCCTACCTCTGGGTTATGAGCCCAGCATGCTTCCATTGCTGTACTCTGCTGCACATGTAAGTGCAAGAGATCCTGAAGCACTCACTCATCATGGGAAAGTACCAATGTGTTTCTTCGTTGGTTGATGGAAGAAACATCTTACAAAAACTCTCCAGATTATTGACTTTTTAAAGTTTTTCTAGGAAACGTTTTAGATGAATGCTTATTAGCCTTGTCAGTATATACTTTCACAATGTGTCTCTGTGGCGCAATCAGTTAGTGTGTACGGCTATTAACCAAAAGGTTGGTGGTTCAATCCCACCCAGGTACGTAATTGACCTTGTTATCAGATTTTGGTGATCTTTAAGTAGACAAGTCAAAATTTCAAACCCCCTGTTATGGTGTAGGGTACCTGGCCTTCTCTGATGTAATCAGAGTTAGATTTGAATCACTGATTTTATAAAAACAGCTAGGAAGCACAATTTAGCAGTGGGTTGCAGAGAAAAAGAAATATGCTGGCAAAAAAATCCATTTGAGTGATTAAACAGCTCTTCATTTTCTGGCTTTATTTTTATGCTAACAAATTTGTTCTCTGAAAAGTGTCCACAAAGCCAAGTCTCTGATTAACACCTTTGTAGGGATGGTTTTTCACCTATTACTAAATTAAACTTGCTTCATTGGAAAGGCAGCAAGATGCATCCTCATTTCAATGTCTACTGAAATAATACAGGTTGACACCAGGAAACATTAACGCCACTGCATCCTTGCTGCTTTCTCATGTGGAAGTCTGTTTAATGTGAAAACAAGGTGATATCTAATTAGCACACAGGTAAGGAATTAAGAAAATCTTTATTTAAGGGTGAAGATGTTTCTCACAAAATCGTTGCCCCAATGCATCATTGAAATTCAAGCTGGAAAGATGATTTTAATATATCACTTGTACATTTTGTATTGCTCTTCTGGTGACAATGTAGTTAGTTTTTGTCAATTACCATTTTAATAATAGGGTAAAGAAAATTAAGTGGATTTTTGAAAGAAAACAATACTGTCAATATACTATTAAAACAAATTAAAATGGTAAAAGTTATTGTACTTTAAGTAAAAATAAAAGAGCCAAAATATCAATCCCAGTTTTGGATTACTTTAATTAACAAAAAAAAAAAAGCATACAGCAGAGGATAGTTTCAATCTGCCTACCTCTGGGTTATGAGCCCAGCATGCTTCCATTGCTGTACTCTGCTGCACATGTAAGTGCAAGAGATCCTGAAGCACTCACTCATCATGGGAAAGTACCAATGTGTTTCTTCGTTGGTTGATAGAAGAAACATCTTACAAAAACTCTCCAGATTATTGACTTTTTAAAGTTTTTCTAGGAAACGTTTTAGATGAATGCTTATTAGCCCTTGTCAGTATATACTTTCGCAATGTGTCTCTGTGGCGCAATCAGTTAGTGTGTACGGCTATTAACCAAAAGGTTGGTGGTTCAATCCCACCCAGGTACGTAATTGACCTTGTTATCAGATTTTGGTGATCTTTAAGTAGACAAGTCAAAATTTCAAACCCCCTGTTATGGTGTAGGGTACCTGGCCTTCTCTGATGTAATCAGAGTTAGATTTGATTCACTGATTTTATAAAAACAGCTAGGAAGCACAATTTAGCAGTGGGTTGCAGAGAAAAAGAAATATGCTGGCAAAAAAATCCATTTGAGTGATTAAACAGCTCTTCATTTTCTGGCTTTATTTTTATGCTAACAAATTTGTTCTCTGAAAAGTGTCCACAAAGCCAAGTCTCTGATTAACACCTTTGTAGGGATGGTTTTTCACCTATTACTAAATTAAACTTGCTTCATTGGAAAGGCAGCAAGATGCATCCTCATTTCAATGTCTACTGAAATAATACAGGTTGACACCAGGAAACATTAACGCCACTGCATCCTTGCTGCTTTCTCATGTGGAAGTCTGTTTAATGTGAAAACAAGGTGATATCTAATTAGCACACAGGTAAGGAATTAAGAAAATCTTTATTATAGGGTGAATATGTTTCTCACAAAATCGTTGCCCCAATGCATCATTGAAATTCAAGCTGGAAAGATGATTTTAATATATCACTTGTACATTTTGTATTGCTCTTCTGGTGACAATGTAGTTTGTTTTTGTCAATTACCATTTTAATAATAGGGTAAAGAAAATGAAGTGGATTTTTGAAAGAAAACAATACTGTCAATATACTATTAAAACAAATTAAAATGGTAAAAGTTATTGTACTTTAAGTAAAAATAAAAGAGCCAAAATATCAATCCCAGTTTTGGATTACTTTAATTAACAAAAAAAAATGCATATAGCAGAGGATAGTTTCAATCTGCCTACCTCTGGGTTATGGGCCCAGCATGCTTCCATTGCAGTACTCTGCTGCACATGTAAGTGCAAGAGATCCTGAAGCACTCACTCATCATGGGAAAGTACCAATGTGTTTCTTTGTTGGTTGATGGAAGAAACATCTTACAAAAACTCTCCAGATTATTGACTTTTTAAAGTTTTTCTAGGAAACGTTTTAGATGAATGCTTATTAGCCTTTGTCAGTAGGAACTTTTGCAAAGTGTCTCTGTGGCGCAATCAGTTAGTATGTATGGCTATTAACCAAAAGGTTGGTGGTTCAATCCCACCCAGGTACCTAATTGACCTTGTTATCAGATTTTGGTGATCTTTAAGTAGACAAGTCAAATTTCATACCCCCTGTTATGGTGTAGGGTACCTGGCCTTCTCTGATGTAATCAGAGTTAGATTTGATTCAGTGATTTTATAAAAACACCTAGGAAGCACAATTTAGCAGTGGGTTGCAGAGAAAAAGAAATATGCTGGCAAAAAAATCAAATTGCGTGATTAAACAGCTCTTCATTTTCTGGCTTTATTTTTATGCTAACAAATTTGTTCTCTGAAAAGTGTCCACAAAGCCAAGTCTCTGATTAACACCTTTGTAGGGATGGTTTTTCACCTATTACTAAATTAAACTTGCTTCATTGGAAAGGCAGCAAGATGCATCCTCATTTCAATGTCTACTGAAATAATACAGGTTGACACCAGGAAACATTAACGCCACTGCATCCTTGCTGCTTTCTCATGTGGAAGTCTGTTTAATGTGAAAACAAGGTGATATCTAATTAGCACACAGGTAAGAAATTACGAAAATCTTTATTTAAGGGTGAAGATGCTTCTCACAAAATCGTTGCCCCAATGCATCATTGAAATTCAAGCTGGAAAGATGATTTTAATATATCACTTGTACATTTGTATTGCTCTTCTGGTGACAATGTAGTTTGTTTTTGTCAATTACCATTTTAATAATAGGGTAAAGAAAATTAAGTGGATTTTTGAAAGAAAACAATACTGTCAATATACTATTAAAACAAATTAAAATGGTAAAAGTTATTGTACTTTAAGTAAAAATAAAAGAGCCAAAATATCAATCCCAGTTTTGGATTACTTTAATTAACAAAAAAAAAAAAGCATACAGCAGAGGATAGTTTCAATCTGCCTACCTCTGGGTTATGAGCCCAGCATGCTTCCATTGCTGTACTCTGCTGCACATGTAAGTGCAAGAGATCCTGAAGCACTCACTCATCATGGGAAAGTACCAATGTGTTTCTTCGTTGGTTGATGGAAGAAACATCTTACAAAAACTCTCCAGATTATTGACTTTTTAAAGTTTTTCTAGGAAACGTTTTAGATGAATGCTTATTAGCCCTTGTCAGTATATACTTTCGCAATGTGTCTCTGTGGCGCAATCAGTTAGTGTGTACGGCTATTAACCAAAAGGTTGGTGGTTCAATCCCACCCAGGTACGTAATTGACCTTGTTATCAGATTTTGGTGATCTTTAAGTAGACAAGTCAAAATTTCAAACCCCCTGTTATGGTGTAGGGTACCTGGCCTTCTCTGATGTAATCAGAGTTAGATTTGATTCACTGATTTTATAAAAACAGCTAGGAAGCACAATTTAGCAGTGGGTTGCAGAGAAAAAGAAATATGCTGGCAAAAAAATCCATTTGAGTGATTAAACAGCTCTTCATTTTCTGGCTTTATTTTTATGCTAACAAATTTGTTCTCTGAAAAGTGTCCACAAAGCCAAGTCTCTGATTAACACCTTTGTATGGATGGTTTTTCACCTATTACTAAATTAAACTTGCTTCATTGGAAAGGCAGCAAGATGCATCCTCATTTCAATGTCTACTGAAATAATACAGGTTGACACCAGGAAACATTAACGCCACTGCATCCTTGCTGCTTTCTCATGTGGAAGTCTGTTTAATGTGAAAACAAGGTGATATCTAATTAGCACACAGGTAAGGAATTAAGAAAATCTTTATTATAGGGTGAATATGTTTCTCACAAAATCGTTGCCCCAATGCATCATTGAAATTCAAGCTGGAAAGATGATTTTAATATATCACTTGTACATTTTGTATTGCTCTTCTGGTGACAATGTAGTTTGTTTTTGTCAATTACCATTTTAATAATAGGGTAAAGAAAATGAAGTGGATTTTTGAAAGAAAACAATACTGTCAATATACTATTAAAACAAATTAAAATGGTAAAAGTTATTGTACTTTAAGTAAAAATAAAAGAGCCAAAATATCAATCCCAGTTTTGGATTACTTTAATTAACAAAAAAAAATGCATATAGCAGAGGATAGTTTCAATCTGCCTACCTCTGGGTTATGGGCCCAGCATGCTTCCATTGCAGTACTCTGCTGCACATGTAAGTGCAAGAGATCCTGAAGCACTCACTCATCATGGGAAAGTACCAATGTGTTTCTTTGTTGGTTGATGGAAGAAACATCTTACAAAAACTCTCCAGATTATTGACTTTTTAAAGTTTTTCTAGGAAACGTTTTAGATGAATGCTTATTAGCCTTTGTCAGTAGGAACTTTTGCAAAGTGTCTCTGTGGCGCAATCAGTTAGTATGTATGGCTATTAACCAAAAGGTTGGTGGTTCAATCCCACCCAGGTACCTAATTGACCTTGTTATCAGATTTTGGTGATCTTTAAGTAGACAAGTCAAATTTCATACCCCCTGTTATGGTGTAGGGTACCTGGCCTTCTCTGATGTAATCAGAGTTAGATTTGATTCAGTGATTTTATAAAAACACCTAGGAAGCACAATTTAGCAGTGGGTTGCAGAGAAAAAGAAATATGCTGGCAAAAAAATCAAATTGCGTGATTAAACAGCTCTTCATTTTCTGGCTTTATTTTTATGCTAACAAATTTGTTCTCTGAAAAGTGTCCACAAAGCCAAGTCTCTGATTAACACCTTTGTAGGGATGGTTTTTCACCTATTACTAAATTAAACTTGCTTCATTGGAAAGGCAGCAAGATGCATCCTCATTTCAATGTCTACTGAAATAATACAGGTTGACACCAGGAAACATTAACGCCACTGCATCCTTGCTGCTTTCTCATGTGGAAGTCTGTTTAATGTGAAAACAAGGTGATATCTAATTAGCACACAGGTAAGAAATTACGAAAATCTTTATTTAAGGGTGAAGATGTTTCTCACAAAATCGTTGCCCCGATGCATCATTGAAATTCAAGCTGGAAAGATGATTTTAATATATCACTTGTACATTTGTATTGCTCTTCTGGTGACAATGTAGTTTGTTTTTGTCAATTACCATTTTAATAATAGGGTAAAGAAAATGAAGTGGATTTTTGAAAGAAAACAATACTGTCAATATACTATTAAAACAAAATAAATGGTAAAAGTTATTGTACTTTAAGTAAAAATAAAAGAGCCAAAATATCAATCCCAGTTTTGGATTACTTTAATTAACAAAAAAAAATGCATATAGCAGAGGATAGTTTCAATCTGCCTACCTCTGGGTTATGAGCCCAGCATGCTTCCATTGCTGTACTCTGCTGCACATGTAAGTGCAAGAGATCCTGAAGCACTCACTCATCATGGGAAAGTACCAATGTGTTTCTTCGTTGGTTGATAGAAGAAACATCTTACAAAAACTCTCCAGATTATTGACTTTTTTAAGTTTTTCTAGGAAACGTTTTAGATGAATGCTTATTAGCATTTGTCAGTATGTACTTTTGCAAAGTGTCTCTGTGGCGCAATCAGTTAGTGTGTAAGGCTATTAACCAAAAGGTTGGTGGTTCAATCCCACCCAGGGACGTAATTGACCTTGTTATCAGATTTTGGTGATCTTTAAGTAGACAAGTCAAATTTCATACCCCCTGTTATGGTGTAGGGTACCTGGCCTTCTCTGATGTAATCAGAGTTAGATTTGATTCAGTGATTTTATAAAAACAGCTAGGAAGCACAATTTAGCAGTGGGTTGCAGAGAAAAAGAAATATGCTGGCAAAAAAATCCATTTGAGTGATTAAACAGCTCTTCATTTTCTGGCTTTATTTTTATGCTAACAAATTTGTTCTCTGAAAAGTGTCCACAAAGCCAAGTCTCTGATTAACACCTTTGTAGGGATGGTTTTTCACCTATTACTAAATTAAACTTGCTTCATTGGAAAGGCAGCAAGATGCATCCTCATTTCAATGTCTACTGAAATAATACAGGTTGACACCAGGAAACATTAACGCCACTGCATCCTTGCTGCTTTCTCATGTGGAAGTCTGTTTAATGTGAAAACAAGGTGATATCTAATTAGCACACAGGTAAGGAATTAAGAAAATCTTTATTTAAGGGTGAAGATGTTTCTCACAAAATCGTTGCCCCAATGCATCATTGAAATTCAAGCTGGAAAGATGATTTTAATATATCACTTGTACATTTTGTATTGCTCTTCTGGTGACAATGTAGTTTGTTTTGGTCAATTACCATTTTAATAATAGGGTAAAGAAAATGAAGTGGATTTTTGAAAGAAAACAATACTGTCAATATACTATTAAAACAAATTAAAATGGTAAAAGTTATTGTACTTTAAGTAAAAATAAAAGAGCCAAAATATCAATCCCAGTTTTCGATTACTTTAATTAACAAAAAAAATGCATATAGCAGAGGATAGTTTCAATCTGCCTACCTCTGGCTTATGGGCCCAGCATGCTTCCATTGCAGTACTCTGCTGCACATGTAAGTGCAAGAGATCCTGAAGCACTCACTCATCATGGGAAAGTACCAATGTGTTTTTTCGTTGGTTGATGGAAGAAACATCTTACAAAAGCTCTCCAGATTATTGACTTTTTAAAGTTTTTCTAGGAAACGTTTTAGATGAATGCTTATTAGCATTTGTCAGTATGTATTTTTGCAAAGTGTCTCTGTGGCGCAATCAGTTAGTGTGTAAGGCTATTAACCAAAAGGTTGGTGGTTCAATCCCACCCAGGTACCTAATTGACCTTGTTATCAGATTTTGGTGATCTTTAAGTAGACAAGTCAAATTTCATACCCCCTGTTATGGTGTAGGGTACCTGGCCTTCTCTGATGTAATCAGAGTTAGATTTGATTCAGTGATTTTATAAAAACACCTAGGAAGCACAATTTAGCAGTGGGTTGCAGAGAAAAAGAAATATGCTGGCAAAAAAATCAAATTGCGTGATTAAACAGCTCTTCATTTTCTGGCTTTATTTTTATGCTAACAAATTTGTTCTCTGAAAAGTGTCCACAAAGCCAAGTCTCTGATTAACACCTTTGTAGGGATGGTTTTTCACCTATTACTAAATTAAACTTGCTTCATTGGAAAGGCAGCAAGATGCATCCTCATTTCAATGTCTACTGAAATAATACAGGTTGACACCAGGAAACATTAACGCCACTGCATCCTTGCTGCTTTCTCATGTGGAAGTCTGTTTAATGTGAAAACAAGGTGATATCTAATTAGCACACAGGTAAGAAATTACGAAAATCTTTATTTAAGGGTGAAGATGTTTCTCACAAAATCGTTGCCCCGATGCATCATTGAAATTCAAGCTGGAAAGATGATTTTAATATATCACTTGTACATTTGTATTGCTCTTCTGGTGACAATGTAGTTTGTTTTTGTCAATTACCATTTTAATAATAGGGTAAAGAAAATGAAGTGGATTTTTGAAAGAAAACAATACTGTCAATATACTATTAAAACAAAATAAATGGTAAAAGTTATTGTACTTTAAGTAAAAATAAAAGAGCCAAAATATCAATCCCAGTTTTGGATTACTTTAATTAACAAAAAAAAATGCATATAGCAGAGGATAGTTTCAATCTGCCTACCTCTGGGTTATGAGCCCAGCATGCTTCCATTGCTGTACTCTGCTGCACATGTAAGTGCAAGAGATCCTGAAGCACTCACTCATCATGGGAAAGTACCAATGTGTTTCTTCGTTGGTTGATAGAAGAAACATCTTACAAAAACTCTCCAGATTATTGACTTTTTTAAGTTTTTCTAGGAAACGTTTTAGATGAATGCTTATTAGCATTTGTCAGTATGTACTTTTGCAAAGTGTCTCTGTGGCGCAATCAGTTAGTGTGTAAGGCTATTAACCAAAAGGTTGGTGGTTCAATACCACCCAGGGACGTAATTGACCTTGTTATCAGATTTTGGTGATCTTTAAGTAGACAAGTCAAATTTCATACCCCCTGTTATGGTGTAGGGTACCTGGCCTTCTCTGATGTAATCAGAGTTAGATTTGATTCAGTGATTTTATAAAAACAGCTAGGAAGCACAATTTAGCAGTGGGTTGCAGAGAAAAAGAAAAATGCTGGCAAAAAAATCCATTTGAGTGATTAAACAGCTCTTCATTTTCTGGCTTTATTTTTATGCTAACAAATTTGTTCTCTGAAAAGTGTCCACAAAGCCAAGTCTCTGATTAACACCTTTGTAGGGATGGTTTTTCACCTATTACTAAATTAAACTTGCTTCATTGGAAAGGCAGCAAGATGCATCCTCATTTCAATGTCTACTGAAATAATACAGGTTGACACCAGGAAACATTAACGCCACTGCATCCTTGCTGCTTTCTCATGTGGAAGTCTGTTTAATGTGAAAACAAGGTGATATCTAATTAGCACACAGGTAAGGAATTAAGAAAATCTTTATTTAAGGGTGAAGATGTTTCTCACAAAATCGTTGCCCCAATGCATCATTGAAATTCAAGCTGGAAAGATGATTTTAATATATCACTTGTACATTTTGTATTGCTCTTCTGGTGACAATGTAGTTTGTTTTGGTCAATTACCATTTTAATAATAGGGTAAAGAAAATGAAGTGGATTTTTGAAAGAAAACAATACTGTCAATATACTATTAAAACAAATTAAAATGGTAAAAGTTATTGTACTTTAAGTAAAAATAAAAGAGCCAAAATATCAATCCCAGTTTTCGATTACTTTAATTAACAAAAAAAATGCATATAGCAGAGGATAGTTTCAATCTGCCTACCTCTGGCTTATGGGCCCAGCATGCTTCCATTGCAGTACTCTGCTGCACATGTAAGTGCAAGAGATCCTGAAGCACTCACTCATCATGGGAAAGTACCAATGTGTTTTTTCGTTGGTTGATGGAAGAAACATCTTACAAAAACTCTCCAGATTATTGACTTTTTAAAGTTTTTCTAGGAAACGTTTTAGATGAATGCTTATTAGCCTTTGTCAGTAGGAACTTTTGCAAAGTGTCTCTGTGGCGCAATCAGTTAGTATGTATGGCTATTAACCAAAAGGTTGGTGGTTCAATCCCACCCAGGGACATAATTGACCTTGTTATCAGATTTTGGTGATCTTTAAGTAGACAAGTCAAATTTCATACCCCCTGTTATGGTGTAGGGTACCTGGCCTTCTCTGATGTAATCAGAGTTAGATTTGATTCAGTGATTTTATAAAAACATCTAGGAAGCACAATTTAGCAGTGGGTTGCAGAGAAAAAGAAATATGCTGGCAAAAAAATCAAATTGCATGATTAAACAGCTCTTCATTTTCTGGCTTTATTTTTATGCTAACAAATTTGTTCTCTGAAAAGTGTCCACAAAGCCAAGTCTCTGATTAACACCTTTGTAGGGATGGTTTTTCACCTATTACTAAATTAAACTTGCTTCATTGGAAAGGCAGCAAGATGCATCCTCATTTCAATGTCTACTGAAATAATACAGGTTGACACCAGGAAACATTAACGCCACTGCTTCCTTGCTGCTTTCTCATGTGGAAGTCTGTTTAATGTGAAAACAAGGTGATATCTAATTAGCACACAGGTAAGGAATTAAGAAAATCTTTATTTAAGGGTGAAGATGTTTCTCACAAAATCGTTGCCCCAATGCATCATTGAAATTCAAGCTGGAAAGATGATTTTAATATATCACTTGTACATTTTGTATTGCTCTTCTGGTGACAATGTAGTTAGTTTTTGTCAATTACCATTTTAATAATAGGGTAAAGAAAATTAAGTGGATTTTTGAAAGAAAACAATACTGTCAATATACTATTAAAACAAATTAAAATGGTAAAAGTTATTGTACTTTAAGTAAAAATAAAAGAGCCAAAATATCAATCCCAGTTTTGGATCACTTTAATTAACAAAAAAAAAAAGCATACAGCAGAGGATAGTTTCAATCTGCCGACCTCTGGGTTATGAGCCCAGCATGCTTCCATTGCTGTACTCTGCTGCACATGTAAGTGCAAGAGATCCTGAAGCACTCACTCATCATGGGAAAGTACCAATGTGTTTCTTCGTTGGTTGATGGAAGAAACATCTTACAAAAACTCTCCAGATTATTGACTTTTTAAAGTTTTTCTAGGAAACGTTTTAGATGAATGCTTATTAGCCCTTGTCAGTATATACTTTCGCAATGTGTCTCTGTGGCGCAATTAGTTAGTGTATACGGCTATTAACCAAAAGGTTGGTGGTTCAATCCCACCCAGGTACGTAATTGACCTTGTTATCAGATTTTGGTGATCTTTAAGTAGACAAGTCAAAATTTCAAACCCCCTGTTATGGTGTAGGGTACCTGGCCTTCTCTGATGTAATCAGAGTTAGATTTGATTCAGTGATTTTATAAAAGCAGCTAGGAAGCGCAATTTAGCATTGGGTTGCAGAGAAAAAGAAATATGCTGGCAAAAAAATCCATTTGAGTGATTAAACAGCTCTTCATTTTCTGGCTTTATTTTTATGCTAACAAATTTGTTCTCTGAAAAGTGTCCACAAAGCCAAGTCTCTGATTAACACCTTTGTAGGGATGGTTTTTCACCTATTACTAAATTAAACTTGCTTCATTGGAAAGGCAGCAAGATGCATCCTCATTTCAATGTCTACTGAAATAATACAGGTTGACACCAGGAAACATTAACGCCACTGCATCCTAATCACTCAAATGGTTTTTTTTGCCAGCATATTTCTTTTTCTCTGCAACCCACTGCTAAATTGTGCTTCCTAGCTGTTTTTATAAAATCACTGAATCAAATCTAACTCTGATTACATCAGAGAAGGCCAGGTACCCTACACCATAACAGGGGGTTTGAAATTTTGACTTGTCTACTTAAAGATCACCAAAATCTGATAACAAGGTCAATTACGTACCTGGGTGGGATTAAACCACCAACCTTTTGGTTAATAGCCGTACACACTAACTGATTGCGCCAGAGACACATTGTGAAAGTATATACTGACAAGGGCTAATAAGCATTCATCTAAAACGTTTCCTAGAAAAACTTTAAAAAGTCAATAATCTGGAGAGTTTTTGTAAGATGTTTCTTCCATCAACCAACGAAGAAACACATTGGTACTTTCCCATGATGAGTGAGTGCTTCAGTATCTCTTGCACTTACATGTGCAGCAGAGTACAGCAATGGAAGCATGCTGGGCCCATAACCCAGAGGTAGGCAGATTGAAACTCTTCTCTGCTATATGCATTTTTTTGTTTGTTAATTAAAGTAATCCAAAACTGGGATTGATATTTTGGCTCTTTTATTTTTACTTAAAGTACAATAACTTTTACCATTTTAATTTGTTTTAATAGTATATTGACAGTATTGTTTTCTTTCAAAAATCCACTTAATTTTCTTTACCCTATTATTTAAATGGTAATTGACAAAAACAAACTACATTGTCACCAGAAGAGCAATTCAAAATGTACAAGTGATATATTAAAATCATCTTTCCAGCTTGAATTTCAATGATGCATTGGGGCAACGATTTTGTGAGAAACATCTTCACCCTTAAATAAAGATTTTCTTAATTCCTTACCTGTGTGCTAATTAGATATCACCTTGTTTTCATATTAAACAGACTTCCACATGAGAAAGCAGCAAGGATGCAGTGGCGTTAATGTTTCCTGGTGTCAACCTGTATTATTTCAGTAGACATTGAAATGAGGATGCATCTTGCTGCCTTTCCAATGAAGCAAGTTTAATTTAGTAATAGGTGAAAAACCATCCCTACAAAGGTGTTAATCAGAGACTTGGCTTTGTGGACACTTTTCAGAGAACAAATTTGTTAGCATAAAAATAAAGCCAGAAAATGAAGAGCTGTTTAATCACGCAATTTGATTTTTTTGCCAGCATATTTCTTTTTCTCTGCAACCCACTGCTAAATTGTGCTTCCTAGATGTTTTTATAAAATCACTGAATCAAATCTAACTCTGATTACATCAGAGAAGGCCAGGTGCCCTACACCATAACAGGGGGTATGAAATTTGACTTGTCTACTTAAAGATCACCAAAATCTGATAACAAGGTCAATTACGTCCCTGGGTGGGATTGAACCACCAACCTTTTGGTTAATAGCCATACATGCTAACTGATTGCGCCACAGAGATAATTTTCAAAAGTTCATACTGACAAAGGCTAATAAGCATTCATCTAAAACGTTTCCTAGAAAAACTTTAAAAAGTCAATAATCTGGAGAGTTTTTGTAAGATGTTTCTTCCATCAACCAACGAAGAAACACATTGGTACTTTCCCATGATGAGTGAGTGCTTCAGGATCTCTTGCACTTACATGTGCAGCAGAGTACTGCAATGGAAGCATGCTGGGCCCATAAGCCAGAGGTAGGCAGATTGAAACTATCCTCTGCTATATGCATTTTTTTTTGTTAATTAAAGTAATCCAAAACTGGGATTGATATTTTGGCTCTTTTATTTTTACTTAAAGTACAATAACTTTTACCATTTTAATTTGTTTTAATAGTATATTGACAGTATTGTTTTCTTTCAGAAATCCACTTCATTTTCTTTACCCTATTATTAAAATGGTAATTGACAAAAACAAACTACATTGTCACCAGAAGAGCAATACAAAATGTACAAGTGATATATTAAAATCATCTTTCCAGCTTGAATTTCAATGATGCATTGGGGCAACGATTTTGTGAGAAACATCTTCACCCTTAAATAAAGATTTTCGTAATTTCTTAACTGTGTGCTAATTAGATATCACCTTGTTTTCACATTAAACAGACTTCCACATGAGAAAGCAGCAAGGATGCAGTGGCGTTAATGTTTCCTGGTGTCAACCTGTATTATTTCAGTAGACATTGAAATGAGGATGCATCTTGCTGCCTTTCCAATGAAGCAAGTTTAATTTAGTAATAGGTGAAAAACCATCCCTACAAAGGTGTTAATCAGAGACTTGGCTTTGTGGACACTTTTCAGAGAACAAATTTGTTAGCATAAAAATAAAGCCAGAAAATGAAGAGCTGTTTAATCACTCAAATGGATTTTTTTGCCAGCATATTTCTTTTTCTCTGCAACCCACTGCTAAATTGTGCTTCCTAGCTGTTTTTATAAAATCACTGAATCAAATCTAACTCTGATTACATCAGAGAAGGCCAGGTACCCTACACCATAACAGGGGGTTTGAAATTTTGACTTGTCTACTTAAAGATCACCAAAATCTGATAACAAGGTCAATTACGTACCTGGGTGGGATTGAACCACCAACCTTTTGGTTAATAGCCGTACACACTAACTGATTGCGCCACAGAGACACATTGCGAAAGTATATACTGACAAGGGCTAATAAGCATTCATCTAAAACGTTTCCTAGAAAAACTTTAAAAAGTCAATAATCTGGAGAGTTTTTGTAAGATGTTTCTTCCATCAACCAACGAAGAAACACATTGGTACTTTCCCATGATGAGTGAGTGCTTCAGGATCTCTTGCACTTACATGTGCAGCAGAGTACAGCAATGGAAGCATGCTGGGCTCATAACCCAGAGGTAGGCAGATTGAAACTATCCTCTGCTGTATGCTTTTTTTTTTTGTTAATTAAAGTGATCCAAAACTGGGATTGATATTTTGGCTCTTTTATTTTTACTTAAAGTACAATAACTTTTACCATTTTAATTTGTTTTAATAGTATATTGACAGTATTGTTTTCTTTCAAAAATCCACTTCATTTTCTTTACCCTATTATTAAAATGGTAATTGACAAAAACAAACTACATTGTCACCAGAAGAGCAATACAAAATGTACAAGTGATATATTAAAATCATCTTTCCAGCTTGAATTTCAATGATGCATTGGGGCAACGATTTTGTGAGAAACATCTTCACCCTTAAATAAAGATTTTCTTAATTCCTTACATGTGTGCTAATTAGATATCACCTTGTTTTCACATTAAACAGACTTCCACATGAGAAAGCAGCAAGGATGCAGTGGCGTTAATGTTTCCTGGTGACAACCTGTATTATTTCAGTAGACATTGAAATGAGGATGCATCTTGCTGCCTTTCCAATGAAGCAAGTTTAATTTAGTAATAGGTGAAAAACCATCCCTACAAAGGTGTTAATCAGAGACTTGGCTTTGTGGACACTTTTCAGAGAACAAATTTGTTAGCATAAAAATAAAGCCAGAAAATGAAGAGCTGTTTAATCACTCAAATGGATTTTTTTGCCAGCATATTTCTTTTTCTCTGCAACCCACTGCTAAATTGTGCTTCCTAGCTGTTTTTATAAAATCACTGAATCAAATCTAACTCTGATTACATCAGAGAAGGCCAGGTACCCTACACCATAACAGGGGGTTTGAAATTTTGACTTGTCTACTTAAAGATCACCAAAATCTGATAACAAGGTCAATTACGTACCTGGGTGGGATTGAACCACCAACCTTTTGGTTAATAGCCGTACACACTAACTGATTGCGCCACAGAGACACATTGCGAAAGTCTATACTGACAAGGGCTAATAAGCATTCATCTAAAACGTTTCCTAGAAAAACTTTAAAAAGTCAATAATCTGGAGAGTTTTTGTAAGATGTTTCTTCCATCAACCAACGAAGAAACACATTGGTACTTTCCCATGATGAGTGAGTGCTTCAGGATCTCTTGCACTTACATGTGCAGCAGAGTACAGCAATGGAAGCATGCTGGGCTCATAACCCAGAGGTAGGCAGATTGAAACTATCCTCTGCTGTATGCTTTTTTTTTTGTTAATTAAAGTGATCCAAAACTGGGATTGATATTTTGGCTCTTTTATTTTTACTTAAAGTACAATAACTTTTACCATTTTAATTTGTTTTAATAGTATATTGACAGTATTGTTTTCTTTCAAAAATCCACTTCATTTTCTTTACCCTATTATTAAAATGGTAATTGACAAAAACAAACTACATTGTCACCAGAAGAGCAATACAAAATGTACAAGTGATATATTAAAATCATCTTTCCAGCTTGAATTTCAATGATGCATTGGGGCAACGATTTTGTGAGAAACATCTTCACCCTTAAATAAAGATTTTCTTAATTCCTTACCTGTGTGCTAATTAGATATCACCTTGTTTTCACATTAAACAGACTTCCACATGAGAAAGCAGCAAGGATGCAGTGGCGTTAATGTTTCCTGGTGTCAACCTGTATTATTTCAGTAGACATTGAAATGAGGATGCATCTTGCTGCCTTTCCAATGAAGCAAGTTTAATTTAGTAATAGGTGAAAAACCATCCCTACAAAGGTGTTAATCAGAGACTTGGCTTTGTGGACACTTTTCAGAGAACAAATTTGTTAGCATAAAAATAAAGCCAGAAAATGAAGAGCTGTTTAATCACTCAAATGGATTTTTTTGCCAGCATATTTCTTTTTCTCTGCAACCCACTGCTAAATTGTGCTTCCTAGCTGTTTTTATAAAATCACTGAATCAAATCTAACTCTGATTACATCAGAGAAGGCCAGGTACCCTACACCATAACAGGGGGTTTGAAATTTTGACTTGTCTACTTAAAGATCACCAAAATCTGATAACAAGGTCAATTACGTACCTGGGTGGGATTGAACCACCAACCTTTTGGTTAATAGCCGTACACACTAACTGATTGCGCCACAGAGACACATTGCGAAAGTATATACTGACAAGGGCTAATAAGCATTCATCTAAAACGTTTCCTAGAAAAACTTTAAAAAGTCAATAATCTGGAGAGTTTTTGTAAGATGTTTCTTCCATCAACCAACGAAGAAACACATTGGTACTTTCCCATGATGAGTGAGTGCTTCAGGATCTCTTGCACTTACATGTGCAGCAGAGTACAGCAATGGAAGCATGCTGGGCTCATAACCCAGAGGTAGGCAGATTGAAACTATCCTCTGCTGTATGCTTTTTTTTTTGTTAATTAAAGTGATCCAAAACTGGGATTGATATTTTGGCTCTTTTATTTTTACTTAAAGTACAATAACTTTTACCATTTTAATTTGTTTTAATAGTATATTGACAGTATTGTTTTCTTTCAAAAATCCACTTCATTTTCTTTACCCTATTATTAAAATGGTAATTGACAAAAACAAACTACATTGTCACCAGAAGAGCAATACAAAATGTACAAGTGATATATTAAAATCATATTTCCAGCTTGAATTTCAATGATGCATTTGGGCAACGATTTTGTGAGAAACATCTTCATCCTTAAATATTTTCGTAATTTCTTACCTGTGTGCTAATTAGATATCACCTTGTTTTCACATTAAACAGACTTCCACTTGAGAAAGCAGCAAGGATGCAGTGGCGTTAATGTTTCCTGGTGTCAACCTGTATTATTTCAGTAGACATTGAAATGAGGATGCATCTTGCTGCCTTTCCAATGAAGCAAGTTTAATTTAGTAATAGGTGAAAAACCATCCCTACAAAGGTGTTAATCAGAGACTTGGCTTTGTGGACACTTTTCAGAGAACAAATTTGTTAGCATAAAAATAAAGCCAGAAAATGAAGAGCTGTTTAATCACGCAATTTGATTTTTTTGCCAGCATATTTCTTTTTCTCTGCAACCCACTGCTAAATTGTGCTTCCTAGATGTTTTTATAAAATCACTGAATCAAATCTAACTCTGATTAAATCAGAGAAGGCCAGGTACCCTACACCATAACAGGGGGTATGAAATTTGACTTGCCTACTTAAAGATCACCAAAATCTGATAACAAGGTCAATTAGGTCCCTGGGTGGGATTGAACCACCAACCTTTTGGTTAATAGCCATACATACTAACTGATTGCGCCACAGAGACACTTTGCAAAAGTTCATACTGACAAAGGCTAATAAGCATTCATCTAAAACGTTTCCTAGAAAAACTTTAAAAAGTCAATAATCTGGAGAGTTTTTGTAAGATGTTTCTTCCATCAACCAACGAAGAAACACATTGGTACTTTCCCATGATGAGTGAGTGCTTCAGGATCTCTTGCACTTACATGTGCAGCAGAGTACTGCAATGGAAGCATGCTGGGCCCATAAGCCAGAGGTAGGCAGATTGAAACTATCCTCTGCTATATGCATTTTTTTTTGTTAATTAAAGTAATCCAAAACTGGGATTGATATTTTGGCTCTTTTATTTTTACTTAAAGTACAATAACTTTTACAATTTTAATTTGTTTTAATAGTATATTGACAGTATTGTTTTCTTTCAGAAATCCACTTCATTTTCTTTACCCTATTATTAAAATGGTAATTGACAAAAACAAACTACATTGTCACCAGAAGAGCAATACAAAATGTACAAGTGATATATTAAAATCATCTTTCCAGCTTGAATTTCAATGATGCATTGGGGCAACGATTTTGTGAGAAACATCTTCACCCTTAAATAAAGATTTTCTTAATTCCTTACCTGTGTGCTAATTAGATATCACCTTGTTTTCACATTAAACAGACTTCCACATGAGAAAGCAGCTTAAACAGCTCTTCATTTTCTGGCTTTATTTTTATGCTAACTAATTTGTTCTCTGAAAAGTGTCCACAAAGCCAAGTCTCTGATTAACACCTTTGTAGGGATGGTTTTTCACCTATTACTAAATTAAACTTGCTTCATTGGAAAGGCAGCAAGATGCATCCTCATTTCAATGTCTACTGAAATAATACAGGTTGACACCAGGAAACATTAACGCCACTGCATCCTTGCTGCTTTCTCATGTGGAAGTCTGTTTAATGTGAAAACAAGGTGATATCTAATTAGCACACAGGTAAGGAATTAAGAAAATCTTTATTTAAGGGTGAAGATGTTTCTCACAAAATCGTTGCCCCAATGCATCATTGAAATTCAAGCTGGAAAGATGATTTTAATATATCACTTGTACATTTTGTATTGCTCTTCTGGTGACAATGTAGTTTGTTTTTGTCAATTACCATTTTAATAATAGGGTAAAGAAAATGAAGTGGATTTCTGAAAGAAAACAATACTGTCAATATACTATTAAAACAAATTAAAATGGTAAAAGTTATTGTACTTTAAGTAAAAATAAAAGAGCCAAAATATCAATCCCAGTTTTGGATTACTTTAATTAACAAAAAAAAATGCATATAGCAGAGGATAGTTTCAGTCTGCCTACCTCTGGGTTATGGGCCCAGCATGCTTCCATTGCAGTACTCTGCTGCACATGTAAGAGATCCTGAAGCACTCACTCATCATGGGAAAGTACCAATGTGTTTCTTCGTTGGTTGATGGAAGAAACATCTTACAAAAACTCTCCAGATTATTGACTTTTTAAAGTTTTTCTAGGAAACGTTTTAGATGAATGCTTATTAGCCTTTGTCAGTATGAACTTTTGCAAAGTGTCTCTGTGGCGCAATCAGTTAGTATGTACGGCTATTAACCAAAACATTGGTGGTTCAATCCCACCCAGTGACCTAATTGACCTTGTTATCAGATTTTGGTGATCTTTAAGTAGACAAGTCAAATTTCATACCCCCTGTTATGGTGTAGGGTACCTGGCCTTCTCTGATGTAATCAGAGTTAGATTTGATTCAGTGATTTTATAAAAACATCTAGGAAGCACAATTTAGCAGTGGGTTGCAGAGAAAAAGAAATATGCTGGCAAAAAAATCAAATTGCGTGATTAAACAGCTCTTCATTTTCTTGCTTTATTTTTATGCTAACAAATTTGTTCTCTGAAAAGTGTCCACAAAGCCAAGTCTCTGATTAACACCTTTGTAGGGATGGTTTTTCACCTATTACTAAATTAAACTTGCTTCATTGGAAAGGCAGCAAGATGCATCCTCATTTCAATGTCTACTGAAATAATACAGGTTGACACCAGGAAACATTAACGCCACTGCAACCTTGCTGCTTTCTCATGTGGAAGTCTGTTTAATGTGAAAACAAGGTGATATCTAATTAGCACACAGGTAAGAAATTACGAAAATCTTTATTTAAGGGTGAAGATGTTTCTCACAAAATCGTTGCCCCAATGCATCATTGAAATTCAAGCTGGAAAGATGATTTTAATATATCACTTGTACATTTTGTATTGCTCTTCTGGTGACAATGTAGTTTGTTTTTGTCAATTACCATTTTAATAATAGGGTAAAGAAAATGAAGTGGATTTTTGAAAGAAAACAATACTGTCAATATACTATTAAAACAAAATAAATGGTAAAAGTTATTGTACTTTAAGTAAAAATAAAAGAGACAAAATATCAATCCCAGTTTTGGATTACTTTAATTAACAAAAAAAAATGCATATAGCAGAGGATAGTTTCAATCTGCCTACCTCTGGCTTATGGGCCCAGCATGCTTCTATTGCAGTACTCTGCTGCACATGTAAGTGCAAGAGATCCTGAAGCACTCACTCATCATGGGAAAGTACCAATGTGTTTCTTCGTTGATTGATGGAAGAAACATCTTACAAAAACTCTCCAGATTATTGATTTTTTAAAGTTTTTCTAGGAAACGTTTTAGATGAATGCTTATTAGCCTTTGTCAGTACGGACTTTTGCAAAGTGTCTCTGTGGCGCAATCAGTTAGTATGTATGGCTATTAACCAAAAGGTTGGTGGTTCAATCCCACCCAGGGACGTAATTGACCTTGTTATCAGATTTTGGTGATCTTTAAGTAGACAAGTCAAATTTCATACCCCCTGTTATGGTGTAGGGTACCTGGCCTTCTCTGATGTAATCAGAGTTAGATTTGATTCAGTGATTTTATAAAAACATCTAGGAAGCACAATTTAGCAGTGGGTTGCAGAGAAAAAGAAATATGCTGGCAAAAAAATCAAATTGCGTGATTAAACAGCTCTTCATTTTCTGGCTTTATTTTTATGCTAACAAATTTGTTCTCTGAAAAGTGTCCACAAAGCCAAGTCTCTGATTAACACCTTTGTAGGGATGGTTTTTCACCTATTACTAAATTAAACTTGCTTCATTGGAAAGGCAGCAAGATGCATCCTCATTTCAATGTCTACTGAAATAATACAGGTTGACACCAGGAAACATTAACGCCACTGCATCCTTGCTGCTTTCTCATGTGGAAGTCTGTTTAATATGAAAAGAAGGTGATATCTAATTAGCACACAGGTAAGGAATTAAGAAAATCTTTATTTAAGGGTGAAGATGTTTCTCACAAAATCGTTGCCCCAATGCATCATTGAAATTCAAGCTGGAAAGATGATTTTAATATATCACTTGTACATTTTGAATTGCTCTTCTGGTGACAATGTAGTTTGTTTTTGTCAATTACCATTTAAATAATAGGGTAAAGAAAATTAAGTGGATTTTTGAAAGAAAACAATACTGTCAATATACTATTAAAACAAATTAAAATGGTAAAAGTTATTGTACTTTAAGTAAAAATAAAAGAGCCAAAATATCAATCCCAGTTTTGGATTACTTTAATTAACAAACAAAAAAAAATGCATATAGCAGAGAATAGTTTCAATCTGCCTACCTCTGGGTTATGGGCCCAGCATGCTTCCATTGCTGTACTCTGCTGCACATGTAAGTGCAAGAGATCCTGAAGCACTCACTCATCATGGGAAAGTACCAATGTGTTTCTTCTTTGGTTGATGGAAGAAACATCTTACAAAAACTCTCCAGATTATTGACTTTTTAAAGTTTTTCTAGGAAACGTTTTAGATGAATGCTTATTAGCCCTTGTCAGTATATACTTTCACAATGTGTCTCTGTGGCGCAATCAGTTAGTGTGTACGGCTATTAACCAAAAGGTTGGTGGTTCCAATCCCACCCAGGTACGTAATTGACCTTGTTATCAGATTTTGGTGATCTTTAAGTAGACAAGTCAAAATTTCAAACCCCCTGTTATGGTGTAGGGTACCTGGCCTTCTCTGATGTAATCAGAGTTAGATTTGATTCAGTGATTTTATAAAAACAGCTAGGAAGCACAATTTAGCAGTGGGTTGCAGAGAAAAAGAAATATGCTGGCAAAAAAATCCATTTGAGTGATTAAACAGCTCTTCATTTTCTGGCTTTATTTTTATGCTAACAAATTTGTTCTCTGAAAAGTGTCCACAAAGCCAAGTCTCTGATTAACACCTTTGTAGGGATGGTTTTTCACCTATTACTAAATTAAACTTGCTTCATTGGAAAGGCAGCAAGATGCATCCTCATTTCAATGTCTACTGAAATAATACAGGTTGACACCAGGAAACATTAACGCCACTGCATCCTTGCTGCTTTCTCATGTGGAAGTCTGTTTAATGTTAAAACAAGGTGATATCTAATTAGCACACAGGTAAGGAATTAAGAAAATCTTTATTTAAGGGTGAAGATGTTTCTCACAAAATCGTTGCCGCAATGCATCATTGAAATTCAAGCTGGAAAGATAATTTTAATATATCACTTGTACATTTTGTATTGCTCTTCTGGTGACAATGTAGTTTGTTTTTGTCAATTACCATTTTAATAATAGGGTAAAGAAAATGAAGTGGATTTTTGAAAGAAAACAATACTGTCAATATACTATTAAAACAAATTAAAATGGTAAAAGTTATTGTACTTTAAGTAAAAATAAAAGAGCCAAAATATCAATCCCAGTTTTGGATCACTTTAATTAACAAAAAAAAAAAGCATACAGCAGAGGATAGTTTCAATCTGCCTACCTCTGGGTTATGAGCCCAGCATGCTTCCATTGCTGTACTCTGCTGCACATGTAAGTGCAAGAGATCCTGAAGCACTCACGATGAGTGAGTGCTTCAGGATCTCTTGCACTTACATGTGCAGCAGAGTACAGCAATGGAAGCATGCTGGGCTCATAACCCAGAGGTAGGCAGATTGAAACTATCCTCTGCTCGTTGGTTGATGGAAGAAACATCTTACAAAAACTCTCCAGATTATTGACTTTTTAAAGTTTTTCTAGGAAACGTTTTAGATGAATGCTTATTAGCCCTTGTCAGTATATACTTTCGCAATGTGTCTCTGTGGCGCAATCAGTTAGTGTGTGCGGCTATTAACCAAAAGGTTGGTGGTTCAATCCCACCCAGGTACGTAATTGACCTTGTTATCAGATTTTGGTGATCTTTAAGTAGACAAGTCAAAATTTCAAACCCCCTGTTATGGTGTAGGGTACCTGGCCTTCTCTGATGTAATCAGAGTTAGATTTGATTCAGTGATTTTATAAAAACAGCTAGGAAGCACAATTTAGCAGTGGGTTGCAGAGAAAAAGAAATATGCTGGCAAAAAAATCCATTTGAGTGATTAAACAGCTCTTCATTTTCTGGCTTTATTTTTATGCTAACAAATTTGTTCTCTGAAAAGTGTCCACAAAGCCAAGTCTCTGATTAACACCTTTGTAGGGATGGTTTTTCACCTATTACTAAATTAAACTTGCTTCATTGGAAAGGCAGCAAGATGCATCCTCATTTCAATGTCTACTGAAATAATACAGGTTGACACCAGGAAACATTAACGCCACTGCATCCTTGCTGCTTTCTCATGTGGAAGTCTGTTTAATGTGAAAACAAGGTGATATCTAATTAGCACACAGGTAAGGAATTAAGAAAATCTTTATTTAAGGGTGAAGATGTTTCTCACAAAATCGTTGCCCCAATGCATCATTGAAATTCAAGCTGGAAAGATGATTTTAATATATCACTTGTACATTTTGTATTGTGGTGACAATGTAGTTTGTTTTTGTCAATTACCATTTTAATAATAGGGTAAAGAAAATGAAGTGGATTTTTGAAAGAAAACAATACTGTCAATATACTATTAAAACAAAATAAATGGTAAAAGTTATTGTACTTTAAGTAAAAATAAAAGAGACAAAATATCAATCCCAGTTTTGGATTACTTTAATTAACAAAAAAAATGCATATAGCAGAGGATAGTTTCAATCTGCCTACCTCTGGCTTATGGGCCCAGCATGCTTCCATTGCAGTACTCTGCTGCACATGTAAGTGCAAGAGATCCTGAAGCACTCACTCATCATGGGAAAGTACCAATGTGTTTCTTCGTTGGTTGATGGAAGAAACATCTTACAAAAACTCTCCAGATTATTGACTTTTTAAAGTTTTTCTAGGAAACGTTTTAGATGAATGCTTATTAGCCTTTGTCAGTATGAACTTTTGCAAAGTATCTCTGTGGCGCAATCAGAAAGTATGTATGGCTATTAACCAAAAGGTTGGTGGTTCAATCCCACCCGGGGACGTAATTGACCTTGTTATCAGATTTTGGTGATCTTTAAGTAGACAAGTCAAATTTCATACCCCCTGTTATGGTGTAGGGTACCTGGCCTTCTCTGATGTAATCAGAGTTAGATTTGATTCAGTGATTTTATAAAAACATCTAGGAAGCACAATTTAGCAGTGGGTTGCAGAGAAAAAGAAATATGCTGGCAAAAAAATCAAATTGCGTGATTAAACAGCTCTTCATTTTCTGGCTTTATTTTTATGCTAACAAATTTGTTCTCTGAAAAGTGTCCACAAAGCCAAGTCTCTGATTAACACCTTTGTAGGGATGGTTTTTCACCTATTACTAAATTAAACTTGCTTCATTGGAAAGGCAGCAAGATGCATCCTCATTTCAATGTCTACTGAAATAATACAGGTTGACACCAGGAAACATTAACGCCACTGCATCCTTGCTGCTTTCTCATGTGGAAGTCTGTTTAATATGAAAACAAGGTGATATCTAATTAGCACACAGGTAAGGAATTAAGAAAATCTTTATTTAAGGGTGAAGATGTTTCTCACAAAATCGTTGCCCCAATGCATCATTGAAATTCAAGCTGGAAAGATGATTTTAATATATCACTTGTACATTTTGAATTGCTCTTCTGGTGACAATGTAGTTTGTTTTTGTCAATTACCATTTAAATAATAGGGTAAAGAAAATTAAGTGGATTTTTGAAAGAAAACAATACTGTCAATATACTATTAAAACAAATTAAAATGGTAAAAGTTATGGTACTTTAAGTAAAAATAAAAGAGCCAAAATATCAATCCCAGTTTTGGATTACTTTAATTAACAAACAAAAAAAAATGCATATAGCAGAGAATAGTTTCAATCTGCCTACCTCTGGGTTATGGGCCCAGCATGCTTCCATTGCTGTACTCTGCTGCACATGTAAGTGCAAGAGATCCTGAAGCACTCACTCATCATGGGAAAGTACCAATGTGTTTCTTCGTTGGTTGATGGAAGAAACATCTTACAAAAACTCTCCAGATTATTGACTTTTTAAAGTTTTTCTAGGAAACGTTTTAGATGAATGCTTATTAGCCCTTGTCAGTATATACTTTCACAATGTGTCTCTGTGGCGCAGTCAGTTAGTGTGTACGGCTATTAACCAAAAGGTTGGTGGTTCAATCCCACCCAGGTATGTAATTGACCTTGTTATCAGATTTTGGTGATCTTTAAGTAGACAAGTCAAAATTTCAAACCCCCTGTTATGGTGTAGGGTACCTGGCCTTCTCTGATGTAATCAGAGTTAGATTTGATTCAGTGATTTTATAAAAACAGCTAGGAAGCACAATTTAGCAGTGGGTTGCAGAGAAAAAGAAATATGCTGGCAAAAAAATCCATTTGAGTGATTAAACAGCTCTTCATTTTCTGGCTTTATTTTTATGCTAACAAATTTGTTCTCTGAAAAGTGTCCACAAAGCCAAGTCTCTGATTAACACCTTTGTAGGGATGGTTTTTCACCTATTACTAAATTAAACTTGCTTCATTGGAAAGGCAGCAAGATGCATCCTCATTTCAATGTCTACTGAAATAATACAGGTTGACACCAGGAAACATTAACGCCACTGCATCCTTGCTGCTTTCTCATGTGGAAGTCTGTTTAATGTGAAAACAAGGTGATATCTAATTAGCACACAGGTAAGGAATTAAGAAAATCTTTATTTAAGGGTGAAGATGTTTCTCACAAAATCGTTGCCCCAATGCATCATTGAAATTCAAGCTGGAAAGATGATTTTAATATATCACTTGTACATTTTGAATTGCTCTTCTGGTGACAATGTAGTTTGTTTTTGTCAATTACCATTTAAATAATAGGGTAAAGAAAATGAAGTGGATTTTTGAAAGAAAACAATACTGTCAATATACTATTAAAACAAATTAAAATGGTAAAAGTTATTGTACTTTAAGTAAAAATAAAAGAGCCAAAATATCAATCCCAGTTTTGGATTACTTTAATTAACAAACAAAAAAATGCATATAGCAGAGGATAGTTTCAATCTGCCTACCTCTGGGTTATGGGCCCAGCATGCTTCCATTGCTGTACTCTGCTGCACATGTAAGTGCAAGAGATCCTGAAGCACTCACTCATCATGGGAAAGTACCAATGTGTTTCTTCGTTGGTTGATGGAAGAAACATCTTACAAAAACTCTCCAGATTATTGACTTTTTAAAGTTTTTCTAGGAAACGTTTTAGATGAATGCTTATTAGCCCTTGTCAGTATATACTTTCACAACGTGTCTCTGTGGCGCAATCAGTTAGTGTGTACGGCTATTAACCAAAAGGTTGGTGGTTCAATCCCACCCAGGTCTGTAATTGACCTTGTTATCAGATTTTGGTGATCTTTAAGTAGACAAGTCAAAATTTCAAACCCCCTGTTATGGTGTAGGGTACCTGGCCTTCTCTGATGTAATCAGAGTTAGATTTGATTCAGTGATTTTATAAAAACAGCTAGGAAACACAATTTAGCAGTGGGTTGCAGAGAAAAAGAAATATGCTGGCAAAAAAATCCATTTGAGTGATTAAACAGCTCTTCATTTTCTGGCTTTATTTTTATGCTAACAAATTTGTTCTCTGAAAAGTGTCCACAAAGCCAAGTCTCTGATTAACACCTTTGTAGGGATGGTTTTTCACCTATTACTAAATTAAACTTGCTTCATTGGAAAGGCAGCAAGATGCATCCTCATTTCAATGTCTACTGAAATAATACAGGTTGACACCAGGAAACATTAACGCCACTGCATCCTTGCTGCTTTCTCATGTGGAAGTCTGTTTAATGTGAAAACAAGGTGATATCTAATTAGCACACAGGTAAGGAATTAAGAAAATCTTTATTTAAGGGTGAAGATGTTTCTCACAAAATCGTTGCCCCAATGCATCATTGAAATTCAAGCTGGAAAGATGATTTTAATATATCACTTGTACATTTTGTATTGCTCTTCTGGTGACAATGTAGTTTGTTTTTGTCAATTACCATTTTAATAATAGGGTAAAGAAAATGAAGTGGATTTCTGAAAGAAAACAATACTGTCAATATACTATTAAAACAAATTAAAATGGTAAAAGTTATTGTACTTTAAGTAAAAATAAAAGAGCCAAAATATCAATCCCAGTTTTGGATTACTTTAATTAACAAAAAAAAATGCATATAGCAGAGGATAGTTTCAATCTGCCTACCTCTGGCTTATGGGCCCAGCATGCTTCCATTGCAGTACTCTGCTGCACATGTAAGTGCAAGAGATCCTGAAGCACTCACTCATCATGGGAAAGTACCAATGTGTTTCTTCGTTGGTTGATGGAAGAAACATCTTACAAAAACTCTCCAGATTATTGACTTTTTAAAGTTTTTCTAGGAAACGTTTTAGATGAATGCTTATTAGCCTTTGTCAGTATGAACTTTTGCAAAGTGTCTCTGTGGCGCAATCAGTTAGTATGTACGGCTATTAACCAAAACGTTGGTGGTTCAATCCCACCCAGGGACCTAATTGACCTTGTTATCAGATTTTGGTGATCTTTAAGTAGACAAGTCAAATTTCATACCCCCTGTTATGGTGTAGGGTACCTGGCCTTCTCTGATGTAATCAGAGTTAGATTTGATTCAGTGATTTTATAAAAACATCTAGGAAGCACAATTTAGCAGTGGGTTGCAGAGAAAAAGAAATATGCTGGCAAAAAAATCAAATTGCGTGATTAAACAGCTCTTCATTTTCTGGCTTTATTTTTATGCTAACAAATTTGTTCTCTGAAAAGTGTCCACAAAGCCAAGTCTCTGATTAACACCTTTGTAGGGATGGTTTTTCACCTATTACTAAATTAAACTTGCTTCATTGGAAAGGCAGCAAGATGCATCCTCATTTCAATGTCTACTGAAATAATACAGGTTGACACCAGGAAACATTAACGCCACTGCATCCTTGCTGCTTTCTCATGTGGAAGTCTGTTTAATGTGAAAACAAGGTGATATCTAATTAGCACACAGGTAAGAAATTACGAAAATCTTTATTTAAGGGTGAAGATGTTTCTCACAAAATCGTTGCCCCAATGCATCATTGAAATTCAAGCTGGAAAGATGATTTTAATATATCACTTGTACATTTTGTATTGCTCTTCTGGTGACAATGTAGTTTGTTTTTGTCAATTACCATTTTAATAATAGGGTAAAGAAAATGAAGTGGATTTTTGAAAGAAAACAATACTGTCAATATACTATTAAAACAAAATAAATGGTAAAAGTTATTGTACTTTAAGTAAAAATAAAAGAGACAAAATATCAATCCCAGTTTTGGATTACTTTAATTAACAAAAAAAAATGCATATAGCAGAGGATAGTTTCAATCTGCCTACCTCTGGCTTATGGGCCCAGCATGCTTCCATTGCAGCACTCTGCTGCACATGTAAGTGCAAGAGATCCTGAAGCACTCACTCATCATGGGAAAGTACCAATGTGTTTCTTCGTTGGTTGATGGAAGAAACATCTTACAAAAACTCTCCAGATTATTGACTTTTTAAAGTTTTTCTAGGAAACGTTTTAGATGAATGCTTATTAGCCTTTGTCAGTATGAACTTTTGCAAAGTATCTCTGTGGCGCAATCAGTTAGTATGTATGGCTATTAACCAAAAGGTTGGTGGTTCAATCCCACCCGGGGACGTAATTGACCTTGTTATCAGATTTTGGTGATCTTTAAGTAGACAAGTCAAATTTCATACCCCCTGTTATGGTGTAGGGTACCTGGCCTTCTCTGATGTAATCAGAGTTAGATTTGATTCAGTGATTTTATAAAAACATCTAGGAAGCACAATTTAGCAGTGGGTTGCAGAGAAAAAGAAATATGCTGGCAGAAAAATCCAATTGAGTGATTAAACAGCTCTTCATTTTCTGGCTTTATTTTTATGCTAACAAATTTGTTCTCTGAAAAGTGTCCACAAAGCCAAGTCTCTGATTAACACCTTTGTAAGGATGGTTTTTCACCTATTACTAAATTAAACTTGCTTCATTGGAAAGGCAGCAAGATGCATCCTCATTTCAATGGTAAGTCAACCTTCTTGCCCTATGTTCCCTCTCAACGGATGAAGACGCATCATTATCTACCGCAGTCATTTTGGCCCAATAGATATGCAAGAAGTTAAGATTCCCCTTTCTTTGCAGGTAGAGGAAGGAAAAGGAAGAGGTCTGTAGCCTCTTCAAGATCGCAGGACCAGAGATTGTCCTCTGCTTCTGCCAAATCCACTGCATGACACTGGGGCTTTCTTGCAGGAGCCCACACCAGTGGGGGCACGTCTAAAACTCTTCAGTCAGTTCTGGATTCATTCGGACCTGGACTCGTGGGTTTTACAAATAGTGTCCCAAGGGTACAAACTGGGGTTTCAAGACGTTCCCCCTCACCGATTGTTCAAATTGGCCTTAGTCAGCAGGGAGAAGGTCTTTATTCAAGCCTCTTCGTGGTCCCGAAGCCGGACGGCTCAGTCAGACCAATCTTAAATCTGAAATCCCTCAATTTCTTCCTAAAGAAATTCAATTTCAAGATGGAATTTCTCAGGGCAGTGATCTCCAGTCCGGAGGACGGAGATTTCATGGTTTTGGTAGACATTAAGGATGCCTACTTACATGTTCCCATTTAGCCACTGCCTCAAGCTACCTAAGGTTTGCAATTCAGGATTGTCATTACCAATTTCAGACATTGCCGTTTGGTCTGTCCACGGCTCCGAGGATTTTCACCAGGGTGATGGCGGAAATTATGGTTCTCCTTCGCAAGCAAGGAGTCACAATTATCCCGTACTTGGATGATCTCCTGATAAAGGCGAGATCCAGGAACCAGTTGGTGCAAAACATTGCACTCTCCCTGACAGTTCTTCAACAACATGGTTGGCTCCTAAACTTGCCAAAATCGCAGTTGGTCCCAATGACGCGGTTGTTGTTTTTGGGAGTCATACTGTTAGGCGCCGGGGTCCGCTTGATGGTCTGCGCGGCCCGGCGCCTAGCAACTAGAGACGCCGTGCACGTACAGCCGCCGGCTCATTAGCAACGCTAGACGCCGGGCGCGCTGAGCCGCACGGACCCTAGCAATGGGGACGCCACTGGCGGACCGCGTTCCCCGTTGCTAGGCTTTAGGAAATTAAGATATTCACCTGCTCTCTGGCCGTGCAGCAAGGCAGCTGCACGGCATTTATTCTAATCAGCCTTTAGCAGCTGATTGGAGGACTCCTTGTTAAATACACTCCCAGGGCTTCTCACAGACGCCGGTAATAGCTTCCTGCATGCTGCCTTTGTTTGCTGAGAGTCTGTTTCCAGTCCTGCTGTATCCGGTCATTCCAGTCCGCAGAAGTCCGGTATTCGGGAGTTGTCATCTCATCCCAAGAGGTCGTTTGGTTCCCTGGAGTCCTGACTGATCACCGTTTTATATCCAGTGGTGTTCGTGAGTTGCGGCTCTGCCGTGTGTTGCGGCTCAGCCGCTTTACCTTTTATATTTTGTGTTTGGAGCATTTGTGGAGGGTTCCGCTTCCACAAGTCCTCTCTGGTACTTGGCGGTGCCGGGTAGGAGAATTGGACAAGTGGATATTTTGGTTGTCCTTTTTCCTGGCGGTTTCTCCGCACATATTATAGTTTTGAGTTTGCTTAGCCCCTGGCCTGGTTGTTTAGTTAGAGGGCCTCTTGTTATCACCCTGTCTCGGGTTTCCCTTTGTCTCTCATTAAGACTGGGGGGCATCGAAGTTGGGCAGACATAATCCGCCCTTCAAACGCGGCTGCCAAGGGCTCAAGAAACCATAGTCTCGCAGGGGATTTCTGACAACACGGGTGAGACAACAGAGTTAGGGCGCCAGGGGCTATTTTCCTGTCCTGCTCCCTTCCCCAGCATTCCGTTCCAGTGCTCCAGTCCTTGCCATAAGATCTTCTCTGACCAGAGTGCTGGAATCATAACATTATTACCGGCCATACCAAAACTTAAAATTAAACGGGGTTTAATTTTTTTTCATTCAGTTTTGTGAGAGTTTATCGGCCTCATGAATCCAACAGGTTTAGGGCCAAATCCTGGTCAGCTCTTAGTCAGCCAGATTCAAGAACTTACTCAGATGGTTCAGGATCTTTCTCTTCGGGTGAAGTCGCAGGAAGATCTTTTGCGAGCTTCCCCAAGGGTAGTCCCTGAACCAAAGATGCATTTGCCTGACCGTTTTTCTGGTGATAGAAAAGAGTTTTTTAATTTTAAAGAATCCTGTAAACTTTATTTTCGTTTAAGACCGACTTCCTCGGGTACTGAATCTCAGCGGGTCGGGTTTATTATTTCTTTGCTCCAGGGGGATCCTCAGACCTGGGCATTTGGTTTAAGAGCAGAGGATCCGGCATTGTTGTCAGTTGACGCTTTTTTTGAGTCTTTAGGGCTCTTGTATGATGACCCTGATAGAGAGGCGTCCGCTGAAAGTCAGTTGCGCGCTCTCAGACAGGGTAGAAATCCTGCAGAGGTTTATTGTACGGAGTTTCGCCGTTGGTCGAACGACTGTGGCTGGAATGACCCAGCCCTGCGCAGTCAGTTTCGCCTCGGCTTATCAGAGTCTATAAAAGACAGTCTCCTTCAGTACCCCGCTCCTGAGACTCTTGATAAACTCATGGAGCTTTCTATTAAGATTAATCGTCGTCTCAGAAAGCGGAGGGCTGAAAAAGGAGCACCTGTAAGGTCAAGTCCGTGTGTATATTCCATTCCTGAAGACGTAGAGGAGACCATGCAGATGGGTCTCTCCCGGCTGTCTCCTGAAGAAAGAGCCAGAAGGCAAAATTCTGGTCTTTGTCTGTACTGTGGGGGTAAGGGACATTTTGCTCGTAATTGTCCGAACAAGTCGGGAAATGCTTTGACCAGGTGAATTGTGAGGGGGTTCACCTAGGTCTGCAGCTTATCTCCTCGAATAACTCCCTTTTAGTCCCAGTTAAAGTTTCCTTTGGCAGCCTCAGTTCTTCGGTGTCGGCTTTTGTTGACAGTGGAGCTGCAGGAAACTTTATGGATTTAACTTGGGCTAAGGCCTTAGGCATTCCTCAGTTACCTTTGGGTAGGTGTGTCACCATGCATGGCTTAGATGGGAGTCCGCTGTCTAATGGGATTATTTCTCTCCGTACACCCCCTGTACTACTTACAGTAGGAGCTCTACATTCCGAGAAAATCGAGTTCTTTCTTACACATTGACCAGCAGTTCCAGTTGTTCTGGGTCACCCTTGGCTGGCCTTTCATAATCCCACCATTGATTGGCGGTCGGGGGAGATTTCACATTGGGGTACTTTTTGTGATAAGGAATGTATCACGTTTCCAGTCAGAGTAGCAGCTATCATTCCAGAACTCATTCCGGTGGAATACCAGGAGTTTGCTGATGTTTTCTCCAAAGGCAATGCGGACATTCTGCCTCCCCATCGGCCTTATGATTGTGCTATTGAGTTAATTCCTGGTGCCGCATTGCCAAAGGGAAGATTATATGCATTATCCGGGCCAGAAACTGCGGCTATGAATGATTATGTAAAGGAGAGCCTTGAGAAAGGATTTATTAGACCATCAAAATCTCCTTTAAGTGCAGGCTTCTTCTTTGTGGAGAAAAAGGATGGCTCGCTTAGACCTTGCATTGATTTTAGAGCCCTGAATAAGATCTCAGTTAAAAACACCTATCCTTTGCCGTTGATTTCTGTACTCTTTGATCAGTTACGTTCTGCTGTGATTTTTTTCTAAAATTGACCTTAGAGGAGCGTACAACCTCATCCGAATTAAATCTGGAGATGAGTGGAAAACGGCCTTCAGTACTCAGTCGGGTTACTACGAATACCTGGTGATGCCGTTCGGCCTGTCCAATGCTCCGGCAGTTTTTCAAGACCTCATTAACGATGTGCTCCGTGACTTCCTAGGGAAATTCGTGGTCGTTTACTTAGACGACATCCTGATTTTTTCTAAATCAATGGAACAACATGTTACCCAGGTGCGTCTGGTTCTTCAAAAGTTATGTGAGAATCATTTATATGCCAAGCTGGAGAAGTGTGAGTTTCATGTCACGGAAGTATCTTTTTTAGGGTACATAATTTCCCCTCAGGGATTTTCCATGGAACCAAAGAAACTCCAGGCCATCCTTAGTTGGGCGCAACCCACCAATTTAAAAGCAATTCAGCGTTTTTTAGGGTTTGCGAATTATTATAGGAGGTTCATTCATTCTTTTTCTGACCTGGTTGCTCCCATTGTAGCTCTGACAAAGAAAGGAGCGGATCCTACCAACTGGTCGCGTGAAGCTGAGTTGTCCTTCCGGGCCTTGAAACAAGCCTTTGTCTCGGCTCCAGTCCTCAGACATCCTAATCCGGAATTGCCCTTTGTGGTGGAGGTTGATGCCTCGGAGGTTGGAGTGGGGGCTATCCTTTCTCAAAAGGATCCGGAGTCTCTGGAGTTACATCCTTGTGCCTTTATGTCCAGGAAATTCTCCTCCGCTGAATCCAACTATGATGTTGGTAATCGGGAGTTACTGGCGGTAAAATGGGCTTTCGAGGAGTGGAGGCATTGGCTGGAGGGAGCAAAACATACTATTTCGGTATTGACTGACCATAAGAACCTGCAATACATTGAATCGGCTAAGCGGCTTAATGCCCGGCAGGCACGTTGGGCATTATTTTTTACGCGTTTCAAATTTATAATCACTTTCAGGCCTGGTTCCAAGAATACTAAGGCTGATGCCCTGTCACATAGCTTTCTTCCGGTTCACAATAACAATCCTGTTACCCCCATACTTCCATCTTCGGTCATCTGGGCGGGCCTCACACAAGATTTATTTACCCAGTTAAAACAGCTTCAACACCAAGCTCCTAGAATTACTCCTGCTGGTCGTCTTTACGTCCCTGAGTTTTTGAGAGTTACTGTTTTAACGGAATTCCATGATAACAAAGTTTCAGGGCATCCAGGAGTCTCTAAGACATTGGAGTTAGTCTCTCGCTCAGTATGGTGGCCTGGTCTTTCTAAAGACGTCAAGGAATTTGTTTATTCATGTCAGGTTTGTGCACAGCATAAGGTTCCCCGTTCCTTGCCCATCGGGCAACTTATGCCCTTAAATGTTCCTCTCAGGCCGTGGTCTCATATTTCCATGGATTTTGTGGTTGACCTTCCCCTTTCAGCCGGATTCCGAGTCATATGGGTGGTAGTGGACCGTTTTAGTAAAATGGCTCATTTTATTGCTCTTCCCCGATTGCCTTCTGCCCAAGGGTTGGCAGTTTTGTTTCTCCGCCATGTATTCAGGCTTCATGGGTTGCCTACTGATATTGTTTCTGATCGGGGTCCACAATTCATCGCACAATTCTGGAAATGTTTTTGTGCCTCATTGAAGATGAAATTGTCGTTAACATCCGGTTACCACCCACAATCCAACGGGCAAACCGAACGAGTTAACCAATCATTGAAACAATATTTGCGCTTGTATTCAGCCAAACTCCAGAATGATTGGTCCGAGTTTCTTCCGTTGGCTGAATTTGCTTACAATAATTCTTGTCATTCCTCCACTAAAGAGTCTCCATTCTTTTCAGTTTTTGGTTTTCACCCCAGAGCTAATTCTTTTTTTCATCATTCCTCAGTCTTCTCGCTTACCTTAACCTCCCATCTCAGAGCCATTTGGAAAAAGGTGCACCTTGCTCTCAGAAAAGCGGCTTTTCGAGAGAAGAAATTTTCTGACAGGCTCCGACGTCCTTGCACTTTTAAGGTGGGAGATAGGGTGTGGTTGTCGACTCGCAACATCAGGCTTCGACAATCCTCAGCTAGACTGGGACCCAAATTTATTGGGCCATTTCTTATTATTAAAAGAGTCAACCCAGTTGCCTTTCGGTTACGTTTACCAAGATCTCTCAGGATTGGAAATACGTTTCATTGTTCCCTGTTGAAACAATACGTTTCTTCCAGTAGATTTCCTCGGAAGATCTCTCAGGGTAGATCTCCAGTGGATGTACAGGGACAACAGGAGTTCATGGTAGAGAAGGTTCTCGATTCCAAATTGTCCCGGGATCGGCTGTATTTTCTGGTTCACTGGAAAGGCTATGGTCCGGAGGAAAGGTCTTGGGTCCTGGATAAGGATCTTCATGCCCCGAGGCTCAAGAGGGCATTTTTTCGGGAATTTCCTCAGAAACCTGGCTTTAGGGGTTCCTTGACCCCTCCTCAAGGGGGGGGTACTGTTAGGCGCCGGGGTCCGCTTGATGGTCTGCGCGGCCCGGCGCCTAGCAACTAGAGATGCCGTGCACGTACAGCCGCCGGCTCCCTAGCAACGCTAGACGCCGGGCGCGCTGAGCTGCACGGACCCTTGCAACGGGGACGCCACTGGCGGACCGCGTTCCCCGTTTCTAGGCTTTAGGAAATTAAGATATTCACCTGCTCTCTGGCCGTGCAGCAAGGCAGCTGCACGGCATTTATTCTAATCAGCCATTAGCAGCTGATTGGAGGACTCCTTGTTAAATACACTCCCAGGGCTTCTCACAGATGCCGGTAATAGCTTCCTGCATGCTGCCTTTGTTTGCTGAGAGTCTGTTTCCAGTCCTGCTGTATCCGGTCATTCCAGTCCGCAGAAGTCCGGTATTCGGGAGTTGTCATCTCATCCCAAGAGGTCGTTTGGTTCCCTGGAGTCCTGACTGATCACCGTTTTATATCCAGTGGTGTTCGTGAGTTGCGGCTCTGCCGTGTGTTGCGGCTCAGCCACTTTACCTTTTATATTTTGTGTTTGCAGCATTTGCGGAGGGTTCCGCTTCCACAAGTCCTCTCTGGTACTCGGCGGTGCCGGGTAGGAGAATTGGACAAGTGGATATTTTGGTTGTCCTTTTTCCTGGCGGTTTCTCCGCACATATTATAGTTTTGAGTTTGCTTATCCCCTGGCCTGGTTGTTTAGTTAGAGGGCCTCTTGTTATCACCCTGTCTCGGGTTTCCCTTTGTCTCTCATTAAGACCGGGGGGCATCGAAGTTGGGCATACATGATCCGCCCTTCAAACGCGGCTGCCAAGGGCTCAAGAAACCATAGTCTCGCAGGGGATTTCTGACAACACGGGTGAGACAACAGAGTTAGGGCGCCAGGGGCTATTTTCCTGTCCTGCTCCCTTCCCCAGCATTCCGTTCCAGTGCTCCGGTCCTTGCCATAAGATCTTCTCTGACCAGAGTGCTGGAATCATAACACATACTGGACACAGAAGAGGTTTTCTTCCAGTGGAAAGGCTATGGAGATCCAGAGTCTGGTCAAACAAATTCTGAAACCAGCAAGAGTGTTAATCCATCAATGCATTCAGTTGCTGGGGAAGATGGTTGTGGCCTACGAGGCCATTCAGTTTGGCAGGTTCCATGCCAGAGTGTTCCAGTGGGACCTGTTGAACAATTGGTCCGGATCCCACCTACACATGCACCGGAGGATAATCCTGTCTTCCAAGACCAGAATCTCACTCCATTGGTGGCTGCACAGTTCTCACCTCCTTGAGGGGCGATGGTTCGGGATCCAGGACTGGATCCTAGGGACCACAGATGCAACCCTCCGAGGCTGGGGAGCAGTCACACAGGGGGAAAACGTCCAAGGAAGATGGTCAAGTCAGGAAAGTTGTCTCCACATAAATGTTCTGGAGTTAAGGGCCATTTAATAACTGCAGACACAGTACACACTGGGACGGGTGCCCAGCATCCTCAACAGACTAAGAGAAAAGGATTTACCGGTAGGTATTAAAATCCTAGTTTCTCTAACGTCCTAGAGGATGCTGGGGACTCCGTAAGGACCATGGGGATAGACGGGCTCCACAGAGTTCATGATCTTCACTGAGGTAGCGTACAGCACTGCAGCTGTGCGCCATTGCTCCCATACACCTCACATACTCCGGTCACTATAAGGGTGCAGGGCGCAGGGGGGGCGCCCTGGGCAGCAATATAAACCTCTTTTTGGCAAAAATATAACATATATACAGCTGGGCACTGTATATATGTATGAGCCCCCACCAATTTTACAGTTTAAGCGGGACAGAAGCCCGCCGCCGAGGGGGCGGGGCTTCTCCCTCAGCACTCACCAGCGCCATTTTTTTTCCACAGCACCGCTGAGAGGAAGCTCCCCGGACTCTCCCCTGCTTATACCACGGTAGAGAAGAGGGTTGAAAAGAGAGGGGGGGCACATAATTCGGCGCAAATTACATACAGCAGCGCTACTGGACAAACATTAAGTTACTGTGTTATTCCTGGGTTATATAGCGCTGGGGAGTGTGCTGGCATACTCTCTCTCTGTCTCTCCAAAGGGCCTTGTGGGGAAACTGTCTTCAGAAAAAGTATTCCCTGTGTGTGTGGTGTGTCGGTACACGTGTGTCGACATGTCTGAGGAAGAAGGCTATATTAGAGAGGAGCGGGAGCAAATGAATGTGGTGTCTCCGCTGACACCTGATTGGATGGATATGTGGAATGTTTTAAATGCTAGTGTAAACTCATTGTACAAAAGATTAGACAAGGCTGAAGCTTTGGGACAGTCAGGGACTCAACCCATGCCTGATCCTATGTTGCAGGGACTGTCAGGGTCTCATAAGCGCCCACTATCCCAGATTGTTGACACAGATACCGACACGGATTCTGACTCCAGTGTCGATTACGATGATGCAAAGTTACAGCCAAAATTGGCAAAATCCATTCGATATATGATTATGGCAATAAAAGATGTTTTGCACATCACAGAGGAACCCCCTGTCCCTGACAAGAGGGTACATATGTACAAGGGAAAGAAGCCTGAGGTAACCTTTGAGGGGGTCACACGAGCTGAACGAGTTATGTGAAAAAGCTTGGGAATCTCCAGATAAAAGACTGCAGATTTCCAAAAGGATTCTTATGGCGTATCCTTTTTCATCAACGGATAGGTTACGATGGAAATCCTCCCGTAGGATGGACAAAGCATTAACACGCACAGCTACAGTTGGAAAATCAAATTTTTTACCTTATGTTCCCTCACAGCATAAGAACGCTCCGCATTATCAAATGCAGTCCTTTTGGTCACAAAGAAACAAGAAAGTGCGAGGTGCGTCCTTTCTTGCCAGAGGTAGGGGCAGAGGAATAAAGCTGCACAACACAGCTAGTTCCCAGGAACAGAAGTCCTCCCCGGCCTCTACAAAATCTACCTCATGACGCTGGGGCTCCACTGGCAGAGTCCGGCCCATGTGATGTCTGCAGCTGCTCTGACCACGCCTCCTGTTTCTCCGTTGCCGACCCCATTTTGAAGCCGTGCCCCCGCACCGCTCCATCTCCGACTTGGAAATGGAGTGTTGTTGACCCCCCTCCCCCCCCCCTTCACCGATTCACAGGCAGAGGTGATCGCATTATCTGCGGGGTGCCGCAGAAAATGCAGGCGTATGCTCTTAGCAGTTTTTGCAGTTGGATTGCGATCCAACCTGAATCAGGCCCCATTACCTATCACAATGCACTGCGGGTAGTACAAAATGGGGTTAATATAGGAGAAAAAACCCCAGAGCTGTGCTCCTTAACTGTCCCTGGTGGCTAGTGGAGCGGCTGCCCAGTAATCAGTGTCCACGCCAGTGCGCACACGGCCCGCCCCCATCAGCGGCCTCGTGATCCCGGAGGGCGGTGTGTGTGTGACTGACCTTAGGAAGAAACCGGAGCCTCCGCTGCAGTGACCCAGCAACCGGGGCACGGGAGTATACTGCGCCACTGGGAGTGATGGAGCTGCAGTAAAGAGGTCTATTAGACCTAGCCTGCTGCAGCCCTTGTAGATTCTTATAAAAAAAGTTCTTCTTTTCTTGCCAAAATTAATAGCTAAGAATAGGCTGCCTGAGGCAGCCCCCTGTTAAGTGGCCTGCTACTGAAGGCACCAACTACAAACTGAGCTCCCTGTTCATGGAAGCGAGGTTATAGAGGAGGGGGCGCTGAGCATCTTGGGAACAGTCAAAAGCTTTGAGCCTGTTGGTGCCTCAGATCAAGATCCTACTCTGGTGTACATATACAATGTGAATCCTTGTGGAGTCCAGTGTACCCCACAGAAGAAATGAATGCGTCACACCCATTGGCAGCAACATTAGAATAGCTGCTGATGGGCACAATTGAGAAAGGAAGGAGGGAAAACATTTGAATCCAGCACATATATGTAATTTGAATATGTAATTTGTACCTTCCTACTTTAAAATGTAATGGATGAACCTCACCCTGTGAGAACTATCTTCATGATCAAGAGATCTCATATGCAAGATAAGTATGTGTTGGGATAGGGCTGTGGAGGGCGGCTGCTCGGGCACACCCCTGTCAAGTTAAGGAGATTCAACTGAGGAAGCACAAGGGAACTCTCATCTGGGAACAACAACTGCAGGGAGAACACATTTTCAGACGAATGTGGGAGGGCAGAAGGCTGCCTAATACTGAAGCACCCCCAAACAACAAACCAAATGCAACAACTACTGCAAGCATTCCTGGGGGAAGGCCTGCAGCAGATGGATTTGCATATAGTGATGTCATCCAAGCAGTGGGCATAGTTGGCTGCAACCCTCGTCTGCATATGAAAAGAGAAAAGGGTCACGCAGGGCATGGCGGCCTTTGTGGGGTTGCGCTTGGATGACCCCTAAATCGCTTTATACACCCCCACCCCCCATCAGTGTGGGCTCATGTTGGCCATGCCCCAGCCCCTGAAGCATTCAAGCTGATTTCTTGCAGCAGCTGGACCCAGAAACAGCTCCAGAGTTGCTCTACAAGACAAGTAAAAGGGTGTGAGCCCTGCAGCACCACCTGTAGTTTGCATACACACATATATAGGACAGCATCTCTTATATGCCCCAGGGTCAATAAAATAGTATCCTTATCTAGGGTATCCATCCCCTCAGATAAGGTATCCGTCCATGCCGCTACAGCACTACACACCCAGGCCGACGCAATTGCCGGTCTGAGTAAGGTACCTGAATGTGTATAAATGGACTTCAGGGTAATCTCCTGTTTGCGGTCAGCAGACTCTTTGAGGGTAGCCGTATACTGGGACGGGAGGGCTACCTTCTTGGATAATCGTGTTAATGCTTTGTCCACCTTAGGGGAGGATTCCCATCGTAACCTATCCATTGATGGGAAAGGATACGCCATAAGAATCCTTTTGGAAATCTGCAGTCTTTTATCTGGAGATTCCCAAGCTTTTTCACATAACTCGTTCAGCTCGTGTGACCCCCTCAAAGGTTACCTCAGGCTTTTTCACCATGTACATATGTACCCTCTTGTCAGGGACAGGGGGTTCCTCTCTGATGTGCAAAACATCTTTTATTGCCATAATCATATATCGAATGGATTTTGCCAATTTTGGCTGTAACTTTGCATCATCGTAATCGACACTGGAGTCAGAATCCGTGTCTGTATCTGTGTCAACAATCTGGGATAGTGGGCGCTTATGAGACCCTGACAGTCCCTGCAACATAGGATCAGGCATGGGTTGAGACCCTGACTGTCCCAAAGCTTCAGCCTTGTCTAATCTTTTGTGCAATGAGTTTACACTAGCATTTAAAACATTCCACATATCCATCCAATCAGCTGTCGGCGGAGACACCACATTCATTTGCTCCTGCTCCTCTCTAATATAGCCTTCTTCCTCAGACATGTCGACACACGTGTACCAACACACCACACACACAGGGAATGCTTTTTCTGAAGACAGTTTCCCCACAAGGCCCTTTGGAGAGACAGAGAGAGAGTATGCCAGCACACACCCCAGCGCTATATAACCCAGGAATACACAGTAACTTAATGTTTGCCCAGTAGTACTGCTGTATGTAATTTGCGCCAAATTATGTGCCCCCCCCCTCTTTTCAACTCTCTTGTCTACCGTGGTATAAGCAGGGGAGAGTCCGGGGAGCTTCCTCTCAGCGGTGCTGTGAAGAAAAAATGGCGCTGGTGAGTGCTGAGGGAGAAGCCCCGCACCCTCGGCGGCAGGCTTCTGTCCCGCTTAAACTGTAAAATTGGCGGGGGCTCATACATATATACAGTGCCCCGCTGTATATGTGTTATATTTTTGCCAAAAAGAGGTTTATATTGCTGCCCAGGGTGCCCTCTACCCCCTGCGCCCTGCACCCTTACAGTGACCGGAGTGTGTGAGGTGTATGGGAGCAATGGCGCACAGCTGCAGTGCTGTGCGTTACTTCAGTGAAGATCATGAAGTCTTCTGCCGCCTCTGAAGTCTTCTTTTCTTCTCAAACTCACCCGGCTTCTATCTTCCGGCTCTGCAAGGGGGACGGAGGCGCGGCTCTGGGACGGACGGCGAGGGTGAGATCCTGCTTACCAATCCCTCTGGAGCTAATGGTGTCCAGTAGCCTAAGAAGCTGGACCTTGCAACTCAGAGAGTAGGGCTGCTTCTCTCCCCTCAGTCCCTCGATGAGGGAGTCTGTTGCCAGCAGTGCTCCCTGAAAATTAAAAACCTAACAAAATACTTTCTGTCAGAAAGCTCAGGAGAGCTCCTGAAAAGCACCCAGTCTCCACTGGGCACAGTATCAAACTGAGGTCTGGAGGAGGGGCATAGAGGGAGGAGCCAGTGCACACCCAGAACTAAAGTCTTTCTTAAAGTACCCATGTCTCCTGCGGAGCCTATCTATCCCCATGGTCCTTACGGAGTCCCCAGCATCCTCTAGGACGTTAGAGAAAATAGGATTTTAATACCTACCGGTAAATCCTTTTCTCTTAGTCCGTAGAGGATGCTGGGCACCCGTCCCAGTGCGTACTGTGTCTGCAGTTATTAAATGGCCCTTAACTCCAGAACATTTATGTGGAGAAAACTTTCCTGACTTGACCATCTTCCTTGGATGTTTTCCCCCTGTGTGACTGCTCCCCAGCCTCGGAGGGTTGCATCCATGGTCCCTAGGATCCAGTCCTGGATCCCGAACCATCGCCCCTCTAGGAGGTGAGAACTGTGCAGCCACCAATGGAGTAAGATTCTGGTCTTGGAAGACAGGATTATCCTCCGGTGCATGTGTAGGTGGGATCCGGACCACTTGTCCAACAGGTCCCACTGGAACACTCTGGCATGGAACCTGCCAAACTGAATGGCCTCGTAGGCCGCAACCATCTTCCCCAGCAACAGAATGCATTGATGGATTAACACTCTTGCTGGTTTCAGAATTTGTTTGACCAGACTCTGGAACTCCATAGCCTTTCCACTGGAAGAAAGCCTCTTCTGTGTCCAGTATGACTCCCAGAAACAAATCCCGCGTCATTGGGACCAACTGCGATTTTGGCAAGTTTAGGAGCCAACCATGTTGTTGAAGAACTGTCAGGGAGAGTAGATGTTTTGCACCAACTGGTCCCTGGATCTCGCCTTTATCAGGAGATCATCCAAGTACGGCATAATTGTGACTCCTTGCTTGCGAAGGAGAACCATCATTTCCACCATCACCCTGGTGAAAATCCTCGGAGCCGTGGACAGACCAAATGGCAACGTCTGAAATTGGTAATGACAATCCTGAATTGCAAACCTCAGGTAGCTTGATGCAGTGGCTAAACGGGAACATGTAATTAGGCATCCTTATGTCTACCAAAACCATGAAATCTCCTTCCTCCGGACTGGAGATCCCTACCCTGAGAGATTCCATCTTGAAATTGAATTTCTTTAGGTAGAAATTGAGGGATTTCAGATTTAAGATTGGTCTGACTGAGCCGTCCGGCTTCGGGAGCACGAAGAGGCTTGAATAAAAACCTTCTCCCTGCTGACTAAGGCCGATTTGAACAATCGGTGAGGGGGAACGTCTTGAAACCCCAGTTTGTACCCTTGTGACACTATTTGTAAAACCCACGAGTCCAGGTCCAAATTAATCCAGAACTGACTGAAGTGTTTTAGACGTGCCCCCACTGGTGTGGGCTCCTGCAAGAGAGCCCCAGCGTCATGCAGTGGATTTGGCAGAAGCAGAGGACGATCTCTGCTCCTGCGATCTTGAAGAGGCTACAGACCTCTTCCCTCTTCTCCTTCCTCTACCTGCAAAGAAAGGGGAATCTTAACTTCTTGCATATCTATTGGGACAAAATGACTGCGTTAGACAATGATGCGTCTTCATCCGTTGAGAGGGAACATAGGGCAAGAAGGTTGACTTACCTGCGGGAGCTGCCGAGATCAAATTAACTAGGCCGTTGCCAAACAAGGCTTCACCTTCATAGGGAAGAGACTCCCTTTCTTCTTGGAGTCAGCATCAGCATTCCCTTGGTGAATCCACAATGCCCTCCTATCCGAGACTGCCATGAAATTGGCCCGTGAACTCAAGAGTCCTATATCCCTTGCAGTCGTAAGTATGCTGCAGTGTCCTTGATATGATCCAACGTAAGGAGTATCCCATCTCTCCAAGATATCTATATCGGAAGACAAGGTATTCGACCAATTCTTGAATACTACTTCTCACCCATGCGCATGTAATGGCAGGTCTAAGTAATGTACCCGTGGTTACATAACTAGAAATAATGTAGCTTCCTGCATACGATCCGCTGGATTTGTGACAGGGCCCCGTGCAGAACAGGGGGTGACTCCCACTTTATTCTGTCCGCAGCAGGAAATGAATAAACAATCGGAAACCTTTTGGGGATTTGAAACCATCTTGTCGAGCTGGCCCAGACTTTCTCAAACAGAGATGGAGGAACGTTACATCAGCTTTCATTATATATCTATATATACATACATATAGACCCCTTTGTCAGGAACAGCAGGGTCCTCAGTGATGTTAATATGTCCTTAATATCCACAATCATGTACTGAATGCTCCTTGCCAATATTGGATCTAATCAGGAAATATTATGGTCGACATAGGAATCAGTATCCGAGTCAGTATCAGTGTGTAGTAACATTTTTGCGGGCCTGAGGGAAAAGAAGCATAGCCATGAACATCACATCTATTCTCTACGTCTGTGTCTGGGACACAGATTTATCCAACCTCACTCTGATATTATTGAAACTTTCACCCAGTCAGTTATTGCTGGTGCCAACAGGGCCACCATCATATGTCTGCATTCCTAATATAGTTTCCTCTTGGGAAAAACATTCAGCCACCGACATGTTGACACACATGTACCAAGTACCCACAGACACATCGGCTTATGGGGGATAGACCTACAGTAAATCTGTCAGAGGGACAGAGAGGATTTTTCAGCTCACAACCCAGCGCCAAAAGTACACAGTCTGGGAAATAATAAACTCTATAGTGATAGACTTGTAACGCTCTATAGATGTGCTGGTGAGGTGAGGAAGAAGCCCCGCCGCTGTAATGGCACGCTTCTGTCCCGCTCAGAAACAAATAATTAATTACGCTGGCGGGGTAAGGACAGTGCCCAGGCACTAATGTCCACTTTTGCCAGCCTTTTGTGAGGAATTTATGCTGCCCAGGGTGCCCCCCCCCCCACCCACCCACATGCCCTGCACCCTGCAGTGCCTGTGTGTGTGTGGAAGCATGGCGCACAGCATTCCGCTCGCTGCGTGGTAACTCAGAATGCCGTCACTGGAGAAGAAGTCTTCTGTTCTTCTGCTACTCGCCTGTCTTCTGACTTCTGGCTCTGTAAGGGGGTGATGGCAGGCTACGGGAGTGGGCATCTAGGCGTACCCAGCGATCAGCACCCTCAGGAGCTAATGGTGTCCTGTCAGCCAGAAGCAGAGCCATTGAACTCACTAGAAGTTGGTCATACTTCTCTCCCCTAAGTTCCACGAAGCAGGGAGACTGTTGCCAGCAGCCTCCCTGAAAATAAGAAAAACTAACATAAGTCTTTTCAGAGAAACTCAGTAGAGCTCCCCTGTAGTGCATCCAGTCTCACTGGGCACAATTCTAAAACTGGAGTCTGGAGGAGGGGCATAGAGGGAGGAGACAGTTCACACCCTTTGAAAGTCTTAAAGTGCCCATGTCTCCTGCGGATCCCGTCTATACCCCATGGTTCTTAATGTGATCCCAGCATCCTCTAGGACGTATGAGAAAACAAATAACGCACACACGAGGAGGAGAGAACAAAGGAAGCTATAAGGAGGGGAGGGGAGGGGAGGGGGGGGGAGGTAAGGTAGTAAAGGGATATTGGATAAACTACAACCTTATACATATTCATTAATGTACCAGTAGTTAGAAGTAGAAGAGCTCTAACAGAAACCACAAAGCCTATCTAAAGCCACACCACACTGGATATGCCCAATCTCATTTGATCTTTGAAGCAAAGCAGTATTGGACTTTGTTACTACCAAGCAGTCTCCCATCCATGTATTATCAGATTCTTTAGGTGTTTTTAAACTACCAACACCCTTTTCTTGGTACTGTACATTTAATTTTTACACATATTCTTTTATGTACCAGAAGTTAGAAGTAGAAAAGCTCTAACAGAAACCACGAGCTCATCTACAGCCACAGCACATTGGATTTGCCCAATCTCTCCTGATCATGGAAGCTAAGCAGTGTTGGTCCTGGTTTTAGTACTTGGATGGGAGACCACCAGGAAATACCAGGAGCTGTGTGTATTTTTACAATACCAACACCGTTCTCTTGATGCATTCCATTTTGAAACATTGGGGCAGATCTATTAAGCCTGGTGAACTGATAAAGTGCAAGGTGATAAAGTACCAGCCAGTCAGCTCCTAACTGTCATTTTTCAAACCCAGCCTGTGACATGGCAATTAGGAGCTGATTGGCTGGTACTTTATCACCATGCAAATTATCATTTCACCAGGTTTAATAAATCGTCCGCTTATTCATTTATGTACGAGTAGTTAGAAGTAGAAGAACTCTAACTGAAACCACTAAGCTCATCTACAGCCACACCACACTGTATATGCCCAATATCACCTGATCTTAGGCCTGGTTTGTTCTTGGATGTGAGACCACCTGGGAATACCAGGTGCTGTAGGTAGTTTTATACTACCAACACCGTTCTCTTGATGCATTCTATTTTGAAACTTATTCATTGATGTAGAAGTTAGAAACAGCAAAAATCATCTACAGCCGCATCACACTGGATATGTCCAATCCAGTGGCGTAACTAGAAATTTTTCTCCCCCAAGCCAAAAAATTCTTCGGCGCCCCCCCCCCCCCCCCCTTCATGCTCCATAATTGGGAGCAAGAAAGGGATAAATATGCGCTCGCCTAAGGCGCGCGCATCAAAAAAGGGGCGTGGTTTTGTTGGAGTGGGCGTGGTTTCGCATAAAGGGGCGTGGCATTGCAGGAAAAGACTACCTTATACCCCAGTTTTGCAACCTGCACGCCCATACGTTGGCCACCACAGGAAAGAAAAATAATCCTGATTCATGCCCCTTACATTATTTGTCATTTTTCCTCCTTATAGTAATGCCCAGTATACATTATGCCACATACTGCAATGGCCCTTAGACATTATGCCGCACACAATAATACACGACACAATATGCACACACTGTAATGCCCCCGACACATTATGCCACACACCGTAATGTCTGTGACACATTATGCCACACACCGTAATGCCTGTGACACATTATGACAGGAATCGCAATGCCCGTTATACATTATGCTACACACTGCAATGCCCCTGATACATTATAGCACATACAATGTCTGTGACACATTATGACACACACCGCAATGTCCGTGATACATTATGCCACACACTGCAATGCCCGATACATTATAGCACATACAATGCCTGTGACACATTATGCCACACACTGCAATGACCTTGAGACATTATACCACAATGCCCGTGATATAGTATACCATACACCGTAATGCCTGTGACACATACCGCAATGCCCTGCCCGTTATACCCTATGCCACACATCGCAATGCCCGTTATGTATTATGCCACACTGCAATGACCCTGACATTATACCACATACCACAATGCCCGTGATATAGTATACCACACACCGTAATGCCTGACACATTATGACACACACCGCAATGTCCGTGATACATTATGCCACACACTGCAATGACCCTGAGACATTATACCACATATCACAATGCCCGCGATATAGTATACCATACACCGTAATGCCTGCGACACATTATGACACACACCGCAATGTCCGTGATACATTATGCCACACACCGTAATGCCCATTACACATTAAGTCCTACAGTAAGGCTTCTAATTACTTTTCAATTACCTGCTCGTTGTCAGGGGTTTCATGCACTGGGTGTCATGCTCGTTGCCAGGGGTTTCATGCTCTTGGTTCCATGCACGGTGCCAGGGGTTTTCATGCTCAGGGTGTCATGCTCGTTGCCAGGGGTTTCATGCACTGGGTGTCATGCTCGTTGCCAGGTGTTTCATGCACTGGGTGTCATGCTCGTTGCCAGATGTTTCATGCACTGGGTGTCATGCTCGTTGCTAGGAGGTAGTCCTTGTTGCTAGGGCTGTGCTCCCAGTGCTACATATGTCCCCAGTGCCAGATATTCCCCCACGGTGCCAGGTACTTACATGCCCCAGTGCCAAATATAGTCCCCCCCCCATGTGCCAGGTACACATATGCCCCCAGTGCCAGATATTCCCCCCCAGTGCCATATATGCCCCCAGTGCCAGATATTCCCCCCAGTGCCATATATGCCCCCCGTGCCATATATGCCCCCAGTGCCAGATACCCCCCCCCAGTGCCATATATGCCCCAGTGCCAGATATCCCCCCCAGTGCCAGATATGCCCCCAGTGCCAGATATTCCCCCCAGTGCCAGAAATGCCCCAGTGCCAGATATTCCTCCCCCCCCCCCGTGCCATATATGCCCCCAGTGCCAGATATTTACCCCCCCCCCCGCCGTCGCTTTTTGGAGGGACACGGAGGGCACAGCTCGTCTCTCCTGTGTCCCTCCTGCTGCATCATCTCTGGCGGCCGCGGGTCTAATAGGGGGAAGTGCCGGTTCGTGAGCCAATTAGAGCTCACGGACGGCACTTCCCCCTATTAGACCCGCGGTCGCCGGAGATGATGCAGCAGGAGGGACACAGGGAGGCGCGCTGTGTGCCCTCCGTGTCCCTCCAAAAAGCGGCGGAGGGAAGGAGACTGCAGACTGACATGCGGACGCTCGTCCGCATGTCAGTCTGCTGTAAATCAGTGGTGCCCCCGCAGCCCCTCGCCCCCAAGCCACCGCGAGGACTGCGGGGGCAGTAGTTACGCCACTGGTCTAATCTCATCTGATGATGGAAGCTAAGCAGTGTTGTGCCTGGTTTGTTTTTGGATTTCAAGTCCTGCCTTCTGGTTTGGCCACGGCACCTCGGATATTCACCAAGGTCATGGCCGTGATGACGACCCTTCACCATCAGAGAATCAGGATCCTGCCAAATCTGGACGACTTGCTGATCCTGGTGAACTCCCAAGAGGTTCTCCACAGTTATCTGGAACTGGCGGTCCAATTCCTAAAAGTCCACGGGTGGCTCATCAACTGAAAAAAGTCCTCGCTGGTCCCTGCTCGGAACATTGTGCACCTAGGGGCACTGCTGGACACACACAGCCAACAATTGTTTCTGTCTCCAGAGAAAGTCCTGAAAATTCAGGACAGTATCGTCCTCTCTCGCCCAAGAGTGTTGATACACACGGCGATGCAAGTACTAGACCTCATGGTGTCGGTTTTCGATATGGTAGAGTACGCTCAATTTCATTACCGCCCTCTGCAGAGGTTAATCCTCTCCAAGTGGGACGGCCTGCCTCATCGGATGATGTCTCAAATGATCTCCTTGACTCCGGAGGTTCGTCTGACACTGAGCTGGTGGCTACAGGACCAACAGTTGAGCAGGGGCCATCCCTTCTGGATCTCCAACTGTGTCCTCCTGACAATGGATGCCAGTCTTTTGGGCTGGGCCATGGTGTTGGAGCAACACTTTCTACAGGGTCGGTGGACCAGGGAGGAATCTCTCCACCTGATATACATTCTGGAATTGCAGGCAGTGTTCAATTAATTGACACTGGCCCTGCCTCTAGTACAGAACAAGCCTGTTCAAGTACAATCTGACAACGCCACCACGGTAGTGTACACAAATCATCAAGGCGGCACTCGAAACTGCATGGCAAAGCTGGAAGTATCAAAAATCCTCAGTTGGGTAGAAAGTCATCTGACAGCAATATCGGCAGTGTTCATTCCCGGAGTCCTCAACTAGGAAGCGGATTTCCTCAGTCGTCAGGACGTTCACGCTGGAGAGTGGAGAGGCCGCAGCAGAAATGTCTGCACTGGTGTCAGTAGGTGACTGAGGCAGGGATGACTGGGAGATAGTGGGTGACTGAAGCATGTATGAGTGGGAGATAGTGGGTGACTGAGGCCGGGGTGACTGGGAGATAGTGGGTGACAGGGAGATAGTGGGTTACTGAGGGAGGGGTGATAGGAAGGGGTTGGGTAAGTATGGGAAGAAAGTGGGTGACAGGTATAATAAATGACTAAGGCAGGGGTGATAGGGAGATAGTGGATGACTGTGGCAGGGGTGACAGGGACAGTAAGAGACTGAGGCAGGGGTGACAGGGATAGTGGCTGACTGAGGCAGGGGTGACTGGGAGATAGTGGGTGACTGAGGCAGGGTTGACAGGGATAGTGGGTGACTGAAGCAGGGGTGATAGGGTGACAGTGGGTGACTAAAGCAGGGGTGACTGGTATAGTGGGTGACTGAGGCAGGGATCGCAGATATAGTGGTTGACTGAGGCAGCGGTGACTGGGAGATAGTGGGTAACTGAGGCAGGGGTGACAGGGAAAGTGTGTGACTCAGGCAGGGGTGATAGGGAGATAGTGGGCTGCATATCTCTGCCTCACTGCAGCAGCACATTCCTGCTTCAATGACAGCAGCACATCCCTACCTCACTTATAGCAGCACATCCCTGCCTCGCTGACAGCAGCACATCTCTGCCTCGCTGACAGCAGCACATCCCTGCCTCGCTGACAGCAGCACATCCCTGCTTCGCTGACAGCAGCACATCCCTGCTTCGCTGACAGCAGCACATCCCTGCTTCGCTGACAGCAGCACATCCCTGCCTCGCTGACAGCAGCACATCCCTGTCTCGCTGACAGCAGCACAGCACTGCTTCGCTGACAGCAGCACATCACTGCTTCACTACCAGCAGCACATCCCTGCCTCACTGGCAGCAGCACATCCCTGCCTTACTGACAGCTGTATATAGGGCCTAATTCAGACCTGATCCCTGCTGTGCATATTCACACAACAGGAGATCAGGTCTCTGCCCAGTGAGCGCCTCTGCCTGATTGACAGGCAGAGGCGGTCACTGGGCAGGAGGAGTCGGGCCAGCGGCGTTGTGCCGCCATTTTGGGGGCACAGTCAGGACAACGCAGACATGACCGGACCGTATGGGGGCGGGCCGTGACGGCTGCGTGACCCGGACAGCAACGGGCCTTATTTACTAAAATCTCAGATAAATTTTATGGCATTTATGTGCAGTCTAGTTTGCACAGTTGATAGAGTGTTGATCTTGCACTATCAATGTAAGCCTCACATAGGTTTGATACACATGTAAGTTTGTTTTTATTTTACTACATTGTGGTTTGTGGCTCTATACCATGTAATGCATGTCTTTTAACAGTAGTCAAGTCTTCCAATGTGCTTGTTAGTGAAACCCAATAGATAGCTTTATTTTATTTTGTTTCTTCAAATATTGAATGCATATGTCTTATAACTTTTTTTTTTTCAATATACAGGTTGAGTATCTGTATATACATTTTTATTATAAGATTTTCAATGACACAAGTACATCCAAGTTGCAGATTATGGATTGTGAAGGACAAATCAACCATATAAACAATTTAAGCAATTTAAATTGCATGCAGGTAGTAGAATATCAAACTCCTTGGATGAGAGTTGGTCGTAATAAACTAGGATAGAAAAGAATAAAGTAGAAAATAAGATTTTAAACCTACCGGTAAATCTTTTTCTCGTAGTCCGTAGAGGATGCTGGGGACTCCGTAAGGACCATGGGGATAGACGGGCTCCACAGGAGACATAGGCACTTTAAGAAAGACTTTAGTTCTGGGTGTGCACTGGCTCCTCCCTCTATGCCACAGTTAGAGAAACTGTGCCCAGAGGAGACGGACAGTATGAGGAAAGGATTTTGTTAATCCAGGGCAAGATTCATACCAGCCACACCAATCACACCGTATAACTTGTGATAAACTACCCAGTTATCAGTATGAAAAAACAACATAGCATCAGTGCAGGACCGATGCAACTATAACCTAACCCTTATTGAAGCAATAACTATATACAAGTATTGCAGAAGTAGTCCGCACTTGGGACGGGCGCCCAGCATCCTCTACGGACTACGAGAAAAAGATTTACCAGTAGGTTTAAAATCTTATTTTCTCTAACGTCCTAGAGGATGCTGGGGACTCCGTAAGGACCATGGGGATTATACCAATGGTCCAAAACGGGCGGGAGAGTGCGGATGACTCTGCAGCACCGATTGAGCAAACATGAGTTCCTCCTCAGCCAGGGTATCAAACTTATAGTATTTTGCAAAGGTGTGTGAACCCGACCAAGTAGCAGCTTGACACAGCTGTAGTGCCGAGACCCCTCGGGCAGCCGCCCAAGAAGAGCCCACTTTCCTCGTGGAATGGGCCTTGACCGATTTCAGTAACTGCAATCCAGCCATAGAATGCGCTTGCTGAATCGTGTTACAAATACGGCGTGCAATTGCCTGCTTTGAAGCAAGGGCACCAATATTGTTGGTTGCATACAGGACAAACAGCGCTTCAGTTTTCCTGACTCTAGCCGTCCTGGCCACGTAAATTTTCAAAGCCCTAACCACATCAAGTAACTCGGAATCCTCCAAGTCACGCGTAGCCACAGGCACCACAATAGGTTGGTTCATATGAAAAGATGAGACCACTTTTGGTAGGAATTGAGGACGGGTCTGCAATTCCGCTCTATCCACATGAAATACCAAATATGTGCTTTTATGTGACAAAGCCGCTAATTCCGACACTCGCCTAGCCGAAGCCAAGGCTAATAACATGACCACCTTCCATGTGAGATATTTTAACTCCACTGTTTTAAGTGGTTCAAACCAGTGTAATTTTAGAAAACTTAACACCACGTTAAGGTCCCAAGGTGCCACCGGAGGCACAAAAGGAGGCTGAATATGCAGCACTCCTTTTACAAAAGTCTGAACTTCTGGAAGAGAAGCCAATTCTTTTTGAAAGAAAATGGATAAGGCCGAAATCTGGACCTTAATAGAGCCTAATTTTAGGCCCAAATTCACTCCAGTTTGTAGGAAGTGAAGGAAACGGCCCAGATGGAATTCTTTCGTAGGAGCATTCCTGGCCTCACACCAAGAAACATAATTTCGCCATATACGGTGTAATGTTTTAACGTTACATCCTTCCTAGCCTTTATCAGCGTAGGGATGACCTCAACCGGAATGCTAGGATCCGGCATTCAACCGCCATGCCGTCAAACGCAGCTGCGGTAAGTCTTGGAACAGACAGGGCCCCTGATGCAACAGGTCCTGTCTTAGAGGGAGAGGCCACAGATCTTCTGTGAGCATTTCCTGCAGATCCGGATACCAGGTCCTCCGTGGCCAATCCGGAACAATGAGGATTGTTCTCACTCCTCTTTGTCTTATTATCCTCAACACCTTGGGTATGAGAGGAAGAGGAGGAAATACATAGACCGACCGGAACACCCACGGTGTCACTAGGGCGTCTACAGCTACTGCCTGAGGGTCTCTTGACCTTGCGCAATACCTCTGTAGCTTTTTGTTGAGCCGGGACGGCATCATGTCTATCTGTGGCAGTTCCCACCGACTTGTAATCTGTGCAAAGACTTCCTGATGAAGTCCCCACTCTCCCGGATGTAGGTCGTGTCTGCTGAGGATGTCTGCTTCCCAGTTGTCCACTCCCGGAATGAACACTGCTGACAGTGCGCTTGCGTGATTCTCCACCCAGCAAAGAATTCTGGTGGCTTGTGCCATCGCCACTCTGCTTCTTGTGCCGCCTTGGCGGTTTACATGAGCCACTGCGGTGACGTTGTCTGACTGGATCAGAACCGGTTGGTCGCAAAGTAAGGTCTCCGCTTGACGTAGGGCATTGTATATGGCCCTTAGTTCCAGGATGTTGATGTGAAGACAAGTCTCTTGACTTGACCAAAGACCTTGGAAATTTCTTCCCTGTGTGACTGCTCCCCAACCTTGGAGGCTTGCGTCTGTGGTCACCAGGATCCAGCCCTGAATGCTGAATCTGCGTCCCTCGAGAAGGTGAGCACTCTGCAGCCACCACAAGAGTGATACCCTGACCCTGGGGGACAGGGTGATCAACCAATGCATCTGTAAATGTGACCCGGACCACTTGTCCAGTAGGTCCCATTGGAAAGTCCTCGCATGGAACCTGCCGAATGGAATGGCCTCGTATGATGCCACCATCTTTCCCAGGACTCGAGTGCAGTGATGCACTGACACAAGTTTTGGTTTCAATAGGTTCCTGACAAGAGTCATGAGTTCCTGGGCCTTTTCTATCAGGAGATAAACCCTCTTCTGGTCTGTGTCCAGAATCATGCCCAAGAAAGACAGACGAGTAGTAGGAATCAATTGCGACTTCGGGATATTGAGAATCCAGCCGTGTTGCTGTAACACTTTCAGTGAAAGTGATACGCTGTTCAGCAACTGCTCTCTTGATCTCGCTTTTATGAGATCGCCCAAGTACGGGATAATTGTGACACCTTGCTTGCACAGGAGCACCATCATTTCCGCCATTACCTTGGTGAAAATTCTCAGGGCCATGGAGAGACCAAACAGCAACGTCTGAAATTGGCAATGACAGTCCTGTACCGCAAATCTGAGTTACGCCTGATGAGGTGGATAAATGGGGACATGAAGGTATGCATCCTGTACACAAATGCGGACAACAGGTGTCAAGCCGTGTGTTGCCTTTGTCAAGCTGTAATAAGTAGGGATAAGGACGTTAACCACCTCGGAACATCCTCCCTTATACGTCACCTACAGCGCATTCATCATAAGTCAGTGACAAGTTCAAAAACTTTGGATGACAGTGGAAGCAGTCCACTAACCACTAAATCCCTTCCTCTTGTAACCAAGCTCCTGCAAACCACACCACCAACTCCCTCAGTGTCAATTTCCTCCTTAGACAGGAGAGCCAATAGTCCTGCAGGCCATGTCACTGGCAAGTCTGACGAGTCCTCTCCTGCCTGGGATTCCTCCGATGCAACACAGTGAAAGGGGTGAGGAATCGGAGGATGATGAGGTGGACATCTTGCCTCTGTAGAGCCAGTTTGTGCAAGGAGAGATTGATTGATTCTTTTTTGGTGGGGGCCCAAACCAACCAGTCATTTCAGTCAGTCGTGTGGCAGACCCTGTCGCTGAAATGATGGGTTCGTCAATGTTTTTCTTTTCAATCTAAGCCCCTGCAGTTTTCTGTAAGCATCTGCTTCGCTATGATGATCAACAAGTCACAAGGGAAAACACTCAGGGCTGGAGGCGTAGATCTTAGGACCAGCTGCTACAAGCATGGCAGAGGTGTCACTATCACTGGTGACACCCAGAGAGGCGGCGAGGGAGATTGTAATGCAGTGCGCGCAGATAAGCAGCGCAATGGTAAAAAGGAGGCATGGTCTCATAGGTAGGGGTGTGGCCTGAATCACCATTTTGTTGCTGCGGGTATCCCGGGGGTTGGGGGCTGTACCCGGGGACTAGTGTGTGAGTGGTGCTGGCTCCTGCACAGTGACAGAAACTGGGTGTTGCACGTAATGTCACAGTGAAACACCCATATTCTGTCACTGAAGAAGAGCCGGCACTTTGGTGTCACCCCCCTTGGCGGGTGACACTCGGGTGTGTGCCGCAACCCCGTTGTGATGCCACTGACCCATGGGAAGCTTTACGTGGCTTACCCATGTGTTAGTAGCCCCAAGCATCTTTTGTGTTAGTCCCTGAAGAAAAACTTCAAATATTGTTTACAATTTTGTAATCAATGGCCTAATTCAGTATGGATTGCAAATTCTGCTAAGTAACAGAATTTGCAATCCTTTGGTTCGCATGCTGGGGCCACCCATCACAGGGCATGGCCACCCAGCATGCCGCCTCCCTTCTTGACCACGCTGAAATTGCAGTCTCAGTGCAGTTCAGCGTGATCATAAAAAATGGGTTAGCCTGCTGTTGGTGCAGACTGTACGTGTGCGCAGGAAGCCGCCACCATTTCTGTGATCGCAACGGCTGCATGTGATGTCATGCAGCCGCTCTGACCACGCCTCCTGTTTCTCCGTTGAAGCCCTGCCCCCGCACCGCTCCATCTCCGACTTTGAAATGGAGTGTTGCTGACCCCCCCCCCCCCCCCGCACCGATTGACAGTCACAGAAAATGCAGGCGCATGCGTATGCTCTTAGCAATTTTTGCAGTTGGATTGCTTATTGTGATTGCAATCCAACCTGAATCAGGCTCTATTACCTATCACAATGCACTGCAGGTAGTACAAAATGGGGTTAATATAGGAGAAAACCCCCCAGAGCTGTGCTCCTTAACTGTCCCTGGTGGCTAGTGGAGCGGCTGCCCAGTAATCAGTGTCCACGCCAGTGCGCACACGGCCCGCCCCCTACTGCCACGCTGGATCACGGTATAGTGTGGGCACAGAAGCCCCTTACCTCCCTTTCATCAGCGGCCTCGTGATCCCGGAGGGCGGTGTGTGTGTGACTGACCTTAGGAAGAAACCGGAGCCTCCGCTGCAGTGACCCAGCAACCAGGGCACGGGAGTATACTGCGCCGCTGGGAGTGATGGAGCTGCAGTAAAGATGTCTATTAGACCTAGCCTGCTGCAGCCCTTGTACATTCTTATAAAAAAAGTTCTTCTTTTCTTGTCAAAATTAATAGCTAAGTATAGGCTGCCTGAGGCAGCCCCCTGTTAAGTGTCCAGCTCCTGAAGGCACCAACTACAAACTGAGCTCCCTGTTCATGGAAGAGAGGTTATAGAGCAGGGGGCGCTGAGCATCTTGGGAACAGTCAAAAGCTTTGAGCCTGTTGGTGCCTCAGATCAAGATCCTACTCTACACCCCAATGTGAATCCTTGTGGAGTCCAGTGTACCCCACAGAAGAAATGAATGTGTCACACCCATTGGCAGCAACATTAGAATAGCTGCTGATGGGCACAATTGAGAAAGGAAGGGGGGAAAACATTTGAATCCAGCACATATATGTAATTTGAATATGTAATTTGTACCTTCCTACTTTAAAATGTAATGGATGAACCTCACCCTGTGAGAACTATCTTCATGATCAAGAGATCTCATATGCAAGATAAGTATGTGTTGGCAGAGGCGCTCACTGGGCAGAGATGCTGATCGCATCTCTGGCATGTGCCGGTGCACTGCGGCACCAGCACACACACACACACACACACACACTTCAGACCTGATCTCCTGTTGTGTGAATATGCACAGCAGAGATCAGGTCTGAATTAGGCCCTATATACAGCTGTCAGTAAGGCAGGGATCTGCTGCTGCCAGTGAGGCAGGGATGTGCTGCTGTCAGTGAAGCAGTGATCTGCTGCTGCCAGTGAGGCAGGGATCTGCTGCTGCCAGTGAGGCAGGGATGTGCTGCTATAAGTGAGGCAGGTATGTGCTGCTGTCAATGAGGCAGGGATGTGCTGCTGTCAGTGAAGCAGGGATGTGCTGCTGTCAGCGAGGCAGTGATCTGCTGCCCACTATCTCCCTATCACCCCTGCCTGAGTCACACACTTTCCCTGTCACCCCTGCCCCAGTTACCCACTATCTCCCAGTCACCGCTGCCTCAGTTAACCACTATACCTGCGACCCCTGCCTCAGTCACCCACTATACCAGTCACCCCTGCTTTAGTCACCCACTATCTCTGAGGTGTAGCTAGGGGTCCAAGCGCCCCTGGCAAAGTAAGGGACTGGCGCCCCCCCTTTCGATAAAGCATTGCAGTCCATTGGCGGTTACCATGTTGGAGCCACAGCAACTGACCCCCTCCCCCACACGCTGCCCTACATCATCGGCTGGGATTCACTGTTGGTGTGAAGCCACTGGGAACATTCTGGTAGCATTAGCAGCAGTCTGTGTCATAGATAGGGAAGGCAGAAGGTTAACTAGCTAATAGCAGTCTGTTGGCAGCAGAGGCTGGGCGGGGGGCTGAGAATGAGGCAACGCTGATCAGTGTCCAGTCTGCTCAGACAAAAATATTTTGTGATCAGGGCTGGTTCTAGACCAAAGGAGCCAATGGCAAAAATTTCCTTTGGCACCCCCCCCCCCCCCCACATACACACACACATACACACACACACACACACACACACACACACACACACACACACCAAAAAAGAACATATCCCAGTTTAACATAACGCTATGTGGTGCAAGGTGTGGAGCTGGTCACTTGTATCAGACCTCTGACATTTGCCTTTTCACCCATGTTGCATACTTTTTCTTGCAGGTTGTGTATTAATTCAAGAAGTGTTCTAAGTACTTCAGCTTAGTATCTTTACTGACCCCTCTTTACCCCACACTACATAACTGACCCCTCTATACCCTACACTACATCACTGACCTTTCTATAACCATCACTGCATTACTGACCCCTTTAGAGATGTGCACTTGAAATTTTTCGGGTTTTGTGTTTTGGTTTTGGGTTCGGTTCCGCGGCCGTGTTTTGGGTTCGACCGCGTTTTGGCAAAACCTCACCGAATTTTTTTTGTCGGATTCGGGTGTGTTTTGGATTCGGGTGTTTTTTTCAAAAAACACTAAAAAACAGCTTAAATCATAGAATTTGGGGGTCATTTTGATCCCAAAGTATTATTAACCTCAAAAACCATAATTTCCACTCATTTTCAGTCTATTCTGAACGCCTCACACCTCACAATATTATTTTTAGTCCTAAAATTTGCACCGAGGTCGCTGGATGACTAAGCTAAGCGACCCTAGTGGCCGACACAAACACCTGGCCCATCTAGGAGTGGCACTGCAGTGTCACGCAGGATGGCCCTTCCAAAAAACACTCCCCAAACAGCACATGACGCAAAGAAAAAAAGAGGCGCAATGAGGTAGCTGTGTGAGTAAGCTAAGCGACCCTAGCGGCCGACACAAACACCTGGCCCATCTAGGAGTGGCACTGCAGTGTCACGCAGGATGGCCCTTCCAAAAAACACTCCCCAAACAGCACATGACGCAAAGAAAAAAAGAGGCGCAATGAGGTAGCTGTGTGAGTAAGATAAGCGACCCTAGTGGCCGACACAAACACCTGGCCCATCTAGGAGTGGCACTGCAGTGTCACGCAGGATGGCCCTTCCAAAAAACACTCCCCAAACAGCACATGACGCAAAGAAAAAAAGAGGCGCAATGAGGTAGCTGTGTGAGTAAGATAAGCGACCCTAGTGGCCGACACAAACACCTGGCCCATCTAGGAGTGGCACTGCAGTGTCACGCAGGATGGCCCTTCAAAAAAATACTCCCCAAACAGCACATGACGCAAAGAAAAATGAAAGAAAAAAGAGGTGCAAGATGGAATTGTCCTTGGGCCCTCCCACTTACCCTTATGTTGTATAAACAGGACATGCACACTTTAACCAACCCATCATTTCAGTGACAGGGTCTGCCACACGACTGTGACTGAAATGACGGGTTGGTTTGGACCCCCACCAAAAAAGAAGCAATTAATCTCTCCTTGCACAAACTGGCTCTACAGAGGCAAGATGTCCACCTCATCATCATCCTCCGATATATCACCGTGTACATCCCCCTCCTCACAGATTATCAATTCGTCCCCACTGGAATCCACCATCTCAGCTCCCTGTGTACTTTGTGGAGGCAATTGCTGCTGGTCAATGTCTCCACGGAGGAATTGATTATAATTCATTTTAATGAACATCATCTTCTCCACATTTTCTGGAAGTAACCTCGTACGCCGATTGCTGACAAGGTGAGCGGCGGCACTAAACACTCTTTCGGAGTACACACTTGTGGGAGGGCAACTTAGGTAGAATAAAGCCAGTTTGTGCAAGGGCCTCCAAATTGCCTCTTTTTCCTGCCAGTATAAGTACGGACTGTCTGACGTGCCTACTTGGATGCGGTCACTCATATAATCCTCCACCATTCTTTCAATGGGGAGAGAATCATATGCAGTGCCAGTAGACGACATGTCCGACTCCGTAATCGTTGTCAGGTCCTTCAGTCCGGACCAGATGTCAGCATCAGCAGTCGCTCCAGACTGCCCTGCATCACCGCCAGCGGGTGGGCTCGGAATTCTGAGCCTTTTCCTCGCACCCCCAGTTGCAGGAGAATGTGAAGGAGGAGATGTTGACAGGTCGCGTTCCGCTTGACTTGACAATTTTCTCACCAGCAGGTCTTTGAACCCCAGCAGACTTGTGTGTGCCGGAAAGAGAGATCCAAGGTAGGTTTTAAATCTAGGATCGAGCACGGTGGCCAAAATGTAGTGCTCTGATTTCAACGGATTGACCACCCGTGAATCCTTGTTAAGCGAATTAAGGGCTCCATCCACAAGTCCCACATGCCTAGCGGAATCGCTCTGTGTTAGCTCCTCCTTCAATGTCTCCAGCTTCTTCTGCAAAAGCCTGATGAGGGGAATGACCTGACTCAGGCTGGCAGTGTCCGAACTGACTTCACGTGTGGCAAGTTCAAAGGGCAGCAGAACCTTGCACAACGTTGAAATCATTCTCCACTGCGCTTGAGACAGGTGCATTCCACCTCCTATATCGTGCTCAATTGTATAGGCTTGAATGGCCTTTTGCTGCTCCTCCAACCTCTGAAGCATATATAGGGTTGAATTCCACCTCGTTACCACTTCTTGCTTCAGATGATGGCAGGGCAGGTTCAGGCGTTTTTGGTGTTGCTCCAGTCTTCTGTACGTGGTGCCTGTACGCCGAAAGTGTCCCGCAATTCTTCTGGCCACCGACAGCATCTCTTGCACGCCCCTCTCGTTTTTTAAATAATTCTGCACCACCAAATTCAAGGTATGTGCAAAACATGGGACGTGCTGGAATTTGCCCATATTTAATGCACACACAATATTGCTGGCGTTGTCCGATGCCACAAATCCACAGGAGAGTCCAATTGGGGTAAGCCATTCCGCGATGATCTTCCTCAGTTGCCGTAAGAGGTTTTCAGCTGTGTGCGTATTCTGGAAACCGGTGATACAAAGCGTAGCCTGCCTAGGAAAGAGTTGGCGTTTGCGAGATGCTGCTACTGGTGCCGCCGCTGCTGTTCTTGCGGCGGGAGTCCATACATCTACCCAGTGGGCTGTCACAGTCATATAGTCCTGACCCTGCCCTGCTCCACTTGTCCACATGTCCGTGGTTAAGTGGACATTGGGTACAACTGCATTTTTTAGGACACTGGTGAGTCTTTTTCTGACGTCCGTGTACATTCTCGGTATCGCCTGCCTAGAGAAGTGGAACCTAGATGGTATTTGGTAACGGGGGCACACTACCTCAAGAAATTGTCTAGTTCCCTGTGAACTAACGGCGGATACCGGACGCACGTCTAACACCAACATAGTTGTCAAGGCCTCAGTTATCCGCTTTGCAACAGGATGACTGCTGTGATATTTAATCTTCCTCGCAAAGGACTGTTGGACAGTCAATTGCTTGGTGGAAGTAGTAAAAGTGGGCTTACGACTTCCCCTCTGGGATGACCATCGACTCCCAGCAGCAACAACAGCAGCGCCAGCAGCAGTAGGCGTTACACGCAAGGATGCATCGGAGGAATCCCAGGCAGGAGAGGACTCGTCAGAATTGCCAGTGACATGGCCTGCAGGACTATTGGCATTCCTGGGGAAGGAGGAAATTGACACTGAGGGAGTTGGTGGGGTGGTTTGCGTGAGCTTGGTTACAAGAGGAAGGGATTTACTGGTCAGTGGACTGCTTCCGCTGTCGCCCAAAGTTTTTGAACTTGTCACTGACTTATTATGAATGCGCTGCAGGTGACGTATAAGGGAGGATGTTCCGAGGTGGTTAACGTCCTTACCCCTACTTATTACAGCTTGACAAAGGCAACACACGGCTTGACACCTGTTGTCCGCATTTCTGTTGAAATACTTCCACACCGAAGAGCTGATTTTTTTGGTATTTTCACCAGGCATGTCAATGGCCATATTCCTCCCACGGACAACAGGTGTCTCCCCGGGTGCCTGACTTAAACAAACCACCTCACCATCAGAATCCTCCTGGTCAATTTCCTCCCCAGCGCCAGCAACACCCATATCCTCCTCATCCTGGTGTACTTCAACACTGACATCTTCAATCTGACTATCAGGAACTGGACTGCGGGTGCTCCTTCCAGCACTTGCAGGGGGCGTGCAAATGGTGGAAGGCGCATGCTCTTCACGTCCAGTGTTGGGAAGGTCAGGCATCGCAACCGACACAATTGGACTCTCCTTGTGGATTTGGGATTTCGAAGAACGCACAGTTCTTTGCTGTGCTTTTGCCAGCTTGAGTCTTTTCATTTTTCTAGCGAGAGGCTGAGTGCTTCCATCCTCATGTGAAGCTGAACCACTAGCCATGAACATAGGCCAGGGCCTCAGCCGTTCCTTGCCACTCCGTGTGGTAAATGGCATATTGGCAAGTTTACGCTTCTCCTCCGACAATTTTATTTTAGATTTTTGAGTCCTTTTTTTACTGATATTTGGTGTTTTGGATTTTACATGCTCTGTACTATGACATTGGGCATCGGCCTTGGCAGACAACGTTGCTGGCATTTCATCGTCTCGGCCATGACTAGTGGCAGCAGCTTCAGCACGAGGTGGAAGTCGATCTTGATCTTTCCCTATTTTTGGAACCTCAACATTTTTGTTCTCCATATTTTAATAGGCACAACTAAAAGGCACCTCAGGTAAACAATGGAGATGGATGGATACTAGTATACTTATGGATGACGAGCGACTGCCGACACAGAGGTAGCTACAGCCGTGGACTACCGTACTGTGTCTGCTGCTAATATAGACTGGATGATAATGAGATAAAATTAATATATATATATATATCACACTAGTACTGCAGCCGGACAGGTATATATTATGTAATGACGGACCTGCTGGACACTGTCTGTCAGCACTGCAGACTCCTAAAGTAAGCTACTAGTATCAAGAAGATAGAAAAAAAAAAACCACGGGTAGGTGGTATACAATTATGGATGGACGAGCGACTGCCGACACAGAGGTAACTACAGCCGTGGACTACCGTACTGTGTCTGCTGCTAATATAGACTGGATGATAATGAGATAAAATTAAAATATATATATATATCACACTAGTACTGCAGCCGGACAGGTATATATTATGTAATGACGGACCTGCTGGACACTGTCTGTCAGCACTGCAGACTCCTAAAGTAAGCTACTAGTATCAAGAAGATAGAAAAAAAAAAAACCACGGGTAGGTGGTATACAATTATGGATGGACGAGCGACTGCCGACACAGAGGTAGCTACAGCCGTGGACTACCGTACTGTGTCTGCTGCTAATATAGACTGGATGATAATGAGATAAAATTAAAATATATATATATATATATCACACTAGTACTGCAGCCGGACAGGTATATATTATGTAATGACGGACCTGCTGGACACTGTCTGTCAGCACTGCAGACTCCTAAAGTAAGCTACTAGTATCAAGAAGATATAAAAAAAAAAACCACGGGTAGGTGGTATACAATTATGGATGGACGAGCGACTGCCGACACAGAGGTAGCTACAGCCGTGGACTACCGTACTGTGTCTGCTGCTAATATAGACTGGATGATAATGAGATAAAATTAAAATATATATATATTATATATCACACTAGTACTGCAGCCGGACAGGTATATATTATGTAATGACGGACCTGCTGGACACTGTCTGTCAGACTCAGCACTGCAGACTCCTAAAGTAAGCTACTAGTATCAAGAAGATAGAAAAAAAAAAAACCACGGGTAGGTGGTATACAATTATGGATGGACGAGCGACTGCCGACACAGAGGTAGCTACAGCCGTGGACTACCGTACTGTGTCTGCTGCTAATATAGACTGGATGATAATGAGATAAAATTAAAATATATATATATATATCACACTAGTACTGCAGCCGGACAGGTATATATTATGTAATGACGGACCTGCTGGACACTGTCTGCAGAATGCGTTTATAAAAACACCACACGACGAGTGTTTAACTTTTTCAGGCAGACAATCACAATATACTGGTGGTCAGCAGACAATCACAATACTGGTGGTCAGTGGTCACTGGTCAGTCACACTGGCAGTGGCACTCTGGCAGCAAAAGTGTGCACTGTACTTAAAATATGTACTCCTGCTATAACTGCTCCCCAGTCTCCCCCACAATTAAGCTGTGTGAGCAGTGAGCACTCAGCACAGTCAGATAATGATATACAGTATTATATATAATGCAGCACACTGGGCTGAGCACAGATATGGTATGTGACTGTGTCACACTGTGTATCGTTTTTTTTCAGGCAGAGAACGGATTAATTAAACTGGTGGTCACTGGTCACACTATCAGCAGCAAGTAGTACTCCTCCTAATAATATGCTCCCCAAAATTTGTGTCTCTCTCTAGTACTCTAGTCTAAACGGAGAGGACGCCAGCCACGTCCTCTCCCTATCAATCTCAATGCACGTGTGAAAATGGCGGCGACGCGCGGCTCCTTATATAGAATCCGAGTCTCGCGATAGAATACGAGCCTCGCGAGAATCCAACAGCGGGATGATGACGTTCGGGCGCGCTCGGGTTAACCGAGCAAGGCGGGAAGATCCGAGTCGCTCGGCCCCGTGTAAAAAAACCTGAAGTTCGGGCGGGTTCGGATTCCGAGGAACCGAACCCGCTCATCTCTACCCTCTATACAGTACACTGACCTCTATATACCTGCTAGTACATCCCTGATGCCTATATTCCCTAAGCTAAATCCCTGACGCCTCTATTCCCTACGCTACATCCCTGACGCCTCTATTCCCTATGCTACATCCCTGACGCCTCTATACCCTACGCTACATCCCTGATGCCTCTATTCCCTACGCTACATTCCTGATGCCTCTATAACCTACGCTACATCCCTGACGCCTCTATACCCTACGCTACATCCCTGACGCCTCTATACAGTACAATGCATTACTGATCCCTCTAGACCATACATCCTCATTACATCAGAGAGATAGTGAAACACTGGAAAAAATAAGGATAAAGTGGACTACAGAAACTGATGCTCTAAACAAAGGAGAGAGAGAGAGAGAGAAAAGCACAAGGGAAAGTGGGCAATCGGAACACCATAGAGAGAGGAGAGATAGAAATGCCTGAAAAAGTAAAGGGGGTTGGGTATGGCATCCGGCGCTCGGGATTCCAGCAGTCACATGATACCTAATCCTAACCCTCTGGGGGGGTGGCGGATAGGGCTAACCCTCAGGGGGTGGCAGCTAGGACTAACCCCCCCCCCCCCCCTCCTAGTGCCTTCCCTAACACCCCCTCCCCCGGTCCTAACCCTCCCTCCAATACTCGCCTTCGGGATGTTGGCTGTCTGTGTGCTGGCACCAGTCTCCCAAGTGGTGTCAGGATTCCAACATCGGTCAAATGACCGCCGGTATACCGTCTGCCGGGATGGTAAATGTATCCTGAGGACAGGTAGTGAGTGTGGAGGGATAGGTGGTTCAGTAAAATGTAACAGCTCAAACTGCGATCATTCACTGATAAATTGATTTATAGCTCTCCCTTTTTAACCATTGCAGTCATAAAAGCAATGTTTTTTAAACTTTTAAATAAAGCTTGTTAGCATCCCCAGCACACTGTATATGCTGGGAGATGTAGTTCTCAATATGAAAACATTTAATTACTGTATGAACTCTAATTCCCCAACTGAAACCTCTCACAAACACACACTCCTAAATCTAGTACACACACACACACATTTCCCCAGTACTGACAACTCTCATCACTTCCACACACTGACAACTCCCTCCTGCTCCTCTCCCCACTGACACTGACAGCTCCCTCACAGTCACACACATCCTCCACCCCCCCACACACACACTGATAGCACACATGCACAAATCCCCCCCTCCTCGACACTAACTGTCACGGACTGCTTGGGCAGCAGGGGGCAGGCTCTGACTTGAAGTGCTGAAATTCAACAGCTCTCTCGAACTTGCAAGGCATGGCTGTGCAGCTGTCTCCAGCCATCTCCTTGCCCACTGTGTAATTTGTGGCGTTCTCTGATGTTCCCCGCTCTGCCTCTACAACCGGCACATAATGTACAGCAGTGGTGACTCCTGAGTATGGGCCTGGAGAACTCCGCCTACCAGGGGGTAGGGATTAATAATTTCAAAGGGGCAGAGCTAGGAGTGAAGCAGTGGACAGCAGTTGAGGGGCGTTTCAAACTGTAACAGGGTTGGGACAATTTCAGTATCCTTCCCTCACCGTCTAATTGGTCAGTCCCACGCTGATTGCCATAGCGCCCTTTCGAGACTGCAGAACTCTATCCCTTAGCCACGGTTGGCACAGCTGGATGGTGCCCCTGGCAAGTGCCATCCTGGCCAAGGGGTAGATACGCCCCTGAGGGTCAGGGCCAGCAACAGAAATCTCGGGGCCCAGTACACTGATATCTCTGGGGCCCCCTCAACCCCCCCTTAACTTGGCAGAGGGATCTTTAAAAAAAAATGGAGCCTTTGACTCGGACCGTCAGTGAGGCCGGCAGGTGGTTTTCATACTGGGCTATCCAGCTCTTCGGTGGCGGTGGCAGGGACATTCAGAAAAGGGCCAGCACAGCAACATGCATAATAATGGCAATACAGTATGGACCACAGGGACTGGACAAAGTGATGGGGTAAAAGGAGGGGGGAGGGTTTAGTTGGCCTGTTAATTGTTTTCCTGCTTAAATTGAGCAGTTGGTGGATACACTTTAAAAAGCAATATTGGCACTGTGGCCCCATTATTTCTGTTCTTAATACTTGGAGCCCTGAACAAGTGTCCCCTTTGTCCCCCCTGTCACCGGGCCTGTTCAGGCGTTACCTATGGAGAAGCTGCGACATGACATCCTAGGACACGATACTGCACCATGCATCACCATTATATTTCAGTGTGCCTTGTCAATATTTAAATCTTGTTCTGTGTGACGTGAGTTGTAAATGGTTGAAAATCTCTGTGCTACAGTATCGTCACCATGTAGTTATAACAACACCGCAAAACCACCAAAAGACGTGTTTTGGTAGAGGGACTGCTGGAGGGGCCCATTGGGGCCCCCAGTTTGCTACCCCACCCCAGTATACCTGTGCTGTAGCCAGTGGAAGGGGCACTATCTTCCCGGTGATCTCTTCGGGAAGATGGTGCCGCACATAGAAAGCAAAGACTCTGGCTGCACTCTCCTGCCCTCGCTCTAAGCAAGGTGATCGGGCCACAAAAGGACCCCTGTCGGACCCCGGCCTGTGGGCCACAAAAGGATGCATTGGGGGCGGCATGCGGCCCATGGGTTTGACACCCCTGCCCTAGAGTATCAAAATTTGTTTCACGGCACCCCTAGGCCAAAGTTTTTTTTATTGAGAAATTCAGAAAAAAATATAAAATTAAGTAAATTGTGTTTATAGCATGTCATCCTCAGGTTCAGTTATGTTGTGAGGGAATGGTTTTGCCAATTTAATAAAGTATAAATAATTTTAATTGGTCCTGGACCACCAAACTATGCTACCAGTGCAAGAACCCCAGTTTGGAAACTACTGCCATAAAATAAACCTTTTTTGTTTTTTTTAAACTACATGTAATACACCTTAGATCTCAGTTCCTAAAAGGTTTTAAACCTTTGCATACAGTAAACTACACATATTTAAAAATCCTACACCGGGCCAATTTCATGGCAGTCTCGGATAGGAGGGCATTGTGGATTCACCAAGGGAATGCTGATGCTGACTCCAAGAAGAAAGGGAGTCTCTTCCCTATGAAGGTGAAGCCTTGTTTGGCGACGGCCTAGTTGATTTGATCTCGGCAGCTCCCGCAGGTAAGTCATCCTTCTTGCCCTATGTTCCCTCTCAACGGATGAAGACGCATCATTATCTGACGCAGTCATTTTGGCCCAATAGATATGCAAGAAGTTAAGATTCCCCTTTCTTTGCAGGTAGAGGAAGGAAAAGAGGGAAGAGGTCTGTAGCCTCTTCAAGATCGCAGGAGCAGAGATCGTCCTCTGCTTCTGCCAAATCCACTGCATGACGCTGGGGCTCTCTTGCAGGAGCCCGCACCAGTGGGGGGCACGTCTAAAACTCTTCAGTCAGTTCTGGATTCATTCGGACCTGGACTCGTGGGTTTTACAAATAGTGTCCCAAGGGTACAAACTGGGGTTTCAAGACGTTCCCCCTCACCGATTGTTCAAATCAGCCTTAGTCAGCAGGGAGAAGGTTTTTATTCAAGCCTCTTCGTGGTCCCGAAGCCGGACGGCTCAGTCAGACCAATCTGAAATCTGAAATCCCTTAATTTCTACCTAAAGAAATTCAATTTCAAGATGGAATCTCTCAGGGTAGTGATCTCCAGTCCGGGGGATAAAGGAGATTTCATGGTTTTGGTAGACATAAAGGATGCCTACTTATATGTTCCCATTTAGCCACTGCATCAAGCTACCTGAGGTTTGCAATTCAGGATTGTCATTACCAATTTCAGACGTTGCCGTTTGGTCTGTCCACGGCTCCGAGGATTTTCACCAGGGTGATGGCGGAAATGATGGTTCTCCTTCGCAAGCAAGGAGTCACAATTATCCCGTACTTGGATGATCTCCTGATAAAGGCGAGATCCAGGGACCAGTTGGTGCAAAACATCTACTCTCCCTGACAGTTCTTCAACAACATGGTTGGCTCCTAAACTTGCCAAAATCGCAGTTGGTCCCAATGACGCGGTTGTTGTTTTTGGGAGTGATACTGGACACAGAAGAGGTTTTCTTCTAGTGGAAAGGCTCTGGAGATCCAGAGTCTGGTCAAACAAATTCTGAAACCAGCAAGAGTGTTAATCCATCATTGCATTCAGTTGCTGGGGAAGATGGTTGCGGCCTACGAGGCCATTCAGTTTGGCAGGTTCCATGCCAGAGTGTTCCAGTGGGACCTGTTGGACAAGTGGTCCGGATCCCACCTACACATGCACCGGAGGATAATCCTGTCTTCCAAGACCAGAATCTCACTCCATTGGTGGCTGCACAGTTCTCACCACCTAGAGGGGCGATGGTTCGGGATCCAGGACGGGATCCTAGGGACCACGGATGCAACCCTCTGAGGCTGAAGAGCAGTCACACAGGGGGAAAACATCCAAGGAAGATGGTCAAGTCTTCCTTGGATGTTTTCATCTCCACATAAATGTTCTGGAGTTAAGGGCCATTTAATAACTGCAGACACAGTACGCACTGGGACGGGTGCCCAGCATCCTCTACGGACTAAGAGAAAAGGATTTACCGGTAGGTATTAAAATCCTATTTTCTCTAACGTCCTAGAGGATGCTGGGGACTCCGTAAGGACCATGGGGATAGACGGGCTCCGCAGGAGACATGGGCACTTTAAGAAAGACTTTAGTTCTGGGTGTGCACTGGCTCCTCCCTCTATGCCCCTCCTCCAGACCTCAGTTTGATACTGTACCCAGTGGAGACTGGGTGCTTTTCAGGAGCTCTCCTGAGCTTTCTGACAGAAAGTATTTTGTTAGGTTTTTCATTTTCAGGGAGCACTGCTGGCAACAGACTCCCTCATCGAGGGACTGAGGGGAGAGAAGCAGCCCTACTCTCTGAGTTGCAAGGTCCTGCTTCTTAGGCTACTGGACACCATTAGCTCCAGTGGGATTGGTACGCAGGATCTCACCCTCGCCGTCCGTCCCAGAGCCGCGCCGCCGTCCCCCTCGCAGAGCCGGAAGATAGAAGCCGGGTGAGTATGAGAAGAAAAGAAGACTTCAGAGGCGGCAGAAGACTTCATGATCTTCACTGAGGTAACGCACAGCACTGCAGCTGTGCGCCTTTGCTCCCATACACCTCACATACTCCGGTCACTGTAAGGGTGCAGGGCGCAGGGGGGGCGCCCTGGGCAGCAATATAAACCTCTTTCGCAAAAATATAACATATATACAGCTGGGCACTTTATATATGTATAAGCCCCCACCAATTTTACAGTTTAAGCGGGACAGAAGCCCGCCTCCGAGGGGGCGGGGCTTCTCCCTCAGCACTCACCAGCGCCATTTTTTCTCCACAGCACCGCTGAAAGGAAGCTCCCCGGACTCTACCCTGCTTATACCACGTTAGACAAGAGGGTTGAAAAGAGGGGTGGGGGGGGCACATAATTCGCAAATTACATACAGCAGCACTACTGGGCAAACATTAAGTTACTGTTTTATTCCTGGGTTATATAGCGCTGGGGGGTGTGCTGGCATACTCTCTCTCTGTCTCTCCAAAGGGCCTTGTGGGGAAACTGTCTTCAGAAAAAGCATCCCCTGTGTGTGTAGTGTGTCGGTACACGTGTCGACATGTCTGAGGAAGAAGGTTATATTAGAGAGGAGCGGGAGCAAATGAATGTGGTGTCTCCGCCGACAGCTGATTGGATGGATATGTGGAATGTTTTAAATGCTAGTGTAAACTCATTGCACAAAAGATTAGACAAGGCAGAAGCTTTGGGACAGTCAGGGTTTAAACCCATGCCTGATCCTATGTTGCAGGGACTGTCAGGGTCTCATAAGCGCCCACTATCCCAGATTGTTGACACAGATACCGACACGGATTCTGACTCCAGTGTCGATTACGATGATGCAAAGTTACAGCCAAAATTGGCAAAATCCATTCGATTTATGATTATGGCAATAAAAGATGTTTTGCACATCACAGAGGAACCCCCTGTAGCTGACAAGAGGGTACATATGTACAAGGGAAAGAAGCCTAAGGTAACCTTTCCCCCCTCACACGAGCTGAACGAGTTATGTGAAAAAGCTTGGGAATCTCCAGATAAAAGACTGCAGATTTCCAAAAGAATTCTTATGGCGTATCCTTTCCCATCAACGGATAGGTTACGATGGGAATGCTCCCCTAGGGTGGACAAAGCATTAACACGCTTATCCAAGAAGGTAGCCCTCCCGTCCCAGGATACGGCTACCCTCAAAGAGTGTGCTGACCGCAAACAGGAGATTACCCTGAAGTCCATTTATACACATTCAGGTACCTTACTCAGACCGGCAATTGCGTCGGCCTGGGTGTGTAGTGCTGTAGCGGCATGGACAAATACCTTATCTGAGGGGATGGATAGCCTAGACAAGGATACTATTTTATTGACCATGGGGCATATAAGAGATGCTGTCCTATATATGTGTGTATGCAAACTACAGGTGGTGCTGCAATATTGGCAAGGAAAAGCTGTCAGGTACCTTTGCATTTTTCTCCCAAACGAGAAAATGCAAAGTTTGAAAAGACTGTGTCTTTTTCTGCTGATGTGAAGTGACCTGGGGTAAAAAGGTGGATTTCCCAGCCGTTGCCGTGGCCACCAGGTCCGATAGACCAGCCCCAAATAACTCCTCCCCTTTATACGGCAATACTTCCATGTGCCGTTTGGAATCTGCATCCCCTGACCACTGTCGCGTCCATAATGCTCTTCTGGCAGAGATGGACATTGCACTTACTCTTGATGCCAGGGTGCAAATATCCCTCTGTGCATCACGCATATATAGCAATGCTTCCTTTAAATGTTCTATAGTTAACAAAATATTGTCCCTATCCAGGGTATCAATATTCTCAGTCAGGGAATCCGCCCATGCGACTCCAGCACTGCACATCCAGGCTGAGGCGATTGCTGGTCGCAGTATAACACCAGTATGTGTGTATATACTTTTTAGGATATTTTTCAGCCTCCTATCAGCTGGTTCTTTGAGGGTGGCCGTATCAGGGGACGATAACGCTACTTGTTTAGATAAACGTGTGAGCGCCTTATCTACCCTAGGGGGTGTTTCCCACCGCGCCCTAACCTCTGGCGGGAAAGGATATAGTGCTAATAATTTATTAGAAATTAGCTGTTTTTTATCGGGGGAAACCCACGCTTTATCACACACCTCATTAATTTCATCTGACTCAGGAAAAACTATTGGCAGTTTTTTCACACCCCACATAATACCCTTCTTTGTGGTACTTGTAGTGTCAGAAAGGTTCAATGCCTCTTTCATTGCCGTGATCATGTAACGTGTGGCCCTACTGGACATTACGTTTGTCTCGTCACCGTCGACACTAGACTCAGTATCTGTGTCTGGGTCTGTGTCGACCCACTGAGGTAACGGCCGTTTTAGGGCCCCTGACGGTGTCTGAAACGCCTGAACAGGCACTAATTGATTTGCCGGCTGTCTCATGTCGTCAACAGTTTTTTGCAAATTGCTGACATTATCACTTAATTGTTTAAACACAATCATCCAGTCAGGTGTCGACTCCCTAGGGGGTGACATCACTAACCCAGGCAACTGCTCCGCCTCCACTTCATTTTCCTCCTCATACATGTCGACACACGCGTACCGACACACAGCACACACACCGGGAATGCTCTGATAGAGGACAGGACCCCACTTAGCCCTTTGGAGAGACAGAGGGAGAGTCTGCCAGCACACACCCAGCGCTATATATATATATATACAGGGATAACCTTATATAAGTGTTATTCCCTTATAGCTGCCGTTATTATCGTTATTTGCTGCCAAAAATGCCCCCCCTTCTCTTTTTTACCCTGATTCTGAAGCAGGACTGCAGGGGAGAGTCAGGGAGCCGTCCTTCCAGCGGAGCTGTGAGGGAAAATGGCGCTTGTGTGCTGAGGAGATAGGCTCCGCCCCTTCACGACGTCCTTATCTCCCGCTTTTTAGTGTAAAAATGGCAGGGGTTAAAATACATCCATATAGCCCAGGAGCTATATGTGATGTATTCTTTTTGCCACCTAAGGTATATATAGAGATGAGCGGGTTCGGTTTCTCTGAATCCGAACCCGCCCGAACTTCATGTTTTTTTTCACGGGTCCGAGCGACTCGGATCTTCCCGCCTTGCTCGGTTAACCCGAGCGCGCCCGAACGTCATCATGACGCTGTCGGATTCTCGCGAGGCTCGGATTCTATATAAGGAGCCGCGCGTCGCCGCCATTTTCACACGTGCATTGAGATTGATAGGGAGAGGACGTGGCTGGCGTCCTCTCCATTTAGATTAGGGTTGAGAGAGAGAGAGAGAGATTGACCTGAGGCTGTGATACTGTAGAAGAGAGTGCAGAGTTTAGTGACTGACGACCACAGTGACCACCAGACACAGACAGTGCAGTTGTTTGTTTTATTTAATATATCCGTTCTCTGCCTGAAAAAAACGATACACACAGTGACTCAGTCACATACCATATCTGTGTGCACTGCTCAGCCCAGTGTGCTGCATCAATGTATATATATATCTGACTGTGCTCAGCTCACACAGCTTATAATTGTGGGGGAGACTGGGGAGCACTGCAGTGCCAGTTATAGGTTATAGCAGGAGCCAGGAGTACATAATATTATATTAAAATTAAACAGTGCACACTTTTGCTGCAGGAGTGCCACTGCCAGTGTGACTAGTGACCAGTGACCTGACCACCAGTATATATAATATTAGTAGTATACTATCTCTTTATCAACCAGTCTATATTAGCAGCAGACACAGTACAGTGCGGTAGTTCACGTCTGTGGCTACCTCTGTGTCGGCACTCGGCAGCCCGTCCATAATTGTATATACCACCTAACCGTGGTTTTTTTTTCTTTCTTTATACATACATACTAGTTACGAGTATACTATCTCTTTATCAACCAGTCTATATATTAGCAGCAGACACAGTACAGTGCGGTAGTTCATGGCTGTGGCTACCTCTGTGTCGGCACTCGGCAGCCCGTCCATAATTGTATATACCACCTAACCGTGGTTTTTTTTTCTTTCTTTATACATACATACTAGTTACGAGTATACTATCTCTTTATCAACCAGTCTATATATTAGCAGCAGACACAGTACAGTGCGGTAGTTCACGGCTGTGGCTACCTCTGTGTCGGCACTCGGCAGCCCGTCCATAATTGTATATACCACCTAACCGTGGTTTTTTTTTCTTTCTTTATACATACATACTAGTTACGAGTATACTATCTCTTTATCAACCAGTCTATATTAGCAGCAGACACAGTACAGTGCGGTAGTTCACGGCTGTGGCTACCTCTGTGTCGGCACTCGGCAGCCCGTCCATAATTGTATATACCAGCTAACCGTGGTTTTTTTTTCTTTCTTTATACATACATACTAGTTACGAGTATACTATCTCTTTATCAACCAGTCTATATATTAGCAGCAGACACAGTACAGTGCGGTAGTTCACGGCTGTGGCTACCTCTGTGTCGGCACTCGGCAGCCCGTCCATAATTGTATATACCACCTAACCGTGGTTTTTTTTTCTTTCTTTATACATACATACTAGTTACGAGTATACTATCTCTTTATCAACCAGTCTATATATTAGCAGCAGACACAGTACAGTGCGGTAGTTCACGGCTGTGGCTACCTCTGTGTCGGCACTCGGCAGCCCGTCCATAATTGTATATACCACCTAACCGTGGTTTTTTTTTCTTTCTTTATACATACATACTAGTTACGAGTATACTATCTCTTTATCAACCAGTCTATATATTAGCAGCAGACACAGTACAGTGCGGTAGTTCACGGCTGTGGCTACCTCTGTGTCGGCACTCGGCAGCCCGTCCATAATTGTATATACCACCTAACCGTGGTTTTTTTTTCTTTCTTTATAGTCATACTAGTTACGAGTATACTATCTCTTTATCAACCAGTCTATATTAGCAGCAGACACAGTACAGTGCGGTAGTTCACGGCTGTGGCTACCTCTGTGTCGGCACTCGGCAGCCCGTCCATAATTGTATATACCACCTAACCGTGGTTTTTTTTTCTTTCTTTATACATACATACTAGTTACGAGTATACTATCTCTTTATCAACCAGTCTATATTAGCAGCAGACACAGTACAGTGCGGTAGTTCACGGCTGTGGCTACCTCTGTGTCGGCACTCGGCAGCCCGTCCATAATTGTATATACCACCTAACCGTGGTTTTTTTTTCTTTCTTTATACATACATACTAGTTACGAGTATACTATCTCTTTATCAACCAGTCTATATATTAGCAGCAGACACAGTACAGTGCGGTAGTTCACGGCTGTGGCTACCTCTGTGTCGGCACTCGGCAGCCCGTCCATAATTGTATATACCACCTAACCGTGGTTTTTTTTTCTTTCTTTATACATACATACTAGTTACGAGTATACTATCTCTTTATCAACCAGTCTATATATTAGCAGCAGACACAGTACAGTGCGGTAGTTCACGGCTGTGGCTACCTCTGTGTCGGCACTCGGCAGGCAGTCCGTCCATAATTGTATACCACCTAACCGTGGTTTTTTTTTCTTTCTTCTTTATACATACATAGTTACATAGACATCACTTTATCAACCAGTCTATATTAGCAGCAGACACAGTACAGTACGGTAGTTCACGGCTGTGGCTACCTCTGTGTCTGCACTCGGCAGGCAGTCCATAATTGTATACTAGTATCCATCTCCATTGTTTACCTGAGGTGCCTTTTAGTTGTGCCTATTAAAATATGGAGAACAAAAATGTTGAGGTTCCAAAATTAGGGAAAGATCAAGATCCACTTCCACCTCGTGCTGAAGCTGCTGCCACTAGTCATGGCCGAGACGATGAAATGCCAGCAACGTCGTCTGCCAAGGCTGATGCCCAATGTCATAGTACAGAGCATGTCAAATCCAAAACACCAAATATCAGAAAAAAAAGGACTCCAAAACCTAAAATAAAATTGTCGGAGGAGAAGCGTAAACTTGCCAATATGCCATTTACGACACGGAGTGGCAAGGAACGGCTGAGGCCCTGGCCTATGTTCATGGCTAGTGGTTCAGCTTCACATGAGGATGGAAGCACTCAGCCTCTCGCTAGAAAAATGAAAAGACTCAAGCTGGCAAAAGCAGCACAGCAAAGAACTGTGCATTCTTCGAAATCCCAAATCCACAAGGAGAGTCCAATTGTGTCGGTTGCGATGCCTGACCTTCCCAACACTGGACGTGAAGAGCATGCGCCTTCCACCATTTGCACGCCCCCTGCAAGTGCTGGAAGGAGCACCCGCAGTCCAGTTCCTGATAGTCAGATTGAAGATGTCAGTGTTGAAGTACACCAGGATGAGGAGGATATGGGTGTTGCTGGCGCTGGGGAGGAAATTGACCAGGAGGATTCTGATGGTGAGGTGGTTTGTTTAAGTCAGGCACCCGGGGAGACACCTGTTGTCCGTGGGAGGAATATGGCCGTTGACATGCCAGGTGAAAATACCAAAAAAATCAGCTCTTCGGTGTGGAGGTATTTCACCAGAAATGCGGACAACAGGTGTCAAGCCGTGTGTTCCCTTTGTCAATCTGTAATAAGTAGGGGTAAGGACGTTAACCACCTCGGAACATCCTCCCTTATACGTCACCTGCAGCGCATTCATAATAAGTCAGTGACAAGTTCAAAAACTTTGGGTGACAGCGGAAGCAGTCCACTGACCAGTAAATCCCTTCCTCTTGTAACCAAGCTCACGCAAACCACCCCACCAACTCCCTCAGTGTCAATTTCCTCCTTCCCCAGGAATGCCAATAGTCCTGCAGGCCATGTCACTGGCAATTCTGACGAGTCCTCTCCTGACGCTTCTCCTCCGACAATTTTATTTTAGGTTTTGGAGTCCTTTTTTTACTGATATTTGGTGTTTTGGATTTGACATGCTCTGTACTATGACATTGGGCATCGGCCTTGGCAGACGACGTTGCTGGCATTTCATCATCTCGGCCATGACTAGTGGCAGCAGCTTCAGCACGAGGTGGAAGTGGATCTTGATCTTTCCCTAATTTTGGAACCTCAACATTTTTGTTCTCCATATTTTAATAGGCACAACTAAAAGGCACCTCAGGTAAACAATGGAGATGGATGGATACTAGTATACAATTATGGATGGACTGCCGAGTGCCGATACAGAGGTAGCTACAGCCGTGGACTACCGTACTGTACTGTGTCTGCTGCTAATATAGACTGGTTGATAAAGAGATGTAGTATGTATGTATAAAGAAGAAAGAAAAAAAAACCACGGGTAGGTGGTATACAATTATGGACGGACTGCCGAGTGCCGACACAGAGGTAGCTACAGCCGTGGACTACCGTACTGTGTCTGCTGCTAATATAGACTGGTTGATAAAGAGATGTAGTATGTATGTATAAAGAAGAAAGAAAAAAAAACCACGGGTAGGTGGTATACAATTATGGACGGACTGCCGAGTGCCGACACAGAGGTAGCTACAGCCGTGGACTACCGTACTGTGTCTGCTGCTAATATAGACTGGTTGATAAAGAGATGTAGTATGTATGTATAAAGAAGAAAGAAAAAAAAACCACGGGTAGGTGGTATACAATTATGGACGGACTGCCGAGTGCCGACACAGAGGTAGCTACAGCCGTGGACTACCGTACTGTACTGTGTCTGCTGCTAATATAGACTGGATGATAATGAGATGTAGTATGTATAAAGAAGCAAGAAAAAAAAACCACGGGTAGGTGGTATACAATTATGGATGGACTGCCGAGTGCCGACACAGAGGTAGCTACAGCCGTGGACTACCATACTGTACTGTGTCTGCTGCTAATATAGACTGGATGATAATGAGATGTAGTATGTATAAAGAAGAAGAAAAAAAACCACGGGTAGGTGGTATACAATTATGGATGGACTGCCGAGTGCCGACACAGAGGTAGCTACAGCCGTGGACTACCGTACTGTACTGTGTCTGCTGCTAATATAGACTGGATGATAATGATATGTAGTATGTATAAAGAAGAAAGAAAAAAAAACCACGAGTAGGTGGTATACAATTATGGATGGACTGCCGAGTGCCGACACAGAGGTAGCTACAGCCGTGGACTACCGTACTGTACTGTGTCTGCTGCTAATATAGACTGGATGATAATGAGATGTAGTATGTATATAGAAGAAAGAAAAAAAAACCACGGGTAGGTGGTATACAATTATGGATGGACTGCCGAGTGCCGACACAGAGGTAGCTACAGCCGTGGACTACCGTACTGTACTGTGTCTGCTGCTAATATAGACTGGATGATAATGAGATGTAGTATGTATAAAGAAGAAAGAAAAAAAAACCACGGGTAGGTGGTATACAATTATGGATGGACTGCCGAGTGCCGACACAGAGGTAGCTACAGCCGTGGACTACCGTACTGTACTGTGTCTGCTGCTAATATAGACTGGATGATAATGAGATGTAGTATGTATAAAGAAGAAAAAAAAAACCACGGGTAGGTGGTATACAATTATGGATGGACTGCCGAGTGCCGACACAGAGGTAGCTACAGCCGTGGACTACCGTACTGTACTGTGTCTGCTGCTAATATAGACTGGATGATAATGAGATGTAGTATGTATAAAGAAGAAAGAAAAAAAAACCACGGGTAGGTGGTATACAATTATGGACGGACTGCCGAGTGCCGACACAGAGGTAGCTACAGCCGTGGACTACCGTACTGTACTGTGTCTGCTGCTAATATATACTGGTTGATAATGAGATGTAGTATGTATAAAGAAGAAAGAAAAAATTGACACATAACAGCAGCGTTCAATCAGCGTTAGTGGGACTTGTGGATGGAGCCCTTAATTCGCTTAACCAGGATTCAATCTGTTGAAATCAGAGCAATAAATTTTGGCCACCGTGCTCGATCCTAGATTTAAAACCTACATTGTATCTCTCTTTCCTGCAGACACAAGTCTGCAGAGGTTCAAAGACCTGCTGGTGAGAAAATTGTCAAGTCAAGCGGAACGTGACCCGTCAACAGCTCCTCCTGGTTTTAGTACTTGGATGGGAGACCACCAGGAAATACCAGGAGCTGTGTGTATTTTTACAATACCAACAACGTTCTCTTGATGCATTCCATTTTGAAACATTGGGGCAGATCTATTAAGCCTGGTGAACTGATAAAGTGCAAGGTGATAAAGTACCAGCCAGTCAGCTCCTAACTGTCATTTTTCAAACCCAGCCTGTGACATGGCAATTAGGAGCTGATTGGCTGGTACTTTATCACCATGCAAATTATCATTTCACCAGGTTTAATAAATCGTCCGCTTATTCATTTATGTACGAGTAGTTAGAAGTAGAAGAACTCTAACAGAAACCACTAAGCTCATCTACAGCCACACCACACTGTATATGCCCAATATCACCTGATCTTAGGCCTGGTTTGTTCTTGGATGTGAGACCACCTGGGAATACCAGGTGCTGTAGGTAGTTTTATACTACCAACACCGTTCTCTTGATGCATTCTATTTTGAAACTTATTCATTGATGTAGAAGTTAGAAACAGCAAAAATCATCTACAGCCGCATCACACTGGATATGTCCAATCCAGTGGCGTAACTAGAAATTTTTCTCCCCCAAGCCAAGAAATTCTTTGCCCCCCCCCCCCCCCCCCGTTCATGCTCCATAATTGGGAGCAAGAAAGGGATAAATATGCGCGCGCCTAAATCAAAAAAAGGGGCGTGGTTTTGTCGGAGTGGGCGTGGTTTCGCATAAAGGGGCGTGGCATTGCAGGAAAAGACTACCTTATACCCCAGTTTTGCAACCTGCACGCCCATACGTTGGCCACCACAGTAAAGAAAAATAATCCTGATTCATGCCCCTTACATTATTTGTCATTTTTCCTCCTTATAGTAATGCCCAGTATACATTATGCCACATACTGCAATGGCCCTTAGACATTATGCCGCACACAATAATGCACGACACAATATGCACACACTGTAATGCCCCCGACACATTATGCCACACACCGTAATGTCTGTGACACATTATGCCACACACCGTAATGCCTGTGACACATTATGACAGGAATCGCAATGCCCGTTATACATTATGCTACACACTGCAATGCCCCTGATACATTATAGCACATACAATGTCTGTGACACATTATGACACACACCACAATGTCCGTGATACATTATGCCACACACTGCAATGCCCGATACATTATAGCACATACAATGCCTGTGACACATTATGCCACACACTGCAATGACCTTGAGACATTATACCACAATGCCCGTGATATAGTATACCATACACCGTAATGCCTGTGACACATACCGCAATGCCCTGCCCGTTATACCCTATGCCACACATCGCAATGCCCGTTATGTATTATGCCACACTGCAATGACCCTGAGACATTATACCACATACCACAATGCCCGTGATATAGTATACCACACACCGTAATGCCTGACACATTATGACACACACCGCAATGTCCGTGATACATTATGCCACACACTGCAATGACCCTGAGACATTATACCACATATCACAATGCCCGCGATATAGTATACCATACACCGTAATGCCTGCGACACATTATGACACACACCGCAATGTCCGTGATACATTATGCCACACACCGTAATGCCCATTACACATTAAGTCCTACAGTAAGGCTTCTAATTACTTTTCAATTACCTGCTCGTTGTCAGGGGTTTAATGCACTGGGTGTCATGCTCGTTGCCAGGGGTTTCATGCTCTTGGTTCCATGCACGGTGCCAGGGGTTTTCATGCTCAGGGTGTCATGCTCGTTGCCAGGGGTTTCATGCACTGGGTGTCATGCTCGTTGCCAGGTGTTTCATGCACTGGGTGTCATGCTCGTTGCCAGATGTTTCATGCACTGGGTGTCATGCTCGTTGCTAGGAGGTAGTCCTTGTTGCTAGGGCTGTGCTCCCAGTGCCACATATGTCCCCAGTGCCAGATATTCCCCCACGGTGCCAGGTACTTACATGCCCCAGTGCCAAATATAGTCGTCCCCCCCATGTGCCAGGTACACATATGCCCCCAGTGCCAGATATTCCCCCCCAGTGCCATATATGCCCCCAGTGCCAGATATTCCCCCCAGTGCCATATATGCCCCCCGTGCCATATATGCCCCCAGTGCCAGATACCCCCCCCAGTGCCATATATGCCCCCAGTGCCAGATATTCCCCCCCAGTGCCATATATGCCCCAGTGCCAGATATCCCCCCCAGTGCCAGATATGCCCCCAGTGCCAGATATTCCCCCCAGTGCCAGAAATGCCCCAGTGCCAGATATTCCTCCCTCCCCCCCCCGTGCCATATATGCCCCCAGTGCCAGATATTTACCCCCCCCCCCGCCATCGCTTTTTGGAGGGACACGGAGGGCACAGCTCGTCTCTCCTGTGTCCCTCCTGCTGCATCATCTCCGGCGGCCGCAGGTCTAATAGGGGGAAGTGCCGGTTCGTAAGCCAATTAGAGCTCACGGACGGCACTTCCCCCTATTAGACCCGCGGCCGCCGGAGATGATGCAGCAGGAGGGACACAGGGAGGCGCGCTGTGTGCCCTCCGTGTCCCTCCAAAAAGCGGCGGAGGGAAGGAGACTGCAGACTGACATGCGGACGCTCATCCGCATGTCAGTCTGCTGTAAATCAGTGGCGCCCCCGCAGCCCCTCGCCCCCAAGCCACCGCGAGGACTGCGGGGGCAGTAGTTACTCCACTGGTCCAATCTCATCTGATGATGGAAGCTAAGCAGTGTTGTGCCTGGTTTGTTTTTGGATTTCAAGTCCTGCCTTCTGGTTTGGCCACGGCACCTCGGATATTCACCAAGGTCATGGCCGTGATGACGACCCTTCACCATCAGAGAATCAGGATCCTGCCAAATCTGGACGACTTGCTGATCCTGGTGAACTCCCAAGAGGTTCTCCACAGTTATCTGGAACTGGCGGTCCAATTCCTAAAAGTCCACGGGTGGCTCATCAACTGAAAAAAGTCCTCGCTGGTCCCTGCTCGGAACATTGTGCACCTAGGGGCACTGCTGGACACACACAGCCAACAATTGTTTCTGTCTCCAGAGAAAGTCCTGAAAATTCAGGACAGTATCGTCCTCTCTCGCCCAAGAGTGTTGATACACACGGCGATGCAAGTACTAGACCTCATGGTGTCGGCTTTCGATATGGTAGAGTACGCTCAATTTCATTACCGCCCTCTGCAGAGGTTAATCCTCTCCAAGTGGGACGGCCTGCCTCATCGGATGATGTCTCAAATGATCTCCTTGTCTCCGGAGGTTCGTCTGACACTGAGCTGGTGGCTACAGGACCAACAGTTGAGCAGGGGCCATCCCTTCTGGATCTCCAACTGTGTCCTCCTGACAATGGATGCCAGTCTTTTGGGCTGGGCCATGGTGTTGGAGCAACACTTTCTCCAGGGTCGGTGGACCAGGGAGGAATCTCTCCTCCTGATATACATTCTGGAATTGCAGGCAGTGTTCAATTAATTGACACTGGCCCTGCCTCTAGTACAGAACAGGCCTGTTCAAGTACAATCTGACAACGCCACCATGGTAGTGTACACAAATCATCAAGGCGGCACTCGAAACTGCATGGCAAAGCTGGAAGTATCAAAAATCCTCCAATGGGTAGAAAGTCATCTGACAGCAATATCGGCAGTGTTCATTCCCGGAGTCCTCAACTAGGAAGCGGATTTCCTCAGTCGTCAGGACGTTCACGCTGGAGAGTGGAGAGGCCGCAGCAGAAATGTCTGCACTGGTGTCAGTAGGTGACTGAGGCAGGGATGACTGGGAGATAGTGGGTGACTGAAGCATGTATGAGTGGGAGATAGTGGGTGACTGAGGCCGGGGTGACTGGGATATAGTGGGTGACAGGGAGATAGTGGGTTACTGAGGGAGGGGTGATAGGAAGGGGTTGGGTAAGTATGGGAAGAAAGTGGGTGACAGGTATAATAAATGACTAAGGCAGGGGTGATAGGGAGATAGTGGATGACTGTGGCAGGGGTGACAGGGACAGTAAGAGACTGAGGCAGGGGTGACAGGGATAGTGGCTGACTGAGGCAGGGGTGACTGGGAGATAGTGGGTGACTGAGGCAGGGTTGACAGGGATAGTGGGTGACTGAAGCAGGGGTGATAGGGTGACAGTGGGTGACTAAAGCAGGGGTGACTGGTATAGTGGGTGACTGAGGCAGGGATCGCAGATATAGTGGTTGACTGAGGCAGCGGTGACTGGGAGATAGTGGGTAACTGAGGCAGGGTGACAGGGAAAGTGTGTGACTCAGGCAGGGGTGATAGGGAGATAGTGGGCTGCATATCTCTGCCTCACTGCAGCAGCACATTCCTGCTTCAATGACAGCAGCACATCCCTACCTCACTTATAGCAGCACATCCCTGCCTCGCTGACAGCAGCACATCCCTGCCTCGCTGACAGCAGCACATCCCTGCCTCGCTGACAGCAGCACATCCCTGCTTCGCTGACAGCAGCACATCCCTGCTTCGCTGACAGCAGCACATCCCTGCTTCGCTGACAGCAGCACATCCCTGCCTCGCTGACAGCAGCACATCCCTGCCTCGCTGACAGCAGCACATCCCTGTCTCGCTGACAGCAGCACAGCACTGCTTCGCTGACAGCAGCACATCACTGCTTCACTACCAGCAGCACATCCCTGCCTCACTGGCAGCAGCACATCCCTGCCTTACTGACAGCTGTATATAGGGCCTAATTCAGACCTGATCCCTGCTGTGCATATTCACACAACAGGAGATCAGGTCTGAAGTGCGTGTGTGCTGGTGCCGCAGTGCACCGGCACATGCCAGAGATGCGATCAGCATCTCTGCCCAGTGAGCGCCTCTGCCTGATTGACAGGCAGAGGCGGTCACTGGGCAGGAGGAGTCGGGCCAGCGGCGTTGTGCCGCCATTTTGGGGGCACAGTCAGGACAACGCAGACATGACCAGACCGTATGTGGGCGGGCCGTGACGGCTGCGTGACCCGGACAGCAACGGGCCTTATTTACTAAAATCTCAGATAAATTTTATGGCATTTATGTGCAGTCTAGTTTGCACAGTTGATCTTGCACTATCAATGTAAGCCTCACATAGGTTTGATACACATGTAAGTTTGTTTTTATTTTACTACATTGTGGTTTGTGGCTCTATACCATGTAATGCATGTCTTTTAACAGTAGTCAAGTCTTCCAATGTGCTTGTTAGTGAAACCCAATAGATAGCTTTATTTTATTTTGTTTCTTCAAATATTGAATGCATATGTCTTATAACTTTTTTTTTTTCAATATACAGGTTGAGTATCTGTATATACATTTTTATTATAAGATTTTCAATGACACAAGTACATCCAAGTTGCAGATTATGGATTGTGAAGGACAAATCAACCATATAAACAATTTAAGCAATTTAAATTGCATGCAGGTAGTAGAATATCAAACTCCTTGGATGAGAGTTGGTCGTAATAAACTAGGATAGAAAAGAATAAAGTAGAAAATAAGATTTTAAACCTACCGGTAAATCTTTTTCTCGTAGTCCGTAGAGGATGCTGGGGACTCCGTAAGGACCATGGGGATAGACGGGCTCCACAGGAGACATGGGCACTTTAAGAAAGACTTTAGTTCTGGGTGTGCACTGGCTCCTCCCTCTATGCCACAGTTAGAGAAACTGTGCCCAGAGGAGACGGACAGTATGAGGAAAGGATTTTGTTAATCCAGGGCAAGATTCATACCAGCCACACCAATCACACCGTATAACTTGTGATAAACTACAAAGTTATCAGTATGAAAAAACAACATAGCATCAGTGCAGGACCGATGCAACTATAACATAACCCTTATTGAAGCAATAACTATATACAAGTATTGCAGAAGTAGTCCGCACTTGGGACGGGCGCCCAGCATCCTCTACGGACTACGAGAAAAAGATTTACCAGTAGGTTTAAAATCTTATTTTCTCTAACGTCCTAGAGGATGCTGGGGACTCCGTAAGGACCATGGGGATTATACCAATGCTCCAAAACGGGCGGGAGAGTGCGGATGACTCTGCAGCACCGATTGAGCAAACATGAGTTCCTCCTCAGCCAGGGTATCAAACTTATAGTATTTTGCAAAGGTGTGTGAACCCGACCAAGTAGCAGCTTGACACAGCTGTAGTGCCGAGACCCCTCGGGCAGCCGCCCAAGAAGAGCCCACTTTCCTCGTGGAATGGGCCTTGACCGATTTCAGTAACTGCAATCCAGCCATAGAATGCGCTTGCTGAATCGTGTTACAAATCCGGCGAGCAATAGCCTGCTTTGAAGCAGGGGCACCAATCTTGTTGGTTGCATACAGGACAAACAGCGCTTCAGTTTTCCTGACTCTAGCCGTCCTGGCCACGTAAATTTTCAAAGCCCTAACCACATCAAGTAACTCGGAATCCTCCAAGTCACGCGTAGCCACAGGCACCACAATAGGTTGGTTCATATGAAAAGATGAGACCACTTTTGGTAGGAATTGAGGACGGGTCTGCAATTCCGCTCTATCCACATGGAATACCAAATATGGGCTTTTATGTGACAAAGCCGCTAATTCCGACACTCGCCTAGCCGAAGCCAAGGCTAATAACATGACCACCTTCCATGTGAGATATTTTAACTCCACTGTTTTAAGTGGTTCAAACCAGTGTAATTTTAGAAAACTTAACACCACGTTAAGGTCCCAAGGTGCCACCGGAGGCACAAAAGGAGGCTGAATATGCAGCACTCCTTTTACAAAAGTCTGAACTTCTGGAAGAGAAGCCAATTCTTTTTGAAAGAAAATGGATAAGGCCGAAATCTGGACCTTAATAGAGCCTAATTTTAGGCCCAAATTCACTCCAGTTTGTAGGAAGTGAAGGAAACGGCCCAGATGGAATTCTTCCATAGGAGCATTCCTGGCCTCACACCAAGAAACATAATTTCGCCATATACGGTGTAATGTTTTAACGTTACATCCTTCCTAGCCTTTATCAGCGTAGGGATGACCTCAACCGGAATGCTAGGATCCGGCATTCAACCGCCATGCCGTCAAACGCAGCCGCGGTAAGTCTTGGAACAGACAGGGCCCCTGATGCAACAGGTCCTGTCTTAGAGGGAGAGGCCACAGATCTTCTGTGAGCATTTCCTGCAGATCCGGATACCAGGTCCTCCGTGGCCAATCTGGAACAATGAGGATTGTTCTCACTCCTCTTTGTCTTATTATCCTCAACACCTTGGGTATGAGAGGAAGAGGAGGAAATACATAGACCGACCGGAACACCCACGGTGTCACTAGGGCATCTACAGCTACTGCCTGAGGGTCTCTTGACCTTGCGCAATACCTCTGTAGCTTTTTGTTGAGCCGGGACGGCATCATGTCTATCTGTGGCAGTTCCCACCGACTTGTAATCTGTGCAAAGACTTCCTGATGAAGTCCCCACTCTCCCGGATGTAGGTCGTGTCTGCTGAGGATGTCTGCTTCCCAGTTGTCCACTCCCGGAATGAACACTGCTGACAGTGCGCTTGCGTGATTCTCCACCCAGCAAAGAATTCTGGTGGCTTGTGCCATCGCCACTCTGCTTCTTGTGCCGCCTTGGCGGTTTACATGAGCCACTGCGGTGACGTTGTCTGACTGGATCAGAACCGGTTGGTCGCAAAGTAAGGTCTCCGCTTGACGTAGGGCATTGTATATGGCCCTTAGTTCCAGGATGTTGATGTGAAGACAAGTCTCTTGACTTGACCAAAGACCTTGGAAATTTCTTCCCTGTGTGACTGCTCCCCAACCTTGGAGGCTTGCGTCTGTGGTCACCAGGATCCAGCCCTGAATGCTGAATCTGCGTCCCCCGAGAAGGTGAGCACTCTGCAGCCACCACAAGAGTGATACCCTGACCCTGGGGGACAGGGTGATCAACCAATGCATCTGTAAATGTGACCCGGACCACTTGTCCAGTAGGTCCCATTGGAAAGTCCTCGCATGGAACCTGCCGAATGGAATGGCCTCGTATGATGCCACCATCTTTCCCAGGACTCGAGTGCAGTGATGCACTGACACCTGTTTTGGTTTCAATAGGTTCCTGACAAGAGTCATGAGTTCCTGGGCCTTTTCTATCAGGAGATAAACCCTCTTCTGGTCTGTGTCCAGAATCATGCCCAAGAAAGACAGACGAGTAGTAGGAATCAACTGCGACTTCGGGATATTGAGAATCCAGCCGTGTTGCTGTAACACTTTCAGTGAAAGTGATACGCTGTTCAGCAACTGCTCTCTTGATCTCGCTTTTATGAGATCGCCCAAGTACGGGATAATTGTGACACCTTGCTTGCACAGGAGCACCATCATTTCCGCCATTACCTTGGTGAAAATTCTCAGGGCCATGGAGAGACCAAACAGCAACGTCTGAAATTGGCAATGACAGTCCTGTACCGCAAATCTGAGTTACGCCTGATGAGGTGGATAAATGGGGACATGAAGGTATGCATCCTGTACACAAATGCGGACAACAGGTGTCAAGCCGTGTGTTGCCTTTGTCAAGCTGTAATAAGTAGGGATAAGGACGTTAAACACCTCGGAACATCCTCCCTTATACGTCACCTGCAGCGCATTCATCATAAGTCAGTGACAAGTTCAAAAACTTTGGATGACAGCGGAAGCAGTCCACTAACCACTAAATCCCTTCCTCTTGTAACCAAGCTCCTGCAAACCACACCACCAACTCCCTCAGTGTCAATTTCCTCCTTAGACAGGAGAGCCAATAGTCCTGCAGGCCATGTCACTGGCAAGTCTGACGAGTCCTCTCCTGCCTGGGATTCCTCCGATGCATCCTTGAGTGTAACGCCTACTGCTGCTGGCGCTGCTGTTGTTGCTGCTGGGAGTCGATCGTCATCCCAGAGGGGAAGTCGGAAGACCACTTGTACTTCTTCCAGTAAGCAATTGACTGTCCAACAGTCCTTTGCGAGGAAGATGAAATATCACAGCAGTCATCCTGCTGCAAAGCGGATAACTCAGGTCTGGGTGGTGAGAAACGTGGTTCCGGTATCCATCGTTAATTTAGAGGCAACTAGAGACTTGATTGAGGTACTGTGTCCCCGGTACCAAATACCCTCTAGGTTCCATTTCTCTAGGCAGGCGATACCGAAAATGTACACAGACCTCAGAAAAAGAGTCACCAGTGTCCTAAAAAATGCAGTTGTACCCAATGTCCACTTGTCTGTGGTTAAGTGGAGCAGGGCAGACTCAGGACTATATGACTGTGACAGCCCACTGGGTAGATGTATTGCCTCCCGCAGCAAGAACAGCAGCGGCGGCACCAGTAGCAGCATCTCGCAATTGCCAACTCGTTCCTAGGCAGGCTACGCTTTGTATCACCGCTTTCCATAAGAGGCAAACAGCTGACAACCTCTTACGGAAACTGAGGAACATCATCGCAGAATGGCTTACCCCAATTGAACTCTCCTGGGGATTTGTGACATCGGACAATGCCACCAATATTGTGCGTGCATTACATCTGGGCAAATTCCAGCATGTCCCATGTTTTGCACATACATTGAACTTGGTGGTGCAGAATTATTTAAAAAACGACAGGGGCGTGCAAGAGATGCTGTCGGTGGCCCGAAGAATTGCGGGCCACTTTCTGCCTTCAGCCACCGCATGCCGAAGACTGGAGCACCACCAAACATTCCTGAACCTGCCCTGCCATCATCTGAAGCAAGAGGTGGTAACGAGGTGGAATTCAACCCTCTATATGCTTCAGAGGATGGAGGAGCAGCAAAAGGCCATTCAAGCCTATACATCTGCCCACGATATAGGCAAAGGAGGGGGAATGCACCTGACTCAAGCGCAGTGGAGAATGATTTCAACGTTGTGCAAGGTTCTGCAACCCTTTGAACTTTCCACACGTGAAGTCAGTTCAGACACTGCCAGCCTGAGTCAGGTCATTCCCCTCATCAGGCTTTTGCAGAAGAAGCTGGAGACATTGAAGGAGGAGCTAAAACAGAGCGATTCAACTAGGCATGTGGGACTTGTGGATGGAGCCCTTAATTTGCTTAACCAGGATTCAATCTGTTGAAATCAGAGCACTACATTTTGGCCGCCGTGCTCGATCCTAGATTTAAAAACTACATTGTATCTCTCTTTCCGGCAGACACAAGTCTGCAGAGGTTCAAAGACCTGCTGGTGAGAAAATTGTCAAGTCAAGCGGAACGTGACCCGTCAACAGCTCCTCCTTCACATTCTCCCGCAACTGGGGGTGCGAGGAAAAGGCTAAGAATTCCGAGCCCACCCGCTGGCGGTGATGCAGGGCAGTCTGGAGTGAGTGCTGACATCTGGTCCAGACTGAAGGACCTGGCAACGATTACTGACATGTCGTCTACTGTCACTGCATATGATTCTGTCACCTTTGAAAGAATGGTGGAGAAAAAGAGGCAATTTGGAGGCCCTTGCACAAACTGGCTTTATTCTACCTAAGTTGCCCTCCCTCCAGTGTGTACTCCGAAAGAGTGTTTAGTGCGGCCGCTCACCTTGTCAGCAATCGGCGTACAAGGTTACTTCCAGAAAATGTGGAGAAGATGATGATCATCAAAATTAATTATAATCAATTCCTCCGTGGAGACATTCACCAGCAATTGCCTCCAGAAAGTACACAGGGATCTGAGATGGTGGATTCCAGTGGGGACGAATTAATAATCTGTGAGGAGGGGGATGTACACAGTGAAAGGGGTGAGGAATCGGAGGATGATGAGGTGGACATCTTGCCTCTGTAGAGCCAGTTTGTGCAAGGAGAGATTGATTGATTCTTTTTTGGTGGGGGCCCAAACCAACCAGTCATTTCAGTCAGTCGTGTGGCAGACCCTGTCGCTGAAATGATGGGTTCGTCAATGTTTTTCTTTTCAATCTAAGCCCCTGCAGTTTTCTGTAAGCATCTGCTTCGCTATGATGATCAACAAGTCACAAGGGAAAACACTCAGGGCTGGAGGCGTAGATCTTAGGACCAGCTGCTACAAGCATGGCAGAGGTGTCACTATCACTGGTGACACCCAGAGAGGCGGCGAGGGAGATTGTAATGCAGTGCGCGCAGATAAGCAGCGCAATGGTAAAAAGGAGGCATGGTCTCATAGGTAGGGGTGTGGCCTGAATCACCATTTTGTTGCTGCGGGTATCCCGGGGGTTGGGGGCTGTACCCGGGGACTAGTGTGTGAGTGGTGCTGGCTCCTGCACAGTGACAGAAACTGGGTGTTGCACGTAATGTCACAGTGAAACACCCATATTCTGTCACTGAAGAAGAGCTGGCACTTTGGTGTCACCCCCCTTGGCGGGTGACACTCGGGTGTGTGCCGCAACCCCGTTGTGATGCCACTGACCCATGGGAAGCTTTACGTGGCTTACCCATGTGTTAGTAGCCCCAAGCATCTTTTGTGTTAGTCCCTGAAGAAAAACTTCAAATATTGTTTACAATTTTGTAATCAATGGCCTAATTCAGTATGGATTGCAAATTCTGCTAAGTAACAGAATTTGCAATCCTTTGGTTCGCATGCTGGGGCCACCCATCACAGGGCATGGCCACCCAGCATGCCGCCTCCCTTTTTGACCACGCTGAAATTGCAGACTCAGTGCAGTTCAGCGTGATCATAAAAAATGGGTTAGCCTCCTGTTGGTGCAGACTGTACGTGTGCGCAGGAAGCCGCCACCATTTCTGTGATCGCAACGGCTGCATGTGATGTCATGCAGCCGCTCTGACCACGCCTCCTGTTTCTCCGTTGAAGCCCTGCCCCCGCACCGCTCCATCTCCGACTTTGAAATGGAGTGTTGCTGACCCCCCCCGCACCGATTGACAGTCACAGAAAATGCAGGCGCATGCGTATGCTCTTAGCAATTTTTGCAGTTGGATTGCTTATTGTGATTGCAATCCAACCTGAATCAGGCTCTATTACCTATCACAATGCACTGCAGGTAGTACAAAATGGGGTTAATATAGGAGAAAACCCCCCAGAGCTGTGCTCCTTAACTGTCCCTGGTGGCTAGTGGAGCGACTGCCCAGTAATCAGTGTCCAAGCCAGTGCGCACACGGCCCGCCCCCTACTGCCACGCTGGATCACGGTATAGTGTGGGCACAGAAACCCCTTACCTCCCTTTCATCAGCGGCCTCGTGATCCCGGAGGGCGGTGTGTGTGTGACTGACCTTAGGAAGAAACCGGAGCCTCCGCTGCAGTGACCCAGCAACCAGGGCACGGGAGTATACTGCGCCGCTGGGAGTGATGGAGCTGCAGTAAAGATGTCTATTAGACCTAGCCTGCTGCAGCCCTTGTACATTCTTATAAAAAAAGTTCTTCTTTTCTTGTCAAAATTAATAGCTAAGTATAGGCTGCCTGAGGCAGCCCCCTGTTAAGTGTCCTGCTCCTGAAGGCACCAACTACAAACTGAGCTCCCTGTTCATGGAAGCGAGGTTATAGAGCAGGGGGCGCTGAGCATCTTGGGAACAGTCAAAAGCTTTGAGCCTGTTGGTGCCTCAGATCAAGATCCTACTCTACACCCCAATGTGAATCCTTGTGGAGTCCAGTGTACCCCACAGAAGAAATGAATGTGTCACACCCATTGGCAGCAACATTAGAATAGCTGCTGATGGGCACAATTGAGAAAGGAAGGGGGGAAAACATTTGAATCCAGCACATATATGTAATTTGAATATGTAATTTGTACCTTCCTACTTTAAAATGTAATGGATGAACCTCACCCTGTGAGAACTATCTTCATGATCAAGAGATCTCATATGCAAGATAAGTATGTGTTGGCAGAGGCGCTCACTGGGCAGAGATGCTGATCGCATCTCTGGCATGTGCCGGTGCACTGCGGCACCAGCACACACACACACACACACACACACACACACACACACACACACACACACACACACACACACACACTTCAGACCTGATCTCCTGTTGTGTGAATATGCACAGCAGAGATCAGGTCTGAATTAGGCCCTATATACAGCTGTCAGAAAGGCAGGGATCTGCTGCTGCCAGTGAGGCAGGGATGTGCTGCTGTCAGTGAAGCAGTGATCTGCTGCTGCCAGTGAGGCAGGGATGTGCTGCTGCTGCCAGTGAGGCAGGGATGTGCTGCTATAAGTGAGGCAGGTATGTGCTGCTGTCAATGAGGCAGGGATGTGCTGCTGTCAGTGAAGCAGGGATGTGCTGCTGTCAGCGAGGCAGTGATCTGCTGCCCACTATCTCCCTATCACCCCTGCCTGAGTCACACACTTTCCCTGTCACCCCTGCCCCAGTTACCCACTATCTCCCAGTCACCGCTGCCTCAGTTAACCACTATACCTGCGACCCCTGCCTCAGTCACCCACTATACCAGTCACCCCTGCTTTAGTCACCCACTATCTCTGAGGTGTAGCTAGGGGTCCAAGCGCCCCTGGCAAAGTAAGGGACTGGCGCCCCCCCTTTCGATAAAGCATTGCAGTCCATTGGCGGTTACCATGTTGGAGCCACAGCAACTGACCCCCTCCCCCACACGCTGCCCTACATCATCGGCTGGGATTCACTGTTGGTGTGAAGCCACTGGGAACATTCTGGTAGCATTAGCAGCAGTCTGTGTCATAGATAGGGAAGGCAGAAGGTTAACTAGCTAATAGCAGTCTGTTGGCAGCAGAGGCTGGGCGGGGGGCTGAGAATGAGGCAACGCTGATCAGTGTCCAGTCTGCTCAGACAAAAATATTTTGTGATCAGGGCTGGTTCTAGACCAAAGGAGCCAATGGCAAAAATTTCCTTTGGCACCCCCCCCCCACACACACACACACATACACACACACACACACACACACACACACACACACACACACACACACACACCAAAAAAGAACATATCCCAGTTTAACATAACGCTATGTGGTGCAAGGTGTGGAGCAGGTCACTTGTATCAGACCTCTGACATTTGCCTTTTCACCCATATTGCATACTTTTTCTTGCAGGTTGTGTATTAATTCAAGAAGTGTTCTAAGTACTTCAGCTTAGTATCTTTACTGACCCCTCTTTACCCCACACTACATAACTGACCCCTCTATACCCTACACTACATCACTGACCTTTCTATAACCATCATTGCATTACTGACCCCTCTATTAGAGATGTGCACTTGAAATTTTTCGGGTTTTGTGTTTTGGTTTTGGGTTCGGTTCCGCGGCCGTGTTTTGGGTTCGACCGCGTTTTGGCAAAACCTCACCGAATTTTTTTTGTCGGATTCGGGTGTGTTTTGGATTCGGGTGTTTTTTTCAAAAAACACTAAAAAACAGCTTAAATCATAGAATTTGGGGGTCATTTTGATCCCAAAGTATTATTAACCTCAAAAACCATAATTTCCACTCATTTTCAGTCTATTCTGAACGCCTCACACCTCACAATATTATTTTTAGTCCTAAAATTTGCACCGAGGTCGCTGGATGACTAAGCTAAGCGACCCTAGTGGCCGACACAAACACCTGGCCCATCTAGGAGTGGCACTGCAGTGTCACGCAGGATGGCCCTTCCAAAAAACACTCCCCAAACAGCACATGACGCAAAGAAAAAAAGAGGCGCAATGAGGTAGCTGTGTGAGTAAGCTAAGCGACCCTAGCGGCCGACACAAACACCTGGCCCATCTAGGAGTGGCACTGCAGTGTCACGCAGGATGGCCCTTCCAAAAAACACTCCCCAAACAGCACATGACGCAAAGAAAAAAAGAGGCGCAATGAGGTAGCTGTGTGAGTAAGATAAGCGACCCTAGTGGCCGACACAAACACCTGGCCCATCTAGGAGTGGCACTGCAGTGTCACGCAGGATGGCCCTTCCAAAAAACACTCCCCAAACAGCACATGACGCAAAGAAAAAAAGAGGCGCAATGAGGTAGCTGTGTGAGTAAGATAAGCGACCCTAGTGGCCGACACAAACACCTGGCCCATCTAGGAGTGGCACTGCAGTGTCACGCAGGATGGCCCTTCAAAAAAATACTCCCCAAACAGCACATGACGCAAAGAAAAATGAAAGAAAAAAGAGGTGCAAGATGGAATTGTCCTTGGGCCCTCCCACTTACCCTTATGTTGTATAAACAGGACATGCACACTTTAACCAACCCATCATTTCAGTGACAGGGTCTGCCACACGACTGTGACTGAAATGACGGGTTGGTTTGGACCCCCACCAAAAAAGAAGCAATTAATCTCTCCTTGCACAATGGCTCTACAGAGGCAAGATGTCCACCTCATCATCATCCTCCGATATATCACCGTGTACATCCCCCTCCTCACAGATTATCAATTCGTCCCCACTGGAATCCACCATCTCAGCTCCCTGTGTACTTTGTGGAGGCAATTGCTGCTGGTCAATGTCTCCACGGAGGAATTGATTATAATTCATTTTAATGAACATCATCTTCTCCACATTTTCTGGAAGTAACCTCGTACGCCGATTGCTGACAAGGTGAGCGGCGGCACTAAACACTCTTTCGGAGTACACACTTGTGGGAGGGCAACTTAGGTAGAATAAAGCCAGTTTGTGCAAGGGCCTCCAAATTGCCTCTTTTTCCTGCCAGTATAAGTACGGACTGTCTGACGTGCCTACTTGGATGCGGTCACTCATATAATCCTCCACCATTCTTTCAATGGGGAGAGAATCATATGCAGTGCCAGTAGACGACATGTCCGACTCCGTAATCGTTGTCAGGTCCTTCAGTCCGGACCAGATGTCAGCATCAGCAGTCGCTCCAGACTGCCCTGCATCACCGCCAGCGGGTGGGCTCGGAATTCTGAGCCTTTTCCTCGCACCCCCAGTTGCGGGAGAATGTGAAGGAGGAGATGTTGACAGGTCGCGTTCCGCTTGACTTGACAATTTTCTCACCAGCAGGTCTTTGAACCCCAGCAGACTTGTGTGTGCCGGAAAGAGAGATCCAAGGTAGGTTTTAAATCTAGGATCGAGCACGGTGGCCAAAATGTAGTGCTCTGATTTCAACGGATTGACCACCCGTGAATCCTTGTTAAGTGAATTAAGGGCTCCATCCACAAGTCCCACATGCCTAGCGGAATCGCTCTGTGTTAGCTCCTCCTTCAATGTCTCCAGCTTCTTCTGCAAAAGCCTGATGAGGGGAATGACCTGACTCAGGCTGGCAGTGTCCGAACTGACTTCACGTGTGGCAAGTTCAAAGGGCAGCAGAACCTTGCACAACGTTGAAATCATTCTCCACTGCGCTTGAGACAGGTGCATTCCACCTCCTATATCGTGCTCAATTGTATAGGCTTGAATGGCCTTTTGCTGCTCCTCCAACCTCTGAAGCATATATAGGGTTGAATTCCACCTCGTTACCACTTCTTGCTTCAGATGATGGCAGGGCAGGTTCAGGCGTTTTTGGTGTTGCTCCAGTCTTCTGTACGTGGTGCCTGTACGCCGAAAGTGTCCCGCAATTCTTCTGGCCACCGACAGCATCTCTTGCACGCCCCTCTCGTTTTTTAAATAATTCTGCACCACCAAATTCAAGGTATGTGCAAAACATGGGACGTGCTGGAATTTGCCCATATTTAATGCACACACAATATTGCTGGCGTTGTCCGATGCCACAAATCCACAGGAGAGTCCAATTGGGGTAAGCCATTCCGCGATGATCTTCCTCAGTTGCCGTAAGAGGTTTTCAGCTGTGTGCGTATTCTGGAAACCGGTGATACAAAGCGTAGCCTGCCTAGGAAAGAGTTGGCGTTTGCGAGATGCTGCTACTGGTGCCGCCGCTGCTGTTCTTGCGGCGGGAGTCCATACATCTACCCAGTGGGCTGTCACAGTCATATAGTCCTGACCCTGCCCTGCTCCACTTGTCCACATGTCCGTGGTTAAGTGGACATTGGGTACAACTGCATTTTTTAGGACACTGGTGAGTCTTTTTCTGACGTCCGTGTACATTCTCGGTATCGCCTGCCTAGAGAAGTGGAACCTAGATGGTATTTGGTAACGGGGGCACACTACCTCAAGAAATTGTCTAGTTCCCTGTGAACTAACGGCGGATACCGGACGCACGTCTAACACCAACATAGTTGTCAAGGCCTCAGTTATCCGCTTTGCAACAGGATGACTGCTGTGATATTTCGTCTTCCTCGCAAAGGACTGTTGGACAGTCAATTGCTTGGTGGAAGTAGTAAAAGTGGGCTTACGACTTCCCCTCTGGGATGACCATCGACTCCCAGCAGCAACAACAGCAGCGCCAGCAGCAGTAGGCGTTACACGCAAGGATGCATCGGAGGAATCCCATGCAGGAGAGGACCCGTCAGAATTGCCAGTGACATGGCCTGCAGGACTATTGGCATTCCTGGGGAAGGAGGAAATTGACACTGAGGGAGTTGGTGGGGTGGTTTGCGTGAGCTTGGTTACAAGAGGAAGGGATTTACTGGTCAGTGGACTGCTTCCGCTGTCGCCCAAAGTTTTTGAACTTGTCACTGACTTATTATGAATGCGCTGCAGGTGACGTATAAGGGAGGATGTTCCGAGGTGGTTAACGTCCTTACCCCTACTTATTACAGCTTGACAAAGGCAACACACGGCTTGACACCTGTTGTCCGCATTTCTGTTGAAATACTTCCACACCGAAGAGCTGATTTTTTTGGTATTTTCACCAGGCATGTCAATGGCCATATTCCTCCCACGGACAACAGGTGTCTCCCCGGGTGCCTGACTTAAACAAACCACCTCACCATCAGAATCCTCCTGGTCAATTTCCTCCCCAGCGCCAGCAACACCCATATCCTCCTCATCCTGGTGTACTTCAACACTGACATCTTCAATCTGACTATCAGGAACTGGACTGCGGGTGCTCCTTCCAGCACTTGCAGGGGGCGTGCAAATGGTGGAAGGCGCATGCTCTTCACGTCCAGTGTTGGGAAGGTCAGGCATCGCAACCGACACAATTGGACTCTCCTTGTGGATTTGGGATTTCGAAGAACGCACAGTTCTTTGCTGTGCTTTTGCCAGCTTGAGTCTTTTCATTTTTCTAGCGAGAGGCTGAGTGCTTCCATCCTCATGTGAAGCTGAACCACTAGCCATGAACATAGGCCAGGGCCTCAGCCGTTCCTTGCCACTCCGTGTGGTAAATGGCATATTGGCAAGTTTACGCTTCTCCTCCGACAATTTTATTTTAGATTTTTGAGTCCTTTTTTTACTGATATTTGGTGTTTTGGATTTTACATGCTCTGTACTATGACATTGGGCATCGGCCTTGGCAGACAACGTTGCTGGCATTTCATCGTCTCGGCCATGACTAGTGGCAGCAGCTTCAGCACGAGGTGGAAGTCGATCTTGATCTTTCCCTATTTTTGGAACCTCAACATTTTTGTTCTCCATATTTTAATAGGCACAACTAAAAGGCACCTCAGGTAAACAATGGAGATGGATGGATACTAGTATACTTATGGATGACGAGCGACTGCCGACACAGAGGTAGCTACAGCCGTGGACTACCGTACTGTGTCTGCTGCTAATATAGACTGGATGATAATGAGATAAAATTAAAATATATATATATATATATCACACTAGTACTGCAGCCGGACAGGTATATATTATGTAATGACGGACCTGCTGGACACTGTCTGTCAGCACTGCAGACTCCTAAAGTAAGCTACTAGTATCAAGAAGATAGAAAAAAAAAAAAAACCACGGGTAGGTGGTATACAATTATGGATGGACGAGCGACTGCCGACACAGAGGTAACTACAGCCGTGGACTACCGTACTGTGTCTGCTGCTAATATAGACTGGATGATAATGAGATAAAATTAAAATATATATATATATCACACTAGTACTGCAGCCGGACAGGTATATATTATGTAATGACGGACCTGCTGGACACTGTCTGTCAGCACTGCAGACTCCTAAAGTAAGCTACTAGTATCAAGAAGATAGAAAAAAAAAACCACGGGTAGGTGGTATACAATTATGGATGGACGAGCGACTGCCGACACAGAGGTAGCTACAGCCGTGGACTACCGTACTGTGTCTGCTGCTAATATAGACTGGATGATAATGAGATAAAATTAAAATATATATATATATATCACACTAGTACTGCAGCCGGACAGGTATATATTATGTAATGACGGACCTGCTGGACACTGTCTGTCAGCACTGCAGACTCCTAAAGTAAGCTACTAGTATCAAGAAGATAGAAAAAAAAAACCATGGGTAGGTGGTATACAATTATGGATGGACGAGCGACTGCCGACACAGAGGTAGCTACAGCCGTGGACTACCGTACTGTGTCTGCTGCTAATATAGACTGGATGATAATGAGATAAAATTAAAATATATATATATTATATATCACACTAGTACTGCAGCCGGACAGGTATATATTATGTAATGACGGACCTGCTGGACACTGTCTGTCAGACTCAGCACTGCAGACTCCTAAAGTAAGCTACTAGTATCAAGAAGATAGAAAAAAAAAAAACCACGGGTAGGTGGTATACAATTATGGATGGACGAGCGACTGCCGACACAGAGGTAGCTACAGCCGTGGACTACCGTACTGTGTCTGCTGCTAATATAGACTGGATGATAATGAGATAAAATTAAAATATATATATATATATCACACTAGTACTGCAGCCGGACAGGTATATATTATGTAATGACGGACCTGCTGGACACTGTCTGCAGAATGCGTTTATAAAAACACCACACGACGAGTGTTTAACTTTTTCAGGCAGACAATCACAATATACTGGTGGTCAGCAGACAATCACAATACTGGTGGTCAGTGGTCACTGGTCAGTCACACTGGCAGTGGCACTCTGGCAGCAAAAGTGTGCACTGTACTTAAAATATGTACTCCTGCTATAACTGCTCCCCAGTCTCCCCCACAATTAAGCTGTGTGAGCAGTGAGCACTCAGCACAGTCAGATAATGATATACAGTATTATATATAATGCAGCACACTGGGCTGAGCACAGATATGGTATGTGACTGTGTCACACTGTGTATCATTTTTTTTCAGGCAGAGAACGGATTAATTAAACTGGTGGTCACTGGTCACACTATCAGCAGCAAGTAGTACTCCTCCTAATAATATGCTCCCCAAAATTTGTGTCTCTCTCTAGTACTCTAGTCTAAACGGAGAGGACGCCAGCCACGTCCTCTCCCTATCAATCTCAATGCACGTGTGAAAATGGCGGCGACGCGCGGCTCCTTATATAGAATCCGAGTCTCGCGATAGAATACGAGCCTCGCGAGAATCCGACAGCGGGATGATGACGTTCGGGCGCGCTCGGGTTAACCGAGCAAGGCGGGAAGATCCGAGTCGCTCGGCCCCGTGTAAAAAAACCTGAAGTTCGGGCGGGTTCGGATTCCGAGGAACCGAACCCGCTCATCTCTACCCTCTATACAGTACACTGACCTCTATATACCTGCTAGTACATCCCTGATGCCTATATTCCCTAAGCTAAATCCCTGACGCCTCTATTCCCTACGCTACATCCCTGACGCCTCTATTCCCTATGCTACATCCCTGACGCCTCTATACCCTACGCTACATCCCTGATGCCTCTATTCCCTACGCTACATTCCTGATGCCTCTATAACCTACGCTACATCCCTGACGCCTCTATACCCTACGCTACATCCCTGACGCCTCTATACAGTACAATGCATTACTGATCCCTCTAGACCATACATCCTCATTACATCAGAGAGATAGTGAAACACTGGAAAAAATAAGGATAAAGTGGACTACAGAAACTGATGCTCTAAACAAAGGAGAGAGAGAGAGAGAGAGAAAAGCACAAGGGAAAGTGGGCAATCGGAACACCATAGAGAGAGGAGAGATAGAAATGCCTGAAAAAGTAAAGGGGGTTGGGTATGGCATCCGGCGCTCGGGATTCCAGCAGTCACATGATACCTAATCCTAACCCTCTGGGGGGGTGGCGGATAGGGCTAACCCTCAGGGGGTGGCAGCTAGGACTAACCCCCCCCCCCTCCTAGTGCCTTCCCTAACACCCCCTCCCCCGGTCCTAACCCTCCCTCCAATACTCGCCTTCGGGATGTTGGCTGTCTGTGTGCCGGCACCAGTCTCCCAAGTGGTGTCAGGATTCCAACATCGGTCAAATGACCGCCGGTATACCGTCTGCCGGGATGGTAAATGTATCCTGAGGACAGGTAGTGAGTGTGGAGGGATAGGTGGTTCAGTAAAATGTAACAGCTCAAACTGCGATCATTCACTGATAAATTGATTTATAGCTCTCCCTTTTTAACCATTGCAGTCATAAAAGCAATGTTTTTTAAACTTTTAAATAAAGCTTGTTAGCATCCCCAGCACACTGTATATGCTGGGAGATGTAGTTCTCAATATGAAAACATTTAATTACTGTATGAACTCTAATTCCCCAACTGAAACCTCTCACAAACACACACTCCTAAATCTAGTACACACACACACACACATTTCCCCAGTACTGACAACTCTCATCACTTCCACACACTGACAACTCCCTCCTGCTCCTCTCCCCACTGACACTGACAGCTCCCTCACAGTCACACACATCCTCCACCCCCCCACACACACACTGATAGCACACATGCACAAATCCCCCCCTCCTCGACACTAACTGTCACGGACTGCTTGGGCAGCAGGGGGCAGGCTCTGACTTGAAGTGCTGAAATTCAACAGCTCTCTCGAACTTGCAAGGCATGGCTGTGCAGCTGTCTCCAGCCATCTCCTTGCCCACTGTGTAATTTGTGGCGTTCTCTGATGTTCCCCGCTCTGCCTCTACAACCGGCACATAATGTACAGCAGTGGTGACTCCTGAGTATGGGCCTGGAGAACTCCGCCTACCGGGGGGTAGGGATTAATAATTTCAAAGGGGCAGAGCTAGGAGTGAAGCAGTGGACAGCAGTTGAGGGGCGTTTCAAACTGTAACAGGGTTGGGACAATTTCAGTATCCTTCCCTCACCGTCTAATTGGTCAGTCCCACGCTGATTGCCATAGCGCCCTTTCGAGACTGCAGAACTCTATCCCTTAGCCACGGTTGGCACAGCTGGATGGTGCCCCTGGCAAGTGCCATCCTGGCCAAGGGGTAGATACGCCCCTGAGGGTCAGGGCCAGCAACAGAAATCTCGGGGCCCAGTACACTGATATCTCTGGGGCCCCCTCAACCCCCCCTTAACTTGGCAGAGGGATCTTTAAAAAAAAATGGAGCCTTTGACTCGGACCGTCAGTGAGGCCGGCAGGTGGTTTTCATACTGGGCTATCCAGCTCTTCGGTGGCGGTGGCAGGGACATTCAGAAAAGGGCCAGCACAGCAACATGCATAATAATGGCAATACAGTATGGACCACAGGGACTGGACAAAGTGATGGGGTAAAAGGAGGGGGGAGGGTTTAGTTGGCCTGTTAATTGTTTTCCTGCTTAAATTGAGCAGTTGGTGGATACACTTTAAAAAGCAATATTGGCACTGTGGCCCCATTATTTCTGTTCTTAATACTTGGAGCCCTGAACAAGTGTCCCCTTTGTCCCCCCTGTCACCGGGCCTGTTCAGGCGTTACCTATGGAGAAGCTGCGACATGACATCCTAGGACACGATACTGCACCATGCATCACCATTATATTTCAGTGTGCCTTGTCAATATTTAAATCTTGTTCTGTGTGACGTGAGTTGTAAATGGTTGAAAATCTCTGTGCTACAGTATCGTCACCATGTAGTTATAACAACACCGCAAAACCAAAAGACGTGTTTTGGTAGAGGGACTGCTGGAGGGGCCCATTGGGGCCCCCAGTTTGCTACCCCACCCCAGTATACCTGTGCTGTAGCCAGTGGAAGGGGCACTATCTTCCCGGTGATCTCTTCGGGAAGATGGTGCCGCACATAGAAAGCAAAGACTCTGGCTGCACTCTCCTGCCCTCGCTCTAAGCAAGGTGATCGGGCCACAAAAGGACCCCTGTCGGACCCCGGCCTGTGGGCCACAAAAGGATGCATTGGGGGCGGCATGCGGCCCATGGGTTTGACACCCCTGCCCTAGAGTATCAAAATTTGTTTCACGGCACCCCTAGGCCAAAGTTTTTTTTATTGAGAAATTCAGAAAAAAATATAAAATTAAGTAAATTGTGTTTATAGCATGTCATCCTCAGGTTCAGTTATGTTGTGAGGGAATGGTTTTGCCAATTTAATAAAGTATAAATAATTTTAATTGGTCCTGGACCACCAAACTATGCTACCAGTGCAAGAACCCCAGTTTGGAAACTACTGCCATAAAATAAACCTTTTTTGTTTTTTTTAAACTACATGTAATACACCTAAGATCTCAGTTCCTAAAAGGTTTTAAACCTTTGCATACAGTAAACTACACATATTTAAAAATCCTACACCGGGCCAATTTCATGGCAGTCTCGGATAGGAGGGCATTGTGGATTCACCAAGGGAATGCTGATGCTGACTCCAAGAAGAAAGGGAGTCTCTTCCCTATGAAGGTGAAGCCTTGTTTGGCGACGGCCTAGTTGATTTGATCTCGGCAGCTCCCGCAGGTAAGTCATCCTTCTTGCCCTATGTTCCCTCTCAACGGATGAAGACGCATCATTATCTGACGCAGTCATTTTGGCCCAATAGATATGCAAGAAGTTAAGATTCCCCTTTCTTTGCAGGTAGAGGAAGGAAAAGAGAGAAGAGGTCTGTAGCCTCTTCAAGATCGCAGGAGCAGAGATCGTCCTCTGCTTTTGCCAAATCCACTGCATGACGCTGGGGCTCTCTTGCAGGAGCCCGCACCAGTGGGGGGCACGTCTAAAACTCTTCAGTCAGTTCTGGATTCATTCGGACCTGGACTCGTGGGTTTTACAAATAGTGTCCCAAGGGTACAAACTGGGGTTTCAAGACGTTCCCCCTCACCGATTGTTCAAATCAGCCTTAGTCAGCAGGGAGAAGGTTTTTATTCAAGCCTCTTCGTGGTCCCGAAGCCGGACGGCTCAGTCAGACCAATCTGAAATCTGAAATCCCTTAATTTCTACCTAAAGAAATTCAATTTCAAGATGGAATCTCTCAGGGTAGTGATCTCCAGTCCGGGGGATAAAGGAGATTTCATGGTTTTGGTAGACATAAAGGATGCCTACTTATATGTTCCCATTTAGCCACTGCATCAAGCTACCTGAGGTTTGCAATTCAGGATTGTCATTACCAATTTCAGACGTTGCCGTTTGGTCTGTCCACGGCTCCGAGGATTTTCACCAGGGTGATGGCGGAAATGATGGTTCTCCTTCGCAAGCAAGGAGTCACAATTATCCCGTACTTGGATGATCTCCTGATAAAGGCGAGATCCAGGGACCAGTTGGTGCAAAACATCTACTCTCCCTGACAGTTCTTCAACAACATGGTTGGCTCCTAAACTTGCCAAAATCGCAGTTGGTCCCAATGACGCGGTTGTTGTTTTTGGGAGTGATACTGGACACAGAAGAGGTTTTCTTCTAGTGGAAAGGCTCTGGAGATCCAGAGTCTGGTCAAACAAATTCTGAAACCAGCAAGAGTGTTAATCCATCATTGCATTCAGTTGCTGGGGAAGATGGTTGCGGCCTACGAGGCCATTCAGTTTGGCAGGTTCCATGCCAGAGTGTTCCAGTGGGACCTGTTGGACAAGTGGTCCGGATCCCACCTACACATGCACCGGAGGATAATCCTGTCTTCCAAGACCAGAATCTCACTCCATTGGTGGCTGCACAGTTCTCACCACCTAGAGGGGCGATGGTTCGGGATCCAGGACGGGATCCTAGGGACCACGGATGCAACCCTCTGAGGCTGGAGAGCAGTCACACAGGGGGAAAACATCCAAGGAAGATGGTCAAGTCTTCCTTGGATGTTTTCATCTCCACATAAATGTTCTGGAGTTAAGGGCCATTTAATAACTGCAGACACAGTACGCACTGGGACGGGTGCCCAGCATCCTCTACGGACTAAGAGAAAAGGATTTACCGGTAGGTATTAAAATCCTATTTTCTCTAATGTCCTAGAGGATGCTGGGGACTCCGTAAGGACCATGGGGATAGACGGGCTCCGCAGGAGACATGGGCACTTTAAGAAAGACTTTAGTTCTGGGTGTGCACTGGCTCCTCCCTCTATGCCCCTCCTCCAGACCTCAGTTTGATACTGTACCCAGTGGAGACTGGGTGCTTTTCAGGAGCTCTCCTGAGCTTTCTGACAGAAAGTATTTTGTTAGGTTTTTCATTTTCAGGGAGCACTGCTGGCAACAGACTCCCTCATCGAGGGACTGAGGGGAGAGAAGCAGCCCTACTCTCTGAGTTGCAAGGTCCTGCTTCTTAGGCTACTGGACACCATTAGCTCAAGTGGGATTGGTACGCAGGATCTCACCCTCGCCGTCCGTCCCAGAGCCGCGCCGCCGTCCCCCTCGCAGAGCCGGAAGATAGAAGCCGGGTGAGTATGAGAAGAAAATAAGACTTCAGAGGCGGCAGAAGACTTCATGATCTTCACTGAGGTAACGCACAGCACTGCAGCTGTGCGCCTTTGCTCCCATACACCTCACATACTCCGGTCACTGTAAGGGTGCAGGGCGCAGGGGGGGCGCCCTGGGCAGCAATATAAACCTCTTTCGCAAAAATATAACATATATACAGCTGGGCACTTTATATATGTATAAGCCCCCACCAATTTTACAGTTTAAGCGGGACAGAAGCCCGCCTCCGAGGGGGCGGGGCTTCTCCCTCAGCACTCACCAGCGCCATTTTTTCTCCACAGCACCGCTGAGAGGAAGCTCCCCGGACTCTACCCTGCTTATACCACGTTAGACAAGAGGGTTGAAAAGAGGGGTGGGGGGGCACATAATTCGCAAATTACATACAGCAGCACTACTGGGCAAACATTAAGTTACTGTTTTATTCCTGGGTTATATAGCGCTGGGGGGTGTGCTGGCATACTCTCTCTCTGTCTCTCCAAAGGGCCTTGTGGGGAAACTGTCTTCAGAAAAAGCATTCCCTGTGTGTGAAGTGTGTCGGTACACGTGTGTCGACATGTCTGAGGAAGAAGGCTATATTAGAGAGGAGCGGGAGCAAATGAATGTGGTGTCTCCGCCGACAGCTGATTGGATGGATATGTGGAATGTTTTAAATGCTAGTGTAAACTCATTGCACAAAAGATTAGACAAGGCAGAAGCTTTGGGACAGTCAGGGTTTCAACCCATGCCTGATCCTATGTTGCAGGGACTGTCAGGGTCTCATAAGCGCCCACTATCCCAGATTGTTGACACAGATACCGACACGGATTCTGACTCCAGTGTCGATTACGATGATGCAAAGTTACAGCCAAAATTGGCAAAATCCATTCGATTTATGATTATGGCAATAAAAGATGTTTTGCACATCACAGAGGAACCCCCTGTCGCTGACAAGAGGGTACATATGTACAAGGGAAAGAAGCCTGAGGTAACCTTTCCCCCCTCACACGAGCTGAACGAGTTATGTGAAAAAGCTTGGGAATCTCCAGATAAAAGACTGCAGATTTCCAAAAGGATTCTTATGGCGTATCCTTTCCCATCAACGGATAGGTTACGATGGGAATCCTCCCCTAGGGTGGACAAAGCATTAACACGCTTATCCAAGAAGGTAGCCCTCCCGTCCCAGGATACGGCTACCCTCAAAGAGTGTGCTGACCGCAAACAGGAGATTACCCTGAAGTCCATTTATACACATTCAGGTACCTTACTCAGACCGGCAATTGCGTCGGCCTGGGTGTGTAGTGCTGTAGCGGCATGGACAAATACCTTATCTGAGGGGATGGATAGCCTAGACAAGGATACTATTTTATTGACCCTGGGGCATATAAGAGATGCTGTCCTATATATGTGTGTATGCAAACTACAGGTGGTGCTGCAGGGCCCACACCCTTTTACTTGTCTTGTAGAGCAGCTCTGAAGCTGTTACAGTGCCCAGCTGCTGCAAGAAATCAGCTTGAATGCTTCAGGGGCTTGGGCATGGCCAACATGAGCCCCACACCGAAGGAGGGTGGGGGTGTTTAATGCAAACTTGGGGTTATCCAAGCGCCGCAAAAGGCCGCCATGCCCTGCATGCCCCTTTTCTCTTTTCATATACAGATGAGGGTTCCAGCCAACTTTGGCCCACTGCTTGGATGACATCACCGTATGCAAATCCATCTGCTGCAGACCTTCCCCCAGGAATGCTTGCAATAGTTGTTGCATATGGTTTAATGTCTGAGGGTGCTTCAGTATTAGGCAGCCTTCCGCCCTCCCATGTTCATCTGAAAAGATGTGGTCTCCCTGCAGTTGTTGTCCCCAGACGAGAGTTCCCTTGTGCTTCCTCAGTTAAATCTCCTTAACTTGACGGGGGTGTGCCCGAGCAGCCACCCTCCCCAGCCCTATCCCAACACATACTTATCTTGCATATGAGATCTTTTGATCATGAAGATAGTTCTCACAGGTTGAGGTTCATCCTGGCCCCGCTCCCTGCTGGAGAGCGCTGATGGGGACAGCAGCGGGGCTTCAGCAGAAGGGTGAGTACGTGTGGCCAGAGACCTCCCTTCCCATGTGCAGGCCTGCAGAGTCTGCCGCGCAGGATGGGGCATGTGGCACTCTCCCTCCCAGGGGCTCTTCCAGATGTAGCTCCTCAGCAGTATTTTTCCCGGGCTGCGCGGCGCTCTCCCCGACTGGCATCCGCCCTGGAACACTGCCTTCCTCAACGCAACATCAGCAGGGGGCCCTGGCCTCATCACCATCCCAGGTCTTTCTCATGTATGTATCATGTATGTGTGTGTGATATATGTATGAATCATATATGTTTGTGATATATATATATATATGTATGTATCTATCTATCTATCGTATGTGTGTGTATATATATGTATCTATCATGTATGTATGTATGTATCTATCTTGTATGTATGTGTTCTATCTATCTATCTATCTATCTATCGTGTGTGTGATATATGTATGTATCTATCATGTATGTGTTATATGTATGTATCACACCTTCCTCTATACATATACATACATACATACATACATACATACATACATACACACACACACACACACACACACACACACACACACACACACCTATATCTGTACGTACACTGACATACACACACCAACATCTATACATTAACACGCTGACCCCTAAACGTACACCAACGTACCCACACCTGCATCTATACCTACACATGCTGACACGTGGACGTACACCGGCTTACCCACATGTGAATCTATACATACATGTGCTGACACCTGGACATACACTGATGTACCCACACCTAACATCTATACATACACATGCTAACACCTGGACGTATACAGACGTACCCACATTTGCATCCATGCATATATAGATGTAGGTGTGTGTACGTCAGTGTACGTCCAGGTGTCAACGCGTGTATGTATAGATGCAGGTGTGGGTACGTCTGTGTATGTCCAGGTGTCAGAATGTGTATGTATAGATGCAGGTGTGGGAAGGTCAGTGTAGGTTCAGGTGTCAGCGCGTGTATGTATAGATGCAGGTGCTTGTATGTCCAGATGTCAGTGCATGTATGTATAGATGCAAGTGTGGGTACGTCGGTGTATGTCCATTTGTCAGCGCGTGTATATATAGATGCAGGTGCTTGTATGTTGGTGTATGTCCAGGTGTCAGCATGTGTATGTATAGATGCAGGTGTGGGAATGTTGGTGTATGTCCAGGTGTCAGGGCGTGTATGTATGGATATAAGGTGTGGGTACATCAGTGTATGTCCAGGTGTTAGCGTGTATGTATAGATGTATATATACACACACATACGATAGATAGATAGATAGATAGATAGATAGATAGATAGATATTATAAGGGCACGGTCGTGCCCTTATATTAAGGCTGAATCGAACAAACGGAATTCTCCCATAGGGAACTTCTGAGATGGGGGCATGGTGTTTGAGGGGCTACACCTCAAAACTGATTGGACGTACTGAGCTGAAATTTGGCATGGGCGTGTAGAATCGTCACCCGGTGCTGCATGCCAAATTTCAGGGCAAAATAATAAAAAATGAGGAATTGGGAGTAACCTAAAGTTCCAACTGTCAGTTTTTTTCTGTGACTTCCTTTGTGGCTTTTTGACACCGTTTTCCTATAGAGTGAATTAGATATTTTTTGGGAAGGCATAACTCCGGATAGAGGACGAATTAAGACTTGGGGTTTGTTTTACTAGATAGAGTATGCCCCAGTGTAGTGCCTTTTGGGGTTGTGGTTTTTCAGAAAGTTATAGGGTTTTTTTAATTAAGAGAAATATGCCCCATTATAGAGATAGGGCTTTTCAATTTGTTGCGGCTGCGCAGTGGCCGCCAGGAGAGCGAGAGTGAGTGAGGGAAGGGGTCTCGTGCAGGCTGAGGTTATAAAAGTAGCTGCTGGCGGCGGGAGGAGAGCCAGCGGTTCCTGGGTGTGTGCACCTGCGGTCCCTTACAGACTGCAGCGACCCATTAGGACTGTGGAGGAGAGGGGTAGCGGCATAGCAGCCGCAGGCTTACCGAAAGTGCTCACTACTGAGCAATATGGTCCCCTTACCCGAAGTGGGAGCCGCAGCGGGAGGAATAGCTGGAGTTGCGCCGCAGGAGAAAGTCAGAGGACATCCAGAAGAGACATCCGGTGCAGCGCTGACTCCTGACTGACAGCGCTTGCCTACTGAGCGGTATGGTACCCCCACACCTGAAGCGGGTGCGGGAGCGGCAGCCGGAGAAGACAGCTGTGCTGCACGGAAGAAGTCAGGCAGCAGCAGCACCAGCGGGCTGAGGTGGGGAGGATCAGTATGGTCCCTTACGTGCGGCTCACATTCAGATCCATCCAGCTCCCTTCCCCTGCACCCTTAGCAGCCTGCCCCCACATCTCATTCACCCACCGCCGCAGACTCCTCCCCCACACGGTTATTATAATAAGGCCACCCCCCTACCCCCTTCCCTCCCTGCTGTGTGTCCAGCCACCCGCCCCCCTCACCTGCTGTGTGTCCGCCCCCCCCCTCACCTGCTGTGTGTCCAGCCCCCCCCCTCACCTGCTGTGTGTCCGGCCTACCCCCCCCCTCCCTGCTGTGTGTCCAGCCACCCCCCCCCTCACCTGCTGTGCGTCCGGCCTACCCCCCCCCTGCTGTGTGTCCAGCCCCCCCCCCTCCCTGCTGTGTCCGGCCTACCCCCCCTCCCTCCCTGCTGTTTGTCCGGCCTACCCCCCCCCTCCCTGCTGTGTGTCCAGACCCCCCCCTCACCTTCTGTGTGTCCAGCCACGCCCCCCCCCTCACCTGCTGTGTGTCCGGCCTACCCCCCCCTCCCTGCTGTTTGTCCGGCCACCCTCCCCTCCCCTGCTGTGTGTCCGGCGGCCTACCCCCCCCTCCCTGCTGTGTGTCCGGCCTACCCCCCCCCTCACCTGCTGTGTGTCCAGCCCCCCCCCTCACCTGCTGTGTGTCCAGCCCCCCCCTCCTCCCCTGCTGTGTGTCCGGCCTACCCCCCCCCTGCTGTTTGTCCGGCCACCCTCCCCTCCCCTGCTGTGTGTCTGGCCACCCTCCCCTCCCCTGCTGTGTCCGGCCTACCCCCCCCTCCCCTGCTGCGTGTCCAGCCCCCCCCTCCCCTGCTGCGTGTCCAGCCCCCCCCCTCACCTGCTGTGTGTCCAGCCCCCCCCTCACCTGCTGTGTGTCCAGCCCCCCCCCTCACCTGCTGTGTGTCCAGCCCCCCCCTCACTTGCTGTGTGTCCAGCCCCCCCCCCTCACCTGCTGTGTGTCCAGCCCCCCCCCCTCACCTGCTGTGTGCCCAGCCCCCCCCCTCACCTGCTGTGTGCCCAGCCCCCCCCCCTCACCTGCTGTGTGTCCAGCCCCCCCTCACCTGCTGTGTGTCCAGCCCCCCCCTCACCTGCTGTGTGTCCAGCCACCCCCCCTCCCCTGCTGTGTATCCGGCCTACCCCCCCCTCCCTGCTGTTTGTCCGGCCACCCTCCCCTCCCCTGCTGTGTGTCCGGCCACCCTCCCCTCCCCTGCTGTGTGTCCTGCCTACCCCCCCTCCCCTGCTGTGTGTCCTGCCTACCCCCCCCCCCTCACCTGCTGTGTGTCCGGCCTACCCTCCCCTCCCCCTCCCCTCCCCTGCTGTTTGTCTGGCCACCATCCCCTCCCCTCCCCTGCTGTGTGTTCGGCAACTCCCCCCTCTTCCCGCTGTGTTCGGCCACCCCCTACCCCCTCCCCTCCCTGCCGTGTGTCCGGTCACCCTCCCCTCTCTGCTGTGTGTCCAGCCACCCCCACCCCCCTCTCTGCTGTGTGTCCGGCCACCCCCCCCAGACACGCAGCGCCTGACACACACAGACATGCAACGCCTGACACGCATACGCATATGCAGCGCCTGACACACACGCACACACACAGCACCTGACACACACACACACACACACACACAGCACCTGACACACACGCAAACACACAGCACCTGACACACACACACACAGCACCTGACACTCACACGGACCTGACACACGCGCACACACACTCACACGCAGCACCTGACACACACGCAGCACCTGACACATGCACACACAGACGCAGCACCTGACACTCACACGGACCTGACACACACGCACACACTCACACGCGGCGCCTGACGCACATAGACATGCGGCGCCTGACGCACACGCGGCGCCTGACTCACACGCGGCGCCTGACTCACACGCGGCGCCTGACGCACACGCGGCGCCTGACAGACAGACACGCGGCGCCTGACAGACAGACACGCGGCGCCTGACAGACAGACACGCGGCGCCTGACAGACAGACACGCGGCGCCTGACAGACAGACACGCGGCGCCTGACAGACAGACACGCGGCGCCTGACAGACAGACACGCGGCGCCTGACAGACAGACACGCGGCGCCTGACAGACAGACACGCGGCGCCTGACAGACAGACACGCGGCGCCTGACACACACAGACACGCAGCGCCTGACACACACAGACACGCAGCGCCTGACGCACAGGCAGCGCCTGACACACACGCACACGCACAGGCAGCGCCTGACACACGCAGCGCCTGACACACGCAGCGCCTGACACACACACGCACCTGACACTCACATGCTCCTGACACACGCAGCACCTGACATACTCACACGCAGCACCTGACACACACGCAGACACGCAGCATCTGACACACACACACGCAGCACCTGACACACACACGCAGCACCTGACACACAAACACGCAGACACGCAGCGCCTGACACACACGCAGACACGCAGCGCCTGACACACACGCAGACACGCAGCGCCTGACACACACGCAGCGAATGACACACACGCAGCGCCTGACACACACGCAGAGCCTGACACACACGCAGACACGCAGCGCCTGACACACACGCAGACACGCAGCGCCTGACACACACGCAGCGCCTGACACACACGCAGACACGCAGCGCCTGACACACACGCAGACACGCAGCGCCTGACACACACGCAGACACGCAGCGCCTGACACACACGCAGACACGCAGCGCCTGACACACACGCAGCGCCTGACACACACGCAGCGCCTGACACACACGCAGACACGCAGCGCCTGACAGACACGCAGCGCCTGACACACACGCAGACACGCAGCGCCTGACACACACGCAGACACGCAGCGCCTGACACACACGCAGACACGCAGCGCCTGACACACACGCAGACACGCAGCGCATGACAGACACGCAGCGCCTGACACACACGCAGACACGCAGCACCTGACACACACGCAGACACGCAGCACCTGACAGACACGCACACACACACACACACAGCACCTGACACAGATATGCAGCGCCTGACACACACACGCAGACATACAGCGCCTGACACACACACACGCAGACATGCAGCACCTGACACACACATGCAGCACCTGACAGACACACACACCCACACACACACACAGACATGCAGCACCTGACACACCCACACACACACACATGCATCACCTGACACACCCACACACACAGACATGCATCACCTGACACACCCACACACATATACAGACATGCAGCACCTGACACACACACACACACACACACACACACACAGACATGCAGCGCCTGACACACACACACACACACATACAGACATGCAGCACCTGACACACACACACACACACATACAAACATGCAGCACCTGACACACACACACACACACACACACACACGCAGCACCTGACACACATATATACATGTGGCATTTAACGCACACACGCACAGCACCTGACACACAATCATATACACTCAGAGCACCTAACACACACATACACTCGCAGCACCTCACACACACTCGTATACACACGCAGCACCTGCCACTCACACATATATACACATGCAGCACCTGCCACTCCCACATACATGAACAGCACCTGACACACACATACACGCGCAGCACCTGACAGTCACACACATACAGATGCGACAGCTGACACAAACACATACACGCTCAACACCTGACACCCACGTGGCAGCTGACGCATACAAATGCAGCACCTGAAATACACACATATACACGTGCAGCACCTGAGACACACACATACACGTACAGCACCTGAGACACACACACACACATGTATGTACACGCGCGGCTCCAGGCACACACATACGTACGTACACACGCGGCACTTGACACACACACGTACACGCGCGGCACCTGACACACACACACACGTACGTACATGTGTGGCACCTGACACACACACACGTATGCACACGTGTGGCTCCTGACACACACGCGCGTTGCTCCTGACACACACACATGTACGTACACGCTCGGCTCCTGACACACACACGTATGTATACGCGCGGCACCTGAAACCTACACGTATGTACGTATACGCGCGGCTCCTGACACCCTCACGCATGTACACGCGTGGCTCCTGGCACACACACACACACACACGTACACGCGCGGCACCTGACACATACACGCGTGTACGTACACACATGCACAGCACCTGACATACACACATGTAGGTACGCGCCACCTGACACACACACACACACGTACACGCACGACACCTGACACACACGTACGTACGTACGTACGTACGTACGTACGTACGCGCACGGCACCTGACACACACGTACATACTAGTGATGAGTGGGTTCGGTTCGTCGGAATCCGGACCCCCCGAACTTCACCCATTTTACATGGGTCCGAGGCAGGTTCGAACCTTCCCGCCTTGCTCGGCTAACCCGAGCGCGCCCGAACGTCATCATCCCGCTGTCGGATTCCCGCGAGATTCGGATGTCTGCATTCGTGGAAAGGGGTCCCATGTGTAAACATGGGACCCCTTTCAGTCCGTCTGGTCCGGGTGTTCGGTTTGTTGTTTTGCCAAGTACGTGGATTTAATCTGGAACCTGGATCAGGTGAGTATAATTATCTTTCTCTGACGTCCTAGTGGATGCTGGGACTCCGTCAGGACCATGGGGAATAGCGGCTCCGCAGGAGACAGGGCACAAAATTTAAAAGTTTGACCACTAGGTGGTGTGTACTGGCTCCTCCCCCTATGACCCTCCTCCAAGCCTCAGTTAGGTTTTTGTGCCCGTCCGAGCAGGGTGCAATCTAGGTGGCTCTCATAAAGAGCTGCTTAGAGTAAAAGTTTTGATAGGTTTCTTATTTTCAGTGAGTCCTGCTGGCAACAGGCTCACTGCAACGAGGGACCTAGGGGAGAAGAAGTGAACTCACCTGCGTGCAGGATGGATTTGCTTCTTAGGCTACTGGACACTAGCTCCAGAGGGACGATCACAGGTACAGCCTGGATGGGTCACCGGAGCCGCGCCGCCGACCCCCTTGCAGATGCCGAAGTAAGAAGAGGTCCAGAAACCGGCGGCTGAAGGCTTTTCAGTCTTCATGAGGTAGCGCACAGCACTGCAGCTGTGCGCCATTGCGCTCAGGCACACTTCACACCAGCGGTCACTGAGGGTGCAGGGCGCTGGGGGGGGCGCCCTGGGCAGCAACGAGATTACCTTTCTGGCTAAAAAGAATACATCACATATAGTCCCTGAGGCTATATGGATGTATTTCACCCCTGCCAGGTATCAGAAAAACCGGGAGAAGAGCCCGCCGAAATAGGGGGCGGGGCCTATCTCCTCAGCACACAGCGCCATTTCTCTATCGTCCTAGTGGATGCTGGGGTTCCTGAAAGGACCATGGGGAATAGCGGCTCCGCAGGAGACAGGGCACAAAAGTTAAGCTTTAGGATCAGGTGGTGTGCACTGGCTCCTCCCCCTATGACCCTCCTCCAAGCCTCAGTTAGGTTTTTGTGCCCGGCCGAGAAGGGTGCAATCTAGGTGGCTCTCCTAAAGAGCTGCTTAGAAAAGTTTAGTTTTAGGTTTTTTATTTTACAGTGAGTCCTGCTGGCAACAGGATCACTGCATCGAGGGACTTAGGGGAGAAGAAGTGAACTCACCTGCGTGCAGGATGGATTGGCTTCTTAGGCTACTGGACATTAGCTCCAGAGGGACGATCACAGGTACAGCCTGGATGGGTCACCGGAGCCGCGCCGCCGGCCCCCTTGCAGATGCCGAAAAGAGAAGAGGTCCAGAAATCGGCGGCAGAAGACTCTTCAGTCTTCTTAAGGTAGCGCACAGCACTGCAGCTGTGCGCCATTGCTCTCAGCACACTTCACACGGCAGTCACTGAGGGTGCAGGGCGGTGGGGGGGGGGCGCCCTGGGCAGCAATGGAAACCTGTTATTTGGCAAAAAATACCTCACATATAGCCTCCGGGGGCTATATGGAGATATTTAACCCCTGCCAGAATCCGTTGAAGAGCGGGAGACGAGCCCGCCGAAAAGTGGGCGGGGCCTATCTCCTCAGCACACAGCGCCATTTTCCCTCACAGAAAGGCTGGAGGGAAGGCTCCCAGGCTCTCCCCTGCACTGCACTACAGAAACAGGGTTAAAACAGAGAGGGGGGGCACTAATTTGGCGTTAGACATATATATAAAGATGCTATAAGGGAAAACACTTATATAAGGTTGTCCCTATATAATTATAGCGTTTTTGGTGTGTGCTGGCAAACTCTCCCTCTGTCTCTCCAAAGGGCTAGTGGGTCCTGTCCTCTATCAGAGCATTCCCTGTGTGTGTGCTGTGTGTCGGTACGTGTGTGTCGACATGTATGAGGACGATGTTGGTGAGGAGGCGGAGCAATTGCCTGTAATGGTGATGTCACTCTCTAGGGAGTCGACACCGGAATGGATGGCTTATTTAGGGAATTACGTGATAATGTCAACGCGCTGCAAGGTCGGTTGACGACATGAGACGGCCGACAAACAATTAGTACCGGTCCAGACGTCTCAAAAACACCGTCAGGGGTTTAAAACGCCCGTTTACCTTAGTCGGTCGACACAGACACAGACACGGACACTGAATCCAGTGTCGACGGTGAATAAACAAACGTATTCCTCATTAGGGCCACACGTTAAGGGCAATGAAGGAGGTGTTACATATTTCTGATACTACAAGTACCACAAAGATGGGTATTATGTGGCAGTGAAAAAACTACCGTAGTTTTTCCTGAATCAGATAAAATAAAATGAAGTGTGTGATGAGGCGTGGGTTTACCCCGATAGCAAATATTGGCGTTATACCTTTTCCCGCCAGAAGTTAGGGCGCGTTGGGAAACACCCCTTAGGGTGGATAAGGCGCTCACACGCTTATCATACGGCCGCCCTCAAGGAGCCAGCTGATATGAAGCTGGAGTAATATCCTAAAAAGTATATACACACATACGGTGGTTATACTGCGACCAGCGATCGCCTCAGCCTGGAAATGCAGTGCTGGGTTGGCTTGGTCGGATTCCCTGACTGAAAATATTTTAGTGATATAGAGCATTTAATAGGATGCAGTCTATATATATATATATATATATGCGAGATGCACAGAGGGATATTTGCACTCTGGCATCAAGATAAGTGCGTTGTCCATATCTGCCAGAAGATGTTATGGACACGACAGTGGTCAGGTGATGCAGACCCCATACGGCACATGAAAGTATGGTCGTATAAAGGAAAGTAGGTACTTGGGGTCGGTCCATCGGACCTGGGGGCCACGGCAACAGCTGGGAAATCCAACCTTTTTACCCCAAGTCACATCTCAGTAGAAAAAGACACTGTCTTTTCAGCCTCAATCCTTCCGTTCCCATAAGGGCATGCGGGCAAAAGGCCAGTCATATCTGCCCAGACATAGAGGAAAGGGAAGTAGACTGCAGAAGGCAGCCCCTTTCCAGGAACAGAAGCCCTCCAACGAGTCTGCCAAGTCCTCAGCAGGACGCTGGGGCCGTGCAAGCTAACTCAGGTGAGGTGGGGGGTCGTCTCAAGAGTCTCAGCGTGCAGTGGGATCACTCGCAAGTTGACCCCTAGATCGTACAAAGTATTATCCCAGGGGTACAGTTTGGAGATTCGAGACATCTTTTCCTCGCAGGTTCCTGAAGTCTGCTTTACCAAAGGCTCCCTCCGACAGGGAGGCAGTATTGGGAAAAAATTCACAAGCTGTATTTCCAGCAGGTGATAATCAAAGTACCCCTCCTACAATCAAGGAAAAGGGTATTAGTCTTCCACACTATATTGTGGTACTGAAGCCAGACGGCTTGGTGAGACATATTCTAAATCTGAAATTTTTGAACACTTACATACAAAGGTTCAAATCAAGATGGAGTCACTCAGACAGTGATAGCGAACCGGAAAAAAGGGGACTATATGGTGTCCTTGGACATCAAGGATTACCTCCATGTCCAAATTTGCCCTTCTCAACAAGGGTACCTATGGTTCGTGGTACAGAACTGTCAATATCAGTTTCTGACGCTGCCGTTGAATTATCCACGGCACCCCGGGCCTTTACCAAGGTAATGGCCGAAAAGATGATTCTCTTCAAAGAAAAGGGCATCTTAATTATCCCTTACTTGGACGATATCCTGAAAAGGGAAAGGTCCAGAGAACAGTTGGAGGTCGGAATAGCACTATCTAAAGTAGTTCTATGACAGCACGAGTGGATTCTAAATATTCCAAAAATCGCAGCGTTTTTCCGACGATACGTCTGCTGTTCCTAGGAATGATTCTGGGCATAGTCCAGAAAAAGGTGTTTCTCCTGGAGGAGAAAGCCAGGGAGCTATCCGAACTAGTCAGAAACCTCCTAAAACCAGGCCAAGTATCAGTGCATCAATGCACAGGAGTCCTGGGAAAAATGGTGGCTTCTTACGAAGCAATTCCATTCGGCAGATCTCACGCAAAAAATTTTCAGGGGGATTTGCTGGACGAATGGTCCGGATCGCATCTTCAGATGCATCAGCAGATAATCCTGTCTCCAAGGACAAGGGTGTCTCTTCTGTGGGGGCTGCAGAGTGCTCATCTTCTAGAGGACAGAACATTCAGCATTCAGGACTGTGTTCTGGTGACCACGGATGCCAGCCTGAGAGGCTGGGAAGCAGTCACACAGGGAAGAAATTTCCAAGGAATGTGGTCAAGTCTGGAGACTTTTCTCCATATGAATATACTGGAGCTAAGAGCAATTTCCAATGCTCTGAGCCTAGGAAGACCTCTGCTTCAAAGTCAGTCGGTGCTGATCTGGTCGGACATCATCATGGCAGTCGCCCACGTAAACAGACGGGGCGGCACAAGAAGCAGGAGGGCAATGACAGCAAGAACTTTTCGCTGAGCAAAAAATCATGTGATAACACTGTCAGCAGTGTTCATTCCGGGAGTGGAAAACTGAATTTCCTCAGCAGGAATGAATTCCACTCGGAAAAGTGGGAACTTCATCTGGAAGTTTCCACATGATTGTAAACCGTGGGAAAGACCAAAGGTGGTCATAAGATGGCGTCCCACCTGAAGCGCCAGGTCAAGAGACCCTCAGGCAATAGCTGGGTCGCTCTGGTAACACCGTGGGTGTACCAGTCGGGTATGTGTTCCCTCCTCTGCCTCTCATACCCAGGGTATTGAGAATTATAGGAAGGAGAGGAGTAAGAATTATACTCGTGGCTCCGGTTTGGCCAAGAAGGACTTGGTAACCGGAACTTCAAGAGATAAGAAGGGTCTTGATTCAGCAAGAATCATGTCTGTTCCAAGACTTACCGCAGCTGCGTTGACGCAGGGGCGGGTGAACGCCGGATCCTAAGGTAAAAAGGCATTCCGGAAGAGGTCATCCCTACCCTGGTCAGAGCCAGGAAGGAGGTGACCGCACAACATTATCACAGTTTAGGTGAAAATATGTTCCATGGTGTGAGGCCAGGAAGGCTCCACGGAAGAATTTCAACTAGGTTAATTCCTATATTTCCTGCAAACAGGAGTGTCTATGGGCCTCAAATTGGGGTCCATTAAGGTTCAAATTTCGGCCTGTCGATTTTCTTCCAGAAAGAATTGGCTTCAGTTCCTGAAGTCCAGAAGTTTGTCAAGGGAGTACTGCATATACAACCCCTTTGATGTCTCCAGTGGCACTGGGGGATCTCAACGTAGTTTTGGGGATTCCAAAAATCACATTGGTTTAAACCACTCAAATCTGTGGATTTGATATATCTCACATGGAAAGTGCCTCGGCCAGGCGAGTGTCAAAGTTGGCGGCTTTGTCTCACAAAGCCATATCTGATTGTCCATTCGGACAGAGCAAAGCTGCGGACTCGTCCCCAGTTTATCCCTAGGGTGGTGTCAGCGTTTTACCTGAACCAGCTTATTGTGGTACCTGCGGCTACTAGGGACTTGGAGGACTCCAGGTTGCTGGATGTTGTCAGGGCCCTGAAAATATAGTTTTCCAGGTCGGCTGGAGTCAGGAAATCTGACTTGCTGTTTTATCCTGTATGCACACAACAAGCTGGGTGCCCCTGCTTCTAAGCAGACTATTGCTCGTTGGATTTGTAGTACAATTCAGCTTGCACATTCTGTGGCAGGCTTGCCACAGCCAAAAATATGTAAATGCCCATTCCACAAGGAAGGTGGGCTCATCTTGGGTGGCTGCCCGAGGGGTCTCGGCTTTACAACTTTGCCGAGCGGCTACGTGGTCGGGGGAGAACACGTTTGTAAAATCCTACAAATTTGATACCCTGGCTAAGGAGGACCTGGAGTTCTCTCATTCGGTGCTGCAGAGTCATCCGCACTCTCCCGCCCGTTTGGGAGCTTTGGTATAATCCCCATGGTCCTTTCAGGAACCCCAGCATCCACTAGGACGATAGAGAAAATAAGAATTTACTTACCGATAATTCTATTTCTCGGAGTCCGTAGTGGATGCTGGGCGCCCATCCCAAGTGCGGATTATCTGCAATACTTGTACATAGTTATTGTTAACTAAATCGGGTTATTGTTGTAGTGAGCCATCTTTCAGAGGCTCCTCTGTTCTCATACTGTTAACTGGGTTCAGATCACAGGTTGTACAGTGTGATTGGTGTGGCTGGTATGAGTCTTACCCGGGATTCAAAATCCTTCCTTATTATGTACGCTCGTCCGGGCACAGTATCCTAACTGAGGCTTGGAGGAGGGTCATAGGGGGAGGAGCCAGTGCACACCACCTGATCCTAAAGCTTAACTTTTGTGCCCTGTCTCCTGCGGAGCCGCTATTCCCCATGGTCCTTTCAGGAACCCCAGCATCCACTACGGACTCCGAGAAATAGAATTATCGGTAAGTAAATTCTTATTTTTCCTACACAGCTCCGCTGCTAGGAAGGCTCCCAGGCTCTCCCCTGCACTGCACTACAGAAACAGGGTAAAAAACAGAGAGGGGGGGCATTTTTTGGCGATATTATATATATTTAAGCAGCTATAAGGAAACAACACTTATATAAGGTTGTTCCTATATAATTATAGCGCTTTGGTGTGTGCTGGCAAACTCTCCCTCTGTCTCCCCATAGGGCTAGTGGGGTCCTGTCTTCTATCAGAGCATTCCCTGTGTGTCTGCTGTGTGTCGGTACGTGTGTGTCGACATGTATGAGGACGATGTTGGTGTGGAGGCGGAGCAATTGCCGGTAATGGTGATGTCACCCCCTAGGGAGTCGACACCGGAATGGATGGCTTTGTTTATGGAATTACGTGATAATGTCAGCACGCTGCAAAAGTCGGTTGACGACATGAGACGGCCGACAAACCAATTAGTACCTGTACAGGCGTCTCAAACACCGTCAGGGGCTGTAAAACGCCCTTTGCCTCAGTCGGTCGACACAGACACGGACACCGAATCTAGTGTCGACGGTGAAGAAACGAACGTATTTTCCAGTAGGGCCACACGTTATATGATCACGGCAATGAAGGAGGCTTTGCATATCTCTGATACTGCAAGTACCACAAAAAGGGGTATTATGTGGGGTCTGAAAAAACTACCTGTAGTTTTTCCTGAATCAGAGGAATTGAATGACGTGTGTGATGAAGCGTGGGTTACCCCTGATAAAAAACTGCTAATTTCAAAGAAGTTATTGGCATTATACCCTTTCCCGCCAGAGGTTAGGGCGCGCTGGGAAACACCCCCTAGGGTGGACAAGGCGCTCACACGTTTATCCAAACAAGTGGCGTTACCGTCTCCTGATACGGCCGCCCTCAAGGATCCAGCTGATAGGAGGCTGGAAAATACTCTAAAAAGTATATACACACATACTGGTGTTATACTGCGACCAGCAATCGCCTCAGCCTGGATGTGCAGTGCTGGGGTGGCTTGGTCGGATTCCCTGACTGAAAATATTGATACCCTGGATAGGGACAGTATTTTATTGACTATAGAACAATTAAAGGATGCATTCCTTTATATGCGAGATACACAGAGAGATATCTGCACTCTGGCATCAAGAGTAAGTGCGATGTCCATATCTGCCAGAAGAAGTCTATGGACACGACAGTGGTCAGGCGATGCGGATTCCAAACGGCATATGGAAGTATTGCCGTATAAAGGGGAGGAATTATTTGGGGTCGGTCTATCGGATTTGGTAGCCACGGCAACAGCCGGGAAGTCCACCTTTTTACCTCAAGTCCCCTCCCAACAGAAAAAGACGCAGTCTTTTCAGCCGCAGCCCTTTCGTTCCTATAAGAACAAGCGAGCAAAAGGACATTCATATTTGCCCCGAGGCAAAGGAAAGGGTAAGAGACTGCACCAAGCAGCCCCTTCCCAGGAGCAGAAGTCCTCCCCGGCTTCTGCAAAGGCCTCAGCATGACGCTGGGACCTTACAAGCGGACTCAGGGGCGGTGGGGGGTCGCCTCAAGAATTTCAGCGCACAGTGGGCTCACTCGCAGGTGGACCCCTGGATCCTGCAGGTAATATCTCAGGGTTACAGGTTGGAATTCGAGAAGTCTCCCCCTCGCCGGTTCCTAAAGTCTGCTTTGCCAACGTCTCCCTCCGACAGGGCTACGGTTTTGGAAGCCATTCACAAGCTGTATTCTCAGCAGGTGATAGTCAAGGTACCCCTTCTACAACAGGGAAAGGGGTATTACTCCACGCTATTTGTGGTACCGAAGCCGGACGGCTCGGTAAGACCTATTTTAAATCTGAAATCTCTGAACCTGTACATACAAAAATTCAAGTTCAAGATGGAGTCACTCAGAGCAGTGATAGCGAATCTGGAAGAAGGGTATTTTATGGTGTCCTTGGACATCAAGGATGCTTACCTTCATGTCCCAATTTGCCCTTCACACCAAGGGTACCTCAGGTTCGTGGTACAAAACTGTCATTATCAGTTTCAAACGCTGCCGTTTGGATTGTCCACGGCACCCAGGGTCTTTACCAAGGTGATGGCCGAAATGATGATCCTTCTTCGAAGAGAAGGCGTATTAATTATCCCTTACTTGGACGATCTCCTGATAAGGGCAAGATCCAGAGAACAGCTGGAGGTCGGAGTAGCACTAACTCAAGTAGTGCTCCAACAGCACGGGTGGATTCTGAATTTTCCAAAATCCCAACTGATCCTGATGACACGTCTGCTGTAACTAGGGATGATTCTGGACACTGTTCAGAAAAAGGTATTTCTTCCAGAGGAGAAAGCCAGGGAGTTATCCGAACTAGTCAGGAACCTCCTAAAACCAGGGACAGTGTCTGTGCATCAATGCACAAGAGTCCTGGGAAAAATGGTGGCTTCTTACGAAGCGATTCCATTCGGCAGATTCCATGCACGAATTTTTCAGTGGGATCTGCTAGACAAATGGTCCGGATCGCATCTGCAGATGCATCAGCGCATAAAATTGTCGACAAGGACAAGGGTCTCTCTGCTATGGTGGTTGCAGAGTGCTCATCTGTTGGAGGGCCGCAGATTCGGCATACAGAACTGGGTCCTAGTGACCACGGATGCCAGCCTGAGAGGCTGGGGAGCGGTCACACAAGGAAGAAACTTCCAGGGCGTGTGGTCAAGCCTGGAAACGTCTCTTCACATAAATATACTGGAACTAAGAGCAATCTACAATGCTCTAAGCCTGGCAAAACCTCTGCTTCAGGGTCAGCCGGTGTTGATCCAGTCGGACAACATCACGGCAGTCGCCCACGTAAACAAACAAAAAACTGGACAGGTATTGCGCCAGGTCAAGAGATCCTCAGGCAATAGCTGTGGACGCTCTGGTAACACCATGGGTGTACCAGTCAGTGTATGTGTTTCCTCCTCTGCCTCTCATACCCAAGGTACTGAGAATTATACGGCAAAGGGGAGTAAGAACGATACTAGTGGCTCCGGACTGGCCAAGAAGGACTTGGTACCCGGAACTTCAGGAGATGCTCACGGAAGATCCGTGGCCTCTACCTCTAAGAAGGGATCTGCTTCAGCAGGGACCGTGTCTATTCCAAGACTTACCGCGGCTGCGTTTGACGGCATGGCGGTTGAACGCCGGATCCTAAAGGAAAAAGGCATTCCGGAAGAGGTCATCCCTACCCTGGTCAAAGCCAGGAAGGAGGTGACTGCACAACATTATCACCGCATTTGGAGAAAATATGTTGCATGGTGTGAGGCCAGGAAGGCCCCGACAGAGGAATTTCAACTGGGTCGATTCCTACATTTCCTGCAAACAGGATTATCTATGGGCCTCAAATTAGGGTCCATTAAGGTTCAAATTTCGGCCCTGTCGATTTTCTTCCAGAAAGAATTGGCTTCAGTTCCTGAAGTCCAGACTTTTGTAAAAGGAGTACTACATATACAGCCCCCGGTTGTGCCCCCAGTGGCACCGTGAGATCTCAATGTAGTTTTGAATTTTCTCAAATCCCATTGGTTTGAGCCACTCAAATCGGTAGATTTGAAATATCTTACATGGAAAGTAACCATGCTACTGGCTCTGGCTTCAGCCAGGAGAGTGTCAGAATTGGCGGCTTTGTCGTATAAAAGCCCATATCTGATTTTCCATTCGGACAGGGCAGAATTGAGGACGCGTCCTCATTTTCTGCCTAAGGTGGTATCAGCGTTTCTCCTGAACCAGCCTATTGTGGTGCCTGCGGCTACTAGCGATTTGGAGGATTCCAAGTTGCTGGACGTTGTCAGAGCATTGAAAATATATATTTCAAGGACGGCTGGAGTCAGAAAATCTGACTCACTGTTTATACTATATGCACCCAACAAGCTGGGTGCTCCTGCTTCTAAGCAGACGATTGCTCGTTGGATTTGTAGCACAATTCAACTGGCACATTCTGTGGCAGGCCTGCCACAGCCTAAATCTGTCAATGCCCACTCCACAAGGAAGGTGGGCTCATCTTGGGCGGCTGCCCGAGGGGTCTCGGCATTACAACTCTGCCGAGCAGCTACGTGGTCAGGGGAGAACATGTTTGTAAAATTCTACAAATTTGATACCCTGGCTAAGGAGGACCTGGAGTTCTCTCATTCGGTGCTGCAGAGTCATCCACACTCTCCCGCCCGTTTGGGAGCTTTGGTATAATCCCCATGGTCCTGACGGAGTCCCAGCATCCACTAGGACGTCAGAGAAAATAAGATTTTACTTACCGATAAATCTATTTCTCATAGTCCGTAGTGGATGCTGGGCGCCCATCCCAAGTGCGGATTGTCTGCAATACTTGTACATAGTTATTGTTACAAAAAAATCGGGTTGTTTATTGTTGTGAGCCATCTTTTCAGAGGCTCCTACGTTATCATACTGTTAACTGGGTTCAGATCACAAGTTGTACGGTGTGATTGGTGTGGCTGGTATGAGTCTTACCCGGGATTCAAAATCCTTCCTTATTGTGTATGCTCGTCCGGGCACAGTATCCTAACTGAGGCTTGGAGGAGGGTCATAGGGGGAGGAGCCAGTACACACCACCTAGTGGTCAAACTTTTACATTTTGTGCCATGTCTCCTGCGGAGCCGCTATTCCCCATGGTCCTGACGGAGTCCCAGCATCCACTACGGACTATGAGAAATAGATTTATCGGTAAGTAAAATCTTATTTTTATTTTCAGGTACCCGTGGATTCTACTTGGAGAAGAGGACCGACTGCTTCGTGTCAACATAGGTAAGTATGTGTGTGTCGGCAGGTGTGAAATAAAGTTATACTTTCACGGTGTCTGTGTCCTGTTTTTATTTGGGTATTTTTTCCCCAGTAGAACTACAGGTACCAGCGGGCCCGTTTTTCTCCCGCATGCTGGTACTTGTGGTTCTCAAAGTACCAGATTGCGGGGGAGGCTTGCTGGGACTTGTAGTACTACTGGAAAAAACAATATTCTTTCCATTTTCTCAAGGCTATCAGCCTCCCATCCGCAGCCCTTGGATGGGGGGGACAGCCTCGGGCTTCACCCCTGGCCCTTGGGTGGCTGGGGGGGGACCCCTTGATTGAAGGGGTCCCCACTCCCCCAGGGTACCCCGGCCAGGGGTGACTAGTTGGATATTTAATGCCACGGCCGCAGGGCACTGTATAAAAGTGACCCCCGGCTGTGGCATTATCTGTCCAACTAGTGGAGCCCGATGCTGGTGTAAAAATAATGGGGGACCCTACTCTTTTTGTCCCCCGTATTTTTTGCACCAGGCGCAGAGCCCGGAGCTGGTTTTAAAAATACGGGGGATCCCCTGTCCGTTTTCCCCCCGGATTTTTAGAACCAGGACCGGCTCGAAGAGCCCGAGGCTGGTTATGCTTTGGAGGGGGGACCGCACGCAATTTTTCTTTTCCGGGTTTTTCACATTCCATTTAAAAAAAAATAATAATAATAATCTTTTAAAAAATATATAAATAATACTTGTGCCTCCAAAAAAGACAAACCAAGTACCTAATCCCTTCTAATATAAATAGATATGCTATTACCCCAAAAAAAACATGTTTTAAATTTTTTTTATTAGATTCCGCCTGCAAAGTGTGGCGGATTGAAAATGACGAATTTACTGTTTAAAAGCACTGTTGTCGAATTTACAAACTTCAATTGAATATACTTTTGTTGAATTGCCGCATTTGTACCATTGCAGAAAAGTCGAATTTGTCAAATGTCGAATTTTGAAAGGATGCAAGAATAGGCCCCGCCCCCTTCTTCACATCAGCCGTCCCCTTCTACCCCTGTACCTTGCTCTCTCCTGTCTGTGCTCTCTCCCGTCTGTAGGACTAGGCCCCGCCCCCTTCTTACCCTCCAGTGACTGCTCTCTCCTGACAAGTGGACCAGGCCTGCCCCCTACACGCTGCTGGTGTCTTCATTGTTACTTGGTCTGGAGCTCCGTTGGGGAGAGAACTCACGTGAGCTCATTAAGAATGAGGAACTGGGATGTTTTAATTTTATTGTGAGTAGTGTAGTGTGGTGATGTAGTATGTTGTATGGGGGGTATAGTGTAACTATGAAGTGCAGCATATGGGAGGGCTATAGCATAGTGATGTAGTGTGGCATATGGGGGGTGGTAGCGCATAGGCGTGCGTACAGGGGGTGCCTGGTGCGCACAGGCACTCCCTAATGTCCAGCACCGCTGCACGCCACGCTTGCTGTGGCACAGTGATCGCTGAGTGTGTGATCGGTGGAGCCTAGCCTGTAGCTCATTTCCGTACCTCCCACCACCGCTGCGCCCGCCCCCCCTCTGCCTGCTGCTAATACTATGCTGAGTGCATTCGTCGGCGGCCTCACTGGGGGGACTGGTGTCACCTTGCAATGTGACGTGGTGATGTCCGCCTATGCTCTCCTCCCGCCCACCCGTGCTTTCCTCCCGCTGCGGTCTCTCAGTCCTAGTTTGCCGCGGCTGCCACACCACTGGCAGTGTTCCTCTAGGGGGGACTGGGAGCCGCCGGCAGACACATTCTGCTGAGACTTACTTGTCAGTGCGGGTTCCGGATGGCAGGCGGCGGGTGGGAGGGCAGACGGGGAGCAGGTGTCACAAGGAGTGTGTGGGTAACTAATTCACAATACTTCCGCTCAACGTGGCACTGCTGGTCCTTCATCTCCCATGTCTCTTCACCAGGTGGCGGGCGGCCCGGAAATTAAGTGATGTGTTGTGCAGCAGTCAGTGTGAAGTGACTGTGAGTAACACTGATGGTGCTGATGATGCTGCTGCAGAATCGGGAAGCAATTAATTCATAAATATAATGTACTCTATCAGTGTATTATACATACATAAACATGTACATACGTGTATTTGTGTATACATGTATATACATGAGTGTGTGTGCATATATATATATATATATATATATACAGCCAGTTCCCAGGAACAAAAGTCCTCCCCCGCTTCCGCTAAGTCCACAGCATGACGCTGGGGCTCCACTGGTGGAGCCAGGTGCGGTGGGGGCCCGTCTCAAGTGCTTCAGCAATCAGTGGGCTTGCTCACAGGTGGATCCCTGGATTCTACAAGTAGTGTCTCAGGGATTCAAGATGGAATTCGAGACGTCTCCCCCTCGCCGTTTCCTAAAATCTGCCTTGCCAACATCTCCCTTGGACAGGGAGGCTGTGATAGAGGCAAATTCACAAGCTGTATTTGCAGCAGGTGATAGTCAAGGTACCCCTCCTTCAACAAGTAAGGGGTTACTATTCCACAATGTTTGTGGTACCGAAACCGGACGGTTCGGTGAGACCCATTTTAAACTTTGAACACGTATATAAAACGGTTCAAGTTCAAGATGGAATCGCTCAGGGCGGTTATCTCAAGCCTGAGGAAGGGGATTACATGGTATCACTGGACATCAAGGATGCTTACCTGCATGTCCCCATTTACTCTCCTCACCAGGAGTACCTCAGATTTGTGGTACAGGACTGTCATTACCAATTCCAGACGCTGCCGTTTGGTCTGTCCACGGCGCCGAGGGTGTTTACCAAGGTAATGGCCGAGATGATGATACTCCTGCGAAAAAAGGGAGTTATAATTATCCCGTACTTGGACGATCTCCTGATAAAGGCGAGGTCCAAGGAACAGTTGTTGATCGGAGTAGCACTTGCTCGGCAGGTGCTACAACAGCACGGCTGGATCCTGAATATTCCAAAGTCGCAGCTGGTTCCTGCAACACGTCTATTGTTCCTGGGGATGGTTCTGGACACAGAACAGAAAAGGGTGTTTCTCCCGGAGGAGAAGGACAAGGAGTTGTCATCGCTAGTCAGAGACCTCCTAAGACCAAAACAGGTGTCGGTGCACCACTGCACGCGAGTCCTGGGAAAGATGGTAGCTTCTTACGAAGCAATTCCGTTCGGAAGGTTCCATGCAAGGATCTTTCAGTGGGATCTGTTGGACAAGTGGTCCGGATCGCATCTTCAGATGCATCAGAGGATAACCCTGTCTGCAAGGACCAGGGTGTCTCTACTGTGGTGGCTGCAGAGTGCTCATCTTCTGGAGGGCCGCAGATTCGGCATACAGGACTGGGTCCTGGTAACCACGGACGCCAGCCTTCGAGGCTGGGGAGCAGTCACACAGGGAAGAAATTTCCAGGGACTATGGTCAAGCCAGGAAATGTCCCTACACATAAATATTCTGGAACTAAGAGCTATTTACAATGCCCTAAGTCAGGCAAGACCCCTGCTTCAAAGTCAGCCAGTACTGATTCAGTCAGACAACATCACGGCGGTCGCCCATGTAAACCGACAAGAACAACGAGAAGCAGGATGGCGATTGCAGAAGCCACGAAGATTCTCCGATGGGCGGAAAATCACGTGTTAGCACTGTCGGCAGTGTTTATTCCGGGAGTGGACAACTGGGAAGCAGACTTCCTCAGCAGATACGACCTCCACCCGGGAGAGTGGGGACTTCATCCAGAAGTCTTCCGGCTGATTACAAACCGATGGGAATGGCCACAGGTGGACATGATGGCGTCCCGCCTCAACAAAAAGCTAGAAAACTATTGCGCCAGGTCAAGGGACCCTCAGGCGATAGCGTTGGACGCTCTAGTGACACCGTGGGTGTACCGGTCGGTTTATGTGTTTCCTCCTCTTCCTCTCATACCAAGGGTGCTGAGGATAATAAGAAGGAGAAGAGTAAGAACTATACTCATTATTCCGGATTGGCCAAGAAGAGCTTGGTACCCAGAACTTCAAGAAATGATCTCGGAGGACCCATGGCCTCTACCGCTCAGACAAGACCTGCTGCAGCAGGGGCCTTGTCTGTTCCAAGACTTACCGCGGCTGCGTTTGACGGCATGGCTGTTGAACACCGGATCCTGAAGGAAAAGGGCATTCCGGAGGAAGTCATTCCTACGCTGATCAAAGCCAGGAAGGACGTGACCGCAAAACATTATCACCACATATGGCGAAAATATGTTGCTTGGTGTGAGGACAGGAAGGCCCCAACGGAGGAATTTCAACTGGGTCGATTCCTGCACTTCCTACAGTCAGGGGTGAATATGGGCCTCAAATTGGGGTCCATTAAGGTCCAGATTTCGGCTCTGTCGATTTTCTTCCAAAAAGAACTGGCTTCCCTGCCGGAAGTTCAGACTTTTGTTAAAGGAGTGCTGCATATTCAGCCTCCTTTTGTGCCTCCAGTGGCACCTTGGGATCTCAACGTGGTGTTGGATTTCCTTAAATCACATTGGTTTGAGCCACTTAAAACCGTGGAGTTAAAATATCTCACGTCGAAAGTGGTAATGCGATTGGCCCTGGCTTCGGCCAGGCGTGTGTCAGAGTTGGCGGCTTTGTCATGTAAAAGCCCTTATGTGATTTTCCATATGGATAGGGCGGAATTGAGGACTCATCCCCAATTTCTGCCTAAGGTGGTTTCAGCGTTTCATTTGAACCAACCTATTGTGGTGCCTGCGGCTACTCGGAACTTGGAGGATTCCAAGTTGCTGGATGTAGTCAGGGCCCTGAAAATTTATGTTTCCAGAATGGCTGGAGTCAGGAAAACTGACTCGCTGTTTATCCTCTACGCACCAAACAAGATGGGTGCTCCTGCTTCAAAGCAGACTATTGCTCGCTGGATATGTAGCACAATTCAGCTTGCACATTCTGCGGCGGGACTGCCGCATTCTAGATCAGTAAAAGCCCATTCCACGAGGAAGGTGGGCTCTTCTTGGGCGGCTGCCCGAGGGGTCTCTGCTTTACAACTTTGCCGAGCTGCTACTTGGTCGGGGTCAAACACATTTGCAAGATTTTACAAGTTTGACACCCTGGCTGAGGAGGACCTGGAGTTCGCTCATTCGGTGCTGCAGAGTCATCCGCACTCTCCCTCCCGTTTGGGAGCTTTGATATAATCCCCATGGTCCTTACGGAGTCCCAGCATCCACTTAGGACGTCAGAGAAAATAAGATTTTACTCACCGGTAAATCTATTTCTCGTAGTCCGTAGTGGATGCTGGGCGCCCATCCCAAGTACTTGTACATAGTTATTGTTAACAAAAGGGTTATTGTTGAGAGCCATCTGTGCAGAGGCTCCGTTGTTGTCATACTGTTAACTGGGTATAATATCACGAGTTGTACGGTGTGATTGGTGTGGCTGGTATGAGTCTTACCCGGGATTCAAAATCCTTCCTTAGTGTCAGCTCTTCCGGGCACAGTATCCTAACTGAGGTCTGGAGGAGGGTCATAGGGGGAGGAGCCAGTGCACACCAGGTAGTCCTAAAGCTCTCTTTAGTTGTGCCAAGTCTCTTGCGGAGCCGCTATTCCCCATGGTCCTTACGGAGTCCCAGCATCCACTACGGACTACGAGAAATAGATTTACCGGTGAGTAAAATCTTATTATATATATATATATAATATGACTTGGGGTTTGTTTTATTAGATAGAGCATGTCCCTGTGAAGTGCCTTTTGGGGTTGTGGTTTTTCAGAAAGTTACAGGTTTTTTTTAATTAAGAGAAATATGCCCCATTATAGAGATCGGGCATTTCAATTTGTTGCGCCTGCGCAGTGGCCGCCAGCAGGGGGTGTACTAGAGTGCCTTCTCTTGAGAGCCGCAATATGGCCGCCTTCTCCCCGGTTATTCTGTAAATAGGAAAATAACCTCACAGGTTCACATAGGGCAGAGTTGCCACTACTAGTGCAGGGCTGTAACTTACAGTACTAAGGAAAAGCCATATACTAAAGCGGCACGGTGACCTTACCCCTCTCAGAGACACCAGGGCGCAGCACACTGGTACACACACCTGTTAGCTCAGGGCAGCACTATAGGACCCTCCTGTAATGCTGTGCTGGCGGCGTGTAGTGATCAGGGCACTGGGAGACTGGCTGGCTGGTCTCCGTCTCTGCTGCCTATAGAACTTCCACCTCTGTTATATATCAGGGCTGCTCTCCTGTTGTTATGATTCCAATACTCTGGTCTGGGGATATCTTATAGCAAGGACCTGAGTACTGGAACGTAATGCTTGGAAAGGGAGTGGGAACGGGAATAGCCCCTGGCGCCCTATCTCCGTTGTCTCGCCCGTGCTGTCAGAAATCTCTTGCGAGACTATGGTTGCTTGGGCCCATGGCAGCCGCGTTTGAAGGGCGGATTACGTCTGCCCAACTCCGATGCCCCCTCAGGTCTTAATGGGAGACAAAGAGAAATCCGAGACAGGGTGATAACAAGGGGCCCTCTACTAAACAACAAAGCCAGGGGCTCAAAACTAACTTTAAACTAGAGTATGTGCGGAAAACCGCCAGGGAAAAGGACAACCAAAATACCCACTTGTCCACTCTTCTACCCGGCACCGGCGAGTTCCAGAGAGGAGTGTGGGAGCGTAAACCTCCGCAAATGCACCAACACAGAATACAAAATAAAGCGGCCTAGGCCGCAGCACGCGGCAGAGCCGCCACTCACGAAAACCACACGAGATCCTCTAGCGACTGTTGCGGGTAAATGAGGACTGGAAGACTCCTTGGGAAGAGATGACAACACTAAGATTCAGGAACTCTGAGGACAGGAATGACCGGACACAGCAGAACTGGAACAGACGTCAGCAAACCAAAGCAGCATGCAGGAAGCTATTATCGGCGTCTGTGTGAAGCACTGAGAAGGTATTTAGCAGGGAGTCCTTCAATCAGAAGTTCAGAGCCTGATTAGCACAATGCCGTGCAGCTGCCTTGCTGCACGACCAGAAGACAAGTGTGTGTGTGTAGTTCACTTGATTGACCCTGCAAGGGGAGCGCAGTCCGTCCGTGGCGTCCCCGTTGCTAGGGTCCAGGCGGCTCAGCGCGCCCGGCGTCCTAGCGTTGCTAGGGAGCCGGCGGCTAGCACGCTCGGCGTCCCTAGTTGCTAGGCGCCGGGCCGCGAGGACATCGCGGACCACGGCGCCTAACACCTGTGTGTTCTCTTCCTCTCCTACCTCACACTGGAACTGGCCGCCCAGAGAACGAGAGGGCAGCGGCTGACATCAGAGAGGGTGCAGCAATCTGTGTGGGCAGAGCCCCTCACAGCAAGGTGTCCTTATGCTGTGCCCCGTGTAATCACTGTGATCCATACAGACTCTCACCCTGGTATGCTCTCTATTATTTATTTTTTTACACTGCGGCATGCTCGAGGGAAGGGAGCAGGCACCACCCCACCGCCACTACTCCTCCGCCAGCATCACTGCCGAGCCGGTCAGTGTTCCGGCGGCAATGAGCAGTAGGCAACCACCAGCAACAACAGTCAGGAAGCTGTTACTCCCGGCAGCAGTAGCGTCAAGCTGCAATTCAGCCAGCGGCACGATGATCCGGGAGACAGTGGCAGCACAGGGAAGCAGTATCCCAAGCATTTTGGATAAGGGATACTCAACCTGTAATGCCACTGTATAGGTCCTTGGTACAGCCACATTTAGAATCCTGTGTTCAGTTCCAGAAGCCATATCTCCAGAAGGCTGTAAATACATTAGGGCAACTAAAATTGTGCATGGCCTACATCACAAAACTTACCTGGAAATACTAAAAAATGTTGATGTGTATAGTTTGGAGAAGGGAAGAGGGAACATACAGTAATAGAAACATTTAAATATATAGGGAGGAATGTAATAGGGTGTGAGAATCAGAAAGTGAGAGATTTTGTGTTTTTTCCTGTTGTTTTTTTTTTTTTTATTGTTTGTTTTTTAAAGTGGCAATCCTTTACATGGCAAAACCAGGTTGATATTTGCCATGTAAAGGATTGCCACCGTGGGCATGTGTAGAAGGGGCACTGCTACTGTTGGCATTATGTGTGTAAGCTGCACTGATATGGTGGTTATGTGTATAAAGGGCACTGCGACTGTGGGTATTATTATTATTATTATTATTACATGCGGTGTAATGACAATAAGATAGTGCTACTATGTGGCGTATTTTGATTTGGGGTGCTATTGTGTGGCCATGCCCCTTCCTTGTGATACCACACCTTCTTTTTTTAAGGAGCGCACTGTCCCTTTATTAAGTATTGGAGAGAGGGCCCAAATTAATAGTTTGCAGGGAGGCGCCAAACACCCTAGCACTGGCCCTTTGGTAGGGGACAGGATTTGCTTCTGCTTGTGCACATATGTTATGATTGCCAGCCAACAGCACTGGTTTTGCCTATAACACTAACTATAAATATTTTGAATTGGTCCTGGACCACCAATCCAAGGCACCCCTGCAAGTGTCCCGAGGCACCCCAGGGTGCAGTTTGAGAACCACTGGTCTAGTGAGTACCCAGGATAATTATTGTAGCTGGTCTGCGGGTAACAGCTCTCAGATCCACTTCTAGAAAAAATGCAGCAATGTAATTTGAGTGACAAACTGCAGAGATGAACCCTTTCTGTGACTGCTGCACAGGGATCACACAAACTCTATTCATAGGGCTGACTTCACTTAGGGGAGATGTTCTCACCCCGCAAAGAAGTGCGAGTATATACCGCACTTACGGTACCATTGGATTTAGATATTTTCTTGCAATACACTATGGGGGTCATTCTGAGTTGATTGCTCGCTAGCAGTTTTTAGCAGCCATGCAAACGCATTGTCGCTGCCCACTGGAGAGTGTATATTCACTTTGGAGAAGTGCGAACACTTGAGCAGCAGAGCGCCTGCAAAATCGTTTCAAAATAAGACCAGCACTGTAGTTACACTTCGTGTGCGTTGATTCTAACAACCGAGGGACGGCTTTTGATGTCACACACCCATCCAGCGAATGCCCAGCCACGTCTGCATTTCTTCTGCCACGCCTGCATTTTTCCAAGCACTCCCTGAAAACGGTCAGTTGACACCCAGAAACGCCCTCTTTCTGTCAATCTCCTTGTGGCCTGTTCTGTGATTGGAATAATCGCTAGAACTAGTGCAAAACCACAATGGACTTTGTACCCGTACGATGCGCATGCACATTACGGAGCAGGCGCATGCACAGATTAGCCATTTTTTTTCAACTGATTGCTACGCAGCGAACAACGGCAGCAAGCGATCAACTCGGAATGACCCCCTATATACATAGAAACATGGATTTTTACTGCAGGAATTATGGTTAGTTTAGGGGTATCGGTTAGGGTCAACAGAGGTGTAGCTAGGGGTCCAAGCGCCCCTGGCAAAGTAAGGGACTGGCGCCCCCCCCTTTCGATAAAGCATTGCAGTCCATTGGCGGTTACCATGTTGGAGCCACAGCAACTGACCCCCTCCCCCACACGCTGCCCTACATCATCGGCTGGGATTCACTGTTGGTGTGAAGCCACTGGGAACATTCTGGTAGCATTAGCAGCAGTCTGTGTCATAAATAGGGAAGGCAGAAGGTTAACTAGCTAATAGCAGTCTGTTGGCAGCAGAGGCTGGGCGGGGGGCTGAGAATGAGCCAACGCTGATCAGTGTCCAGTCTGCTCAGACAAAAATATTTTGTGATCAGGGCTGGTTCTAGACCAAAGGAGCCAATGGCAAAAATTTCCTTTGGCACCCCCCCCCCCCCCCCACACACACACACACACACACATACACACACACACACACACACACACACACACACACACACACACACACACACACACACACACACACACACACCAAAAAAGAACATATCCCAGTTTAACATAACGCTATGTGGTGCAAGGTGTGGAGCTGGTCATTTGTATCAGACCTCTGACATTTGCCTTTTCACCCATATTGCATACTTTTTCTTGCAGGTTGTGTCTTAATTCAAGAAGTGTTCTAAGTACTTCAGTTTAGTATCTTTACTGACCCCTCTTTACCCCACACTACATAACTGACCCCTCTATACCCTACACTACATCACTGACCTTTCTATAACCATCACTGCATTACTGACCCCTCTATACAGTACACTGACCTCTATATACCTGCTAGTACATCCCTGATGCCTATATTCCCTAAACTAAATCCCTGACGCCTCTATTCCCTACGCTACATCCCTGACGCCTCTATTCCCTATGCTACATCCCTGACGCCTCTATACCCTACGCTACATCCCTGATGTCTCTATTCCCTACGCTACATTCCTGATGCCTCTATAACCTACGCTACATCCCTGACGCCTCTATACCCTACGCTACATCCCTGACGCCTCTATACAGTACAATGCATTACTGATCCCTCTAGACCATACATCCTCATTACATCAGAGAGATAGTGAAACACTGGAAAAAATAAGGATAAAGTGGACTACAGAAACTGATGCTCTAAACAAAGGAGAGAGAGAGAAAAGCACAAGGGAAAGTGGGCAATCGGAACACCATAGAGAGAGGAGAGATAGAAATGCCTGAAAAAGTAAAGGGGGTTGGGTATGGCATCCGGCGCTCGGGATTCCAGCAGTCACATGATACCTAATCCTAACCCTCTGGGGGGGTGGCGGATAGGGCTAACCCTCAGGGGGTGGCAGCTAGGACTAACCCCCCCCCCCTCCTAGTGCCTTCCCTAACACCCCCTCCCCCGGTCCTAACCCTCCCTCCAATACTCGCCTTCGGGATGTTGGCTGTCTGTGTGCCGGCACCAGTCTCCCAAGTGGTGTCAGGATTCCAACATCGGTCAAATGACCGCCGGTATACCGTCTGCCGGGATGGTAAATGTATCCTGAGGACAGGTAGTGAGTGTGGAGGGATAGGTGGTTCAGTAAAATGTAACAGCTCAAACTGCGATCATTCACTGATAAATTGATTTATAGCTCTCCCTTTTTAACCATTGCAGTCATAAAAGCAATGTTTTTTAAACTTTTAAATAAAGCTTGTTAGCATCCCCAGCACACTGTATATGCTGGGAGATGTAGTTCTCAATATGAAAACATTTAATTACTGTATGAACTCTAATTCCCCAACTGAAACCTCTCACAAACACACACTCCTAAATCTAGTACACACACACACACACACACACACACATTTCCCCAGTACTGACAACTCTCATCACTTCCACACACTGACAACTCCCTCCTGCTCCTCTCCCCACTGACACTGACAGCTCCCTCACAGTCACACACATCCTCCACCCCCCCACCCCCCCCCCACACACACACTGATAGCACACATGCACAAATCCCCCCCTCCTCGACACTAACTGTCACGGACTGCTTGGGCAGCAGGGGGCAGGCTCTGACTTGAAGTGCTGAAATTCAACAGCTCTCTCGAACTTGCAAGGCATGGCTGTGCAGCTGTCTCCAGCCATCTCCTTGCCCACTGTGTAATTTGTGGCGTTCTCTGATGTTCCCCGCTCTGCCTCTACAACCGGCACATAATGTACAGCAGTGGTGACTCCTGAGTATGGGCCTGGAGAACTCCGCCTACCGGGGGGTAGGGATTAATAATTTCAAAGGGGCAGAGCTAGGAGTGAAGCAGTGGACAGCAGTTGAGGGGCGTTTCAAACTGTAACAGGGTTGGGACAATTTCAGTATCCTTCCCTCACCGTCTAATTGGTCAGTCCCACGCTGATTGCCATAGCGCCCTTTCGAGACTGCAGAACTCTATCCCTTAGCCACGGTTGGCACAGCTGGATGGTGCCCCTGGCAAGTGCCATCCTGGCCAAGGGGTAGATACGCCCTGAGGGTCAGGGCCAGCAACAGAAATCTCGGGGCCCAGTACACTGATATCTCTGGGGCCCCCTCAACCCCCCCTTAACTTGGAAGAGGGATCTTTAAAAAAAAATGGAGCCTTTGACTCGGACCGTCAGTGAGGCCGGCAGGTGGTTTTCATACTGGGCTATCCAGCTCTTCGGTGGCGGTGGCAGGGACATTCAGAAAAGGGCCAGCACAGCAACATGCATAATAATGGCAATACAGTATGGACCACAGGGACTGGACAAAGTGATGGGGTAAAAGGAGGGGGGAGGGTTTAGTTGGCCTGTTAATTGTTTTCCTGCTTAAATTGAGCAGTTGGTGGATACACTTTAAAAAGCAATATTGGCACTGTGGCCCCATTATTTCTGTTCTTAATACTTGGAGCCCTGAACAAGTGTCCCCTTTGTCCTCCCTGTCACCGGGCCTGTTCAGGCGTTACCTATGGAGAAGCTGCGACATGACATCCTAGGACACGATACTGCACCATGCATCACCATTATATTTCAGTGTGCCTTGTCAATATTTAAATCTTGTTCTGTGTGACGTGAGTTGTAAATGGTTGAAAATCTCTGTGCTACAGTATCGTCACCATGTAGTTATAACAACACCGCAAAACCACCAAAAGACGTGTTTTGGTAGAGGGACTGCTGGAGGGGCCCATTGGGGCCCCCAGTTTGCTACCCCACCCCAGTATACCTGTGCTGTAGCCAGTGGAAGGGGCACTATCTTCCCGGTGATCTCTTCGGGAAGATGGTGCCGCACATAGAAAGCAAAGACTCTGGCTGCACTCTCCTGCCCTCGCTCTAAGCAAGGTGATCGGGCCACAAAAGGACCCCTGCCGGACCCCGGCCTGTGGGCCACAAAAGGATGCATTGGGGGCGGCATGCGGCCCATGGGTTTGACACCCCTGCCCTAGAGTATCAAAATTTGTTTCACGGCACCCCTAGGCCAAAGTTTTTTTTATTGAGAAATTCAGAAAAAAATATAAAATTAAGTAAATTGTGTTTATAGCATGTCATCCTCATGTTCAGTTATGTTGTGAGGGAATGGTTTTGCCAATTTAATAAAGTATAAATAATTTTAATTGGTCCTGGACCACCAAACTATGCTACCAGTGCAAGAACCCCAGTTTGGAAACTACTGCCATAAAATAAACCTTTTTTGTTTTTTTTAAACTACATGTAATACACCTTAGAGCTCAGTTCCTAAAAGGTTTTAAACCCTTGCATACAGTAAACTACACATATTTAAAAATCCTACACCGGGCACAAGTGCTCACGGGCCAATTTCATGGCAGTCTCGGATAGGAGGGCATTGTGGATTCACCAAGGGAATGCTGATGCTGACTCCAAGAAGAAAGGGAGTCTCTTCCCTATGAAGGTGAAGCCTTGTTTGGCGACGGCCTAGTTAATTTGATCTCGGCAGCTCCCGCAGGTAAGTCATCCTTCTTGCCCTATGTTCCCTCTCAACGGATGAAGACGCATCATTATCTGACGCAGTCATTTCGGCCCAATAGATATGCAAGAAGTTAAGATTCCCCTTTCTTTGCAGGTAGAGGAAGGAAAAGAGGGAAGAGGTCTGTAGCCTCTTCAAGATCGCAGGAGCAGAGATCGTCCTCTGCTTCTGCCAAATCCACTGCATGACGCTGGGGCTCTCTTGCAGGAGCCCGCACCAGTGGGGGGCACGTCTAAAACTCTTCAGTCAGTTCTGGATTCATTCGGACCTGGACTCGTGGGTTTTACAAATAGTGTCCCAAGGGTACAAACTGGGGTTTCAAGACGTTCCCCCTCACCGATTGTTCAAATCAGCCTTAGTCAGCAGGGAGAAGGTTTTTATTCAAGCCTCTTCGTGGTCCCGAAGCCGGACGGCTCAGTCAGACCAATCTTAAATCTGAAATCCCTTAATTTCTACCTAAAGAAATTAAATTTCAAGATGGAATCTCTCAGGGTAGTGATCTCCAGTCCGGGGGATAAAGGAGATTTCATGGTTTTGGTAGACATAAAGGATGCCTACTTATATGTTCCCATTTAGCCACTGCATCAAGCTACCTGAGGTTTGCAATTCAGGATTGTCATTACCAATTTCAGACGTTGCCGTTTGGTCTGTCCACGGCTCCGAGGATTTTCACCAGGGTGATGGCGGAAATGATGGTTCTCCTTCGCAAGCAAGGAGTCACAATTATCCTGTACTTGGATGATCTCCTGATAAAGGTGAGATCCAGGGACCAGTTGGTGCAAAACATCTACTCTCCCTGACAGTTCTTCAACAACATGGTTGGCTCCTAAACTTGCCAAAATCGCAGTTGGTCCCAATGACGCGGTTGTTGTTTTTGGGAGTGATACTGGACACAGAAGAGGTTTTCTTCTAGTGGAAAGGCTCTGGAGATCCAGAGTCTGGTCAAACAAATTCTGAAACCAGCAAGAGTGTTAATCCATCAATGCATTCAGTTGCTGGGGAAGATGGTTGCGGCCTACGAGGCCATTCAGTTTGGCAGGTTCCATGCCAGAGTGTTCCAGTGGGACCTGTTGGACAAGTGGTCCGGATCCCACCTACACATGCACCGGAGGATAATCCTGTGTTCCAAGACCAGAATCTCACTCCATTGGTAGCTGCACAGTTCTCACCACCTAGAGGGGCGATGGTTCGGGATCCAGGACGGGATCCTAGGGACCACGGATGCAACCCTCCGAGGCTGGAGAGCAGTCACACAGGGGGAAAACATCCAAGGAAGATGGTCAAGTCTTCCTTGGATGTTTTCATCTCCACATAAATGTTCTGGAGTTAAGGGCCATTTAATAACTGCAGACACAGTACGCACTGGGACGGGTGCCCAGCATCCTCTACGGACTAAGAGAAAAGGATTTACCGGTAGGTATTAAAATCCTATTTTCTCTAACGTCCTAGAGGATGCTGTGGACTCCGTAAGGACCATGGGGATAGACGGGCTCCGCAGGAAACATGGGCACTTTAAGAAAGACTTTAGTTCTGGGTGTGCACTGGCTCCTCCCTCTATGCCCCTCCTCCAGAACTCAGTTTGATACTGTACCCAGTGGAGACTGGGTGCTTTTCAGGAGCTCTCCTGAGCTTTCTGACAGAAAGTATTTTGTTAGGTTTTTAATTTTCAGGGAGCACTGCTGGCAACAGACTCCCTCATCGAGGGACTGAGGGGAGAGAAGCAGCCCTACTCTCTGAGTTGCAAGGTCCTGCTTCTTAGGCTACTGGACACCATTAGCTCCAGTGGGATTGGTACGCAGGATCTCACCCTCGCCGTCCGTCCCAGAGCCGCGCCGCCGTCCCCCTCGCAGAGCCGGAAGATAGAAGCCGGGTGAGTATGAGAAAAAAAGAAGACTTCAGAGGCGGCAGAAGACTTCATGATCTTCACTGAGGTAACGCATAGCACTGCAGCTGTGCGCCTTTGCTCCCATACACCTCACATACTCCGGTCACTGTAAGGGTGCAGGGCGCAGGGGGGGCGCCCTGGGCAGCAATATAAACCTCTTTCGCAAAAATATAACATATATACAGCTGGGCACTTTATATATGTATAAGCCCCCACCAATTTTACAGTTTAAGCGGGACAGAAGCCCGCCTCCGAGGGGGCGGGGCTTCTCCCTCAGCACTCACCAGCGCCATTTTTTCTCCACAGCACCGCTGAGAGGAAGCTCCCCGGACTCTACCCTGCTTATACCACGTTAGACAAGAGGGTTGAAAAGAGGGGTGGGGGGGCACATAATTCGCAAATTACATACAGCAGCACTACTGGGCAAACATTAAGTTACTGTTTTATTCCTGGGTTATATAGCGCTGGGGGGTGTGCTGGCATACTCTCTCTCTGTCTCTCCAAAGGGCCTTGTGGGGAAACTGTCTTCAGAAAAAGCATTCCCTGTGTGTGTAGTGTGTCGGTACACGTGTGTCGACATGTCTGAGGAAGAAGGCTATATTAGAGAGGAGCGGGAGCAAATGAATGTGGTGTCTCCGCCGACAGCTGATTGGATGGATATGTGGAATGTTTTAAATGCTAGTGTAAACTCATTGCACAAAAGATTAGACAAGGCAGAAGCTTTGGGACAGTCAGGGTTTTAACCCATGCCTGATCCTATGTTGCAGGGACTGTCAGGGTCTCATAAGCGCCCACTATCCCAGATTGTTGACACAGATACCGACACGGATTCTGACTCCAGTGTCGATTACGATGATGCAAAGTTACAGCCAAAATTGGCAAAATCCATTCGATTTATGATTATGGCAATAAAAGATGTTTTGCACATCACAGAGGAACCCCCTGTCGCTGACAAGAGGGTACATATGTACAAGGGAAAGAAGCCTGAGGTAACCTTTCCCCCCTCACACGAGCTGAACGAGTTATGTGAAAAAGCTTGGGAATCTCCAGATAAAAGACTGCAGATTTCAAAAAGGATTCTTATGGCGTATCCTTTCCCATCAACGGATAGGTTACGATGGGAATGCTCCCCTAGGGTGGACAAAGCATTAACACGCTTATCCAAGAAGGTAGCCCTCCCGTCCCAGGATACGGCTACCCTCAAAGAGTGTGCTGACCACAAACAGGAGATTACCCTGAAGTCCATTTATACACATTCAGGTACCTTACTCAGACCGGCAATTGCGTCGGCCTGGGTGTGTAGTGCTGTAGCGGCATGGACAAATACCTTATCTGAGGGGATGGATAGCCTAGACAAGGATACTATTTTATTGACCCTGGGGCATATAAGAGATGCTGTCCTATATATGTGTGTATGCAAACTACAGGTGGTGCTGCAGGGCCCACACCCTTTTACTTGTCTTGTAGAGCAGCTCTGAAGCTGTTATAGTGCCCAGCTGCTGCAAGAAATCAGCTTGAATGCTACAGGGGCTTGGGCATGGCCAACATGAGCCCCACACCGAAGGAGGGTGGGGGTGTTTAATGCAAACTTGGGGTTATACAAGCGCCGCAAAAGGCCGCCATGCCCTGCATGCCCCTTTTCTCTTTTCATATACAGATGAGGGTTCCAGCCAACTTTGGCCCACTGCTTGGATGACATCACCGTATGCAAATCCGTCTGCTGCAGACCTTCCCCCAGGAATGCTTGCAATAGTTGTTGCATATGGTTTAATGTCTGAGGGTGCTTCAGTATTAGGCAGCCTTCCGCCCTCCCATGTTCATCTGAAAAGATGTGGTCTCCCTGCAGTTGTTGTCCCCAGACGAGAGTTCCCTTGTGCTTCCTCAGTTAAATCTCCTTAACTTGACGGGGGTGTGCCCGAGCAGCCGCCCTCCCCAGCCCTATCCCAACACATACTTATCTTGCATATGAGATCTCTTGATCATGAAGATAGTTCTCACAGGTTGAGGTTCATCCTGGCCCCGCTCCCCGCTGGAGAGCGCTGATGGGGACAGCAGCGGGGCTTCAGCAGAAGGGTGAGTATGTGTGGCCAGAGACCTCCCTTCCCATGTGCAGGCCTGCAGAGTCTGCCACGCAGGATGGGGCATGTGGCACTCTCCCTCCCAGGGGCTCTTCCAGATGTAGCTCCTCAGCAGTATTTTTCCCGGGCTGCGCGGCGCTCTCCCCGACTGGCATCTGCCCTGGAACACTGCCTTCCTCAACGCAACATCAGCAGGGGGCCCTGGCCTCATCACCATCCCAGGTCTTTCTCATGTATGTATCATGTATGTGTGTGTGATATATGTATGAATCATATATGTTTGTGATATATATCTATCTATCTATCTATCTATCTATCTATCGTATGTGTGTGTATATATATGTATCTATCATGTATGTATGTATGTATCTATCTTGTATGTATGTGTTCTATCTATCTATCTATCTATCTATCTATCGTGTGTGTGATATATGTATGTATCTATCATGTATGTGTTATATGTATGTATCACACCTTCCTCTATACATATACATACATACATACATACACACACCTATATCTGTACGTACACTGACATACACACACCAACATCTATACATAAACACGCTGACCCCTAAACGTACACCAACGTACCCACACCTGCATCTATACCTACACATGCTGACACGTGGACGTACACCGGCTTACCCACATGTGAATCTATACATACATGTGCTGACACCTGGACATACACTGATGTACCCACACCTAACATCTATACATACACATGCTAACACCTGGACGTATACAGACTAGAGATGAGCGCCTGAAATTTTTCGGGTTTTGTGTTTTGGTTTTGGGTTCGGTTCCGCGGCCGTGTTTTGGGTTCGAACGCGTTTTGGCAAAACCTCACCGAATTTTTTTTGTCGGATTCGGGTGTGTTTTGGATTCGGGTGTTTTTTTCAAAAAACACTAAAAAACAGCTTAAATCATAGAATTTGGGGGTCATTTTGATCCCAAAGTATTATTAACCTCAAAAACCATAATTTACACTCATTTTCAGTCTATTCTGAATACCTCACACCTCACAATATTATTTTTAGTCCTAAAATTTGCACCGAGGTCGCTGTGTGAGTAAGATAAGCGACCCTAGTGGCCGACACAAACACCGGGCCCATCTAGGAGTGGCACTGCAGTGTCACGCAGGATGTCCCTTCCAAAAAACCCTCCCCAAACAGCACATGACGCAAAGAAAAAAAGAGGCGCAATGAGGTAGCTGTGTGAGTAAGATTAGCGACCCTAGTGGCCGACACAAACACCGGGCCCATCTAGGAGTGGCACTGCAGTGTCACGCAGGATGTCCCTTCCAAAAAACCCTCCCCAAACAGCACATGACGCAAAGAAAAAAAGAGGCGCAATGAGGTAGCTGACTGTGTGAGTAAGATTAGCGACCCTAGTGGCCGACACAAACACCGGGCCCATCTAGGAGTGGCACTGCAGTGTCACGCAGGATGTCCCTTCCAAAAAACCCTCCCCAATCAGCACATGATGCAAAGAAAAAGAAAAGAAAAAAGAGGTGCAAGATGGAATTGTCCTTGGGCCCTCCCACCCACCCTTATGTTGTATAAACAAAACAGGACATGCACACTTTAACCAACCCATCATTTCAGTGACAGGGTCTGCCACACGACTGTGACTGATATGACGGGTTGGTTTGGACCCCCCCCAAAAAAGAAGCAATTAATCTCTCCTTGCACAAACTGGCTCTACAGAGGCAAGATGTCCACCTCATCTTCACCCTCCGATATATCACCGTGTACATCCCCCTCCTCACAGATTATCAATTCGTCCCCACTGGAATCCACCATCTCAGCTCCCTGTGTACTTTGTGGAGGCAATTGCTGCTGGTCAATGTCTCCGCGGAGGAATTGATTATAATTCATTTTAATGAACATCATCTTCTCCACATTTTCTGGATGTAACCTCGTACGCCGATTGCTGACAAGGTGAGCGGCGGCACTAAACACTCTTTAGGAGTACACACTTGTGGGAGGGCAACTTAGGTAGAATAAAGCCAGTTTGTGCAAGGGCCTCCAAATTGCCTCTTTTTCCTGCCAGTATAAGTACGGACTGTGTGACGTGCCTACTTGGATGCGGTCACTCATATAATCCTCCACCATTCTATCAATGTTGAGAGAATCATATGCAGTGACAGTAGACGACATGTCCGTAATCGTTGTCAGGTCCTTCAGTCCGGACCAGATGTCAGCATCAGCAGTCGCTCCAGACTGCCCTGCATCACCGCCAGCGGGTGGGCTCGGAATTCTGAGCCTTTTCCTCGCACCCCCAGTTGCGGGAGAATGTGAAGGAGGAGATGTTGACAGGTCGCGTTCCGCTTGACTTGACAATTTTGTCACCAGCAGGTCTTTCAACCCCAGCAGACCTGTGTCTGCCGGAAAGAGAGATCCAAGGTAGGCTTTAAATCTAGGATCGAGCACGGTGGCCAAAATGTAGTGCTCTGATTTCAACAGATTGACCACCCGTGAATCCTTGTTAAGCGAATTAAGGGCTGCATCCACAAGTCCCACATGCCTAGCGGAATCGCTCCCTTTTAGCTCCTTCTTCAATGCCTCCAGCTTCTTCTGCAAAAGCCTGATGAGGGGAATGACCTGACTCAGGCTGGCAGTGTCTGAACTGACTTCACGTGTGGCAAGTTCAAAGGGCATCAGAACCTTGCACAACGTTGAAATCATTCTCCACTGCACTTGAGACAGGTGCATTCCACCTACTATATCGTGCTCAATTGTATAGGCTTGAATGGCCTTTTGCTGCTCCTCCAACCTCTGAAGCATATAGAGGGTTGAATTCCACCTCGTTACCACTTCTTGCTTCAGATGATGGCAGGGCAGGTTCAGTAGTTTTTGGTGGTGCTCCAGTCTTCTGTACGTGGTGCCTGTACGCCGAAAGTGTCCCGCAATTTTTCTGGCCACCGACAGCATCTCTTGCACGCCCCTGTCGTTTTTTAAAAAATTCTGCACCACCAAATTCAAGGTATGTGCAAAACATGGGACGTGCTGGAATTTGCCCATATTTAATGCACACACAATATTGCTGGCGTTGTCCGATGCCACAAATCCACAGGAGAGTCCAATTGGGGTAAGCCATTCCGCGATGATCTTCCTCAGTTGCCGTAAGAGGTTTTCAGCTGTGTGCGTATTCTGGAAAGCGGTGATACAAAGCGTAGCCTGCCTAGGAAAGAGTTGGCGTTTGCGAGATGCTGCTACTGGTGCCGCCGCTGCTGTTCTTGCGGCGGGAGTCCATACATCTACCCAGTGGGCTGTCACAGTCATATAGTCCTGACCCTGCCCTGCTCCACTTGTCCACATGTCCGTGGTTAAGTGGACATTGGGTACAACTGCATTTTTTAGGACACTGGTGAGTCTTTTTCTGACGTCCGTGTACATTCTCTGTATCGCCTGCCTAGAGAAGTGGAACCTAAATGGTATTTGGTAACGGGGGCACACTGCCTCAATAAATTGTCTAGTTCCCTGTGAACTAACGGCGGATACCGGACGCACGTCTAACACCAACATAGTTGTCAAGGACTCAGTTATCCGCTTTGCAGTAGGATGACTGCTGTGATATTTCATCTTCCTCGCAAAGGACTGTTGAACAGTCAATTGCTTACTGGAAGTAGTACAAGTGGGCTTACGACTTCCCCTCTGGGATGACCATCGACTCCCAGCGGCAACAACAGCAGCGCCAGCAGCAGTAGGCGTTACACGCAAGGATGCATCGGAGGAATCCCAGGCAGGAGAGGACTCGTCAGAATTGCCAGTGACATGGCCTGCAGGACTATTGGCATTCCTGGGGAAGGAGGAAATTGACACTGAGGGAGTTGGTGGGGTGGTTTGCGTGAGCTTGGTTACAAGAGGAAGGGATTTACTGGTCAGTGGACTGCTTCCGCTGTCACCCAAAGTTTTTGAACTTGTCACTGACTTATTATGAATGCGCTGCAGGTGACGTATAAGGGAGGATGTTCCGAGGTGGTTAACGTCCTTACCCCTACTTATTACAGCTTGACAAAGGGAACACACGGCTTGACACCTGTTGTCCGCATTTCTGGTGAAATACCTCCACACCGAAGAGCTGATTTTTTTGGTATTTTCACCTGGCATGTCAACGGACAGGTGTCTCCCCGGGTGCCTGACTTAAACAAACCACCTCACCATCAGAATCCTCCTGGTCAATTTCCTCCCCAGCGCCAGCAACACCCATATCCTCCTCATCCTGGTGTACTTCAACACTGACATCTTCAATCTGACTATCAGGAACTGGACTGCGGGTGCTCCTTCCAGCACTTGCAGGGGGCGTGCAAATGGTGGAAGGCGCATGCTCTTCACGTCCAGTGTTGGGAAGGTCAGGCATCGCAACCGACACAATTGGACTCTCCTTGTGGATTTGGGATTTCGAAGAATGCACAGTTCTTTGCTGTGCTGCTTTTGCCAGCTTGAGTCTTTTCATTTTTCTAGCGAGAGGCTGAGTGCTTCCATCCTCATGTGAAGCTGAACCACTAGCCATGAACATAGACCAGGGCCTCAGCCGTTCCTTGCCACTCCGTGTGGTAAATGGCATATTGGCAAGTTTACGCTTCTCCTCCGACAATTTTATTTTAGGTTTTGGAGTCCTTTTTTTACTGATATTTGGTGTTTTGGATTTGACATGCTCTGTACTATGACATTGGGCATCGGCCTTGGCAGACGACGTTGCTGGCATTTCATCGTCTCGGCCATGACTAGTGGCAGCAGCTTCAGCACGAGGTGGAAGTGGATCTTGATCTTTCCCTAATTTTGGAACCTCAACATTTTTGTTCTCCATATTTTAATAGGCACAACTAAAAGGCACCTCAGGTAAACAATGGAGATGGATGGATTGGATACTAGTATACAATTATGGACGGGCTGCCGAGTGCCGACACAGAGGTAGCCACAGCCGTGAACTACCGCACTGTACTGTGTCTGCTGCTAATATATAGACTGGTTGATAAAGAGATAGTATACTCGTAACTAGTATGTATGTATAAAGAAAGAAAAAAAAACCACGGTTAGGTGGTATATACAATTATGGACGGGCTGCCGAGTGCCGACACAGAGGTAGCCACAGCCGTGAACTACCGCACTGTACTGTGTCTGCTGCTAATATATAGACTGGTTGATAAAGAGATAGTATACTCGTAACTAGTATGTATGTATAAAGAAAGAAAAAAAAACCACGGTTAGGTGGTATATACAATTATGGACGGGCTGCCGAGTGCCGACACAGAGGTAGCCACAGCCGTGAACTACCGCACTGTACTGTGTCTGCTGCTAATATATAGACTGGTTGATAAAGAGATAGTATACTCGTAACTAGCATGTATGTATAAAGAAAGAAAAAAAAACCACGGTTAGGTGGTATATACAATTATGGACGGGCTGTCGAGTGCCGACACAGAGGTAGTCACAGCCGTGAACTACCGCACTGTACTGTGTCTGCTGCTAATATAGACTGGTTGATAAAGAGATAGTATACTCGTAACTAGTATGTATGTATAAAGAAAGAAAAAAAAACCACGGTTAGGTGGTATATACAATTATGGACGGGCTGCCGAGTGCCGACACAGAGGTAGCCACAGCCGTGAACTACCGCACTGTACTGTGTCTGCTGCTAATATATAGACTGGTTGATAAAGAGATAGTATACTCGTAACTAGTATGTATGTATAAAGAAAGAAAAAAAAACCACGGTTAGGTGGTATATACAATTATGGACGGGCTGCCGAGTGCCGACACAGAGGTAGCCACAGCCGTGAACTACCGCACTGTACTGTGTCTGCTGCTAATATAGACTGGTTGATAAAGAGATAGTATACTACTAATATTATATATACTGGTGGTCAGGTCACTGGTCACTAGTCACACTGGCAGTGGCACTCCTGCAGCAAAAGTGTGCACTGTTTAATTTTAATATAATATTATGTACTCCTGGCTCCTGCTATAACCTATAACTGGCACTGCAGTAGTGCTCCCCAGTCTCCCCCACAATTATAAGCTGTGTGAGCTGAGCAGTCAGACAGATATATAATATATATAGATGATGCAGCACACTGGCCTGAGCCTGAGCAGTGCACACAGATATGGTATGTGACTGACTGAGTCACTGTGTGTATCGCTTTTTTCAGGCAGAGAACGGATATATTAAATAAACTGCACTGTGTGTCTGGTGGTCACTCACTATATAATATATTATGTACTCCTGGCTCCTGCTATAACCTATAACTGGCACTGCAGTAGTGCTCCCCAGTCTCCCCCACAATTATAAGCTGTGTGAGCTGAGCAGTCAGACAGATATATATAATATTATATATAGATAATAGATGATGCAGCACACTGGCCTGAGCCTGAGCAGTGCACACAGATATGGTATGTGACTGAGTCACTGTGTGCTGTGTATCGCTTTTTTCAGGCAGAGAACGGATTATAAATAAAACTGGTGGTCACTATCAGCAAAACTCTGCACTGTACTGAGTACTCCTAATGCTCCCCAAAATTAGTAAATCAAGTGTCTCTCTAATCTATTCTAAACGGAGAGGACGCCAGCCACGTCCTCTCCCTATCAATCTCAATGCACGTGTGAAAATGGCGGCGACGCGCGGCTCCTTATATAGAATCCGAGTCTCGCGATAGAATCCGAGCCTCGCGAGAATCCGACAGCGTCATGATGACGTTCGGGCGCGCTCGGGTTAACCGAGCAAGGCGGGAAGATCCGAGTCGCTCGGACCCGTGAAAAAAAACATGAAGTTCTGGCGGGTTCGGATTCAGAGAAACCGAACCCGCTCATCTCTAATACAGACGTACCCACATTTGCATCCATGCATATATAGATGTAGGTGTGTGTACGTCAGTGTACGTCCAGGTGTCAACGCGTGTATGTATAGATGCAGGTGTGGGTACGTCTGTGTATGTCCAGGTGTCAGAATGTGTATGTATAGATGCAGGTGTGGGAACGTCAGTGTAGGTTCAGGTGTCAGCGCGTGTATGTATAGATGCAGGTGCTTGTATGTCCAGATGTCAGTGCATGTATGTATAGATGCAAGTGTGAGTACATCAGTGTATGTCCATTTGTCAGCGCGTGTATATATAGATGCAGGTGCTTGTATGTTGGTGTATGTCCAGGTGTCAGCATGTGTATGTATAGATGCAGGTGTGGGAATGTTGGTGTATGTCCAGGTGTCAGGGCGTGTATGTATGGATATTAGGTGTGGGTACATCAGTGTATGTCCAGGTGTTAGCGCATGTATGTATAGATGCAGGATAATAATCACACAGCGTGCCCCCCACCAACCACAAACCTCCCCCACCCCCTGTATGACATAAACACCGCTAATTCCACTTACACACAATAATTTCAGTTTGCGACCAGGAGCCGGCAATGTATGTGCACCCAAATGAAGCCACTGTACATGCCCTGCAGGCTGCTATGTACTGCATAGGTGCAACAAATGTAAATGCCCTATCTTTAAAATGGGGCATATTTTACTAAATTAAAAAAACCTGTAACTTTCTGTAAAACCTTAACCCCAAAAGGCACTACACTAACATCGGGGTGTAGAGTTGGATCTTGATCCAAGGCACCAACAGGCTAAAGCTTTGACTGTTCCCAGGATGCCTTGCACCGCCTCCTCTACAACCCTGCCCAGTGGCGTAACTAGACCTTTGTGGGCCCCATAGCAAAATTCTGAATGGGCCCACCAGCACTCAACAAGAATGAGTGGCGTTTGGGGTCAGAAAAGTAGAGGGGAAGGGGTCTGACAGAGTAGGGGGCAGGACATGAATGAATAGAAACTGAGGTGTCCATTATATAAAGAAATACAGTATGTGTGTCTGTGTGTATATCACACACACACACACACACATATAAGGGAAATTCAAATGCCCTCAATTATTGCGCCCATTACACTCTGGTTTAGGTGCACAAAGCACCTAAACCTGAATAAAGTAATGGGCGCGATCATGAAAAGACACCGTTTGGTTGCCCAAATGGGTCTCTTTGCACACATTTCAGCTTGTTTCCCCTGGGGGTAGCGAGCTGAAATAAACATGTCGCACCCGTTGGCAGCAACATTAGAATAGCTGCTGACGGGCACGATTGAGGGAGGAAAGGGACATTTGAATCCAGCCCATAGATGCAATGTGAATATGTAATTTGTACCTTCCTATCTTAAAATGTATATAGTAGTGTTTACACTAGAGGTCTTTCCGAACCCCCTAATCCTAACATTGTAATTTGCTTCAGGGCGCACCTCCAATTAGTCTAGTGTTTCGTATTTTCACATTAAATACTTTCTTGCATTGGTTGGTTAAAGATTAGATCGTATATTTTTCTAGATATAGCTGTGCATAGTCTACAAGGCTACATGCTTCTCCCCTAACTAGAGATGTGCAGCGGGCATTTTTCGTGTTTCATGTTTTGGTTTTGGTTTCGGATCCGCAGTTGTGTTTTGGATACGGACGCGTTTTGGCAAAACCACCCTTTCGGGTTTTGTATTCGGGTGATTTTTTTTTAAAACCTCAAACAGCTAAAATCATAGAATTTGGGGGTAATTTTGATCCTATAGTATTAAGCTCAATAACCATAATTTCTACTCCTTTCCAGTCTATTCTGAACACCTCACACCTCCCAATATTATTTTTAGTCCTAAAATTTGCACCAAGGTCCCTGGATGACTAAGCTAAGCGACCCAAGTGGGCAGCACAAACACCTGGCCCATCTAGGAGTGGCACTGCAGTGTCAGACAGGATGGCACTTAAAAAAATAGCCCCAAACAGCACATGATGCAAAGATAAATAAAAAAAGAGGCGCAAGATGAAATTGTAGTGTGTCTCTCCTGCTCAGTGTCAGTTCTCAGTAGTATCCTCATCAGTGCTCAGTATCACTGCTCATTGTCTTGTGCTGCAATGTGGTGCTCAGTATACTAGAGTACATTACTAATAGTCCAGTGCTGCATCTTGCTGCTCAGTGTCAGTTCTAGTATCCTCTAGAGATGAGCGCCTGAAATTTTTCGGGTTTTGTGTTTTGGTTTTGGGTTCGGTTCCGCGGCCGTGTTTTGGGTTCGAACGCGTTTTGGCAAAACCTCACCGAATTTTTTTTGTCGGATTCGGGTGTGTTTTGGATTCGGGTGTTTTTTTCAAAAAACACTAAAAAACAGCTTAAATCATAGAATTTGGGGGTCATTTTGATCCCAAAGTATTATTAACCTCAAAAACCATAATTTACACTCATTTTCAGTCTATTCTGAATACCTCACACCTCACAATATTATTTTTAGTCCTAAAATTTGCACCGAGGTCGCTGTGTGAGTAAGATAAGCGACCCTAGTGGCCGACACAAACACCGGGCCCATCTAGGAGTGGCACTGCAGTGTCACGCAGGATGTCCCTTCCAAAAAACCCTCCCCAAACAGCACATGACGCAAAGAAAAAAAGAGGCGCAATGAGGTAGCTGTGTGAGTAAGATTAGCGACCCTAGTGGCCGACACAAACACCGGGCCCATCTAGGAGTGGCACTGCAGTGTCACGCAGGATGGCCCTTCCAAAAAACCCTCCCCAAACAGCACATGACGCAAAGAAAAAAAGAGGCGCAATGAGGTAGCTGTGTGAGTAAGATTAGCGACCCTAGTGGCCGACACAAACACCGGGCCCATCTAGGAGTGGCACTGCAGTGTCACGCAGGATGTCCCTTCCAAAAAACCCTCCCCAAACAGCACATGACGCAAAGAAAAAAAGAGGCGCAATGAGGTAGCTGTGTGAGTAAGATTAGCGACCCTAGTGGCCGACACAAACACCGGGCCCATCTAGGAGTGGTACTGCAGTGTCACGCAGGATGTCCCTTCCAAAAAACCCTCCCCAAACAGCACATGACGCAAAGAAAAAAAGAGGCGCAATGAGGTAGCTGACTGTGTGAGTAAGATTAGCGACCCTAGTGGCCGACACAAACACCGGGCCCATTTAGGAGTGGCACTGCAGTGTCACGCAGGATGTCCCTTCCAAAAAACCCTCCCCAATCAGCACATGATGCAAAGAAAAAGAAAAGAAAAAAGAGGTGCAAGATGGAATTGTCCTTGGGCCCTCCCACCCACCCTTATGTTGTATAAACAAAACAGGACATGCACACTTTAACCAACCCATCATTTCAGTGACAGGGTCTGCCACACGACTGTGACTGATATGACGGGTTGGTTTGGACCCCCCCAAAAAAGAAGCAATTAATCTCTCCTTGCACAAACTGGCTCTACAGAGGCAAGATGTCCACCTCATCATCACCCTCCGATATATCACCGTGTACATCCCCCTCCTCACAGATTATCAATTCGTCCCCACTGGAATCCACCATCTCAGCTCCCTGTGTACTTTGTGGAGGCAATTGCTGCTGGTCAATGTCTCCGCGGAGGAATTGATTATAATTCATTTTAATGAACATCATCTTCTCCACATTTTCTGGATGTAACCTCGTACGCCGATTGCTGACAAGGTGAGCGGCGGCACTAAACACTCTTTCGGAGTACACACTTGTGGGAGGGCAACTTAGGTAGAATAAAGCCAGTTTGTGCAAGGGCCTCCAAATTGCCTCTTTTTCCTGCCAGTATAAGTACGGACTGTGTGACGTGCCTACTTGGATGCGGTCACTCATATAATCCTCCACCATTCTATCAATGTTGAGAGAATCATATGCAGTGACAGTAGACGACATGTCCGTAATCGTTGTCAGGTCCTTCAGTCCGGACCAGATGTCAGCAACAGCAGTCGCTCCAGACTGCCCTGCATCACCGCCAGCGGGTGGGCTCGGAATTCTGAGCCTTTTCCTCGCACCCCCAGTTGCGGGAGAATGTGAAGGAGGAGATGTTGACAGGTCGCGTTCCGCTTGACTTGACAATTTTGTCACCAGCAGGTCTTTCAACCCCAGCAGACTTGTGTCTGCCGGAAAGAGAGATCCAAGGTAGGCTTTAAATCTAGGATCGAGCACGGTGGCCAAAATGTAGTGCTCTGATTTCAACAGATTGACCACCCGTGAATCCTTGTTAAGCGAATTAAGGGCTCCATCCACAAGTCCCACATGCCTAGCGGAATCGCTCCGTGTTAGCTCCTCCTTCAATGTCTCCAGCTTCTTCTGCAAAAGCCTGATGAGGGGAATGACCTGACTCAGGCTGGCAGTGTCTGAACTGACTTCACGTGTGGCAAGTTCAAAGGGCATCAGAACCTTGCACAACGTTGAAATCATTCTCCACTGCGCTTGAGACAGGTGCATTCCACCTACTATATCGTGCTCAATTGTATAGGCTTGAATGGCCTTTTGCTGCTCCTCCAACCTCTGAAGCATATAGAGGGTTGAATTCCACCTCGTTACCACTTCTTGCTTCAGATGATGGCAGGGCAGGTTCAGTAGTTTTTGGTGGTGCTCCAGTCTTCTGTACGTGGTGCCTGTACGCCGAAAGTGTCCCGCAATTCTTCTGGCCACCGACAGCATCTCTTGCACGCCCCTGTCGTTTTTTAAAAAATTCTGCACCACCAAATTCAAGGTATGTGCAAAACATGGGACGTGCTGGAATTTGCCCATATTTAATGCACACACAATATTGCTGGCGTTGTCCGATGCCACAAATCCACAGGAGAGTCCAATTGGGGTAAGCCATTCCGCGATGATCTTCCTCAGTTGCCGTAAGAGGTTTTCAGCTGTGTGCGTATTCTGGAAAGCGGTGATACAAAGCGTAGCCTGCCTAGGAAAGAGTTGGCGTTTGCGAGATGCTGCTACTGGTGCCGCCGCTGCTGTTCTTGCGGCGGGAGTCCATACATCTACCCAGTGGGCTGTCACAGTCATATAGTCCTGACCCTGCCCTGCTCCACTTGTCCACATGTCCGTGGTTAAGTGGACATTGTGTACAACTGCATTTTTTAGGACACTGGTGAGTCTTTTTCTGACGTCCGTGTACATTCTCGGTATCGCCTGCCTAGAGAAGTGGAACCTAGATGGTATTTGGTAACGGGGGCACACTGCCTCAATAAATTGTCTAGTTCCCTGTGAACTAACGGCGGATACCGGACGCACGTCTAACACCAACATAGTTGTCAAGGCCTCAGTTATCCGCTTTGCAGTAGGATGACTGCTGTGATATTTCATCTTCCTCGCAAAGGACTGTTGAACAGTCAATTGCTTACTGGAAGTAGTACAAGTGGGCTTACGACTTCCCCTCTGGGATGACCATCGACTCCCAGCGGCAACAACAGCAGCGCCAGCAGCAGTAGGCGTTACATGCAAGGATGCATCGGAGGAATCCCAGGCAGGAGAGGACTCGTCAGAATTGCCAGTGACATGGCCTGCAGGACTATTGGCATTCCTGGGGAAGGAGGAAATTGACACTGAGGGAGTTGGTGGGGTGGTTTGCGTGAGCTTGGTTACAAGAGGAAGGGATTTACTGGTCAGTGGACTGCTTCCGCTGTCACCCAAAGTTTTTGAACTTGTCACTGACTTATTATGAATGCGCTGCAGGTGACGTATAAGGGAGGATGTTCCGAGGTGGTTAACGTCCTTACCCCTACTTATTACAGCTTGACAAAGGGAACACACGGCTTGACACCTGTTGTCCGCATTTCTGGTGAAATACCTCCACACCGAAGAGCTGATTTTTTTGGTATTTTCACCTGGCATGTCAACGGCCATATTCCTCCCACGGACAACAGGTGTCTCCCCGGGTGCCTGACTTAAACAAACCACCTCACCATCAGAATCCTCCTGGTCAATTTCCTCCCCAGCGCCAGCATCCTCATCCTGGTGTACTTCAACACTGACATCTTCAATCTGACTATCAGGAACTGGACTGCGGGTGCTCCTTCCAGCACTTGCAGGGGGCGTGCAAATGGTGGAAGGCGCATGCTCTTCACGTCCAGTGTTGGGAAGGTCAGGCATCGCAACCGACACAATTGGACTCTCCTTGTGGATTTGGGATTTCGAAGAATGCACAGTTCTTTGCTGTGCTGCTTTTGCCAGCTTGAGTCTTTTCATTTTTCTAGCGAGAGGCTGAGTGCTTCCATCCTCATGTGAAGCTGAACCACTAGCCATGAACATAGGCCAGGGCCTCAGCCGTTCCTTGCCACTCCGTGTGGTAAATGGCATATTGGCAAGTTTACGCTTCTCCTCCGACAATTTTATTTTAGGTTTTGGAGTCCTTTTTTTTCTGATATTTGGTGTTTTGGATTTGACATGCTCTGTACTATGACATTGGGCATCGGCCTTGGCAGACGACGTTGCTGGCATTTCATCGTCTCGGCCATGACTAGTGGCAGCAGCTTCAGCACGAGGTGGAAGTGGATCTTGATCTTTCCCTAATTTTGGAACCTCAACATTTTTGTTCTCCATATTTTAATAGGCACAACTTAAAGGCACCTCAGGTAAACAATGGAGATGGATACTAGTATACAATTATGGACTGCCTGCCGAGTGCAGACACAGAGGTAGCCACAGCCGTGAACTACCGTACTGTACTGTGTCTGCTGCTAATATAGACTGGTTGATAAAGAGATAGTATACTCGTAACTAGTATGTATGTATAAAGAAAGAAAGAAAAACCACGGTTAGGTGGTATATACAATTATGGACGGGCTGCCGAGTACCGACACAGAGGTAGCCACAGCCGTGAACTACCGCACTGTACTGTGTCTGCTGCTAATATATAGACTGGTTGATAAAGAGATAGTATACTCGTAACTAGTATGTATGTATAAAGAAAGAAAAAAAAACCACGGTTAGGTGGTATATACAATTATGGACGGGCTGCCGAGTGCCGACACAGAGGTAGCCACAGCCGTGAACTACCGCACTGTACTGTGTCTGCTGCTAATATAGACTGGTTGATAAAGAGATAGTATACTCGTAACTAGTATGTATGTATAAAGAAAGAAAAAAAAACCACGGTTAGGTGGTATATACAATTATGGACGGGCTGCCGAGTGCCGACACAGAGGTAGCCACAGCCGTGAACTACCGCACTGTACTGTGTCTGCTGCTAATATAGACTGGTTGATAAAGAGATAGTATACTCGTAACTAGTATGACTATAAAGAAAGAAAAAAAAACCACGGTTAGGTGGTATATACAATTATGGACGGGCTGCCGAGTGCCGACACAGAGGTAGCCACAGCCGTGAACTACCGCACTGTACTGTGTCTGCTGCTAATATATAGACTGGTTGATAAAGAGATAGTATACTCGTAACTAGTATGTATGTATAAAGAAAGAAAAAAAAACCACGGTTAGGTGGTATATACAATTATGGACGGGCTGCCGAGTGCCGACACAGAGGTAGCCACAGCCGTGAACTACCGCACTGTACTGTGTCTGCTGCTAATATATAGACTGGTTGATAAAGAGATAGTATACTCGTAACTAGTATGTATGTATAAAGAAAGAAAAAAAAAACCACGGTTAGGTGGTATATACAATTATGGACGGGCTGCCGAGTGCCGACACAGAGGTAGCCACAGCCGTGAACTACCGCACTGTACTGTGTCTGCTGCTAATATATAGACTGGTTGATAAAGAGATAGTATACTCGTAACTAGTATGTATGTATAAAGAAAGAAAGAAAAACCACGGTTAGGTGGTATATACAATTATGGACGGGCTGCCGAGTGCCGACACAGAGGTAGCCACAGCCGTGAACTACCGCACTGTACTGTGTCTGCTGCTAATATAGACTGGTTGATAAAGAGATAGTATACTCGTAACTAGTATGTATGTATAAAGAAAGAAAAAAAAACCACGGTTAGGTGGTATATACAATTATGGACGGGCTGCCGAGTGCCGACACAGAGGTAGCCACAGCCGTGAACTACCGCACTGTACTGTGTCTGCTGCTAATATAGACTGGTTGATAAAGAGATAGTATACTCGTAACTAGTATGACTATAAAGAAAGAAAAAAAAACCACGGTTAGGTGGTATATACAATTATGGACGGGCTGCCGAGTGCCGACACAGAGGTAGCCACAGCCGTGAACTACCGCACTGTACTGTGTCTGCTGCTAATATAGACTGGTTGATAAAGAGATAGTATACTACTAATATTATATATACTGGTGGTCAGGTCACTGGTCACTAGTCACACTGGCAGTGGCACTCCTGCAGCAAAAGTGTGCACTGTTTAATTTTAATATACAGGTTGAGTATCCCTTATCCAAAATGCTTGGGACCAGAGGTATTTTGGATATCGGATTTTTCCGTATTTTGGAATAATTGCATACCATAATGAGACATCATGGTGATGGGACCTAAATCTAAGCACAGAATGCATTTATGTTTCATATACACCTTATACACGCAGCCTGAAGGTGATTTAATACAATATTTTTAATAACTTTGTGTATTAAACAAAGTGTGTCTACATTCACACAATTCATTTATGTTTCATATACACCTTATACACACAGCCTGAAGGTCATACAATACAATATTTTTAATAAGTTTGTGTATTAAACAAAGATTGTGTACATTGAGCAATCAAAAAACAAAGGTTTCACTATCTCACTCTCACTCAAAAAAGTCCGTAATTCAGAATATTCCGTATTTCGGAATATTTGGATATGGGATACTCAACCTGTAATATTATGTACTCCTGGCTCCTGCTATAACCTATAACTGGCACTGCAGTGCTCCCCAGTCTCCCCCACAATTATAAGCTGTGTGAGCTGAGCACAGTCAGATATATATATACATTGATGCAGCACACTGGGCTGAGCAGTGCACACAGATATGGTATGTGACTGAGTCACTGTGTGTATCGTTTTTTTCAGGCAGAGAACGGATATATTAAATAAAACAAACAACTGCACTGTCTGGTGGTCACTGTGGTCGTCAGTCACTAAACTCTGCACTCTCTTCTACAGTATCACAGCCTCAGGTCAATCTCTCTCTCTCTCTCTCAACCCTAATCTAAATGGAGAGGACGCCAGCCACGTCCTCTCCCTATCAATCTCAATGCACGTGTGAAAATGGCGGCGGCGCGCGGCTCCTTATATAGAATCCGAGTCTCGCGAGAATCCGACAGCGTCACGATGACGTTCGGGCGCGCTCGGGTTAACCGAGCAAGGCGGGAGGATCCGAGTCTGCTCGGACCCGTGAAAAAAACATGAAGTTCGTGCGGGTTCGGATTCAGAGAAACCGAACCCGCTCATCTCTAGTATCCTCATCAGTGCTCAGTATCACTGCTCATTGTCTTGTGCTGCATTGTGGTGCTCAGTATACTACAGAACATTACTAATAGTCCAGTGCTGCATCTGGCTGCTCAGTGTCAGTTCTAGTAATCTCATCAGTGCTCCGTATCACTGCTCATTGTCTTGTGGTGCTCAGTATACTACAGTACATTACTAATACTCCAGTGTCTTGTGCCGCATATGGCTGCTGTAGGGTGCTGTGGTAGTGTCCTGTCACTGTGCATATGTCATCATTCCAGTCACAGTGATATCTGGTATCTATCTAGTGGTATCTAATTCCAGACATTACCACCGTCTAATTCCAGATATATTACTGGCATATAATTCCACACATTAAAAAATGGAGAACAAAAAGGTGGAGGGTAAAATAGGGAAAGATCAAGATCCACTTCCACCTAGTGCTGAAGCTGCTGCCACTAGTCAAGGCAGAGACAATTCAATGCCATCAACATTATGTAATGATTATACGATACATTATATATCATATCATTGTATGGTTGTAAAATACAACTTAAAAATTTTAATGAATAAATACATAAAGTAGCTTTTATGTAACCTTTTTAAACCTATTAGCATAGACCGAATCTCATCGTGTGTATAGGCCTTTAGTTCAACAACAGCATGGGACCAGTTAGTGTGTTTTGACCACTGCACAGCACCTGGTGTTATATAGTAAGCACCACTATGGCATAGTAGACAGCATTATGGGCCTGATATGAGTGTGACCAGCGGTGATGTGGAATGCAGTAGGAGGTGCTGTTTAGCAAGCACCACTTCTATATTCACCATGCAGTATATTGTGTGAATATAGAAGTGTTGGCTGTGTTATGTATTAGAGTAATTATTGCAGCTCCCAGCTAAAATTGCAACAATGTTTTTTAGTGACAAGCTGCAGAACTTCCGGCAGGGAAGCCAGTTCTTTTTGGAAGAAAATCGACAGAGCCGAAATCTGGACCTTAATGGACCCCAATTTGAGGCCCATATTCACCCCTGACTGTAGGAAGTGCAGGAATCGACCCAGTTGAAATTCCTCCGTTGGGGCCTTCCTGTCCTCACACCAAGCAACATATTTTCGCCATATGTGGTGATAATGTTTTGCGGTCACGTCCTTCCTGGCTTTGATCAGCGTAGGAATGACTTCCTCCGGAATGCCCTTTTCCTTCAGGATCCGGTGTTCAACAGCCATGCCGTCAAACGCAGCCGCGGTAAGTCTTGGAACAGACAAGGCCCCTGCTGCAGCAGGTCTTGTCTGAGCGGTAGAGGCCATGGGTCCTCCGAGATCATTTCTTGAAGTTCTGGGTACCAAGCTCTTCTTGGCCAATCCGGAATAATGAGTATAGTTCTTACTCTTCTCCTTCTTATTATCCTCAGCACCCTTGGTATGAGAGGAAGAGGAGGAAACACATAAACCGACCGGTACACCCACGGTGTCACTAGAGCGTCCAACGCTATCGCCTGAGGGTCCCTTGACCTGGCGCAATAGTTTTCTAGCTTTTTGTTGAGGCGGGACGCCATCATGTCCACCTGTGGCCATTCCCATCGGTTTGTAATCAGCCGGAAGACTTCTGGATGAAGTCCCCACTCTCCCGGGTGGAGGTCGTATCTGCTGAGGAAGTCTGCTTCCCAGTTGTCCACTCCTGGAATAAACACTGCCGACAGTGCTAACACGTGATTTTCCGCCCATCGGAGAATCTTCGTGGCTTCTGCCATCGCCATCCTGCTTCTCGTCCCGCCTTGTCGGTTTACATGGGCGACCGCCGTGATGTTGTCTGACTGAATCAGTACTGGCTGACTTTGAAGCAGGGGTCTTGCCTGACTTAGGGCATTGTAAATAGCTCTTAGTTCCAGAATATTTATGTGTAGGGACATTTCCTGGCTTGACCATAGTCCCTGGAAATTTCTTCCCTGTGTGACTGCTCCCCAGCCTCGAAGGCTGGCGTCCGTGGTTACCAGGACCCAGTCCTGTATGCCGAATCTGCGGCCCTCCAGAAGATGAGCACTCTGCAGCCACCACAGTAGAGACACCCTGGTCCTTGCAGACAGGGTTATCCTCTGATGCATCTGAAGATGCGATCCGGACCACTTGTCCAACAGATCCCACTGAAAGATCCGTGCATGGAACCTTCCGAACGGAATTGCTTCGTAAGAAGCTACCATCTTTCCCAGGACTCGCGTGCAGTGGTGCACCGACACCTGTTTTGGTCTTAGGAGGTCTCTGACTAGCGATGACAACTCCTTGTCCTTCTCCTCCGGGAGAAACACCCTTTTCTGTTCTGTGTCCAGAACCATCCCCAGGAACAATAGACGTGTTGCAGGAACCAGCTGCGACTTTGGAATATTCAGGATCCAGCCGTGCTGTTGTAGCACCTGCCGAGCAAGTGCTACTCCGATCAACAACTGTTCCTTGGACCTCGCCTTTATCAGGAGATCGTCCAAGTACGGGATAATTATAACTCCCTTTTTTCGCAGGAGTATCATCATCTCGGCCATTACCTTGGTAAACACCCTCGGTGCCGTGGACAGACCAAACGGCAGCGTCTGGAATTGGTAATGACAGTCCTGTACCACAAATCTGATGTACTCCTGGTGAGGAGAGTAAATGGGGACATGCAGGTAAGCATCCTTGATGTCCAGTGATACCATGTAATCCCCTTCCTCCAGGCTTGAGATAACCGCCCTGAGCGATTCCATCTTGAACTTGAACCGTTTTATATACGTGTTCAAAGATTTAAAATTTAAAATGGGTCTCACCGAACCGTCCGGTTTCGGTACCACAAACATTGTGGAATAGTAACCCCTTCCTTGTTGAAGGAGGGGTACCTTGACTATCACCTGCTGCAAATACAGCTTGTGAATTTGCCTCTATCACAGCCTCCCTGTCCAAGGGAGATGTTGGCAAGGCAGATTTTAGGAAACGGCGAGGGGGAGACGTCTCGAATTCCAGCTTGAATCCCTGAGACACTACTTGTAGAATCCAGGGATCCACCTGTGAGCAAGCCCACTGATTGCTGAAGCACTTGAGACGGGCCCCCACCGCACCTGGCTCCACCAGTGGAGCCCCAGCGTCATGCTTTGGACTTAGCGGAAGCGGGGGAGGACTTTTGTTCCTGGGAACTGGCTGTATATATATATATATATGCACACACACACATGTGTATATACATGTATACACAAATACACGTATGTACATGTTTATGTATGTATAATACACTGATAGAGTACATTATATTTATGAATTAATTGCTTCCCGATTCTGCAGCAGCATCATCAGCACCATCAGTGTTACTCACAGTCACTTCACACTGACTGCTGCACAACACATCACTTAATTTCCGGGCCGCCCGCCACCTGGTGAAGAGACATGGGAGATGAAGGACCAGCAGTGCCACGTTGAGCGGAAGTATTGTGAATTAGTTACCCACACACTCCTTGTGACACCTGCTCCCCGTCTGCCCTCCCACCCGCCGCCTGCCATCCGGAACCCGCACTGACAAGTAAGTCTCAGCAGAATGTGTCTGCCGGCGGCTCCCAGTCCCCCCTAGAGGAACACTGCCAGTGGTGTGGCAGCCGCGGCAAACTAGGACTGAGAGACCGCAGCGGGAGGAAAGCACGGGTGGGCGGGAGGAGAGCATAGGCGGACATCACCACGTCACATTGCAAGGTGACACCAGTCCCCCCAGTGAGGCCGCCGACGAATGCACTCAGCATAGTATTAGCAGCAGGCAGAGGGGGGGCGGGCGCAGCGGTGGTGGGAGGTACGGAAATGAGCTACAGGCTAGGCTCCACCGATCACACACTCAGCGATCACTGTGCCACAGCAAGCGTGGCGTGCAGCGGTGCTGGACATTAGGGAGTGCCTGTGCGCACCAGGCACCCCCTGTACGCACGCCTATGCGCTACCACCCCCCATATGCCACACTACATCACTATGCTATAGCCCTCCCATATGCTGCACTTCATAGTTACACTATACCCCCCATACAACATACTACATCACCACACTACACTACTCACAATAAAATTAAAACATCCCAGTTCCTCATTCTTAATGAGCTCACGTGAGTTCTCTCCCCAACGGAGCTCCAGACCAAGTAACAATGAAGACACCAGCAGTGTGTAGGGGGCAGGCCTGGTCCACTTGTCAGGAGAGAGCAGTCACTGGAGGGTAAGAAGGGGGCGGGGCCTAGTCCTACAGACGGGAGAGAGCACAGACAGGAGAGAGCAAGGTACAGGGGTAGAAGGGGACGGCGGGGACGGCTGATGTGAAGAAGGGGGCGGGGCCTATTCTTGCATCCTTTCAAAATTCGACTTTTTAAAATTCGACATTTGACAAATTCGACTTTTCTGCAATGGTACAAATGCGGCAATTCAACAAAAGTATATTCAATTGAAGTTTGTAAATTCGACAACAGTGCTTTTAAACAGTAAATTCGTCATTTTCAATCCGCCACACTTTGCAGGCGGAATCTAATAAAAAAAATTTAAAACATGTTTTTTTTGGGGTAATAGCATATCTATTTATATTAGAAGGGATTAGGTACTTGGTTTGTCTTTTTTGGAGGCACAAGTATTATTTATATATTTTTTAAAAGATTATTATTATTTTTTTTTTAAATGGAATGTGAAAAACCCGGAAAAGAAAAATTGCGTGGGGTCCCCCCTCCAAAGCATAACCAGCCTCGGGCTCTTCGAGCCGGTCCTGGTTCTAAAAATCCGGGGGAAAAACGGACAGGGGATCCCCCGTATTTTTAAAACCAGCTCCGGGCTCTGCGCCTGGTGCTGGTGCAAAAAATACGGGGGACAAAAAGAGTAGGGTCCCCCATTATTTTTACACCAGCATCGGGCTCCACTAGCTGGACAGATAATGCCACAGCCGGGGGTCACTTTTATACAGTGCCCTGCGGCCGTGGCATTAAATATCCAACTAGTCACCCCTGGCCGGGGTACCCTGGGGGAGTGGGGACCCCTTCAATCAAGGGGTCCCCCCCCCAGCCACCCAAGGGCCAGGGGTGAAGCCCGAGGCTGTCCCCCCATCCAAGGGCTGCGGATGGGAGGCTGATAGCCTTGAGAAAATTGAAAGAATATTGTTTTTTCCAGTAGTACTACAAGTCCCAGCAAGCCTCCCCCGCAATCTGGTACTTTGAGAACCACAAGTACCAGCATGCGGGAGAAAAACGGGCCCGCTGGTACCTGTAGTTCTACTGGGGAAAAAATACCCAAATAAAAACAGGACACAGACACCGTGAAAGTATAACTTTATTTCACACCTGCCGACACACACATACTTACCTATGTTGACACGAAGCAGTCGGTCCTCTTCTCCAAGTAGAATCCACGGGTACCTGAAAATAAAAGATAATTATACTCACCTGATCCAGGTTCCAGATTAAATCCACGTACTTGGCAAAACAACAAACCGAACACCCGGACCAGACGGACTGAAAGGGGTCCCATGTTTACACATGGGACCCCTTTCCACGAATGCAGACATCCGAATCTCGCGGGAATCCGACAGCGGGATGATGACGTTCGGGCGCGCTCGGGTTAGCCGAGCAAGGCGGGAAGGTTCGAAACTGCCTCGGACCCATGTAAAATGGGTGAAGTTCGGAGGGTCCGGATTCCGACGAACCGAACCCACTCATCACTAGTATGTACGTGTGTGTCAGGTGCCGTGTACGTACGTACGTACGTACGTACGTACGTACGTACGTACGTACGTACATGTGTGTCAGGTGTCGTGCGTGTACGTGTGTGTGTGTGTGTGTCAGGTGGCGCGTACCTACATGTGTGTATGTCAGGTGCTGTGCATGTGTGTACGTACACGCGTGTATGTGTCAGGTGCCGCGCGTGTACGTGTGTGTGTGTGTGCCAGGAGCCACGCGTGTACATGCGTGAGGGTGTCAGGAGCCGCGCGTATACGTACATACGTGTAGGTTTCAGGTGCCGCGCGTATACATACGTGTGTGTGTCAGGAGCCGAGCGTGTACGTACATGTGTGTGTGTCAGGAGCAACGCGCGTGTGTGTCAGGAGCCACACGTGTGCATACGTGTGTGTGTCAGGTGCCACACATGTACGTACGTACGTAAGTACGTACGTACGTACGTACGTGTGTGTGTCAGGTGCCGCGCGTGTACGTGTGTGTGTCAAGTGCCGCGTTTGTACGTACGTATGTGTGTGCCTGGAGCCGCGCGTGTACATACATGTGTGTGTGTGTGTCTCAGGTGCTGTACGTGTATGTGTGTGTCTCAGGTGCTGCACGTGTATATGTGTGTATTTCAGGTGCTGCATTTGTATGCGTCAGCTGCCACGTGGGTGTCAGGTGTTGAGCGTGTATGTGTTTGTGTCAGCTGTCGCATCTGTATGTGTGTGACTGTCAGGTGCTGCGCGTGTATGTGTGTGTCAGGTGCTGTTCATGTATGTGGGAGTGGCAGGTGCTGCATGTGTATATATGTGTGAGTGGCAGGTGCTGCGTGTGTATACGATTGTGTGTGAGGTGCTGCGAGTGTATGTGTGTGTTAGGTGCTCTGAGTGTATATGATTGTGTGTCAGGTGCTGTGCGTGTGTGCGTTAAATGCCACATGTATATATGTGTGTCAGGTGCTGCGTGTGTGTGTGTGTGTGTGTGTGTGTCAGGTGCTGCATGTTTGTATGTGTGTGTGTGTGTGTGTGTCAGGTGCTGCATGTCTGTATGTGTGTGTGTCAGGCGCTGCATGTCTGTGTGTGTGTGTGTGTGTGTGTGTGTGTGTGTCAGGTGCTGCATGTCTGTATATGTGTGTGGGTGTGTCAGGTGATGCATGTCTGTGTGTGTGGGTGTGTGTGGGTGTGTCAGGTGCTGCATGTCTGTGTGTGTGTGTGTGTGTCTGTCAGGTGCTGCATGTGTGTGTCAGGTGCTGCATGTCTGCGTGTGTGTGTGTCAGGCGCAGTATGTCTGCGTGTGTGTGTCAGGCGCTGCATATCTGTGTCAGGTGCTGTGTGTGTGTGTGTGTGTGTGTGCGCGTGTCTGTCAGGTGCTGCGTGTCTGCGTGTGTGTCAGGTGCTGCGTGTCTGCGTGTGTGTCAGGCGCTGCGTGTCTGCGTGTGTGTCAGGCGCTGCGTGTCTGCGTGTGTGTCAGGCGCTGCGTGTCTGCGTGTGTGTCAGGCGCTGCGTGTCTGCGTGTGTGTCAGGCGCTGCGTGTCTGTCAGGCGCTGCGTGTCTGCGTGTGTGTCAGGCGCTGCGTGTCTGTCAGGCGCTGCGTGTCTGCGTGTGTGTCAGGCGCTGCGTGTGTGTCAGGCGCTGCGTGTCTGCGTGTGTGTCAGGCGCTGCGTGTCTGCGTGTGTGTCAGGCGCTGCGTGTCTGCGTGTGTGTCAGGCGCTGCGTGTGTGTCAGGCGCTGCGTGTGTGTCAGGCGCTGCGTGTGTGTCAGGCGCTGCGTGTGTGTGTGTGTGTCAGGCGCTGCGTGTCTGCGTGTGTGTCAGGCGCTGCGTGTCTGCGTGTGTGTCAGGCGCTGCGTGTCTGCGTGTTTGTGTGTCAGGTGCTGCGTGTGTGTGTCAGGTGCTGCGTGTGTGTGTGTCAGATGCTGCGTGTCTGCGTGTGTGTCAGGTGCTGCGTGTGAGTATGTCAGGTGCTGCGTGTGTCAGGAGCATGTGAGTGTCAGGTGCGTGTGTGTGTCAGGCGCTGCGTGTGTCAGGCGCTGCCTGTGCGTGTGCGTGTGTGTCAGGCGCTGCCTGTGCGTCAGGCGCTGCGTGTCTGTGTGTGTCAGGCGCTGCGTGTCTGTGTGTGTCAGGCGCTGCGTGTCTGTGTGTGTCAGGCGCTGCGTGTGTGTCAGGCGCTGCCTGTGCGTGTGTGCCAGGCGCTGCCTGTGCGTGTGTGCCAGGCGCTGCCTGTGCGTGTGTGTCAGGCGCCGCGCGTGTCAGGCGCCGCGTGTCTGTCAGGCTCCGCGTGTCTGTCAGGCGCCGCGTGTCTGTCAGGCGCCGCGTGTCTGTCTGGCGCCGCGTGTGCGTCAGGCGCCGCGTGTGCGTCAGGCGCCGCGTGTGCGTCAGGCGCCGCATGTCTATGTGCGTCAGGCGCCGCTTGTGAGTGTGTGCGTGTGTGTCAGGTCCGTGTGAGTGTCAGGTGCTGCGTCTGTGTGTGCGTGTGTCAGGTGCTGCGTGTGTGTCAGGTGCTGCGTGTGAGTGTGTGTGCGTGTGTCAGGTCCGTGTGAGTGTCAGGTGCTGTGTGTGTGTCAGGTGCTGTGTGTGTGCGTGTGTGTCAGGTGCTGTGTGTGTGTGTGTGTGTGTGTGTCAGGTGCTGTGTGTGTGCGTGTGTGTCAGGCGCTGCATATGCGTATGCGTGTCAGGCGTTGCATGTCTGTGTGTGTCTGGTGCTGCGTGTCTGGGGGGGGTGGCCGGACACACAGCAGAGAGGGGAGGGTGACCGGACACACGGCAGGGAGGGGAGGGGGTAGGGGGTGGCCAAACACAGCAGGAAGAGGGGGGAGTTGCCGAACACACAGCAGGGGAGGGGAGGGGATGGTGGCCAGACAAACAGCAGGGGAGGGGAGGGTAGGCCGGACACACAGCAGGTGAGGGGGGGGGTGGCTGGACACACAGCAGGGAGGGGGGGTAGGCAGGACACACAGCAGGGGAGGGGAGGGTGGCCGGAAAAACAGCAGGGAGGGGGGGGGTAGGCCGGACACACAGCAGGGGAGGGGGGGTGGCTGGACACACAGCAGGTGAGGGGGGGGCTGGACACACAGCAGGTGAGGGGGGGGGGGCTGGACACACAGCAGGTGAGGGGGGGGGCTGGACACACAGCAGGTGAGGGGGGGGGGCTGGGCACACAGCAGGTGAGGGGGGGGGGCTGGACACACAGCAGGTGAGGGGGGGGGGTGCTGGACACACAGCAGGTGAGGGGGGGGGGCTGGACACACAGCAGGTGAGGGGGGGGGGGCTGGACACACAGCAGGTGAGGGGGGGGGCTGGACACACAGCAGGTGATGGGGGGGCTGGACACACAGCAGGTGAGGGGGGGGCTGGACACGCAGCAGGTGAGGGGGGGGCTGGACACGCAGCAGGGGAGGGGGGGGTAGGCCGGACACACAGCAGGGGAGGGGAGGGTGGCCGGACACACAGCAGGGGAGGGGAGGGTGGCCAGACACACAGCAGGGGAGGGGAGGGTGGCCGGACAAACAGCAGGGAGGGGGGAGGGGTAGGCCGGACACACAGCAGGGGAGGAGGGGGGGGGGCTGGACACACAGCAGGTGAGGGGGGGGGGGGCTGTACACACAGCAGGTGAGGGGGGGTAGGCCGGACACACAGCAGGGAGGGGGGGGGGTAGGCCGCCGCGGACACACAGCAGGGGAGGGGAGGGTGGCCGGACAAACAGCAGGGAGGGGGGGGTAGGCCGGACACACAGCAGGTGAGGGGGGGGGTGGCTGGACACACAGCAGGTGAGGTGGGGGGTCTGGACACACAGCAGGGAGGGGTGGGGGTAGGCCGGACAAACAGCAGGGAGGGGGGGGTAGGCCGGACACACAGCAGGGAGGGGGGGGGGGCTGGACACACAGCAGGGGGGGGGTAGGCCGGACACACAGCAGGTGAGGGGGGGGGTGGCTGGACACACAGCAGGGAGGGGGGTAGGCCGGACACACAGCAGGTGAGGGGGGGGGGGGCTGGACACACAGCAGGTGAGGGGGGGGGCTGGACACACAGCAGGTGAGGGGGGGGGCTGGACACACAGCAGGTGAGGGGGGGTGGGGGTAGGCCGGACACACAGCAGGTGAGGGGGGGGGGTGGCTGGACACACAGCAGGGAGGGAAGGGGGTAGGGGGGTGGCCTTATTATAATAACCGTGTGGGGGAGGAGTCTGCGGCGGTGGGTGAATGAGATGTGGGGGCAGGCTGCTAAGGGTGCAGGGGAGGAGGGGAAGGGAGCCGGATGGATCTGAATGTGAGCCGCACGTAAGGGACCATACTGATCCTCCCCACCTCAGCCCGCTGGTGCTGCTGCTGCCTGACTTCTTCCGTGCAGCACAGCTGTCTTCTCCGGCTGCCGCTCCCGCACCCGCTTCAGGTGTGGGGGTACCACACCGCTCAGTAGGCAAGCGCTGTCAGTCAGGAGTCAGCGCTGCACCGGATGTCTCTTCTGGATGTCCTCTGACTTTCTCCTGCGGCGCAACTCCAGCTATTCCTCCCGCTGCGGCTCCCACTTCGGGTAAGGGGACCATATTGCTCAGTAGTGAGCACTTTCGGTAAGCCTGCGGCTGCTATGCCGCTACCCCTCTCCTCCACAGTCCTAATGGGTCGCTGCAGTCTGTAAGGGACCGCAGGTGCACACACCCAGGAACCGCTGGCTCTCCTCCCGCTGCCAGCAGCTACTTTTATAACCTCAGCCTGCACGAGACCCCTTCCCTCACTCACTCTCGCTCTCCTGGCGGCCACTGCGCAGCCGCAACAAATTGAAAAGCCTTATCTCTATAATGGGGCATATTTCTCTTAATTAAAAAAACCCTATAACTTTCTGAAAAACCACAACCCCAAAAGGCACTACACTGGGGCATACTCTATCTAGTAAAACAAACCCCAAGTCTTAATTCGTCCTCTATCCGGAGTTATGCCTTCCCAAAAAATATCTAATTCACTCTATAGGAAAACGGTGTCAAAAAGCCACAAAGGAAGTCACAGAAAAAAACTGACAGTTGGAACTTTAGGTTACTCCCAATTCCTCATTTTTTATTATTTTGCCCTGAAATTTGGCATGCAGCACCGGGTGACGATTCTACACGCCCATGCCAAATTTCAGCTCAGTACGTCCAATCAGTTTTGAGGTGTAGCCCCTCAAACACCATGCCCCCATCTCAGAAGTTCCCTATGGGAGAATTCCGTTTGTTCGATTCAGCCTTAATATAAGGGCACGACCGTGCCCTTATAATATCTATCTATCTATCTATCTATCTATCTATCTATCTATCTATCGTATGTGTGTGTATATATACACATCTATACATACATGCGCTAACACCTGGACATACACTGATGTACCCACACCTAATATCCATACATACACGCCCTGACACCTGGACATACACCAACATTCCCACACCTGCATCTATACATACACATGCTGACACCTGGACATACACCAACATACAAGCACCTGCATCTATATATACACGCGCTGACAAATGGACATACACCGACGTACCCACACTTGCATCTATACATACATGCACTGACATCTGGACATACAAGCACCTGCATCTATACATACACGCGCTGACACCTGAACCTACACTGACCTTCCCACACCTGCATCTATACATACACATTCTGACACCTGGACATACACAGACGTACCCACACCTGCATCTATACATACACGCGTTGACACCTGGACGTACACTGACGTACACACACCTACATCTATATATGCATGGATGCAAATGTGGGTACGTCTGTATACGTCCAGGTGTTAGCATGTGTATGTATAGATGTTAGGTGTGGGTACATCAGTGTATGTCCAGGTGTCAGCACATGTATGTATAGATTCACATGTGGGTAAACCGGTGTACGTCCACGTGTCAGCATGTGTAGGTATAGATGCAGGTGTGGGTACGTTGGTGTACGTTTAGGGGTCAGCGTGTTAATGTATAGATGTTGGTGTGTGTATGTCAGTGTACGTACAGATATAGGTGTGTGTGTGTATGTATGTATGTATGTATGTATGTATGTGTATAGAGGAAGGTGTGATACATACATATAACACATACATGATAGATACATACATATATCACACACACGATAGATAGATAGATAGATAGATAGATAGAACACATACATACAAGATAGATACATACATACATGATAGATACATATATATACACACACATACGATAGATAGATAGATATATCACAAACATATATGATTCATACATATATCACACACACATACATGATACATACATGAGAAAGACCTGGGATGGTGATGAGGCCAGGGCCCCCTGCTGATGTTGCGTTGAGGAAGGCAGTGTTCCAGGGCGGATGCCAGTCGGGGAGAGCGCCGCGCAGCCCGGGAAAAATACTGCTGAGGAGCTACATCTGGAAGAGCCCCTGGGAGGGAGAGTGCCACATGCACCATCCTGCGCGGCAGACTCTGCAGGCCTGCACATGGGAAGGGAGGTCTCTGGCCACACGTACTCACCCTTCTGCTGAAGCCCCGCTGCTGTCCCCATCAGCGCTCTCCAGCGGGGAGCGGGGCCAGGATGAACCTCAACCTGTGAGAACTATCTTCATGATCAAGAGATCTCATATGCAAGATAAGTATGTGTTGGGATAGGGCTGGGGAGGGCGGCTGCTCGGGCACACCCCCGTCAAGTTAAGGAGATTTAACTGAGGAAGCACAAGGGAACTCTCGTCTGGGGACAACAACTGCAGGGAGACCACATCTTTTCAGATGAACATGGGAGGGCGGAAGGCTGCCTAATACTGAAGCACCCTCAGACATTAAACCATATGCAACAACTATTGCAAGCATTCCTGGGGGAAGGTCTGCAGCAGACGGTGATGTCATCCAAGCAGTGGGCCAAAGTTGGCTGGAACCCTCATCTGTATATGAAAAGAGAAAAGGGGCATGCAGGGCATGGCGGCCTTTTGCGGCGCTTGGATAACCCCAAGTTTGCATTAAACACCCCCACCCTCCTTCGGTGTGGGGCTCATGTTGGCCATGCCCAAGCCCCTGAAGCATTCAAGCTGATTTCTTGCAGCAGCTGGGCACTGTAACAGCTTCAGAGCTGCTCTACAAGACAAGTAAAAGGGTGTGGGCCCTGCAGCACCACCTGTAGTTTGCATACACACATATATAGGACAGCATCTCTTATATGCCCCAGGGTCAATAAAATAGTATCCTTGTCTAGGCTATCCATCCCCTCAGATAAGGTATTTGTCCATGCCGCTACAGCACTACACACCCAGGCCGACGCAATTGCCGGTCTGAGTAAGGTACCTGAATGTGTATAAATGGACTTCAGGGTAATCTCCTGTTTGCGGTCAGCACACTCTTTGAGGGTAGCCGTATCCTGGGACGGGACGGCTATCTTCTTGGATAAGCGTGTTAATGCTTTGTCCACCCTAGGGGAGGATTCCCATCGTAACCTATCCGTTGATGGGAAAGGATACGCCATAAGAATCCTTTTGGAAATCTGCAGTCTTTTATCTGGAGATTCCCAAGCTTTTTCACATAACTCGTTCAGCTCGTGTGAGGGGGGAAAGGTTACCTCAGGCTTCTTTCCCTTGTACATATGTACCCTCTTGTCAGCGACAGGGGGTTCCTCTGTGATGTGCAAAACATCTTTTATTGCCATAATCATAAATCGAATGGATTTTGCCAATTTTGGCTGTAACTTTGCATCATCGTAATCGACACTGGAGTCAGAATCCGTGTCGGTATCTGTGTCAACAATCTGGGATAGTGGGCGCTTATGAGACCCTGACAGTCCCTGCAACATAGGATCAGGCATGGGTTGAAACCCTGACTGTCCCAAAGCTTCTGCCTTGTCTAATCTTTTGTGCAATGAGTTTACACTAGCATTTAAAACATTCCACATATCCATCCAATCAGCTGTCGGCGGAGACACCACATTCATTTGCTCCCGCTCCTCTCTAATATAGCCTTCTTCCTCAGACATGTCGACACACGTGTACCGACACACTTCACACACAGGGAATGCTTTTTCTGAAGACAGTTTCCCCACAAGGCCCTTTGGAGAGACAGAGAGAGAGTATGCCAGCACACCCCCCAGCGCTATATAACCCAGGAATAAAACAGTAACTTAATGTTTGCCCAGTAGTGCTGCTGTATGTAATTTGCGAATTATGTGCCCCCCCCCCCCTCTTTTCAACCCTCTTGTCTAACGTGGTATAAGCAGGGTAGAGTCCGGGGAGCTTCCTCTCAGCGGTGCTGTGGAGAAAAAATGGCGCTGGTGAGTGCTGAGGGAGAAGCCCCGCCCCCTCGGAGGCGGGCTTCTGTCCCGCTTAAACTGTAAAATTGGTGGGGGCTTATACATATATAAAGTGCCCAGCTGTATATATGTTATATTTTTGCGAAAGAGGTTTATATTGCTGCCCAGGGCGCCCCCCCTGCGCCCTGCACCCTTACAGTGACCGGTGTATGTGAGGTGTATGGGAGCAAAGGCGCACAGCTGCAGTGCTGTGCGTTACCTCAGTGAAGATCATGAAGTCTTCTGCCGCCTCTGAAGTCTTCTTTTCTTCTCATACTCACCCGGCTTCTATCTTCCGGCTCTGCGAGGGGGACGGCGGCGCGGCTCTGGGACGGACGGCGAGGGTGAGATCCTGAGTACCAATCCCACTGGAGCTAATGGTGTCCAGTAGCCTAAGAAGCAGGACCTTGCAACTCAGAGAGTAGGGCTGCTTCTCTCCCCTCAGTCCCTCGATGAGGGCGTCTGTTGCCAGCAGTGCTCCCTGAAAATTAAAAACCTAACAAAATACTTTCTGTCAGAAAGCTCAGGAGAGCTCCTGAAAAGCACCCAGTCTCCACTGGGTACAGTATCAAACTGAGGTCTGGAGGAGGGGCATAGAGGGAGGAGCCAGTGCACACCCAGAACTAAAGTCTTTCTTAAAGTGCCCATGTCTCCTGCGGAGCCCGTCTATCCCCATGGTCCTTACGGAGTCCCCAGCATCCTCTAGGACGTTAGAGAAAATAGGATTTTAATACCTACCGGTAAATCCTTTTCTCTTAGTCCGTAGAGGATGCTGGGCACCCGTCCCAGTGCGTACTGTGTCTGCAGTTATTAAATGGCCCTTAACTCCAGAACATTTATGTGGAGATGAAAACATCCAAGGAAGACTTGACCATCTTCCTTGGATGTTTTCCCCCTGTGTGACTGCTCTCCAGCCTCAGAGGGTTGCATCCGTGGTCCCTAGGATCCCGTCCTGGATCCCGAACCATCGCCCCTCTAGGTGGTGAGAACTATGCAGCCACCAATGGAGTGAGATTCTGGTCTTGGAAGACAGGATTATCCTCCGGTGCATGTGTAGGTGGGATCCGGACCACTTGTCCAACAGGTCCCACTGGAACACTCTGGCATGGAACCTGCCAAACTGAATGGCCTCGTAGGCCGCAACCATCTTCCCCAGCAACTGAATGCATTGATGGATTAACACTCTTGCTGGTTTCAGAATTTGTTTGACCAGACTCTGGATCTCCAGAGCCTTTCCACTAGAAGAAAACCTCTTCTGTGTCCAGTATCACTCCCAAAAACAACAACCGCGTCATTGGGACCAACTGCGATTTTGGCAAGTTTAGGAGCCAACCATGTTGTTGAAGAACTGTCAGGGAGAGTAGATGTTTTGCACCAACTGGTCCCTGGATCTCGCCTTTATCAGGAGATCATCCAAGTACGGGATAATTGTGACTCCTTGCTTGCGAAGGAGAACCATCATTTCCGCCATCACCCTGGTGAAAATCCTCGGAGCCGTGGACAGACCAAACGGCAACGTCTGAAATTGGTAATGACAATCCTGAATTGCAAACCTCAGGTAGCTTGATGCAGTGGCTAAATGGGAACATATAAGTAGGCATCCTTTATGTCTACCAAAACCATGAAATCTCCTTTATCCCCCGGACTGGAGATCACTACCCTGAGAGATTCCATCTTGAAATTGAATTTCTTTAGGTAGAAATTAAGGGATTTCAGATTTAAGATTGGTCTGACTGAGCCGTCCGGCTTCGGGACCACGAAGAGGCTTGAATAAAAACCTTCTCCCTGCTGACTAAGGCTGATTTGAACAATCGGTGAGGGGGAACGTCTTAAAACCCCAGTTTGTACCTTTGGGACACTATTTGTAAAGCCCACGAGTCCAGGTCCGAATGAATCCAGAACTGACTGAAGAGTTTTAGACGTGCCCCCCACTGGTGCGGGCTCCTGCAAGAGAGCCCCAGCGTCATGCAGTGGATTTGGCAAAAGCAGAGGACGATCTCTGCTCCTGCGATCTTGAAGAGGCTACAGACCTCTTCCCTCTTTTCCTTCCTCTACCTGCAAAGAAAGGGGAATCTTAACTTCTTGCATATCTATTGGGCCGAAATGACTGCGTCAGATAATGATGCGTCTTCATCCGTTGAGAGGGAACATAGGGCAAGAAGGATGACTTACCTGCGGGAGCTGCCGAGATCAAATTAACTAGGCCGTCACCAAACAAGGCTTCACCTTCATAGGGAAGAGACTCCCTTTCTTCTTGGAGTCAGCATCAGCATTCCCTTGGTGAATCCACAATGCCCTCCTATCCGAGACTGCCATGAAATTGGCCCGTGAGCACTTGTGCCCGGTGCAGGATTTTTAAATATGTGTAGTTTACTGTATGCAAGGGTTTAAAACCTTTTAGGAACTGAGATCTAAGGTGTATTACATGTAGTTTAAAAAAAACAAAAAAGGTTTATTTTATGGCAGTAGTTTCCAAACTGGGGTTCTTGCACTGGTAGCATAGTTTGGTGGTCCAGGACCAATTAAAATTATTTATACTTTATTAAATTGGCAAAACCATTCCCTCACAACATAACTGAACCTGAGGATGACATGCTATAAACACAATTTACTTAATTTTATATTTTTTTCTGAATTTCTCAATAAAAAAAACTTTGGCCTAGGGGTGCCGTGAAACAAATTGTGATACTCTAGGGCAGGGGTGTCAAACCCATGGGCCGCATGCCGCCCCCAATGCATCCTTTTGTGGCCCACAGGCCGGGGTCCGACAGGGGTCCTTTTGTGGCCCGATCACCTTGCTTAGAGCGAGGGCAGGAGAGTGCAGCCAGAGTCTTTGCTTTCTATGTGCGGCACCATCTTCCCGAAGAGATCACCGGGAAGATAGTGCCCCTTCCACTGGCTACAGCACAGGTATACTGGGGTGGGGTAGCAAACTGGGGGCCCCAATGGGCCCCTCCAGCAGTCCCTCTACCAAAACACGTCTTTTGGTGGTTTTGCGGTGTTGTTATAACTACATGGTGACGATACTGTAGCACAGAGATTTTCAACCATTTACAACTCACGTCACACAGAACAAGATTTAAATATTGACAAGGCACACTGAAATATAATGGTGATGCATGGTGCAGTATCGTGTCCTAGGATGTCATGTCGCAGCTTCTCCATAGGTAACGCCTGAACAGGCCCGGTGACAGGGGGGACAAAGGGGACACTTGTTCAGGGCTCCAAGTATTAAGAACAGAAATAATGGGGCCACAGTGCCAATATTGCTTTTTAAAGTGTATCCACCAACTGCTCAATTTAAGAAGGAAAACAATTAACAGGCCAACTAAATCCTCCCCCCTCCTTTTACCCCATCACTTTGTCCAGTCCCTGTGGTCCATACTGTATTGCCATTATTATGCATGTTGCTGTGCTGGCCCTTTTCTGAATGTCCCTGCCACCGCCACCGAAGAGCTGGATAGCCCAGTATGAAAACCACCTGCCGGCCTAACTGACGGTCCGAGTCAAAGGCTCCATTTTTTTTTAAAGATCCCTCTGCCAAGTTAAGGGGGGGTTGAGGGGGCCCCAGAGATATCAGTGTACTGGGCCCCGAGATTTCTGTTGCTGGCCCTGACCCTCAGGGGCGTATCTACCCCTTGGCCAGGATGGCACTTGCCAGGGGCACCATCCAGCTGTGCCAACCGTGGCTAAGGGATAGAGTTCTGCAGTCTCGAAAGGGCGCTATGGCAATCAGCGTGGGACTGACCAATTAGACGGTGAGGGAAGGATACTGAAATTGTCCCAACCCTGTTACAGTTTGAAACGCCCCTCAACTGCTGTCCACTGCTTCACTCCTAGCTCTGCCCCTTTGAAATTATTAATCCCTACCCCCTGGTAGGCGGAGTTCTCCAGGCCCATACTCAGGAGTCACCACTGCTGTACATTATGTGCCGGTTGTAGAGGCAGAGCGGGGAACATCAGAGAACGCCACAAATTACACAGTGGGCAAGGAGATGGCTGGAGACAGCTGCACAGCCATGCCTTGCAAGTTCGAGAGAGCTGTTGAATTTCAGCACTTCAAGTCAGAGCCTGCCCCCTGCTGCCCAAGCAGTCCGTGACAGTTAGTGTCGAGGAGGGGGGGATTTGTGCATGTGTGCTATCAGTGTGTGTGGGGGGGGGTGGAGGATGTGTGTGACTGTGAGGGAGCTGTCAGTGTCAGTGGGGAGAGGAGCAGGAGGGAGTTGTCAGTGTGTGGAAGTGATGAGAGTTGTCAGTACTGGGGAAATGTGTGTGTGTGTGTGTGTGTGTGTGTGTACTAGATTTAGGAGTGTGTGTTTGTGAGAGGTTTCAGTTGGGGAATTAGAGTTCATACAGTAATTAAATGTTTTCATATTGAGAACTACATCTCCCAGCATATACAGTGTGCTGGGGATGCTAACAAGCTTTATTTAAAAGTTTAAAAAACATTGCTTTTATGACTGCAATGGTTAAAAAGGGAGAGCTATAAATCAATTTATCAGTGAATGATCGCAGTTTGAGCTGTTACATTTTACTGAACCACCTATCCCTCCACACTCACTACCTGTCCTCAGGATACATTTACCATCCCGGCAGACGGTATACCGGCGGTCATTTGACCGATGTTGGAATCCTGACACCACTTGGGAGACTGGTGCCGGCACACAGACAGCCAACATCCCGAAGGCGAGTATTGGAGGGAGGGTTAGGACCGGGGGAGGGGGTGTTAGGGAAGGCACTAGGAGGTGGGGGGGGGGTTAGTCCTAGCTGCCACCCCCTGAGGGTTAGCCCTATCCGCCACCCCCCCCAGAGGGTTAGGATTAGGATTAGGTATCATGTGACTGCTGGAATCCCGAGCGCCGGATGCCATACCCAACCCCCTTTACTTTTTCAGGCATTTCTATCTCTCCTCTCTCTCTGGTGTTCCGATTGCCCACTTTCCCTTGTGCTTTTCTCTCTCTCTCTCTCTCCTTTGTTTAGAGCATCAGTTTCTGTAGTCCACTTTATCCTTATTTTCTCTAACGTCCTAAGTGGATGCTGGGGACTCCGTAAGGACCATGGGGAATAGCGGCTCCGCAGGAGACTGGGCACATCTAAAGAAAGCTTTAGGACTAGCTGGTGTGCACTGGCTCCTCCCCCTATGACCCTCCTCCAAGCCTCAGTTAGATTTCTGTGCCCGACGAGAAGGGTGCACACTAGGGGCTCTCCTGAGCTTCTTAGTGAAAGTTTTAGTTTAGGTTTGTTATTTTCAGTGAGACCTGCTGGCAACAGGCTCACTGCATCGAGGGACTAAGGGGAGAAGAAGCGAATTCACCTGCGTGCAGAGTGGATTGGGCTTCTTGGCTACTGGACATTAGCTCCAGAGGGACGATCACAGGTTCAGCCTGGATGGGTCCCGGAGCCGCGCCGCCGGCCCCCTTACAGAGCCAGAAGAGCGAAGAGGTCCGGAAAAATCGGCGGCAGAAGACGTTCCTGTCTTCAATAAGGTAGCGCACAGCACTGCAGCTGTGCGCCATTGCTCTCAGCACACTTCATACTCCGGTCACTGAGGGTGCAGGGCGCTGGGGGGGGGCGCCCTGAGACGCAATAAAACACGACAGAAATACCTTACATGGCAAAAAATACATCACATATAGCTCCTGGGCTATATGGATGCATTTAACCCCTGCCAAAATATACAAAAAACCGGGAGATAAGGCCGCCGGAAAGGGGGCGGAGCCTATCTCCTCAGCACACTGGCGCCATTTTCCCTCACAGCTCAGTTGGAGGGAAGCTCCCCTGGCTCTCCCCTGCAGTCACTACACTACAGAAAGGGTTAAAAAAAGAGAGGGGGGCACTAATTAGGCGCAGTATTAAAACATACAGCAGCTATAAGGGGAAAAACACTTATATAAGGTTATCCCTGTATATATATAGCGCTCTGGTGTGTGCTGGCATACTCTCCCTCTGTCTCCCCAAAGGGCTAGTGGGGTCCTGTCCTCTATCAGAGCATTCCCTGTGTGTGTGCTGTGTGTCGGTACGTTTGTGTCGACATATATGAGGAGAAAAATGATGTAGAGACGGAGCAGAGTGTCTGTAACAGTGATGTCACCCCCTAGGGGGTAGACACCTGAGTGGATGTACTGTTGAAAATTACGTGACAGTGTCAGCTCTATATAAAAACAGTGGTTGACATGAGACAGCCGGCTACTCAGCTTGTGCCTGTCCAGACGTCTCATAGGCCGTCAGGGGCTCTAAAGCGGCCGTTACCTCAGATGGCAGATACAGACGCCGACACGGATACTGACTCCTGTGTCGACGGTGAAGAGACAACCGTGATTTCCAGTAGGGCCACACGTTACATGATTGATACAATGGAAAATGTTTTTATACATTTCTGATAATACGAGTACCACCAAAAAGGGGTATTATGTTCGGTGGGTGAAAAACTACCAGTAGTTTTCCTTAATCTGAATAATAAAATGAGGTGTGTGTTGATGCGTCGGTTTCCCCCCGTTAACACTTGATAATTTCTTAAAAAGTATTGGCTGCATACCCTTTCCCGCCAGAGGTTAGGGTGCGTTGGGAAACACCCCCTAAGGGGGATAAGGCGCTCACACGCTTGTAAGAACAAGGGCTCTACCCTCTCATGAGATGGCCGCCCTTAAGGATCCTGCTGATAGAAAGCAGGAGGGTATCCAAAAATGTATTTACACACATACTGGTGTTATACTGCGACCAGCTATCGCCTCAGCCTGGAGGTGCAGTGCTGGGTTGGCATGGTCGGATTCCCTGACTGGAAATATTGATATCCTAGATAAGGATAGTATATTATTGCCTATAGAGCATTTAAAAGATGCATTTCTATATATGCATGATGCACAGCGGAATAATTGCCGACTGGCATCAAGTATAAGTGCGTTGTCCAATTCTACCAGTAAAATGGTCAGGTGATGCGGATTCCAAACGGCATTTGGAAGTATTGCCTTTGAAAGGGGACATTTGGGGTCGGTCCTTTAGACCTGGTGGCCACGGCAACAGCTGGGAAATCCACGTTTGTACCCCAGGTCGCCTCTCAAAATAAGACGCCGTATTATCAGGCGCAGTCCTTTGTTGGCAAGCGGACAAAAGGTTCCTCTTTTCTGCTCGTGACAGACGGAGAGGAAAAAGGCTGCAGAGATCAGCCAGTTCCCTGGAACAGAAACCCTTTCCCGCCTCTGCCAAGCCCTCAGTATGACGCTAGGGCTATACAAGCTCAGGCACGGTGGGGGCCCATTCTCAATGAATTTCAGTGCGCAGTGGGCTCACTCGCAAGTAGACCACTGGATCCTTCAGGTAATATCTCAGGGGTACATATTGGAATTCGAGACGTCTCCCCCTCGCCGTTTCCAAAAGTTGGCTTTACCGATGTCTCCCTCTGACAGGGAGGCAGTTTTGGAAGCCATTCACAAGCTGTATTCCCAGCAGGTGATAATCAAGGTACCCCTCCTGCAACAGGGAACGGGGTATTATTCCACACTATTGTGGTACCGAAGCCAGACGGCTCGGTGAGACCGATTCTAAATCTAAAATCTAAAATTTTTGAACACTTACATACAGAGGTTCAAATTCAAGATTGAGTCACTCAGAGTAGTGATTGCGAACCTGGAAGAAGGGGACTACATGATGTCTCGGGACATCAAGGATGCTTACCTTCATGTCAAAATTTACCCTTCTCACCAAGGGTACCTCAGGTTATGGTACAGAACTGTCACTATCAGTTCAGATGCTGCCGTAGGGATGGTCCACGGCACCCCGGGTCTTTACCAAGGTAATGGACGAAATGATATCCCTTCGAAGGAAGGGAATTTTAGTTATCCCTTACTTGGACGATTCCCTGATAAGGGTAAGATCCAGGGAACAGTTGGAGGTCGGTGTAGCACTATCTCAGGTAGTGTTGCGGCAGCACGATTGGATTCTCAATATTCCAAAATCGCAGCTGGTTCCGACGACTTGTCTTCTGTTTCCTAGGGATGATCCTGGACACAGTCCAGAAAAAAGGTGTTTCTCCCGGAAGAGAAAGCCAGGGAGTTATCCGAGCTAATCAGGAACCTCCTAAAACCGAACCAAGTCTCAGTGCATCAATGCACAAGGGTTCTGGGAAAAAATGATGGCTTCATACGAAGCAATCCCATTCGTTAGATTCCACGCAAGAACTTTCCAGTGGAACCTACTGGACAAATGGTCCGGGTCGCATTTTCAGATGCATCAGCGGATAACCCTGTCACCAAGGACAAGGGTATCCATCCTGTGGTGGTTGCAGAGTGCTCATCTTCTAGAGGGCCGCAGATTCGGCATTCAGGACTGGGTCCTGGTGACCACGGATGCCAGCCTGCGAGGCTGGGGAGCAGTCACACAGGGAAGGAATATCCAGGGCTTAGGGTCAAGCCGGGATACATCACTTCACATAAATATCCTGAAGCTAAGGGCCATTTACAATGCTCTAAGCTTAGCAAGACCTCTGCTTCAAGGTCAGCCGGTGTTGATCCAGTCGGACAACATCATGGCAGTCACCCACGTAAACAGACAGGGTGGCACAAGAAGCAGGAGGGCAATGGCAGAAGCTGCAAGGATTCTTCGCTGGGCGGAAAATCATGTGATAGCACTGTCAATAGTATTCATTCCGGGAGTGGACAACTGGGAAGCAGACTTCCTCAGCACGACCTCCTCCCGGGAGAGTGGGGACTTCACCCAGAAGTCGTCCACATGATTAAAAAACTCGACAGGTATTGCGCCAGGTCAAGAGACCCTCAGGCAATAGTTGTAGACGCTCTGGTAACACCGTGGGTGTACCAGTCAGTATATGTGTTCCCTCCTCTGCCTCTCATACCCAAGGTACTGAGATTGATAAGATGGAGAGGAGAAAGCACTATATTCGTGGCTCCGGATTGGCCAAGAAGGACTTGGTAACCGGAACTTCAAGAGATGCTCACGGAGGATCCGTGGCCTCTACCTCTAAGAAGGGACCTGCTCCAGCAAGGACCCTGTCTGTTCCAAGACTTACAGCGGCTGCGTTTGACGGCATGGCGGTTGAACACCGGATCCTGAAGGAAAAAAGGCATTCCGGATGAAGTCATCCCTATCCTGATCAATAGCCAGGAAGGATGTAACCGCAAAAAACATTATCACCGCAATTGGCGAAAATATGTTGCGTAGTGCGAGGCCAGTAAGGCCCGACGGAGGAAATTCAAATGGGTCGATTCCTACATTTCCTGCATACAGGAGTGTTTATGGGCCTGAAATTGGGGTCCATTAAGGTTCAGATTTCGGCCCTGTCAATTTTCTTCCAAAAAAGAACTAGCTTCAGTCCCTGAAGTTTAGACGTTTGTAAAAGGGGTACTGCATATACAGCCTCCTTTTGTGCCTCCAGTGGCAATTTGGGATCTCAATGTAGTTTGGGTTCCAAAAGTCACATTGGTTTGAACCACTTAAATCTGTGGAGTTAAAATATCTCACATGGAAAGTGGTCATGCTGTTGGCCCTGGCCTCGGCCAGGCGCGTGTCAGAATTGGCGGCTTTATCCTGTGAAAGCCCTTATCTGATTTTCCATTCGGACAGGGCGGAATTGAGGACTCGTCCTCAGTTTCTCCCTAAGGTGGTTCCAGCGTTTTCACCTGAACCAACCTATTGTGGTGCCTGCGGCTACTAGGGACTTGGAGGAATCCAGGTTGCTGGATGTTGTCAGGGCCCTGAAAAAGATGTTTCCAGGATGGCTGGAGTCAGGAAATCTGACTCGCTGTTTATCCTGTATGCACCCAACATGCTGGGTGTTTCTGCTTCTAAGCAGACTATTGCTCGTTGGATTGTAGTGCAATTCAGCTTGCACATTCTGTGGCAGGCCTGCCACAGCTAAAATCTGTAAAAGCCCGTTCCACAAGGAAAGTGGGCTCATCTTGGGCGGCTGCCCGAGGGGTCTCGGCTTTACAACTTTGCCGAGCAGCTACTTGGTCAGGGGCAAACACGTTTGCTAAATTCTACAAATTTGATACCCTGGCTGAGGAGGACCTGGAGTTCTCTCATTCGGTGCTGCAGAGTCATCCGCACTCTCCCGCCCGTTTGGGAGCTTTGGTATAATCCCCATGGTCCTTACGGAGTCCCCAGCATCCACTTAGGACGTTATAGAAAATAAGAATTTACTTACCGATAATTCTATTTCTCATAGTCCGTAGTGGATGCTGGGCGCCCATCCCAAGTGCGGATTGTCTGCAATACTTGTACATAGTTATTGTTACAAAAATCGGGTTATTATTGTTGGGAGCCATCTTTTCAGAGGCTCCTCTGTTATCATACTGTTAACTGGGTTCAGATCACAAGTTATACGGTGTGATCGGTGTGGCTGGTATGAGTCTTACCCGGGATTCAAAATCCTTCCTTATTGTGTACGCTCGTCCGGGCACAGTATCCTAACTGAGGCTTGGAGGAGGGTCATAGGGGGAGGAGCCAGTGCACACCAGCTAGTCCTAAAGCTTTCTTTAGATGTGCCCAGTCTCCTGCGGAGCCGCTATTCCCCATGGTCCTTACGGAGTCCCCAGCATCCACTACGGACTATGAGAAATAGAATTATCGGTAAGTAAATTCTTATTTTTTCCAGTGTTTCACTATCTCACTGATGTAATGAGGATGTATGGTCTAGAGGGATCAGTAATGCATTGTACTGTATAGAGGCGTCAGGGATGTAGCGTAGGGTATAGAGGCGTCAGGGATGTAGCGTAGGTTATAGAGGCATCAGGAATGTAGCGTAGGGAATAGAGGCATCAGGGATGTAGCGTAGGGTATAGAGGCGTCAGGGATGTAGCATAGGGAATAGAGGCGTCAGGGATGTAGCGTAGGGAATAGAGGCGTCTGGGATTTAGCTTAGGGAATATAGGCATCAGGGATGTACTAGCAGGTATATAGAGGTCAGTGTACTGTATAGAGGGTAGAGATGAGCGGGTTCGGTTCCTCAGAATCCGAACCCGCCCGAACTTCAGGTTTTTTTACACGGGGCCGAGCGACTCGGATCTTCCCGCCTTGCTCGGTTAACCCGAGCGCGCCCGAACGTCATCATTGAGATTGATAGGGAGAGGACGTGGCTGGCGTCCTCTCCGTTTAGACTAGAGTACTAGAGAGAGACACAAATTTTGGGGAGCATATTATTAGGAGGAGTACTACTTGCTGCTGATAGTGTGACCAGTGACCACCAGTTTAATTAATCCGTTCTCTGCCTGAAAAAAACCGATACACAGTGTGACACAGTCACATACCATATCTGTGCTCAGCCCAGTGTGCTGCATTATATGTAATACTGTATATCATTATCTGACTGTGCTGAGTGCTCACTGCTCACACAGCTTAATTGTGGGGGAGACTGGGGAGCAGTTATAGCAGGAGTACATATTTTAAGTACAGTGCACACTTTTGCTGCCAGAGTGCCACTGCCAGTGTGACTGACCAGTGACCACTGACCACCAGTATTGTGATTGTCTGCTGACCACCAGTATATTGTGATTGTCAGCCTGAAAAAGTTAAACACTCGTCGTGTGGTGTTTTTATAAACACATTCTGCAGACAGTGTCCAGCAGGTCCGTCATTACATAATATATACCTGTCCGGCTGCAGTACTAGTGTGATATATACTGTATATATATATATATATATATATTAATTTTATCTCATTATCATCCAGTCTATATTAGCAGCAGACACAGTACGGTAGTCCACGGCTGTAGCTACCTCTGTGTCGGCAGTCGCTCGTCCATCCATAATTGTATACCACCTACCCGTGGTTTTTTTTTTTCTATCTTCTTGATACTAGTAGCTTACTTTAGGAGTCTGCAGTGCTGAGTCTGACAGACAGTGTCCAGCAGGTCCGTCATTACATAATATATACCTGTCCGGCTGCAGTACTAGTGTGATATATAATATATATATATTTTAATTTTATCTCATTATCATCCAGTCTATATTAGCAGCAGACACAGTACGATAGTCCACGGCTGTAGCTACCTCTGTGTCGGCAGTCGCTCGTCCATCCATAATTGTATACCACCTACCCGTGGTTTTTTTTTTTTCTATCTTCTTGATACTAGTAGCTTACTTTAGGAGTCTGCAGTGCTGACAGACAGTGTCCAGCAGGTCCGTCATTACATAATATATACCTGTCCGGCTGCAGTACTAGTGTGATATATATATATATTTTAATTTTATCTCATTATCATCCAGTCTATATTAGCAGCAGACACAGTACGGTAGTCCACGGCTGTAGCTACCTCTGTGTCGGCAGTCGCTCGTCCATCCATAATTGTATACCACCTACCCGTGGTTTTTTTTTTTTCTATCTTCTTGAAACTAGTAGCTTACTTTAGGAGTCTGCAGTGCTGACAGACAGTGTCCAGCAGGTCCGTCATTACATAATATATACCTGTCCGGCTGCAGTACTAGTGTGATATATATATATATTTTAATTTTATCTCATTATCATCCAGTCTATATTAGCAGCAGACACAGTACGGTAGTCCACGGCTGTAGTTACCTCTGTGTCGGCAGTCGCTCGTCCATCCATAATTGTATACCACCTACCCGTGGTTTTTTTTTTCTATCTTCTTGATACTAGTAGCTTACTTTAGGAGTCTGCAGTGCTGACAGACAGTGTCCAGCAGGTCCGTCATTACATAATATATACCTGTCCGGCTGCAGTACTAGTGTGATATATATATATATATTTTAATTTTATCTCATTATCATCCAGTCTATATTAGCAGCAGACACAGTACGGTAGTCCACGGCTGTAGCTACCTCTGTGTCGGCAGTCGCTCGTCATCCATAAGTATACTAGTATCCATCCATCTCCATTGTTTACCTGAGGTGCCTTTTAGTTGTGCCTATTAAAATTTGGAGAACAAAAATGTTGAGGTTCCAAAAATAGGGAAAGATCAAGATCGACTTCCACCTCGTGCTGAAGCTGCCGCCACTAGTCATGGCCGAGACGATGAAATGCCAGCAACGTTGTCTGCCAAGGCCGATGCCCAATGTCATAGTACAGAGCATGTAAAATCCAAAACACCAAATATCAGTAAAAAAAGGACTCAAAAATCTAAAATAAAATTGTCGGAGGAGAAGCGTAAACTTGCCAATATGCCATTTACCACACGGAGTGGCAAGGAACGGCTGAGGCCCTGGCCTATGTTCATGGCTAGTGGTTCAGCTTCACATGAGGATGGAAGCACTCAGCCTCTCGCTAGAAAAATGAAAAGACTCAAGCTGGCAAAAGCACAGCAAAGAACTGTGCGTTCTTCGAAATCCCAAATCCACAAGGAGAGTCCAATTGTGTCGGTTGCGATGCCTGACCTTCCCAACACTGGACGTGAAGAGCATGCGCCTTCCACCATTTGCACGCCCCCTGCAAGTGCTGGAAGGAGCACCCGCAGTCCAGTTCCTGATAGTCAGATTGAAGATGTCAGTGTTGAAGTACACCAGGATGAGGAGGATATGGGTGTTGCTGGCGCTGGGGAGGAAATTGACCAGGAGGATTCTGATGGTGAGGTGGTTTGTTTAAGTCAGGCACCCGGGGAGACACCTGTTGTCCGTGGGAGGAATATGGCCATTGACATGCCTGGTGAAAATACCAAAAAAATCAGCTCTTCGGTGTGGAGGTATTTCAACACAAATGCGGACAACAGGTGTCAAGCCGTGTGTTGCCTTTGTCAAGCTGTAATAAGTAGGGGTAAGGACGTTAACCACCTCGGAACATCCTCCCTTATACGTCACCTGCAGCGCATTCATAATAAGTCAGTTACAAGTTCAAAAACTTTGGGCGACAGCGGAAGCAGTCCACTGACCAGTAAATCCCTTCCTCTTGTAACCAAGCTCACGCAAACCACCCCACCAACTCCCTCAGTGTCAATTTCCTCCTTCCCCAGGAATGCCAATAGTCCTGCAGGCCATGTCACTGGCAATTCTGACGAGTCCTCTCCTGCCTGGGATTCCTCCGATGCATCCTTGCGTGTAACGCCTACTGCTGCTGGCGCTGCTGTTGTTGCTGCTGGGAGTCGATGGTCATCCCAGAGGGGAAGTCGTAAGCCCACTTTTACTACTTCCACCAAGCAATTGACTGTCCAACAGTCCTTTGCGAGGAAGATGAAATATCACAGCAGTCATCCTGTTGCAAAGCGGATAACTGAGGCCTTGACAACTATGTTGGTGTTAGACGTGCGTCCGGTATCCGCAGTTAGTTCACAGGGAACTAGACAATTTCTTGAGGTAGTGTGCCCCCGTTACCAAATACCATCTAGGTTCCACTTCTCTAGGCAGGCGATACCGAGAATGTACACGGACGTCAGAAAAAGACTCACCAGTGTCCTAAAAAATGCAGCTGTACCCAATGTCCACTTAACCACGGACATGTGGACAAGTGGAGCAGGGCAGGGTCAGGACTATATGACTGTGACAGCCCACTGGGTAGATGTATGGACTCCCGCCGCAAGAACAGCAGCGGCGGCACCAGTAGCAGCATCTCGCAAACGCCAACTCTTTCCTAGGCAGGCTACGCTTTGTATCACCGGTTTCCAGAATACGCACACAGCTGAAAACCTCTTACGGCAACTGAGGAAGATCATCGCGGAAGGGCTTACCCCAATTGGACTCTCCTGTGGATTTGTGGCATCGGACAACGCCAGCAATATTGTGTGTGCATTAAATATGGGCAAATTCCAGCACGTCCCATGTTTTGCACATACCTTGAATTTGGTGGTGCAGAATTATTTAAAAAACGAGAGGGGCGTGCAAGAGATGCTGTCGGTGGCCAGAAGAATTGCGGGACACTTTCGGCGTACAGGCACCACGTACAGAAGACTGGAGCAACACCAAAAACGCCTGAACCTGCCCTGCCATCATCTGAAGCAAGAAGTGGTAACGAGGTGGAATTCAACCCTATATATGCTTCAGAGGTTGGAGGAGCAGCAAAAGGCCATTCAAGCCTATACAATTGAGCACGATATAGGAGGTGGAATGCACCTGTCTCAAGCGCAGTGGAGAATGATTTCAACGTTGTGCAAGGTTCTGCTGCCCTTTGAACTTGCCACACGTGAAGTCAGTTCAGACACTGCCAGCCTGAGTCAGGTCATTCCCCTCATCAGGCTTTTGCAGAAGAAGCTGGAGACATTGAAGGAGGAGCTAACACAGAGCGATTCCGCTAGGCATGTGGGACTTGTGGATGGAGCCCTTAATTCGCTTAACAAGGATTCACGGGTGGTCAATCCGTTGAAATCAGAGCACTACATTTTGGCCACCATGCTCGATCCTAGATTTAAAACCTACCTTGGATCTCTCTTTCCGGCACACACAAGTCTGCTGGGGTTCAAAGACCTGCTGGTGAGAAAATTGTCAAGTCAAGCGGAACGCGACCTGTCAACATCTCCTCCTTCACATTCTCCCGCAACTGGGGGTGCGAGGAAAAGGCTCAGAATTCCGAGCCCATCCGCTGGCGGTGATGCAGGGCAGTCTGGAGCGACTGCTGATGCTGACATCTGGTCCGGACTGAAGGACCTGACAACGATTACGGAGTCGGACATGTCGTCTACTGGCACTGCATATGATTCTCTCCCCATTGAAAGAATGGTGGAGGATTATATGAGTGACCGCATCCAAGTAGGCACGTCAGACAGTCCGTACTTATACTGGCAGGAAAAAGAGGCAATTTGGAGGCCCTTGCACAAACTGGCTTTATTCTACCTAAGTTGCCCTCCCACAAGTGTGTACTCCGAAAGAGTGTTTAGTGCCGCCGCTCACCTTGTCAGCAATCGGCGTACGAGGTTACTTCCAGAAAATGTGGAGAAGATGATGTTCATTAAAATGAATTATAATCAATTCCTCCGTGGAGACATTGACCAGCAGCAATTGCCTCCACAAAGTACACAGGGAGCTGAGATGGTGGATTCCAGTGGGGACGAATTGATAATCTGTGAGGAGGGGGATGTACACGGTGATATATCGGAGGATGATGATGAGGTGGACATCTTGCCTCTGTAGAGCCAGTTTGTGCAAGGAGAGATTAATTGCTTCTTTTTTGGTGGGGGTCCAAACCAACCCGTCATTTCAGTCACAGTCGTGTGGCAGACCCTGTCACTGAAATGATGGGTTGGTTAAAGTGTGCATGTCCTGTTTATACAACATAAGGGTGGGTGGGAGGGCCCAAGGACAATTCCATCTTGCACCTCTTTTTTCTTTCATTTTTCTTTGCGTCATGTGCTGTTTGGGGAGTATTTTTTTGAAGGGTGATAGGGTATGTTAACCTATTCAGGTCTGATTATGAACTCTCTTCAGTCATCAGTCAGAATGCTGTTCCCCTTAGCAACCGGTTGGAGATCAGTGAATGAATAGATGACACAGGATCATTGTGTAACCTAAGCAGTTCATAGTTGATCTGTCTTAGGGGCCATCATGGCTTTATTTTATAGCAAAAGAACAAAGGATTCATGTGTGCCAATACATTTAGCCAATCAAAATACACCATGTATGTCTTGAAAACTGAAACACGTCATTTGTCAAATAAGATTACAATTTGCAATTAAAATATATTTATTGCTTTGCGATTATCAGCTTTCCCGGAACATCCTTTCTGGAGGTCAGGACAGGTCAAAATCCTCCCCGATGTTCAGAACTTTTGGCGATATGCTTGACTGGCCTTGGATACATCTGGCGTTATAACAATGAGTAATTCATGCTTTGAAATACAATGTTGCTTATAACATATCTGTGAAGCTTTTAAGGAAACACGAACCTAAAGAAGTGAGGAGCAGTAAATATCTTAGTTAATGTGAAAAAGCTTGAATCAATATATATTTGCCATTTAAAAGGAAGCTCCTACACCATCATTTCCCCTCTTTTTGATTCCACTTTTTCTCCCTAATATCTACCTACACTATCTAGGCCTGAACTATTTTCTTTCAGTAAACCAGTCCCCTGGACTTATAGTCCAAACCTTGGGAATTTCCCCTAACAACAATCAAAGGATAAGCAACTTCATTCTTCTGGCTGGAGAGTCACTGTCAGCTTCTTTGAGTGGGATGCATGTAATCAAGTATCACGACCTTTCATCTTAATTTAAGGTAGACATGGTTAGCAGCACTTGATATGGACCATCATATCTTGGTTCAAAGGTCTTTCTCACATGTCTCTTTAAATAGACCCAATCTCCTGGATTTAGCTTATGCGTAGCTGATCCTTCTGGGTCTGGAATGGAAGAAAACACTCGGCAATGGAGGTTAGTCAATGTTTTACAGACCTCCTGTACATAACCTGTAAAAATCATCATGATTATGTTGTAATTGTTGTGGATAATAACAATCTGTTCTTAGAGCTGACCCAAACAATATTTATATGGAGTCAGTTTACTAGGTTTCATGGGTGTGGTCCTAATATTAAACAAGACAATAGGTAGGCATTCTGGACAAGTTCTTTTGGTTTCTGTCATTTCTGTAGTTTTAGCTTAAGGTCAAAGTTCAGATGTCCCCCCTCCCACTCGCCTGGGGCTGGTAAGGCACATGGACGGCCTGCTGTACCCCCAAATCTTTCATTATATGCTGCATGACTTCTCCCGTGAAATGTGTACCTCTATCTGATTCTATAACCTCAGGTATCCCAAATCTACATACTACTTCTGCTATCAGTTTCTTTGCAGTGGTTTTTGCTGTGGCTTTGCTTACTGGCCAGGCTTCGGCCCAGTGACTAAACATGTCCGTTGCTACTAGCACATATTCATATGGACTGCTTCGTCGCCACTGTATATAGTCAATTTGTAGTCTTTCAAATGGGTAAGAGGCTTTGGGTATAGTTCCTAGAGGTGTCTTGGTTCTTTTTTCTGGATTGCTGATTCCACAGATCCAGCATCCTGCTACAAAGTTTGTTGCAGCTTTATTGAAGCCTGGAGCTATCCAATGCTCTTGTACTCTATTCACCGTGGCTTCCTTTGAATGGTGTACTTGTCCATGAGCTACTTGTAACATAGGTGGAAATAGAGCTGCTGGTAGACAGTACTTCAATTCTCTTGACTTCCAAAGTCCATGTTCATCTTCTTCTGCCCCCAATCGTCTCCATTTCTCCTTTTCTCCTTGTGATGCTTGTTGTTGAATTTTGATCAGCTCCTGTTCACTAGGCATTTGCTTCACATCTTGAGCTACGAAGACTTGCTCAGGTTCTTTTGATTGTAAGGCAATTCTCTTGGCTTCTGCATCTGCAAATGCATTTCCTTTAGCTTCCATGGTTTGGCTCTTAGTATGTGCTTGTACCTTGATTATTCCAATTCTTTTAGGTAGTTCCAATGCTCTGAAGAGTTCCATAATCAAACTGGCATGTTTGATGGGTTTTCCGTTTGCACTTTTGAAGTCCCTACTTTTCCATATAACAGCGTAATCCTGGGACTAGATGTTAGCTGTCATGTTTTCAGCATGTATGCAGGCTTTGGTCATTGCTATGAGTTCTGCTTCTTGTGCTGACATACTTGGTAGCAATGCTCCAGAGTCTATGACTTCAGTTTCAGTTGTTACTGCATATCCTGTCCTTGGGGATCCATTATCATAATATCTTGATCCATCGACGAACAGGTTCATGTCTGGATTGTCCAATGGTGTATCTTGGACATTAGGGAGAGGTAAAGTCTCTAATTCCATGAAGGCTAGGCAATCACTTCATATTTGGTAAGTCTGGCTGCAGAAAGATGCTTGCTATTTTCTTGACTTAATATTTCTGTTACAGCGTGAGGTACTTGTATACACAGTGTAATCAGGCAATCCCAATGCTGGGGCTGTTATTATGGTTTGCTTTAGTTGTCTTACTGCTTCTTCAATGGTGTCCCTGTTTTCTGCTGACGCCTCCTTTTTTATTAATTCATATAGGGGTTGCATCAGTAATGAGGCTGAGGGTATCCATTCTCTGCAATAACCAATAAGGCCCAGGAAAGCTCTGATTTCTTTTAATGTTCTTGGGGTTTTTTCTTGAGTTATTGCTTTTGTTCTTTTATCAGTAAGGTGCCTTGTTCCTTGAGATATGCAGTGTCCTAAGAAGACAACTTTTTTCTGTACTAGCTGAAGCTTGTCTTTTGACACTCTGCAATCTTCTTCTGCCAAAAAGATGCGTAGTGATACTGTTTCCTTTTTGCACTTCTCTTCTGTCTGTGCAGCAATAAGCAGATCATCGACATATTGAACTAACTGGGTGTATGTAAAGTGTGGTCTCCATATCTGCAGGATTAATGCCATTGCCTCTGAGAAATCTGATGGACTAGTGGCTCCCCCTTGGGGTAATTGTGTCCAACCATATTGTTTACCTTCGTGAGTGAATATTAGAAACTTCTGGCTTTCCCATTCATCAGTAGATAATCTGATTTTCCCTCCTTTTGAATCTTGAGATTCAACACCTTTATTGATTAATGTTGGAAAAGGGTTGCTGCGTTGAGGGTAATACATCTTCTGATGGTTACTTGTCGCACTTTGGCAGTGCTACTTCATACATGGTCAGCCTTGCCACTGACAGGTGTTTGGTTCTTGCTTGTTGAAGCTTCTCTGTACCTGCATGTGGACCCTGGATGATAAGTTCATGATTCAGCACTATGCCTGTGCTCTTGTCCTCTTCTAGGACTTCTGATTCATCACTGTCTCTGTGCTCTTATACTCTTCTAGGACTGTTGCTGCTATTACTGCTCTGATGCCGGTAGGTACTCTTTGATTACGGTAGGTACTCTTTGATTACCGCTGTCAAGTTTGCTTAAGTTGTAGGCCACTGGTCTTCACCTCAGTCCATGATTTTGCATAAGGACTTCTATGTATGGCCTCCTTCTTTAATAGTCAGGTAGTTCTAGGGCTTGAGATGAGGCAACTGCTGTTTCCAACTGTTCAATAGCCTAATTCATCTGTTGCTGTATGTAGGATGCGGACCCTCCTCCCTTTCAGTGTTGTCATACAATGCTTGCATGTAGACTGGTGCTAGAGGTATCCGTGTTCTGTAGTGTCCTACTAGGCCCAGGAATGATCATCTGACTTGCTTGACACTAGTTGGCATCTTAGCTTGCAGTCTGAATCTTTTCCTTTTCACTTTTGTTAGATGTCTGGTACCTTGAGTGTCCTAGGAAGATTAACTCTTGCTTGACTAGCTGCAATTTCTCCTTCTGAGGCTCTGCAGTCTTGGTCTTTCAGAAACTTCACTAAGGACACTGCCCCTTCTTAGTGCTTTTTTTTAGTAGTGGTGGTGGCAATCAGCAGTTCATTCACATCCTGTATTTAGCTGTGTGTTTTGTGGATAAATCACTTGGTGATATAGCCCCTCCACAAAGCTATCCTGGTCCAGTAGTATTGCTTCCTTTCTTCTACAACTGGTACTGCTGGAATGAGTCAATACTGAACTTCTGTTTTAACTTGCTTCTAAATGGCTTTTTGTTCTTTCCTTTGATAAGTTGCTGGAAAGTTAAACTTCTGCTGGTGTGTACTGTATTCTCCTTGGATAAGCTTTAGTACATTGTGCTTCAGCAAAGTCACTGGACATGTACTCCGAGGTCAAGAATTGGGCTGGTATTGGTGACTGCATTTCTCTCATCTCCTGTCCCTTTAAGAATTTCTGATATCACCAGTTCTTGTGGAATCTCCCTCTGCTGTCTTCTGCGTGTGCCGGCTCCAGCATTCATTAGGCACAAACGTATTTCTCCAGTGGGCAAGGTGACTGTAATCATACCTTCTGCTGTTTCTTCTGGAGACATTATGTTCACTGGGGAGTACCTGAAGAAGCTTGTACTTCATATTGGCAGAAGAAGCATCATTCATTTGTTTTCTGGAACTTTTTCTGTCTTGTTCCTTATTATTTGCTTTAAACCCCAGAGCTTCTGTTGCTTTAAATCATGGCATTATCTCTGTAATCTTGCCAGGTAGTACTGACCACTTGTCAGATGTCTTTCTTTGTCCTTCTTAAAGCAGACTTCCTTTAGTCTCCAAACTTTCATGCAACCTTCATATTGTTTCTCAACTTTTCTTTTTTCCAATCACCTCTCTTTATGATTCATTCATTATTCTTCATACTTTGTCCTTTCTTCACTTGCATATTCTTTCTCACTGCTGCTGGCATGTCATTTTCTTAGTCCAAGTCCACCCAGGCTGGTGTTTAACATAATGATGTTTATGCTGGGAGTTGTTGTTCCTCTTTCTCTTACTTTTCCTGTGAGATATAGTCTTGTATAGCAGCTTGTATTTCAGGTTACATCTTTGCTTTCTTGCAGGGGTAGGGCTTAACCTCCCAATCCAGTCGGTGCAATGGCTTGATCTGTAAGTAAACGTAGAGGAATCTGGTTGTGCATAAAAACAGCTCTTGAAACCCTTGGGTCTCCTGTAGGTAAAGTCACTTTTATCGAACTGCCAGTGGTGACTGAGTACACTGTTGCCGACACAGGAGTTGCACACTTTCATATTCTATCATCTTGTGTGTCGTATAGTGACTTTATCATAGTAAGTTCTGATGGACTCAGTCTTTTCCTGTTTCAAGTCTGGGGCTGCTGGTGCCCTGAGTGTCTGTGCATGACACCATCTCTTAAGTCTTGTCATGTACATCTTTCCACTTTCAAACGTTGTTCTATTTTTCTCTGTCGGAACGTCCGTTATGGCTGGGCAATCATCTACTGCATCTGCTTTTAACATGGTGCTTACTGTTTGGGCAGTTGCTGGTCCTAGTATAGCCTCACACAACTGGTGGTAGTCGACCCATGCCGGTGTCCATATGGTTTGAATTCTTTCCATATAGGCATAAACTGCTGTTGGGTTTTTTTTTCTTTCTAGGATCTGGGGACTCTGCAACTATATTTGCGAGGTCATTGCCATACCATGGTTTGTGGTGTTGGCTCTGTACGATGTATGGTTCGTTCGTCCTGGCTGCATTATCTGGGTTGCGTATTCTCTGTACTTGTGCTGGATACAGAGAAACAGGCAATGATGACCGTCTTTCAGTATTTCTAGTCGCATAGATATCTTGGCATGGTGGTTCATGGTGTGAAATCCAGTTTCCACAATTTGGGCAATGTTCATATCCTTCTGGAACGCAAAACTGACATACCGGACACAATCTTTCTGGAAAATATGTCAGTTTATTCTGTACATTATGCACCTGGGCATGAAAAGCTGTAGAGGCTGTGTCTTGACCCCTTGCTTCTCCTCTTCACCTGATTTGCACCCTTTCGCCTATAGTTCCTGATTGTGGACAATTGTTTACTGGACTCAGCTTGATTCCAGGTGTCTACCACTCGTTTAAACATGAGGGAAGCATTAGGTGGCTAGTTTCTTTGGTTGGTCTTGTTGGGGTTTCTTGTGATAAAGTATCAGGACACTGGGGCATACTCTGTACACATAGCTCAGGTAAATCATTCGGATTTTCAACCACAGATCCTTCTAAGATAGGGCTGATTATTCGTCACTCTTTTCCTTGCTCGTCTCTTTTTAATTTCACTGTTAGTGAGCTTGTAGGTAATTTCATTCTGTTCATACTATGGGTACCTTGGTGTGCATGCATGTCTGGGTATAGGGGTGGGGTATAGTGTGCAGGTGCTGTTGCTGCAATTACAGGCAGTGAGTTTAACGCTGGTTGTGGTGCTATTGAGTACTCTGGTACAATGGGGAAATCATTTTCCTCATCTCTTCTTCTATTCTCTGCTCCTAATTCTTTTGCTACAGTGATCCAGATGGATGCTTGATCTCTACTATTATGCTTAATTATCCAAGGTCAAGTGTCCCCTCTGACGGGAAGCCTGCTCTTTTGAAATTCCTTTCAGAGATTTATTACCCTCCCTGTTATTAACAATATCCACGGGTTTGTCGGGCCCTGACATCTTTACAGACCGCGCTCCCATGCCTGGGTGAACGTGCGCGGAACCCCTCCTGATGTGGTATTTTAATAACTCCTTTTGAGGGACTTAAAATCTCCTTTTAAAGAATCTCTACCTAAAGAGCTTCTTCAATCCGTCTGTGGACAAATGACTGGGGTTGTCCCATTTCTCTACTTTTGTTACAGGAGGCAAATTTTTCTAGGTCAAGTGTCCCCTCTGACGGGAAGCCTGCTCTTTTGAAATTCCTTTCAGAGATTTATTACCCTCCCTGTTATTAACAATATCCACGGGTTTGAACCCATCCTGATGTGGTATTTTAATAACTCCTTTTGAGGGACTTAAAATCTCCTTTTAAAGAATCTCTACCTAAAGAGCTTCTTCAATCCGTCTGTGGACAAATGACTGGGGTTGTCTCTAGGTCAAGTGTCCCCTCTGACGGGAAGCCTGCTCTTTTGAAAATTATCCTAAAGAGCTTCTTCAATCCGTCTGTGGACAAATGACTGGGGTTGTAGTGTTGCCCCTTCCTCCCTGCTTTTGTGGAAGATCTGTTAGTACTGCTCCCCAAGTGAGACCTGCATAATAGATTATTTCTTCTGGATCACTGAGATGCGTCCCTAATATTATTGTTAAGTTACTCCAAGGGTCTACCCCCCTGCCTATATGGCTTGTAAAGTAACAGCTAACACCGGGGACTGCTTGGATGTGAGAAATACCTATCAGTGTGTGTAGGAGAATCTAGTTTCATTTATTCAGCAGACAACCCGACTCCCCCCCACCTTTTCAAAAGCATATTGACAGAGTACATATAACAGTGCAAGGATACAAAAACAAAGATGACAGTAAATCCTATATCTGTTATCTGCGTGCACGGCAGCTGTTTGAGGCTGCACGGGCACTTGGGTCTTAGACCTGGGATTATGTGGTTCCTAGGCCAATAGGTTATGATGTTAAATCAATCATTCTTAATGTAATGTTCCAACAATTCTCTTTTTAAAATGACAACCTTTTGTACAATAAAATTCATCATCATTTTCCACATAACCAAATGAGACTTCAGTGCTTGTAATTGCCAGCAATCTTGGTGCTACAGACCCTTTGTATTTTCTTAACACAACAACACAGGTACAAGATTTGCATATACCTCTTTGGTTATTTATCAATTCAAACTGGTTATCAGCATTAGAACATATCTTGGCCATGCGCCACCTTTATAAAACGGCTCTATTTTCTTAATAAACATGCATTAATACTTGCACAAATTAAAAGTTTTCTGCATACTTGATTAATTCCCCCTGTGCACTTGTGACAATTTATCTGGAATTATTTACCCACAATTCAACAATATAACATAATTCAACAATATAACATAATTCAACAATATAACATACATGTATGGTACCTTAAAAAAATTTCTTCTGACTGACGCTGGGCTCTTTAAAATATTCTCTGACCTTCCCGACTGGACTTCCACTTGATTTACACAAGAAGCGCTGATTTCAAGTGAGCAGGTAGAAATCTACACAATAAATCTCACTTACCGTTTTTTTTTTTTTTTTGTTATCAGCGGTTCCTGAAAGATCAGAGGATTTATTGCCAGTGGAGGAGATGCTGGAATATCCCGGACGAGATCCCAAAATGATAGGGTATGTTAACCTATTCAGGTCTGATTATGAACTCTCTTCAGTCATCAGTCAGAATGCTGTTCCCCTTAGCAACCGGTTGGAGATCAGTGAATGAATAGATGACACAGGATCATTGTGTAACCTAAGCAGTTCATAGTTGATCTGTCTTAGGGGCCATCATGGCTTTATTTTATAGCAAAAGAACAAAGGATTCATGTGTGCCAATACATTTAGCCAATCAAAATACACCATGTATGTCTTGAAAACTGAAACACGTCATTTGTCAAATAAGATTACAATTTGCAATTAAAATATATTTATTGCTTTGCGATTATCAGCTTTCCCGGAACATCCTTTCTGGAGGTCAGGACAGGTCAAAATCCTCCCCGATGTTCAGAACTTTTGGCGATATGCTTGACTGGCCTTGGATACATCTGGCGTTATAACAATGAGTAATTCATGCTTTGAAATACAATGTTGCTTTTAACATATCTGTGAAGCTTTTAAGGAAACACGAACCTAAAGAAGTGAGGAGCAGTAAATATCTTAGTTAATGTGAAAAAGCTTGAATCAATATATATTTGCCATTTAAAAGGAAGCTCCTACACCATCAAGGGCCATCCTGCGTGACACTGCAGTGCCACTCCTAGATGGGCCAGGTGTTTGTGTCGGCCACTAGGGTCGCTTATCTTACTCACACAGCTACCCCATTGCGCCTCTTTTTTTCTTTGCGTCATGTGCTGTTTGGGGAGTGTTTTTTGGAAGGGCCATCCTGCGTGACACTGCAGTGCCACTCCTAGATGGGCCAGGTGTTTGTGTCGGCCACTAGGGTCGCTTATCTTACTCACACAGCTACCTCATTGCGCCTCTTTTTTTCTTTGCATCATGTGCTGTTTGGGGAGTGTTTTTTGGAAGGGCCATCCTGCGTGACACTGCAGTGCCACTCCTAGATGGGCCAGGTGTTTGTGTCGGCCGCTAGGGTCGCTTAGCTTACTCACACAGCTACCTCATTGCGCCTCTTTTTTTCTTTGCGTCATGTGCTGTTTGGGGAGTGTTTTTTGGAAGGGCCATCCTGCGTGACACTGCAGTGCCACTCCTAGATGGGCCAGGTGTTTGTGTCGGCCACTAGGGTCGCTTAGCTTAGTCATCCAGCGACCTCGGTGCAAATTTTAGGACTAAAAATAATATTGTGAGGTGTGAGGCGTTCAGAATAGACTGAAAATGAGTGGAAATTATGGTTTTTGAGGTTAATAATACTTTGGGATCAAAATGACCCCCAAATTCTATGATTTAAGCAGTTTTTTAGTGTTTTTTGAAAAAAACACCCGAATCCAAAACACACCCGAATCCGACAAAAAAAATTCGGTGAGGTTTTGCCAAAACGCGGTCGAACCCAAAACACGGCCGCGGAACCGAACCCAAAACCAAAACACAAAACCCGAAAAATTTCAAGTGCACATCTCTAATAGAGGGGTCAGTAATGCAGTGATGGTTATAGAAAGGTCAGTGATGTAGTGTAGGGTATAGAGGGGTCAGTTATGTAATGTGGGGTAAAGAGGGGTCAGTAAAGATACTAAGCTGAAGTACTTAGAACACTTCTTGAATTAAGACACAACCTGCAAGAAAAAGTATGCAATATGGGTGAAAAGGCAAATGTCAGAGGTCTGATACAAGTGACCAGCTCCACACCTTGCACCACATAGCGTTATGTTAAACTGGGATATGTTCTTTTTTGGTGTGTGTGTGTGTGTGTGTATGTGTGTGTGTGTGTGTGGGGGGGGGGGGTGCCAAAGGAAATTTTTGCCATTGGCTCCTTTGGTCTAGAACCAGCCCTGATCACAAAATATTTTTGTCTGAGCAGACTGGACACTGATCAGCGTTGGCTCATTCTCAGCCCCCCGCCCAGCCTCTGCTGCCAACAGACTGCTATTAGCTAGTTAACCTTCTGCCTTCCCTATCTATGACACAGACTGCTGCTAATGCTACCAGAATGTTCCCAGTGGCTTCACACCAACAGTGAATCCCAGCCGATGATGTAGGGCAGCGTGTGGGGGAGGGGGTCAGTTGCTGTGGCTCCAACATGGTAACCGCCAATGGACTGCAATGCTTTATCGAAAGGGGGGGCGCCAGTCCCTTACTTTGCCAGGGGCGCTTGGACCCCTAGCTACACCTCTGTTGACCCTAACCGATACCCCTAAACTAACCATAATTCCTGCAGTAAAAATCCATGTTTCTATGTATATAGGGGGTCATTCCGAGTTGATCGCTTGCTGCCGTTGTTCGCTGCGTAGCAATCAGTTGAAAAAAAATGGCTAATCTGTGCATGCGCATGCTCCGTAATGTGCATGCGCATCGTACGGGTACAAAGTCCATTGTGGTTTTGCACTAGTTCTAGCGATTATTCCAATCACAGAACAGGCCACAAGGAGATTGACAGAAAGAGGGCGTTTCTGGGTGTCAACTGACCGTTTTCAGGGAGTGCTTGGAAAAATGCAGGCGTGGCAGAAGAAATGCAGACGTGGCTGGGCATTCGCTGGATGGGTGTGTGACATCAAAAGCCGTCCCTCGGCTGTTAGAATCAACGCACACGAAGTGTAACTACAGTGCTGGTCTTATTTTGAAACGATTTTGCAGGCGCTCTGCTACTCAAGTATTCGCACTTCTCCAAAGTGAATATACACTCTCCAGTGGGCAGCGACAATGCGTTTGCATGGCTGCTAAAAACTGCTAGCGAGCAATCAACTCAGAATGACCCCCATAGTGTATTGCAAGAAAATATCTGTAAATCCAATGGTACCGTAAGTGCGGTATATACTCGCACTTCTTTGCGGGGTGAGAACATCTCCCCTAAGTGAAGTCAGCCCTATGAATAGAGTTTGTGTGATCACTGTGCAGCAGTCACAGAAAGGGTTCATCTCTGCAGTTTGTCACTCAAATTACATTGCTGCATTTTTTCTAGAAGTGGATCTGAGAGCTGTTACCCGCAGACCAGCTACAATAATTATCCTGGGTACTCACTAGACCAGTGGTTCTCAAACTGCACCCTGGGGTGCCTCAGGACACTTGCAGGGGTGCCTTGGATTGGTGGTCCAGGACCAATTCAAAATATTTATAGTTAGTGTTATAGGCAAAACCAGTGCTGTTGGCTGGCAATCATAACATATGTGCACAAGCAGAAGCAAATCCTGTCCCCTACCAAAGGGCCAGTGCTAGGGTGTTTGGCGCCTCCCTGCAAACTATTAATTTGGGCCCTCTCTCCAATACTTAATAAAGGGACAGTGCGCTCCTTAAAAAAAGAAGGTGTGGTATCACAAGGAAGGGGCATGGCCACACAATAGCACCCCAAATCAAAATACGCCACACAGTAGCACTATCTTATTGTCATTACACCGCATGTAATAATAATAATAATAATAATAATACCCACAGTCGCAGTGCCCTTTATACACATAACCACCATATCAGTGCAGTTTACACACATAATGCCAACAGTAGCAGTGCCCCTTCTACACATGCCCACGGTGGCAATCCTTTACATGGCAAATATCAACCTGGTTTTGCCATGTAAAGGATTGCCACTTTAAAAACAAACAATCAAACAAAAAAAAAATAAACAACAGGAAAAAACACAAAATCTCTTACTTTCTGATTCTCACACCCTATTACATTCCTCCCTATATATTTAAATGTTTCTATTACTGTATGTTCCCTCTTCCCTTCTCCAAACTATACACATCAACATTTTTTAGTATTTCCAGGTAAGTTTTGTGATGTAGGCCATGCCATGCACAATTTTAGTTGCCCTAATGTATTTACAGCCTTCTGGAGATATGGCTTCTGGAACTGAACACAGGATTCTAAATGTGGCTGTACCAAGGACCTATACAGTGGCATTACAGGTTGAGTATCCCTTATCCAAAATGCTTGGGACCAGAGGAATTTTGGATATCGGATTTTTCTGTATTTTGGAATAATTGCATACCATAACGAGATATTATGGTGATGGGACCTAAATCTAAGCACAGAAGGCATTTATGTTTCATATACACCTTATACACACAGCCTGAAGGTCATTTTAGCCAATATTTTTTTATAACTTTGTGCATTAAACAAAGTGTGTGTACATTCACAGAATTCATTTATGTTTCATATACACCTTATACACACAGTCTGAAGTTCATTTAATACAATATTTTTAATAACTTTGAGTATTAAACAAAGTTTGTGTACACTGAGCCATCAAAACACAAAGGTTTCACTATCTCAGTCTCACTAAAAAAAGTCCGTATTTCGGAATATTCCGTATTTCGGAATATTTGGATATGGGATACTCAACCTGTATTACTTTTTTCTGCTACTGGTTCTTTAACCTATGCAATCAAGCATTTGACTTGCCTTTCCTATTGCTTTGTTACATTGCTCACCTGAAATAGTAATACTTAGATAGCTTTCCTCTTGCCATTATAATGCCCTTAATATTATAGTTAGCCTTTGCATTTTTGAGACGTGTATGATTTTGCATTTTTTGGCATTAAATGTTGCCATGTTCTTGACCATTCCTCTAGTCCAGGGGCGGAACTGCCAGAGACAACGGAGTCAGTTGCCGCCGGGCTCCAGCCCTAAAGGGGCTTCCTCCATTGCCCCACGGCTGTTACGTGCCCTTCCTACTAAATAGACAAAGGCGCTACCAGCAGGGTCTCGCAGTTTGTACATTCCATGCCGTAACACCCTTCTTTCCACCTTCACAATGAAGCTATTGGTACTTTGCAAAAAAAAAATTATTAGCATTGCAACTCAGCAGATCTATGCAGTGTGCAGCCACACACTCCATATATCTGCTCAGCCACAAAGCTGATTATTTCTTCACAAAGTACAAGGTGAGCTCCAAATAGAATTCTCTAGCTTAGATTATACCTTTCTATGCAAGGGTAAATAGCTCAATTGTTTGACTGCAATGCCACAGGAAATGGTTTGGATCCAAGACAGTGTGACTGAATAATAAAGAAACCTTAAGATGAGTTCATGAATGTTGTATAAGTATTAGTGAGAGAAGGGGTCAGGAGCATGCTAGGCTGCAAAAAATAAGGTAGGCTGCAAGTGAAAGTAATGATCTCCTATATATTTTCCCAGATCTGTCACTCTGTGTGGCTAACTCTGGGGGAAGTCACAGCAATGGGCGGAGACGGCATCGGCAGGACGATACACCAGTGCCAGCAGCAGACCGTAACAAAGTGACAGATCAGGGAGAATATATAGGAGGTAGGGAGGTGGCCATGGTACATGGCTGGCCAAGGGACACTAGCTCATGTACCCCTTTACCACTGAGGCTGGCCACCAAGGATGGACCTGTCACCAGTGCACATGCAATAACCTCTTCTGCTGCCCTCTTTGCAACTCAGATTGCCCAGTGCTCCCCTTCGCTAACAGTCCACAAAGTTTCCCCATCTCACGATCTGCCTCCTCACCCCCACTTTCATCTCTACAGCACACGCGCATATCATACAAGATCCCATCATGTGTACGTAGGTCTGAAATGCAAGAGGGAGGTTGGGGGGAGATTGGCATGCGCCAGCAACACCACACAGCTCACTGTGACCACAGTGGAGAGGCGCTGCAACAGGACAATACACCAACCTCGGAGCAAGGAACTGCGTCGGTCAGGAGGAGAACTATTTCAATAGCATAAAAAGGTTAATGCGTCCCACCCTATGGACACCAGACTCATCAAGTCACTGTTGCCAGAGTCTCATACAATGACTCTGAACCTCTAAGCACACTATTTGACTGTCCACACCCTGCTGTGCCTATTACCCATCTCCTCCACCACCCTCAACACTAACCCACACATCATTCACCCACAAAGATACAATAAAGGTAGTTTGGATAAATTAGCTAAATGAAATGGATTTAACCAATTTATCTAAATGACCATTTTTGGATGTTTTCCAGTGTTTGTGAGCAAATGGTCAATTGTCATTTGCTGCCACATATTAGCATAATTTTGTTTCAACTAGAAAAAAAAAATTGGACAGATAATCTAAGTGTGGATCCAGTTTAAAGGTCCGTATTCACGGCCCGATTTTGGGGAGAGATGTGTGCTGAGCGAACTGCTCAGCACACATCTCTGCCCCCGCTCAGCACAGCGTGATGTGTGCTGAGCGTACGGGGGGTGGGGGGGGGCGCTCATTTCACCCCCTGTGTAGGGCATTCTGTGTGTATCCAGTTTAACAGGTGTGAGCATCATACAACTACTGACTTGCGAGTAACTATACAGCAGCTCCATACCTTGTGACTTGAAGAAACACCAGTTAACCCCGGGAATGCTGCAGTCAAAGCAACAATTCCTCTTCTTACATTCCGCTGCACTTATTGTGGGGTAGCCGCAATCCCTTCTGCTGTACGGTTCCACATTACATTGTTTCTTGTCACTTCCTGTTGATGCAGTAAGGAAACATCCAGGAATTACAGCAGCTTAGTTTTTTTTTTTTTTTAACTGGGGCAATTTAGCTAGATCACAGGGCAATTTAGCTCCTTTGGTCCTTTTTTAGGACCAGTTAATCAGACAGTTGAGCAAACTGAAAAACAGCTAACAGGAAATTTCCACTTGAATGGTATTTTCTAATCTTATCTGACCATGACTAAGAATAAAGGATACACAAGATAAACTCTTAGAGCCATGGACCTTATCCATGTTTAAGCTCCATCAAATCTGTAATCAATAGCACTACATGCTCCCACTTTACCACTGTACTATATACTCTACCTGTGTTTTTAAGGTAAAAACACCATTTAACCCCAGTGACACTTGAATTAAAGCAGCAGCCTCTGGAATAGCATTCCTTAGCATTAATCCCAGGAAATCTGCAATCTTCACGCTCTTTGATAGCCATGCTACATTGCTGTTTACTTGGATGGAGCAGAGAGCACAACATCAGGACATAGGAAATATTACAATGCATGATAAGAAAGGTGTGAGCTCTACAGCAAGGCCTCTAACCCTTTGCCAGTGCCAAATACATAGGGCTTAACTCAGATCTGATCACAGCAGCAAATTTATTAGCTAAAACCATGTACACTGCAGGGGGGGGGGGGGGTGTATAATATGTGCAGAGAGAGTTAGATTTTGGTGCGGTGTGTTCAAACTGAAATCTAAATTGCAGTGTAAAAACAAAACAGCCAGTATTTACCCTGCACACAAACAATATAACCCACCTAAATCTCTCTGCAAATGTTATATCTGCCCCCCCCCAACCCTGCAGTGCACATGGTTTTGCCCACTAGCTAACAAATTTGCTGCATCTGGGAATCACAGCAGCTTAATATTTCTTTTTACAGAAGGTTCAGCAAATTAAATTATTTAGTGAAATACTGTAATCATAACAGTTACAGGGATATTGTAGGTAGATTTATTGTCAGTGGATAAATGTAAAAATTAAACCCTTAGGCATAGTTCCAAAATGCTGTCATTGCAATCCAGATTTTAAGGATATCATGCTTGAGCACAGGTGACTTAATTAGAACTTCGGTCAATGTGAATTAACCATTGGACTCAACCATGGTTATGCTTAAAACCCAGGGGTCTATTTAAGATCGATCTTAATCGATATTGGGCTTCCAGGTTGAAAAAAAAACACACATTTACTAACATTTTAAAATTTATATAAAAAATCATCTGTTCGTAAATGCAGTGCACATGGTTTTGCCCAACTGCTAACAAAAATCCTGCTGCGATCAACTCAGAATTACCCCCCATGGCCCTCATTCCGAGTTGTTCGCTCGCAAGCTGCTTTTAGCAACATTGCACACGCTAAGCTGCCGCCTACTGGGAGTGAATCTTAGCATCTTAAAATTGCGAACGAAAGATTTGCAATATTGCGATAAGACATCTCTGTGCAGTTTCTGAGTAGCTCGAGACTTACTCTGCCAGTGCGATCAGTTCAGTGCTTGTCGTTCCTGGTTTGACGTCACAAACACACCCAGCGTTCGCCCAGACACTCCTCCGTTTCTCCAGCCACTCCCGCGTTTTTCCCAGAAACGGTAGCATTTTTTCCCACACGCCCCTAAAACGGCCTGTTTCCGCCCAGAAACACCCACTTCCTGTCAATCACATTACGATCACCAGAACGATGAAAAAAACGTGAGTAATATTCCTAACTGCATAGCAAATTTACTTGGCGCAGTCGCAGTGTGAACATTGCGCATGCGCACTAAGCGGAAAATCGCTGCGATGCGAAGAAAATTACAGAGCGAACAACTCGGAATGACCACCTATGTGCACTGCAGGGAAGGCAGATTTAACATGTGCAGAGAGAGTTAGATTTGGGTGTGGTGTGTTCAATCTGCAATCTAATTTGCAGTGTAAAAATAAAGCAGTCAGTATTTACCCTGCACAGAAACAAAATAACTCACCCAAATCTAACTCTTTCTGCACATGTTATATCTGCCTCCCCTGCAGTACACATGGTTTTGCCCAACTGCTAACAAAATTCCTGCTGCGATCAACTTGGAATTACCCCCATCGATTGATGTTTTCACACTGCTCGTGTATATAAGACATAGGGCCTAATTCAGTTTGGATCGTAATACGCGTTCCAACCGCAAAAACTATGAAGAGGATGGGGGCATATACGCAGGGTCCATCCTGTGCGTGTGCCTACATTTTCTCCGGGTGCCCCGCAGAAAATACGAATGCCTCTGCCTGTCAATCAGTAGAGGGCGTACCTTCGCAGGTATATCGCGATCATGAGCCATGTCTCCCATTTTTGTCATTATAGGTGCTCTGTGAGCTGCTGGCCATGCCCCAGCCCCTCTGTCTCCCGTGAATAGAGATTGAGGCTTATTCAGACCAGATCGCTTCAATTTATTTTCACCCAGCGGGCAATCTGGTTTGCACTGCACATGCGTATGCGCCACAATGCGTAAGTGCGACGGTCCGGAGATCACAAGAAGATTGACAAGAAGAGGGTGTTTGTGTGGGTGGCAACTGAATGTTTCTAGGGAGTGTCCGGAAAAACACTGGAGGGACCCGGCGTTTTGTGGGAGGATTTGTGACGTCACCTCAATGGCTGAGTAAGTGCTGAGCTGTGCAGCTCTTGTGCACATGTGATCACACACCTGCACAGCAAATTTTCCCTTCCGCTGTAGGCGGCAACTACCTGATTACAGGGATGCAAAAAACACACCCTAGCGATCAGGTCTGAATTACCCACAATGTGCATATTTGCAGAGCAACAAACTACAGGGAGCCTTCCACCCCCCCCCCCTTCCCCATGGGAAGGGGGGGGGGGGTTGTTTGGGTTAGCTGGACATTCCCCAAAAAAGTGACTGTCCTGCAAAAATTGGGATAGTTGGGAGGTATGTTCAAATACATTTATTGTTTTGCATGCAGGGTAAATACTGGCTTCTTTGACATTTAGCCACAAATGCTGCACAGCTGAATTACAGTATTACACTGCAATTAACAGTTATGCTAGGACATTCCCCCTCCCAAATCTACCTCTCTCTGCATGTTACATCTGTCCCACAGTGGCGTGCGGTGAGGTCAGTGGCTAGTGAGGCACTACAGCCATAATGTCCGCCGAATCCTGCCGATGACCCTTAGCCAATGCCCGCTACTGCCTCTGAGCCGATACCCGCTGCCACCGCCAATGGCTTACAAACTCACCCACAATCAACTGACCCAGCCCTCCACCACTAATTTCTATCTCAGTCCGATGCCGCCAATGCCCGCTGCCTGCCTGCTCATTGTTCTCGTTATATATTATAAATTTTTAAAGAAAAAAAAAATGAGTGTTTGGGACTGGGAAGGGTGAGGGAGGAGGACATGAATGCAATTTTGTTGTCCAGGGCTTCCATTAACTTAAAGGAGAAGGGTCTGAATGGGTTAAAAAAAATGCGTGAGGTCCCCCCTCCTTAGTATAACCAGCCTCGGGCTCTTTGAGCCGGTCCTGGTTATTTAAATACTGGGGGAAAAATTGGACAGGGGTTCCCCGTATTTAGACAACCAGCACCGGGCTCTTAGACCGGTCCAGGTTCCAAAAATACGTGGGACAATAGATGTAGGGGTCCCCCATATTTTTAAAACCAGCACCGGGCTCCACTAGCCAGAGAGATAATGCCACAGCCGGGGGACACTTTTATGTAGGTCCCTGCGGCCCAGGCATTACCCCTCCAACTAGTCACCCCTGGCCGGGGTTCCCTGGAGGAGTGGGGACCCCTTAAATCAAGAGGTTCCTCCCCTCGAGGCACCCAAGGGCCAGGGGTGAAGCCCGAGGCTGTCCCCAGCACCCCTGGGTGGTGGGTGCCGGGCTGATAGCCATGTGTGTAAAAAAAGAATATTGTTTTTTCGTTGTGGAACTACAAGGCCCAGCAAGCCTCCCCCGCTTGCTGGTACTTGGAGAACCTCAAGTACCAGCAGGCGGGGAAATAACGGGCTTGCTGGTACCTGTAGTTCTACAACAACAAAAAATACCCAAATAAAAACACAAACACACACAGCGTGACAGTAAAATTATTGAGACAGGCTGTAGCATGTGGGTGCATGTAACCCTATAAAAGTGATGGATTGGGTGACTATTACAATACCCACTGTTGCTGTCTGAAAAATTATGGATTTATAGATTGCTCTGCCGAGACATGTTTTTTTCTAAAATGCACCACAGGTATGGATGGATAGTATACTTGACGACACAGAGGTAGGTAGAGCAGTGGCCTACTGTACCGTACTGCTATATATTATATTATTTATTATTATTATTATCCTTTATTTATATGGCGCCACAAGGGTTCCGCAGTGCCCAATTACAGAGTACATAAACAAATAATCAAACAGGAAAACAGCAACTTACAGTTGACGACAATATAGGACAAGTACAGGGTAAATAAACATAGCTACATCAGCAGATGACACTGGAATAAGTATCAGGTGGCAGAAGACTGCTGGATTTGGTGCAGCTGAAGATTATTAAAGTAAGAAAAGAGTAAGCACATGAGGGAAGAGGGCCCTGCTCGTGAGAGCTTACATTCTAAAAGGGAGGGGTAGACAGACAGGGGTGAGACAGATGGGGTACATAGAGAGCATGGAACAGAGGTTTAGGATGAGATTTGGCTGGGTTTGGTGAAGAAGTGGGTCTTGAGAGCCCGTTTGAAGTTTTGTAGAGAGGTGGAGAGTCTGAGGGGGAGAGGTAGGGAATTCCAGAGAAGTGGTGCAGCACGTGAAAAATCTTGGAGGTAGGAGTGGGAGGAAGTAATCCGTAGGCAGGAGAGTCGGTGTGCATTAGCAGAGCGAAGAGGATGGGTGGGAGTGTAAAGCGAGATAAGATCAGAGATGTAGATGGGAGAGGAGTGGGTGAGGGCTTTGTAAGCAAGTGTGAGAAGCTTGAAATGGATTCTGAAAGGGAAGGGGAGCCAGTGAAGGACTAGTAAGAGAGGAGAGGTGGACGTAGTGCGTTTGGTGAGGAAAATGAGCCGGGCAGCAGCATTGAGGATAGATTGGAGTGGAGAGAGGTATTTGTCAGGAATGCCAGTCAGGAAGAGATTACAGCAGTCCAGTCTGGAGATGACCAGTGAGTGGATAAGAGTCTTAGTAGCATCCTGGGTCAGAAAGGGTCTGATCCTGGAAATATTTTTTAGATGAAAACGGCAGGTTTGTGAGAGGTGCTGAATGTGTGGTTTGAAGGAGAGGGAGGAGTCAAGGATTACTCCAAGACAGCGCGCTTGGGGGGTAGAGGAGATAGTAGTGCCATCAATAGATAATGAGATTGTAGGAGGTGAGATTATGCGGGAGGGAGGGAAGATGATCAGCTCGGTCTTAGACATGTTAAGTTTAAGAAAGCGCTGGGACATCCAGGAAGAGATAGCAGAGAGACAGTTGGAGATACGAGTGAGGAGAGTAGGGGAGAGGTCTGGAGAGGAAAGATAGATTTGAGTGTCATCAGCATAGAGATGATATTGGAAACCAAAAGAACTAATGAGCTTACCTAGTGAGGACGTATAGAGAGAGAAGAGAAGAGAAGAGGACCAAGGACAGAACCTTGGGGTACCCCTACAGTTAGTGGAAGTGAGGGGGAGGTGGAGTCATGAGAGGAGACAGAGAATGAACGGTCAGAAAGGTAGGACGACAACCAAGAGAGGGCAGTGTTACGCAGACCAATGGAGTGAAGGATTTGCAGTAGGAGAGGATGGTCCACAGTGTCAAAAGCAGCAGAGAGATCAAGTAGAATAAGTAGAGAGTAGTGTCCCTTAGATTTAGCAGCATGGAGGTCATTGCATACTTTTGTAAGGGCAGTTTCAGTGGAGTGGAGAGGACGGAAGCCAGACTGGAATGGGTCAAGCAGTGAGTGTGAGGAAAGAAAGGAAGTAAGGCGGTTGTAGACAATACGCTCAAGGAGTTTGGAGGCAAAAGGGAGGAGAGAGATGGGTCGGTAGTTGGAGAGAGTGTTTGGATCAAGGGTAGGTTTTTTAAGAATAGGAGAGATGAGAGCGTGCTTGAAGGCAGAGGGGACAGTGCCTGGTGAGAGGGAGAGATTGAGAAGGTGGGAAAGATGGGAACAAGCAGAAGAAGAGAGGTGGCAAAGGAGGCGGGAGGGGATAGGGTCAAGTGGGGAGGTGGTGAGGGGACAGGAACGAATGAGGGCCATGACTTCCTCTCCAGATGCATGGGAGAAAGATGACAGAGTTGGTGCGAGGGATGGGGAGGGTTGGTAAGGGATGGGAGAAGGCTGGTTACTGATAGTCTGGTGTGATGTGATGTCCTGACGTATGGAGTCAATTTTGGATGTGAAGTAAGTGGCAAAGTCAAGAGCAGAGAGTGAGGAAGGGAGACGAGGTGGAGGTGGGCAGAGGAGTGAGTTGAGAGTGGCAAAGAGGCGCCGGGGGTTGGAAGACTGGGAGGAGATGAGGTTCTTGAAGTATGACTGTTTAGCAAGAGAAAGGGCAGCACTGAAGGATGAGAGCATAAGTTTGAAATGGAGGAAGTCTGCCTTAGAGCGTGATTTCCTCCAGTGTCGCTCAGCAGTACATGAGCATTTTTGCAGATATCTGGTGCATTTGGTGTGCCAGGGTTGAGGTGTTAATTTGCAAGGGTGAATAGTGGTTGGTGGAGCAACAGAGTCAAGAGCAGAAGTAAGGGAAGCATTGTATGTGGAAGTGGCTTGTTCAGGGCATGAGAGAGAGAGAATAGGAGAGAGAAGTGAGTCAAACAGGGAGGAAAGGAATGTGGTGTCAATAGCTTCAATGTTACGCTTAGTGATGGTAGCCTTAGGAGGTAGAGATGGGGAAGTCGAGAGAGATAGGTTGAAGGAGAGCAGGTGGTGGTCAGAGAGGGGAAATGGGGAGTTGGAAAAATCAGAAATATCACAGCGGTGAGTGAAGACCAGATCCAGTGAGCTCCCATTCACATGGGAGGGTGAGGAGGTCCACTGGGAGAGACCAAGTGAAGAGGTGAGGTTAAGGAGTTTAGAGGCAGGGGATTGTGTGGGGATGTCAATAGGGATGTTGAAATCGCCTAGGATAATGGTGGGAATGTCAGAAGAGAGGAAGTGAGGAAGCCAGGAAGCAAAGTTGTCGATGAATTTGGAAGCAGTGCCAGGGGGGCGGTAAATGACAGCTACTCTAAGATGGACTGGTTGGAAGAGGCATATGGCGTGGACCTCAAATGTAGAGAATATAAGGGATGGTTCTGGTGGTATGAGTTGGTAGGAGTAACTAGAAGGTAAAAGGACCCCAACACCACCCCCATGGCGACCCCCAGGTCGGGGTGTGTGTGTGAATGTAAGGCCCCCAGCAGAGAGAGCAGCAGCAGAAGTAGTGTCAGAGGGCATAATCCAAGTTTCAGTAATGGCTAGTAGGTGTAGGGAGTTGGAAATGAAAAGGTCATGAGTGGGGACCAGTTTGTTACAAACAGATCTGGCATTCCAGAGGGCACAGGATAGGGGGTATGAGTTTGTGGGAGAGATGTGAATTAGATTTTCAGGGTTGCTGTAGCGATGAGGTGGGATTAACTTTGAGGGCAGGGATGATGAGAGAGTAGTGATGGTACGGGTGCCTGAGCTAGGAGGGGAAACTGCAGGAGGTGGGCAGGGAGGGAGGTCAGTGTGATGTGGATGGGGGTGTGGGGAGGTGACAGGGAAGGGAGAGAGGGAGCAGGGCTGAGTTGTGGGGTAGCAGGACCATGGGGCAGAGGTGAATGAAAGTGGGGTAACAGGAAAGGTTAGATCAATAAATGCACAGCCAAATGGCTTTGCACAGCCTACACCATTGGACTTAAGTAGAAGACTATTACAAGTGAAACCAATAATTGAAATCTGTAACCACACCCCACCCCCTCAAATGCCAGGCAATAAATTACCTTAAAAACAACAACCAGGCATTCCACAAAGATTAAACTGGGTCTATATCATTCAAAACTTTAAAAAAGTACTTCAAAATCACATACTATGCAATAATGTTTCAATTTGCATAACCCAGCAGAATTAGCTTTGCATATATAGATATAGTGCAGCAGAATATATTGGTGGTTGTAGTCAATTGTAATTACCTGTAGGTGACAAGAAGAGAAGAAACGTCAATTCACAATCGATATCAGCTGAAGATAAATTAACGCTGATTGAACGCTGCTGTTATGTGTCAATTTTATCACGCTTTGATAAAAATGCACGCTTAGATCAATAAATGCACAGCCAAACGGCTTTGCACAGCCTACACCATTGGACTTAAGTAGAAGACTATTACAAGTGAAACCAATAATTGAAATCTGTAACCACACCCCACCCCCTCAAATGCCAGGCAATAAATTACCTTAAAAACAACAACCAGGCATTCCACAAAGATTAAACTGGGTCTATATCATTCAAAACTTTAAAAAAGTACTTAAAAATCACATACTATGCAATAATGTTTCAATTTGCATTACCCAGCAGAATTAGCTTTGCATATATATATATAGTGCAGCAGAATATATTGGTGGTTGTAGTCAATTGTAATTACCTGTAGGTGACAAGAAGAGAAGAAACGTCAATTCACAATCGATACCAGCTGAAGATAAATTAACGCTGATTGAACGCTGCTGTTATGTGTCAATTTTATCACGCTTTGATAAAAATGCACGCTTGGATCAATAAATGCACAGCCAAACGGCTTTGCACAGCCTACACCATTGGACTTAAGTAGAAGACTATTACAAGTGAAACCAATAATTGAAATCTGTAACCACACCCCACCCCCTCAAATGCCAGGCAATAAATTACCTTAAAAACAACAACCAGGCATTCCACAAAGATTAAACTGGGTCTATATCATTCAAAACTTGAAAAAAGTACTTAAAAATCACATACTATGCAATATTGTTTCAATTTGCATTACCCAGCAGAATTAGCTTTGCATATATAGATATAGTGCAGCAGAATATATTGGTGGTTGTAGTCAATTGTAATTACTCAGCAGAATTAGCTTTTCATATATAGATATAGTGCAGCAGAATATATTGGTGGTTGTAGTCAATTGTAATTACCCAGCAGAATTAGCTTTGCAAATATAGATATAGTGCAGCAGAATATATTGGTGGTTGTAGTCAATTGTAATTACCCAGCAGAATTAGCTTTGCATATATATAGTGCAGTAGAATATATTGGTGGTTGTAGTAAATTGTAATTACCCAGCAGCAGCTCTACTGCACTCAACATCACCAGTGCTCACAATATATATAATGCTATATACTATGCCATAGTGGTGCTTACTATATAACACCTCCTACTGCGTTCCCCCTGGCAATGAGCATGACACCCAGAGAGTGAAACCCCTGGCAATGAGCATGACACCCAGCACGTGAAACTCTTGGCATTGAGCAGTTTTTGTAAAAGTAATTAGAAGCTTTACTGTAGGGCATAGTGTATCACAGATATTGTGGTGAGTGACATAATATGTTCCAAAGGGCATTAATGTGTGGGGCTTAACATGGTGGAAATTACTGTACTTTTTTCCCTGTGGTGGCCGAGGTCTGTTGGTGCAGGGTCAAGAACTGGGGTGTAAGGTAGTCTTTGCCTGCAAGGCTACGCCCATTTTATGGAGACCATACCCATTTTTGCGATGTCACGCCCCCCCCCATCCCGTCCGGAGCGCTCACGCAAATATAGTTTTTTTTTTATATATATATATGGGGGAGGGGCACAATTTTTAATGCCAATGGTGGCGGGGGGCACGCATTTTTAAATCTCGCATTTGAAGCCAAATTGTTTAGAAACACCCCTGCAAGAAAATATCTGCAAATCCAATGTTACCATAAGTGTGGCATATACCTGCGCTTGCTGCTGCACAACCTCTATTCATATCGCTGAATTCAATTAGGGAGATGTTCTCACCCCGCGAGCAAGCGCAGGTATATGCCACACTTAAATGTATGGGTATGGTCTCCATAAAATGAGCGTAGCCTTGCAGGCAAAGACTACCTTACACCCCAGTTCTTGACCCTGCACCAACAGACCTCGGCCACCACAGGGAAAAAAGTACAGTAATTTCCACCATGTTAAGCCCCACACATTAATGCCCTTTGGAACATATTATGTCACTCACCACAATATCTGTGATACACTATGCCCTACAGTAAAGCTTCTAATTACTTTTACAAAAACTGCTCAATGCCAAGAGTTTCACGTGCTGGGTGTCATGCTCATTGCCAGGGGTTTCACTCTCTGGGTGTCATGCTCATTGCCAGGGGGAACGCAGTAGGGGGTGTTATATAGTAAGCACCACTATGGCATAGTATATAGCATTATATATATTGTGAGCACTGGTGATGTTGAGTGCAGTAGAGCTGCTGCTGGGTAATTACAATTTACTACAACCACCAATATATTCTGCTGCACTATATATATGCAAAGCTAATTCTGCTGGGTAATTACAATTGACTACAACCACCAATATATTCTGCTGCACTATATCTATATTTGCAAAGCTAATTCTGCTGGGTAATTACAATTGACTACAACCACCAATATATTCTGCTGCACTATATCTATATATGAAAAGCTAATTCTGCTGAGTAATTACAATTGACTACAACCACCAATATATTCTGCTGCACTATATCTATATATGCAAAGCTAATTCTGCTGGGTAATGCAAATTGAAACATTATTGCATAGTATGTGATTTTGAAGTACTTTTTTAAAGTTTTGAATGATATAGACCCAGTTTAATCTTTGTGGAATGCCTGGTTGTTGTTTTTAAGGTAATTTATTGCCTGGCATTTGAGGGGGTGGGGTGTGGTTACAGATTTCAATTATTGGTTTCACTTGTAATAGTCTTCTACTTAAGTCCAATGGTGTAGGCTGTGCAAAGCCGTTTGGCTGTGCATTTATTGATCCAAGCGTGCATTTTTATCAAAGCGTGATAAAATTGACACATAACAGCAGCGTTCAATCAGCGTTAATTTATCTTCAGCTGATATCGATTGTGAATTGACGTTTCTTCTCTTCTTGTCACCTACAGGTAATTACAATTGACTACAACCACCAATATATTCTGCTGCACTATATCTATATATGCAAAGCTAATTCTGCTGGGTAATGCAAATTGAAACATTATTGCATAGTATGTGATTTTTAAGTACTTTTTTAAAGTTTTGAATGATATAGACCCAGTTTAATCTTTGTGGAATGCCTGGTTGTTGTTTTTAAGGTAATTTATTGCCTGGCATTTGAGGGGGTGGGGTGTGGTTACAGATTTCAATTATTGGTTTCACTTGTAATAGTCTTCTACTTAAGTCCAATGGTGTAGGCTGTGCAAAGCCATTTGGCTGTGCATTTATTGATCTAAGCGTGCATTTTTATCAAAGCGTGATAAAATTGACACATAACAGCAGTGTTCAATCAGCGTTCAATCGAAGTGAAAAAGAAGGAAAACAGAAGCACACCAATCTAACAAAACAAAGAAAACTGAAGAACTAATAACAAATGTGAGTCACTTACTCCTCAGATCACTCACCTCCTGATTGTTGCATCTGATTACATAGCACAGAACTACCTTACTTGGACATTTCATAAACCATCCATTTCACCTACAAATGCCTGTATCTGTATTATTGTGATTTTGTTTTTTAAGCACAGCTGCACCAATGCAATTTTACCTGCAAACACTTAAAACATCTAACATAATTACCATTGCTTCTTAAACCTCTCACAATCCTTTCATTTCTTACACTCCAAATACATTTCTGCACCCACTTTATCTACGCTTTTGACTCATTTCATACTAAATCTACACCCCTTGAGCCTACACTGCTTTTCTCACCTGCATTTCTGCAATTCTTCTGCTCGGATTGCCTTACAGTCTCCTCTCCTACTTCCACTACTTCAACCTATTTACCTACTTAACACTATGTCAAGGTTTTCTTATACTCCCCACATCACTCAGTGTCTACCTAATAATGTATCTTTATCCTTCCCCACTAGTCTCCTCCACCTCCTCCTCTCTCCCCTCCTCTGTCTCCCCTCCATCCCTCTGTTTCCTTCCCCCACCTTTCCTGTTACCCCACTTTCATTCACCTCTGCCCCATGGTCCTGCTACCCCACAACTCAGCCCTGCTCCCTCTCTCCCTTCCCTGTCACCTCCCCACACCCCCATCCACATCACACTGACCTCCCTCCCTGCCCACCTCCTGCAGTTTCCCCTCCTAGCTCAGGCACCCGTACCATCACTACTCTCTCATCATCCCTGCCCTCAAAGTTAATCCCACCTCATCGCTACAGCAACCCTGAAAATCTAATTCACATCTCTCCCACAAACTCATACCCCCTATCCTGTGCCCTCTGGAATGCCAGATCTGTTTGTAACAAACTGGTCCCCACTCATGACCTTTTCATTTCCAACTCCCTACACCTACTAGCCATTACTGAAACTTGGATTATGCCCTCTGACACTACTTCTGCTGCTGCTCTCTCTGCTGGGGGCCTTACATTCACACACACACACCCCGACCTGGGGGTCGCCATGGGGGTGGTGTTGGGGTCCTTTTACCTTCTAGTTACTCCTACCAACTCATACCACCAGAACCATCCCTTATATTCTCTACATTTGAGGTCCACGCCATATGCCTCTTCCAACCAGTCCATCTTAGAGTAGCTGTCATTTACCGCCCCCCTGGCACTGCTTCCAAATTCATCGACAACTTTGCTTCCTGGCTTCCTCACTTCCTCTCTTCTGACATTCCCACCATTATCCTAGGCGATTTCAACATCCCTATTGACATCCCCACACAATCCCCTGCCTCTAAACTCCTTAACCTCACCTCTTCACTTGGTCTCTCCCAGTGGACCTCCTCACCCTCCCATGTGAATGGGAGCTCACTGGATCTGGTCTTCACTCACCGCTGTGATATTTCTGATTTTTCCAACTCCCCATTTCCCCTCTCTGACCACCACCTGCTCTCCTTCAACCTATCTCTCTCGACTTCCCCATCTCTACCTCCTAAGGCTACCATCACTAAGCGTAACATTGAAGCTATTGACACCACATTCCTTTCCTCCCTGTTTGACTCACTTCTCTCTCCTATTCTCTCTCTCTCATGCCCTGAACAAGCCACTTCCACATACAATGCTTCCCTTACTTCTGCTCTTGACTCTGTTGCTCCACCAACCACTATTCACCCTTGCAAATTAACACCTCAACCCTGGCACACCAAATGCACCAGATATCTGCAAAAATGCTCATGTACTGCTGAGCGACACTGGAGGAAATCACGCTCTAAGGCAGACTTCCTCCATTTCAAACTTATGCTCTCATCCTTCAGTGCTGCCCTTTCTCTTGCTAAACAGTCATACTTCAAGAACCTCATCTCCTCCCAGTCTTCCAACCCCCGGCGCCTCTTTGCCACTCTCAACTCACTCCTCTGCCCACCTCCACCTCGTCTCCCTTCCTCACTCTCTGCTCTTGACTTTGCCACTTACTTCACATCCAAAATTGACTCCATACGTCAGGACATCACATCACACCAGACTATCAGTAACCAGCCTTCTCCCATCCCTTACCAACCCTCCCCATCCCTCGCACCAACTCTGTCATCTTTCTCCCATGCATCTGGAGAGGAAGTCATGGCCCTCATTCGTTCCTGTCCCCTCACCACCTCCCCACTTGACCCTATCCCCTCCCGCCTCCTTTGCCACCTCTCTTCTTCTGCTTGTTCCCATCTTTCCCACCTTCTCAATCTCTCCCTCTCATCAGGCACTGTCCCCTCTGCCTTCAAGCACGCTCTCATCTCTCCTATTCTTAAAAAACCTACCCTTGATCCAAACACTCTCTCCAACTACCGACCCATCTCTCTCCTCCCTTTTGCCTCCAAACTCCTTGAGCGTATTGTCTACAACCGCCTTACTTCCTTTCTTTCCTCACACTCACTGCTTGACCCATTCCAGTCTGGCTTCCGTCCTCTCCACTCCACTGAAACTGCCCTTACAAAAGTATGCAATGACCTCCATGCTGCTAAATCTAAGGGACACTACTCTCTACTTATTCTACTTGATCTCTCTGCTGCTTTTGACACTGTGGACCATCCTCTCCTACTGCAAATCCTTCACTCCATTGGTCTGCGTAACACTGCCCTCTCTTGGTTGTCGTCCTACCTTTCTGACCATTCATTCTCTGTCTCCTCTCATGACTCCACCTCCCCCTCACTTCCACTAACTGTAGGGGTACCCCAAGGTTCTGTCCTTGGTCCTCTTCTCTTCTCTCTCTATATGTCCTCACTAGGTAAGCTCATTAGTTCTTTTGGTTTCCAATATCATCTCTATGCTGATGACACTCAAATCTATCTTTCCTCTCCAGACCTCTCCCCTACTCTCCTCACTCGTATCTCCAACTGTCTCTCTGCTATCTCTTCCTGGATGTCCCAGCGCTTTCTTAAACTTAACATGTCTAAGACCGAGCTGATCATCTTCCCTCCCTCCCGCATAATCTCACCTCCTACAATCTCATTATCTATTGATGGCACTACTATCTCCTCTACCCCCCAAGCGCGCTGTCTTGGAGTAATCCTTGACTCCTCCCTCTCCTTCAAACCACACATTCAGCACCTCTCACAAACCTGCCGTTTTCATCTAAAAAATATTTCCAGGATCAGACCCTTTCTGACCCAGGATGCTACTAAGACTCTTATCCACTCACTGGTCATCTCCAGACTGGACTGCTGTAATCTCTTCCTGACTGGCATTCCTGACAAATACCTCTCTCCACTCCAATCTATCCTCAATGCTGCTGCCCGGCTCATTTTCCTCACCAAACGCACTACGTCCACCTCTCCTCTCTTACTAGTCCTTCACTGGCTCCCCTTCCCTTTCAGAATCCATTTCAAGCTTCTCACACTTGCTTACAAAGCCCTCACCCACTCCTCTCCCATCTACATCTCTGATCTTATCTCGCTTTACACTCCCACCCGTCCTCTTCGCTCTGCTAATGCACACCGACTCTCCTGCCTACGGATTACTTCCTCCCACTCCTACCTCCAAGATTTTTCACGTGCTGCACCACTTCTCTGGAATTCCCTACCTCTCCCCCTCAGACTCTCCACCTCTCTACAAAACTTCAAACGGGCTCTCAAGACCCACTTCTTCACCAAACCCAGCCAAATCTCATCCTAAACCTCTGTTCCATGCTCTCTATGTACCCCATCTGTCTCACCCCTGTCTGTCTACCCCTCCCTTTTAGAATGCATGCTCTCACGAGCAGGGCCCTCTTCCCTCATGTGCTTACTCTTTTCTTACTTTAATAATCTTCAGCTGCACCAAATCCAGCAGTCTTCTGCCACCTGATACTTATTCCAGTGTCATCTGCTGATGTAGCTATGTTTATTTACCCTGTACTTGTCCTATATTGTCGTCAACTGTAAGTTGCTGTTTTCCTGTTTGATTATTTGTTTATGTACTCTGTAATTGGGCACTGCGGAACCCTTGTGGCGCCATATAAATAAAGGATAATAATAATAATAAATAATATAATATATAGCAGTACGGTACAGTAGGCCACTGCTCTACCTACCTCTGTGTCGTCAAGTATACTATCCATCCATACCTGTGGTGCATTTTAGAAAAAAACATGTCTCGGCAGAGCAATCTATAAATCCATCATATTTCAGACAGCAACAGTGGGTATTGTAATAGTCACCCAATCCATCACTTTTATAGGGTTACATGCACCCACATGCTACAGCCTGTCTCAATAATTTTACTGTCACGCTGTGTGTGTTTGTGTTTTTATTTGGGTATTTTTTGTTGTTGTAGAACTACAGGTACCAGCAAGCCCGTTATTTCCCCGCCTGCTGGTACTTGAGGTTCTCCAAGTACCAGCAAGCGGGGGAGGCTTGCTGGGCCTTGTAGTTCCACAACAAAAAAACAATATTCTTTTTTTACACACATGGCTATCAGCCCGGCACCCACCACCCAGGGGTGCTGGGGACAGCCTCGGGCTTCACCCCTGGCCCTTGGGTGCCTCGAGGGGAGGAACCTCTTGATTTAAGGGGTCCCCACTCCTCCAGGGAACCCCGGCCAGGGGTGACTAGTTGGAGGGGTAATGCCAGGGCCGCAGGGACCTACATAAAAGTGTCCCCCGGCTGTGGCATTATCTCTCTGGCTAGTGGAGCCCGGTGCTGGTTTTAAAAATATGGGGGACCCCTACATCTATTGTCCCACGTATTTTTGGAACCTGGACCGGTCTAAGAGCCCGGTGCTGGTTGTCTAAATACGGGGAACCCCTGTCCAATTTTTCCCCCAGTATTTAAATAACCAGGACCGGCTCAAAGAGCCCGAGGCTGGTTATACTAAGGAGGGGGGACCTCACGCATTTTTTTTAACCCATTCAGACCCTTCTCCTTTAAGTTAATGGAAGCCCTGGACAACAAAATTGCATTCATGTCCTCCTCCCTCACCCTTCCCAGTCCCAAACACTCATTTTTTTTTTCTTTAAAAATTTATAATATATAACGAGAACAATGAGCAGGCAGGCAGCGGGCATTGGCGGCATCGGACTGAGATAGAAATTAGTGGTGGAGGGCTGGGTCAGTTGATTGTGGGCGAGTTTGTAAGCCATTGGCGGTGGCAGCGGGTATCGGCTCAGAGGCAGTAGCGGGCATTGGCTAAGGGTCATCGGCAGGATTCGGCGGACATTATGGCTGTAGTGCCTCACTAGCCACTGACCTCACCGCACGCCACTGTGGGACAGATGTAACATGCAGAGAGATGTAGATTTGGGAGGGGGAATGTCCTAGCATAACTGTTAATTGCAGTGTAATACTGTAATTCAGCTGTGCAGCATTTGTGGCTAAATGTCAAAGAAGCCAGTATTTACCCTGCATGCAAAACAATAAATGTATTTGAACATACCTCCCAACTATCCCAATTTTTGCAGGACAGTCACTTTTTTGGGGAATGTCCAGCTAACCCAAACAACCCCCCCCCCTTCCCATGGGAAATGGGTGGGGGGTGGAAGGCTCCCTGTAGCTTGTTGCTCTGCAAATATGCACATTGTGGGTAATTCAGACCTGATCGCTAGGGTGTGTTTTTTGCATCCCTGTAATCAGGTAGTTGTCGCCTACAGCGGAAGGGAAAATTTGCTGTGCAGGTGTGTGATCACATGTGCACAAGAGCTGCACAGCTCAGCACTTACTCAGCCATTGAGGTGGCGTCACAAATCCTCCCACAAAACGCCGGGTCCCTCCAGTGTTTTTCCGGACACTCCCTAGAAACATTCAGTTGCCACCCACACAAACACCCTCTTCTTGTCAATCTTCTTGTGATCTCCGGACCATCGCACTTACGCATTGTGGCGCATACGCATGTGCAGTGCAAACCAGATTGCCCGCTGGGTGAAAATAAATTGAAGCGATCTGGTCTGAATAAGCCTCAATCTCTATTCACGGGAGACAGAGGGGCTGGGGCATGGCCAGCAGCTCACAGAGCACCTATAATGACAAAAATGGGAGACATGGCTCATGATCGCGATATACCTGCGAAGGTACGCCCTCTACTGATTGACAGGCAGAGGCATTCGCATTTTCTGCGGGGCACCCGGAGAAAATGTAGGCACACGCACAGGATGGACCCTGCGTATATGCCCCCATCCTCTTCATAGTTTTTGCGGTTGGAACGCGTATTACGATCCAAACTGAATTAGGCCCTATATGTCTTATATACACGAGCAGTGTGAAAACATCAATCGATGGGGGTAATTCCAAGTTGATCGCAGCAGGAATTTTGTTAGCAGTTGGGCAAAACCATGTGTACTGCAGGGGAGGCAGATATAACATGTGCAGAAAGAGTTAGATTTGGGTGAGTTATTTTGTTTCTGTGCAGGGTAAATACTGACTGCTTTATTTTTACACTGCAAATTAGATTGCAGATTGAACACACCACACCCAAATCTAACTCTCTCTGCACATGTTAAATCTGCCTTCCCTGCAGTGCAGATAGGTGGTCATTCCGAGTTGTTCGCTCGGTAATTTTCTTCGCATCGCAGCGATTTTCCGCTTAATGCGCATGCGCAATGTTCACACTGCGACTGCGCCAAGTAAATTTGCTATGCAGTTAGGAATATTACTCACGGTTTTTTCATCGTTCTGGTGATCGTAATGTGATTGACAGGAAGTGGGTGTTTCTGGGCGGAAACAGGCCGTTTTAGGGGCGTGTGGGAAAAAATGCTACCGTTTCTGGGAAAAACGCGGGAGTGGCTGGAGAAACGGAGGAGTGTCTGGGCGAACGCTGGGTGTGTTTGTGACGTCAAACCAGGAACGACAAGCACTGAACTGATCGCACTGGCAGAGTAAGTCTCGAGCTTCTCAGAAACTGCACAGAGATGTCTTATCGCAATATTGCAAATCTTTCGTTCGCAATTTTAAGATGCTAAGATTCACTCCCAGTAGGCGGCAGCTTAGCGTGTGCAATGCTGCTAAAAGCAGCTTGCGAGCGAACAACTCGGAATGAGGGCCATGGGGGGTAATTCTGAGTTGATCGCAGCAGGATTTTTGTTAGCAGTTGGGCAAAACCATGTGCACTGCATTTACGAACAGATGATTTTTTATATAAATTTTAAAATGTTAGTAAATGTGTTTTTTTTTCAACCTGGAAGCCCAACATCGATTAAGATCGATCTTAAATAGACCCCTGGGTTTTAAGCATAACCATGGTTGAGTCCAATGGTTAATTCACATTGACCGAAGTTCTAATTAAGTCACCTGTGCTCAAGCATGATATCCTTAAAATCTGGATTGCAATGACAGCATTTTGGAACTATGCCTAAGGGTTTAATTTTTACATTTATCCACTGACAATAAATCTACCTACAATATCACTGTAACTTGTTATGATTACAGTATTTCACTAAATAATTTAATTTGCTGAACCTTCTGTAAAAAGAAATATTAAGCTGCTGTAATTCCCAGATGCAGCAAATTTGTTAGCTAGTGGGCAAAACCATGTGCACTGCAGGGTTGGGGGGGGCAGATATAACATTTGCAGAGAGATTTAGGTGGGTTATATTGTTTGTGTGCAGAGTAAATACTGGCTGTTTTGTTTTTACACTGCAATTTAGATTTCAGTTTGAACACACCGCACCAAAATCTAACTCTCTCTGCACATATTATACACCCCCCCCCCCCCCCCCCTGCAGTGTACATGGTTTTAGCTAATAAATTTGCTGCTGTGATCAGATCTGAGTTAAGCCCTATGTATTTGGCACTGGCAAAGGGTTAGAGGCCTTGCTGTAGAGCTCACACCTTTCTTATCATGCATTGTAATATTTCCTATGTCCTGATGTTGTGCTCTCTGCTCCATCCAAGTAAACAGCAATGTAGCATGGCTATCAAAGAGCGTGAAGATTGCAGATTTCCTGGGATTAATGCTAAGGAATGCTATTCCAGAGGCTGCTGCTTTAATTCAAGTGTCACTGGGGTTAAATGGTGTTTTTACCTTAAAAACACAGGTAGAGTATATAGTACAGTGGTAAAGTGGGAGCATGTAGTGCTATTGATTACAGATTTGATGGAGCTTAAACATGGATAAGGTCCATGGCTCTAAGAGTTTATCTTGTGTATCCTTTATTCTTAGTCATGGTCAGATAAGATTAGAAAATACCATTTAAGTGGAAATTTCCTGTTAGCTGTTTTTCAGTTTGCTCAACTGTCTGATTAACTGGTCCTAAAAAAGGACCAAAGGAGCTAAATTGCCCTGTGATCTAGCTAAATTGCCCCAGTTAAAAAAAAAAAAAAAACTAAGCTGCTGTAATTCCTGGATGTTTCCTTACTGCATCAACAGGAAGTGACAAGAAACAATGTAATGTGGAACCGTACAGCAGAAGGGATTGCGGCTACCCCACAATAAGTGCAGCGGAATGTAAGAAGAGGAATTGTTGCTTTGACTGCAGCATTCCCGGGGTTAACTGGTGTTTCTTCAAGTCACAAGGTATGGAGCTGCTGTATAGTTACTCGCAAGTCAGCAGTTGTATGATGCTCACACCTGTTAAACTGGATACACACAGAATGCCCTACACAGGGGGTGAAATGAGCGCCCCCCCCACCCCCCGTACGCTCAGCACACATCACGCTGTGCTGAGCGGGGGCAGAGATGTGTGCTGAGCAGTTCGCTCAGCACACATCTCTCCCCAAAATCGGGCCGTGAATACGGACCTTTAAACTGGATCCACACTTAGATTGTCTGTCCATTTTTTTTTTCTAGTTGAAACAAAATTATGCTAATATGTGGCAGCAAATGACAATTGACCATTTGCTCACAAACACTGGAAAACATCCAAAAATGGTCATTTAGATAAATTGGTTAAATCCATTTCATTTAGCTAATTTATCCAAACTACCTTTATTGTATCTTTGTGGGTGAATGATGTGTGGGTCAGTGTTGAGGGTGGTGGAGGAGATGGGTAATAGGCACAGCAGGGTGTGGACAGTCAAATAGTGTGCTTAGAGGTTCAGAGTCATTGTATGAGACTCTGGCAACAGTGACTTGATGAGTCTGGTGTCCATAGGGTGGGACGCATTAACCTTTTTATGCTATTGAAATAGTTCTCCTCCTGACCGACGCAGTTCCTTGCTCCGAGGTTGGTGTATTGTCCTGTTGCAGCGCCTCTCCACTGTGGTCACAGTGAGCTGTGTGGTGTTGCTGGCGCATGCCAATCTCCCCCCAACCTCCCTCTTGCATTTCAGACCTACGTACGCATGATGGGATCTTGTATGATATGCGCGTGTGCTGTAGAGATGAAAGTGGGGGTGAGGAGGCAGATCGTGAGATGGGGAAACTTTGTGGACTGTTAGCGAAGGGGAGCACTGGGCAATCTGAGTTGCAAAGAGGGCAGCAGAAGAGGTTATTGCATGTGCACTGGTGACAGGTCCATCCTTGGTGGCCAGCCTCAGTGGTAAAGGGGTACATGAGCTAGTGTCCCTTGGCCAGCCATGTACCATGGCCACCTCCCTACCTCCTATATATTCTCCCTGATCTGTCACTTTGTTACGGTCTGCTGCTGGCACTGGTGTATCGTCCTGCAGATGCCGTCTCCGCCCATTGCTGTGACTTCCCCCAGAGTTAGCCACACAGAGTGACAGATCTGGGAAAATATATAGGAGATCATTACTTTCACTTGCAGCCTACCTTATTTTTTGCAGCCTAGCATGCTCCTGACCCCTTCTCTCACTAATACTTATACAACATTCATGAACTCATCTTAAGGTTTCTTTATTATTCAGTCACACTGTCTTGGATCCAAACCATTTCCTGTGGCATTGCAGTCAAACAATTGAGCTATTTACCCTTGCATAGAAAGGTATAATCTAAGCTAGAGAATTCTATTTGGAGCTCACCTTGTACTTTGTGAAGAAATAATCAGCTTTGTGGCTGAGCAGATATATGGAGTGTGTGGCTGCACACTGCATTGATCTGCTGAGTTGCAATGCTAATAATTTTTTTTTTGCAAAGTACCAATAGCTTCATTGTGAAGGTGGAAAGAAGGGTGTTACGGCATGGAATGTACAAACTGCGAGACCCTGCTGGTAGCGCCTTTGTCTATTTAGTAGGAAGGGCACGTAACAGCCGGGGGGCAATGGAGGAAGCCCCTTTAGGGCTGGAGCCCGGCGGCAACTGACTCCGTTGTCTCTGGCAGTTCCGCCCCTGGACTAGAGGAATGGTCAAGAACATGGCAACATTTAATGCCAAAAAATGCAAAATCATACACGTCTCAAAAATGCAAAGGCTAACTATAATATTAAGGGCATTATAATGGCAAGAGGAAAGCTATCTAAGTATTACTATTTCAGGTGAGCAATGTAACAAAGCAATAGGAAAGGCAAGTCAGATGCTTGTTTGCATAGGTTAAAGAACCAGTAGCAGAAAAAAGTAATACAGGTTGAGTATCCCATATCCAAATATTCCGAAATACGGAATATTCCGAAATACGGACTTTTTTGAGTGAGACTGAGATAGTGAAACCTTTGTGTTTTGATGGCTCAGTGTACACAAACTTTGTTTAATACTCAAAGTTATTAAAAATATTGTATTAAATGAACTTCAGACTGTGTGTATAAGGTGTATATGAAACATAAATGAATTCTGTGAATGTACACACACTTTGTTTAATGCACAAAGTTATAAAAAATATTGGCTAAAATGACCTTCAGGCTGTGTGTATAAGGTGTATATGAAACATAAATGCCTTCTGTGCTTAGATTTAGGTCCCATCACCATAATATCTCGTTATGGTATGCAATTATTCCAAAATACAGAAAAATCCGATATCCAAAATTCCTCTGGTCCCAAGCATTTTGGATAAGGGATACTCAACCTGTAATGCCACTGTATAGGTCCTTGGTACAGCCACATTTAGAATCCTGTGTTCAGTTCCAGAAGCCATATCTCCAGAAGGCTGTAAATACATTAGGGCAACTAAAATTGTGCATGGCCTACATCACAAAACTTACCTGGAAATACTAAAAAATGTTGATGTGTATAGTTTGGAGAAGGGAAGAGGGAACATACAGTAATAGAAACATTTAAATATATAGGGAGGAATGTAATAGGGTGTGAGAATCAGAAAGTGAGAGATTTTGTGTTTTTTCCTGTTGTTTTTTGTTTTGTTTGTTTGATTGTTTGTTTTTAAAGTGGCAATCCTTTACATGGCAAAACCAGGTTGATATTTGCCATGTAAAGGATTGCCACCGTGGGCATGTGTAGAAGGGGCACTGCTACTGTTGGCATTATGTGTGTAAGCTGCACTGATATGGTGGTTATGTGTATAAAGGGCACTGCGACTGTGGGTATTATTATTATTATTATTACATGCGGTGTAATGACAATAAGATAGTGCTACTGTGTGGCGTATTTGCTTAGATTTAGGTCCCATCACCATAATATCTCGTTATGGTATGCAATTATTCCAAAATACAGAAAAATCCGATATCCAAAATTCCTCTGGTCCCAAGCATTTTGGATAAGGGATACTCAACCTGTAATGCCACTGTATAGGTCCTTGGTACAGCCACATTTAGAATCCTGTGTTCAGTTCCAGAAGCCATATCTCCAGAAGGCTGTAAATACATTAGGGCAACTAAAATTGTGCATGGCCTACATCACAAAACTTACCTGGAAATACTAAAAAATGTTGATGTGTATAGTTTGGAGAAGGGAAGAGGGAACATACAGTAATAGAAACATTTAAATATATAGGGAGGAATGTAATAGGGTGTGAGAATCAGAAAGTGAGAGATTTTGTGTTTTTTCCTGTTGTTTTTTGTTTTGTTTGTTTGATTGTTTGTTTTCAAAGTGGCAATCCTTTACATGGCAAAACCAGGTTGATATTTGCCATGTAAAGGATTGCCACCGTGGGCATGTGTAGAAGGGGCACTGCTACTGTTGGCATTATGTGTGTAAGCTGCACTGATATGGTGGTTATGTGTATAAAGGGCACTGCGACTGTGGGTATTATTATTATTATTATTACATGCGGTGTAATGACAATAAGATAGTGCTACTGTGTGGCGTATTTTGATTTGGGGTGCTATTGTGTGGCCATGCCCCTTCCTTGTGATACCACACCTTCTTTTTTTAAGGAGCGCACTGTCCCTTTATTAAGTATTGGAGAGAGGGCCCAAATTAATAGTTTGCAGGGAGGCGCCAAACACCCTAGCACTGGCCCTTTGGTAGGGGACAGGATTTGCTTCTGCTTGTGCACATATGTTATGATTGCCATCCAACAGCACTGGTTTTGCCTATAACACTAACTATAAATATTTTGAATTGGTCCTGGACCACCAATCCAAGGCACCCCTGCAAGTGTCCTGAGGCACCCCAGGGTGCAGTTTGAGAACCACTGGTCTAGTGAGTACCCAGGATAATTATTGTAGCTGGTCTGCGGGTAACAGCTCTCAGATCCACTTCTAGAAAAAATGCAGCAATGTAATTTGAGTGACAAACTGCAGAGATGAACCCTTTCTGTGACTGCTGCACAGGGATCACACAAACTCTATTCATAGGGCTGACTTCACTTAGATGAGATGTTCTCACCCCGCAAAGAAGTGCGAGTATATACCGCACTTACGGTACCATTGGATTTACAGATATTTTCTTGCAATACACTATGGGGGTCATTCTGAGTTGATAGCTCGCTAGCAGTTTTTAGCAGCCATGCAAACGCATTGTCGCTGCCCACTGGAGAGTGTATATTCACTTTGGAGAAGTGCGAACACTTGAGCAGCAGAGCGCCTGCAAAATCGTTTCAAAATAAGACCAGCACTGTAGTTACACTTCGTGTGCGTTGATTCTAACAACCGAGGGACGGCTTTTGATGTCACACACCCATCCAGCGAATGCCCAGCCACGTCTGCATTTCTTCTGCCACGCCTGCATTTTTCCAAGCACTTCCTGAAAACGGTCAGTTGACACCCAGAAACGCCCTCTTTCTGTCAATCTCCTTGTGGCCTGTTCTGTGATTGGAATAATCGCTAGAACTAGTGCAAAACCACAATGGACTTTGTACCCGTACGATGCGCATGCATCTGTGCATTACGGAGCATGCGCATGCACAGATTAGCCATTTTTTTTCAACTGATTGCTACGCAGCGAACAACGGCAGCAAGCGATCAACTCGGAATGACCCCCTATATACATAGAAACATGGATTTTTACTGCAGGAATTATGGTTAGTTTAGGGGTATCGGTTAGGGTCATTAGAGGTGTAGCTAGGGGTCCAAGCGCCCCTGGCAAAGTAAGGGACTGGCGCCCCCCCTTTCGATAAAGCATTGCAGTCCATTGGCGGTTACCATGTTGGAGCCACAGCAACTGACCCCCTCCCCCACACGCTGCCCTACATCATCGGCTGGGATTCACTGTTGGTGTGAAGCCACTGGGAACATTCTGGTAGCATTAGCAGCAATCTGTGTCATAGATAGGGAAGGCAGAAGGTTAACTAGCTAATAGCAGTCTGTTGGCAGCAGAGGCTGGGCGGGGGGCTGAGAATGAGCCAACGCTGATCAGTGTCCAGTCTGCTCAGACAAAAATATTTTGTGATCAGGGCTGGTTCTAGACCAAAGGGGCCAATGGCAAAAATTTCCTTTGGCACCCCCCCCCCCCCACACACACACACACACACACACACACACACACACACACCAAAAAAGAACATATCCCAGTTTAACATAACGCTATGTGGTGCAAGGTGTGGAGCTGGTCACTTGTATCAGACCTCTGACATTTGCCTTTTCACCCATATTGCATACTTTTTCTTGCAGGTTGTGTCTTAATTCAAGAAGTGTTCTAAGTACTTCAGCTTAGTATCTTTACTGACCCCTCTTTACCCCACACTACATAACTGACCCCTCTATACCCTACACTACATCACTGACCTTTCTATAACCATCACTGCATTACTGACCCCTCTATACAGTACACTGACCTCTATATACCTGCTAGTACATCCCTGATGCCTATATTCCCTAAGCTAAATCCCTGACGCCTCTATTCCCTACGCTACATCCCTGACGCCTCTATTCCCTATGCTACATCCCTGACGCCTCTATACCCTACGCTACATCCCTGATGCCTCTATTCCCTACGCTACATTCCTAATGCCTCTATAACCTACGCTACATCCCTGACGCCTCTATACCCTACGCTACATCCCTGATGCCTCTATACAGTACAATGCATTACTGATCCCTCTAGACCATACATCCTCATTACATCAGAGAGATAGTGAAACACAGGAAAAAATAAGGATAAAGTGGACTACAGAAACTGATGCTCTAAACAAAGGAGAGAGAGAGAAAAGCACAAGGGAAAGTGGGCAATCGGAACACCATAGAGAGAGGAGAGATAGAAATGCCTGAAAAAGTAAAGGGGGTTGGGTATGGCATCCGGCGCTGGGTTATATAGCGCTGGGGGGTGTGCTGGCATACTCTCTCTCTGTCTCTCCAAAGGGCCTTGTGGGGAAACTGTCTTCAGAAAAAGCATTCCCTGTGTGTGTAGTGTGTCGGTACACGTGTGTCGACATGTCTGAGGAAGAAGGCTATATTAGAGAGGAGCGGGAGCAAATGAATGTGGTGTCTCCGCCGACAGCTGATTGGATGGATATGTGGAATGTTTTAAATGCTAGTGTAAACTCATTGCACAAAAGATTAGACAAGGCAGAAGCTTTGGGACAGTCAGGGTTTCAACCCATGCCTGATCCTATGTTGCAGGGACTGTCAGGGTCTCATAAGCGCCCACTATCCCAGATTGTTGACACAGATACCGACACGGATTCTGACTCCAGTGTCGATTACGATGATGCAAAGTTACAGCCAAAATTGGCAAAATCCATTCGATTTATGATTATGGCAATAAAAGATGTTTTGCACATCACAGAGGAACCCCCTGTCGCTGACAAGAGGGTACATATGTACAAGGGAAAGAAGCCTGAGGTAACCTTTCCCCCCTCACACGAGCTGAACGAGTTATGTGAAAAAGCTTGGGAATCTCCAGATAAAAGACTGCAGATTTCCAAAAGGATTCTTATGGCGTATCCTTTCCCATCAACGGATAGGTTACGATGGGAATCCTCCCCTAGGGTGGACAAAGCATTAACACGCTTATCCAAGAAGGTAGCCCTCCCGTCCCAGGATACTGGACTAACCCCCCCCCCCCCTCCTAGTGCCTTCCCTAACACCCGCTCCCCCGGTCCTAACCCTCCCTCCAATACTCGCCTTCGGGATGTTGGCTGTCTGTGTGCCGGCACCAGTCTCCCAAGTGGTGTCAGGATTCCAACATCGGTCAAATGACCGCCGGTATACCGTCTGCCGGGATGGTAAATGTATCCTGAGGACAGGTAGTGAGTGTGGAGGGATAGGTGGTTCAGTAAAATGTAACAGCTCAAACTGCGATCATTCACTGATAAATTGATTTATAGCTCTCCCTTTTTAACCATTGCAGTCATAAAAGCAATGTTTTTTAAACTTTTAAATAAAGCTTGTTAGCATCCCCAGCACACTGTATATGCTGGGAGATGTAGTTCTCAATATGAAAACATTTAATTACTGTATGAACTCTAATTCCCCAACTGAAACCTCTCACAAACACACACTCCTAAATCTAGTACACACACACACACACATTTCCCCAGTACTGACAACTCTCATCACTTCCACACACTGACAACTCCCTCCTGCTCCTCTCCCCACTGACACTGACAGCTCCCTCACAGTCACACACATCCTCCACCCCCCCACACACACACTGATAGCACACATGCACAAATCCCCCCCTCCTCGACACTAACTGTCACGGACTGCTTGGGCAGCAGGGGGCAGGCTCTGACTTGAAGTGCTGAAATTCAACAGCTCTCTCGAACTTGCAAGGCATGGCTGTGCAGCTGTCTCCAGCCATCTCCTTGCCCACTGTGTAATTTGTGGCGTTCTCTGATGTTCCCCGCTCTGCCTCTACAACCGGCACATAATGTACAGCAGTGGTGACTCCTGAGTATGGGCCTGGAGAACTCCGCCTACCGGGGGGTAGGGATTAATAATTTCAAAGGGGCAGAGCTAGGAGTGAAGCAGTGGACAGCAGTTGAGGGGCGTTTCAAACTGTAACAGGGTTGGGACAATTTCAGTATCCTTCCCTCACCGTCTAATTGGTCAGTCCCACGCTGATTGCCATAGCGCCCTTTCGAGACTGCAGAACTCTATCCCTTAGCCATTGTTGGCACAGCTGGATGGTGCCCCTGGCAAGTGCCATCCTGGCCAAGGGGTAGATACGCCCCTGAGGGTCAGGGCCAGAAACAGAAATCTCGGGGCCCAGTACACTGATATCTCTGGGGCCCCCTCAACCCCCCCTTAACTTGGCAGAGGGATCTTTAAAAAAAAATGGAGCCTTTGACACGGACCGTCAGTGAGGCCGGCAGGTGGTTTTCATACTGGGCTATCCAGCTCTTCGGTGGCGGTGGCAGGGACATTCAGAAAAGGGCCAGCACAGCAACATGCATAATAATGGCAATACAGTATGGACCACAGGGACTGGACAAAGTGATGGGGTAAAAGGAGGGGGGAGGGTTTAGTTGGCCTGTTAATTGTTTTCCTGCTTAAATTGAGCAGTTGGTGGATACACTTTAAAAAGCAATATTGGCACTGTGGCCCCATTATTTCTGTTCTTAATACTTGGAGCCCTGAACAAGTGTCCCCTTTGTCCCCCCTGTCACCGGGCCTGTTCAGGCGTTACCTATGGAGAAGCTGCGACATGACATCCTAGGACACGATACTGCACCATGCATCACCATTATATTTCAGTGTGCCTTGTCAATATTTAAATCTTGTTCTGTGTGACGTGAGTTGTAAATGGTTGAAAATCTCTGTGCTACAGTATCGTCACCATGTAGTTATAACAACACAGCAAAACCACCAAAAGACGTGTTTTGGTAGAGGGACTGCTAGAGGGGCCCATTGGGGCCCCCAGTTTGCTACCCCACCCCAGTATACCTGTGCTGTAGCCAGTGGAAGGGGCACTATCTTCCCGGTGATCTCTTCGGGAAGATGGTGCCGCACATAGAAAGCAAAGACTCTGGCTGCACTCTCCTGCCCTCGCTCTAAGCAAGGTGATCGGGCCACAAAAGGACCCCTGTCGGACCCCTGCCGGACCCCGGCCTGTGGGCCACAAAAGGATGCATTGGGGGCGGCATGCGGCCCATGGGTTTGACACCCCTGCCCTAGAGTATCAAAATTTGTTTCACGGCACCCCTAGGCCAAAGTTTTTCTTATTGAGAAATTCAGAAAAAAATATAAAATTAAGTAAATTGTGTTTATAGCATGTCATCCTCAGGTTCAGTTATGTTGTGAGGGAATGGTTTTGCCAATTTAATAAAGTATAAATAATTTTAATTGGTCCTGGACCACCAAACTATGCTACCAGTGCAAGAACCCCAGTTTGGAAACTACTGCCATAAAATAAACCTTTTTTGTTTTTTTTAAACTACATGTAATACACCTTAGAGCTCAGTTCCTAAAAGGTTTTAAACCCTTGCATACAGTAAACTACACATATTTAAAAATCCTACACCGGGCACAAGTGCTCACGGGCCAATTTCATGGCAGTCTCGGATAGGAGGGCATTGTGGATTCACCAAGGGAATGCTGATGCTGACTCCAAGAAGAAAGGGAGTCTCTTCCCTATGAAGGTGAAGCCTTGTTTGGCGACGGCCTAGTTAATTTGATCTCGGCAGCACCCGCAGGTAAGTCATCCTTCTTGCCCTATGTTCCCTCTCAACGGATGAAGACGCATCATTATCTGACGCAGTCATTTCGGCCCAATAGATATGCAAGAAGTTAAGATTCCCCTTTCTTTGCAGGTAGAGGAAGGAAAAGAGGGAAGAGGTCTGTAGCCTCTTCAAGATCGCAGGAGCAGAGATCGTCCTCTGCTTCAGCCAAATCCACTGCATGACGCTGGGGCTCTCTTGCAGGAGCCCGCACCAGTGGGGGGCACGTCTAAAACTCTTCAGTCAGTTCTGGATTCATTCGGACCTGGACTCGTGGGTTTTACAAATAGTGTCCCAAGGGTACAAACTGGGGTTTCAAGACGTTCCCCCTCACCGATTGTTCAAATCAGCCTTAGTCAGCAGGGAGAAGGTTTTTATTCAAGCCTCTTCGTGGTCCCGAAGCCGGACGGCTCAGTCAGACCAATCTTAAATCTGAAATCCCTTAATTTCTACCTAAAGAAATTCAATTTCAAGATGGAATCTCTCAGGGTAGTGATCTCCAGTCCGGGGGATAAAGGAGATTTCATGGTTTTGGTAGACATAAAGGATGCCTACTTATATGTTCCCATTTAGCCACTGCATCAAGCTACCTGAGGTTTGCAATTCAGGATTGTCATTACCAATTTCAGACGTTGCCGTTTGGTCTGTCCACGGCTCCGAGGATTTTCACCAGGGTGATGGCGGAAATGATGGTTCTCCTTCGCAAGCAAGGAGTCACAATTATCCCGTACTTGGATGATCTCCTGATAAAGGCGAGATCCAGGGACCAGTTGGTGCAAAACATCTACTCTCCCTGACAGTTCTTCAACAACATGGTTGACTCCTAAACTTGCCAAAATCGCAGTTGGTCCCAATGACGCGGTTGTTGTTTTTGGGAGTGATACTGGACACAGAAGAGGTTTTCTTCTAGTGGAAAGGCTCTGAAGATCCAGAGTCTGGTCAAACAAATTCTGAAACCAGCAAGAGTGTTAATCCATCAATGCATTCAGTTGCTGGGGAAGATGGTTGCGGCCTACGAGGCCATTCAGTTTGGCAGGTTCCATGCCAGAGTGTTCCAGTGGGACCTGTTGGACAAGTGGTCCGGATCCCACCTACACATGCACCGGAGGATAATCCTGTCTTCCAAGACCAGAATCTCACTCCATTGCTGGCTGCACAGTTCTCACCAGCTAGAGGGGCGATGGTTCGGGATCCAGGACGGGATCCTAGGGACCACGGATGCAACCCTCCGAGGCTGGAGAGCAGTCACACAGGGGGAAAACATCCAAGGAAGATGGTCAAGTCTTCCTTGGATGTTTTCATCTCCACATAATTGTTCTGGAGTTAAGGGCCATTTAATAACTGCAGACACAGTACGCACTGGGACGGGTGCCCAGCATCCTCTACGGACTAAGAGAAAAGGATTTACCGGTAGGTATTAAAATCCTATTTTCTCTAACGTCCTAGAGGATGCTGTGGACTCCGTAAGGACCATGGGGATAGACGGGCTCCGCAGGAGACATGGGCACTTTAAGAAAGACTTTAGTTCTGGGTGTGCACTGGCTCCTCCCTCTATGCCCCTCCTCCAGAACTCAGTTTGATACTGTACCCAGTGGAGACTGGGTGCTTTTCAGGAGCTCTCCTGAGCTTTCTGACAGAAAGTATTTTGTTAGGTTTTTAATTTTCAGGGAGCACTGCTGGCAACAGACTCCCTCATCGAGGGACTGAGGGGAGAGAAGCAGCCCTACTCTCTGAGTTGCAAGGTCCTGCTTCTTAGGCTACTGGACACCATTAGCTCCAGTGGGATTGGTACGCAGGATCTCACCCTCGCCGTCCGTCCCAGAGCCGCGCCGCCGTCCCCCTCGCAGAGCCGGAAGATAGAAGCCGGGTGAGTATGAGAAGAAAAGAAGACTTCAGAGGCGGCAGAAGACTTCATGATCTTCACTGAGGTAACGCACAGCACTGCAGCTGTGCGCCTTTGCTCCCATACACCTCACATACTCCGGTCACTGTAAGGGTGCAGGGCGCAGGGGGGGCGCCCTGGGCAGCAATATAAACCTCTTTCGCAAAAATATAACATATATACAGCTGGGCACTTTATATATGTATAAGCCCCCACCAATTTTACAGTTTAAGCGGGACAGAAGCCCGCCTCCGAGGGGGCGGGGCTTCTCCCTCAGCACTCACCAGCGCCATTTTTTCTCCACAGCACCGCTGAGAGGAAGCTCCCCGGACTCTACCCTGCTTATACCACGTTAGACAAGAGGGTTGAAAAGAGGGGTGGGGGGGCACATAATTCGCAAATTACATACAGCAGCACTACTGGGCAAACATTAAGTTACTGTTTTATTCCTGGGTTATATAGCGCTGGGGGGTGTGCTGGCATACTCTCTCTCTGTCTCTCCAAAGGGCCTTGTGGGGAAACTGTCTTCAGAAAAAGCATTCCCTGTGTGTGTAGTGTGTCGGTACACGTGTGTCGACATGTCTGAGGAAGAAGGCTATATTAGAGAGGAGCGGGAGCAAATGAATGTGGTGTCTCCGCCGACAGCTGATTGGATGGATATGTGGAATGTTTTAAATGCTAGTGTAAACTCATTGCACAAAAGATTAGACAAGGCAGAAGCTTTGGGACAGTCAGGGTTTCAACCCATGCCTGATCCTATGTTGCAGGGACTGTCAGGGTCTCATAAGCGCCCACTATCCCAGATTGTTGACACAGATACCGACACGGATTCTGACTCCAGTGTCGATTACGATGATGCAAAGTTACAGCCAAAATTGGCAAAATCCATTCGATTTATGATTATGGCAATAAAAGATGTTTTGCACATCACAGAGGAACCCCCTGTCGCTGACAAGAGGGTACATATGTACAAGGGAAAGAAGCCTGAGGTAACCTTTCCCCCCTCACACGAGCTGAACGAGTTATGTGAAAAAGCTTGGGAATCTCCAGATAAAAGACTGCAGATTTCCAAAAGGATTCTTATGGCGTATCCTTTCCCATCAACGGATAGGTTACGATGGGAATCCTCCCCTAGGGTGGACAAAGCATTAACACGCTTATCCAAGAAGGTAGCCCTCCCGTCCCAGGATACTGGACTAACCCCCCCCCCCCTCCTAGTGCCTTCCCTAACACCCGCTCCCCCGGTCCTAACCCTCCCTCCAATACTCGCCTTCGGGATGTTGGCTGTCTGTGTGCCGGCACCAGTCTCCCAAGTGGTGTCAGGATTCCAACATCGGTCAAATGACCGCCGGTATACCGTCTGCCGGGATGGTAAATGTATCCTGAGGACAGGTAGTGAGTGTGGAGGGATAGGTGGTTCAGTAAAATGTAACAGCTCAAACTGCGATCATTCACTGATAAATTGATTTATAGCTCTCCCTTTTTAACCATTGCAGTCATAAAAGCAATGTTTTTTAAACTTTTAAATAAAGCTTGTTAGCATCCCCAGCACACTGTATATGCTGGGAGATGTAGTTCTCAATATGAAAACATTTAATTACTGTATGAACTCTAATTCCCCAACTGAAACCTCTCACAAACACACACTCCTAAATCTAGTACACACACACACACATTTCCCCAGTACTGACAACTCTCATCACTTCCACACACTAACAACTCCCTCCTGCTCCTCTCCCCACTGACACTGACAGCTCCCTCACAGTCACACACATCCTCCACCCCCCCACCCCCCCACACACACACTGATAGCACACATGCACAAATCCCCCCCTCCTCGACACTAACTGTCACGGACTGCTTGGGCAGCAGGGGGCAGGCTCTGACTTGAAGTGCTGAAATTCAACAGCTCTCTCGAACTTGCAAGGCATGGCTGTGCAGCTGTCTCCAGCCATCTCCTTGCCCACTGTGTAATTTGTGGCGTTCTCTGATGTTCGCCGCTCTGCCTCTACAACCGGCACATAATGTACAGCAGTGGTGACTCCTGAGTATGGGCCTGGAGAACTCCGCCTACCGGGGGGTAGGGATTAATAATTTCAAAGGGGCAGAGCTAGGAGTGAAGCAGTGGACAGCAGTTGAGGGGCGTTTCAAACTGTAACAGGGTTGGGACAATTTCAGTATCCTTCCCTCACCGTCTAATTGGTCAGTCCCACGCTGATTGCCATAGCGCCCTTTCGAGACTGCAGAACTCTATCCCTTAGCCACGGTTGGCACAGCTGGATGGTGCCCCTGGCAAGTGCCATCCTGGCCAAGGGGTAGATACGCCCCTGAGGGTCAGGGCTAGCAACAGAAATCTCGGGGCCCAGTACACTGATATCTCTGGGGCCCCCTTACCCCCCCCTTAACTTGGCAGAGGGATCTTTAAAAAAAATGGAGCCTTTGACTCGGACCGTCAGTGAGGCCGGCAGGTGGTTTTCATACTGGGCTATCCAGCTCTTCGGTGGCGGTGGCAGGGACATTCAGAAAAGGGCCAGCAGAGCAAAATGCATAATAATGGCAATACAGTATGGACCACAGGGACTGGACAAAGTGATGGGGTAAAAGGAGGGGGGAGGGTTTAGTTGGCCTGTTAATTGTTTTCCTGCTTAAATTGAGCAGTTGGTGGATACACTTTAAAAAGCAATATTGGCACTGTGGCCCCATTATTTCTGTTCTTAATACTTGGAGCCCTGAACAAGTGTCCCCTTTGTCCCCCCTGTCACCGGGCCTGTTCAGGCGTTACCTATGGAGAAGCTGCGACATGACATCCTAGGACACGATACTGCACCATGCATCACCATTATATTTCAGTGTGCCTTGTCAATATTTAAATCTTGTTCTGTGTGACGTGAGTTGTAAATGGTTGAAAATCTCTGTGCTACAGTATCGTCACCATGTAGTTATAACAACACCGCAAAACCACCAAAAGACGTGTTTTGGTAGAGGGACTGCAGGAGGGGCCCATTGGGGCCCCCAGTTTGCTACCCCACCCCAGTATACCTGTGCTGTAGCCAGTGGAAGGGGCACTATCTTCCCGGTGATCTCTTCGGGAAGATGGTGCCGCACATAGAAAGCAAAGACTCTGGCTGCACTCTCCTGCCCTCGCTCTAAGCAAGGTGATCGGGCCACAAAAGGACCCCTGTCGGACCTCGGCCTGTGGGCCACAAAAGGATGCATTGGGGGCGGCATGCGGCCCATGGGTTTGACACCCCTGCCATAGAGTATCAAAATTTGTTTCACGACACCCCTAGGCCAAAGTTTTTTTTATTGAGAAATTCAGAAAAAAATATAAAATTAAGTAAATTGTGTTTATAGCATGTCATCCTCAGGTTCAGTTATGTTGTGAGGGAATGGTTTTGCCAATTTATTAAAGTATAAATAATTTTAATTGGTCCTGGACCACCAAACTATGCTACCAGTGCAAGAACCCCAGTTTGGAAACTACTGCCTTAAAATAAACCTTTTTTGTTTTTTTTAAACTACATGTAATACACCTTAGATCTCAGTTCCTAAAAGGTTTTAAACCCTTGCATACAGTAAACTACACATATTTAAAAATCCTACACCGGGCACAAGTGCTCACGGGCCAATTTCATGGCAGTCTCGGATAGGAGGGCATTGTGGATTCACCAAGGGAATGCTGATGCTGACTCCAAGAAGAAAGGGAGTCTCTTCCCTATGAAGGTGAAGCCTTGTTTGGCGACGGCCTAGTTAATTTGATCTCGGCAGCTCCCGCAGGTAAGTCGTCCTTCTTGCCCTATGTTCCCTCTCAACGGATGAAGACGCATCATTATCTGACGCAGTCATTTCGGCCCAATAGATAGATATGCAAGAAGTTAAGATTCCCCTTTCTTTGCAGGTAGAGGAAGGAAAAGAGGGAAGAGGTCTGTAGCCTCTTCAAGATCGCAGGAGCAGAGATCGTCCTCTGCTTCTGCCAAATCCACTGCATGACGCTGGGGCTCTCTTGCAGGAGCCCGCACCAGTGGGGGGCACGTCTAAAACTCTTCAGTCAGTTCTGGATTCATTCGGACCTGGACTCGTGGGTTTTACAAATAGTGTCCCAAGGGTACAAACTGGGGTTTCAAGACGTTCCCCCTCACCGATTGTTCAAATCAGCCTTAGTCAGCAGGGAGAAGGTTTTTATTCAAGCCTCTTCGTGGTCCCGAAGCCGGACGGCTCAGTCAGACCAATCTTAAATCTGAAATCCCTTAATTTCTACCTAAAGAAATTCAATTTCAAGATGGAATCTCTCAGGGTAGTGATCTTCAGTCCGGGGGATAAAGGAGATTTCATGGTTTTGGTAGACATAAAGGATGCCTACTTATATGTTCCCATTTAGCCACTGCATCAAGCTACCTGAGGTTTGCAATTCAGGATTGTCATTACCAATTTCAGACGTTGCCGTTTGGTCTGTCCACGGCTCCGAGGATTTTCACCAGGGTGATGGCGGAAATGATGGTCCTCCTTCGCAAGCAAGGAGTCACAATTATCCCGTACTTGGATGATCTCCTGATAAAGGCGAGATCCAGGGACCAGTTGGTGCAAAACATCTACTCTCCCTGACAGTTCTTCAACAACATGGTTGGCTCCTAAACTTGCCAAAATCGCAGTTGGTCCCAATGACGCGGTTGTTGTTTTTGGGAGTGATACTGGACACAGAAGAGGTTTTCTTCTAGTGGAAAGGCTCTGGAGATCCAGAGTCTGGTCAAACAAATTCTGAAACCAGCAAGAGTGTTAATCCATCAATGCATTCAGTTGCTGGGGAAGATGGTTGCGGCCTACGAGGCCATTCAGTTTGGCAGGTTCCATGCCAGAGTGTTCCAGTGGGACCTGTTGGACAAGTGGTCCGGATCCCACCTACACATGCACCGGAGGATAATCCTGTCTTCCAAGATCAGAATCTCACTCCATTGGTGGCTGCACAGTTCTCACCACCTAGAGGGGCGATGGTTCGGGATCCAGGAGGGGATCCTAGGGACCACGGATGCAACCCTCCGAGGCTGGAGAGCAGTCACACAGGGGGAAAACATCCAAGGAAGATGGTCAAGTCTTCCTTGGATGTTTTCATCTCCACATAAATGTTCTGGAGTTAAGGGCCATTTAATAACTGCAGACACAGTGCGCACTGGGACGGGTGCCCAGCATCCTCTACGGACTAAGAGAAAAGGATTTACCGGTAGGTATTAAAATCCTATTTTCTCTAACGTCCTAGAGGATGCTGGGGACTCCGTAAGGACCATGGGGATAGACGGGCTCCGCAGGAGACATGGGCACTTTAAGAAAGACTTTAGTTCTGGGTGTGCACTGGCTCCTCCCTCTATGCCCCTCCTCCAGACCTCAGTTTGATACTGTACCCAGTGGAGACTGGGTGCTTTTCAGGAGCTCTCCTGAGCTTTCTGAGAGAAAGTATTTTGTTAGGTTTTTAATTTTCAGGGAGCACTGCTGGCAACAGACTCCCTCATCGAGGGACTGAGGGGAGAGAAGCAGCCCTACTCTCTGAGTTGCAAGGTCCTGCTTCTTAGGCTACTGGACACCATTAGCTCCAGTGGGATTGGTACGCAGGATCTCACCCTCGCCGTCCGTCCCAGAGCCGCGCCGCCGTCCCCCTCGCAGAGCCGGAAGATAGAAGCCGGGTGAGTATGAGAAGAAAAGAAGACTTCAGAGGCGGCAGAATACTTCATGATCTTCACTGAGGTAACGCACAGCACTGCAGCTGTGCGCCTTTGCTCCCATACACCTCACATACTCCGGTCACTGTAAGGGTGCAGGGCGCAGGGGGGGCGCCCTGGGCAGCAATATAAACCTCTTTCGCAAAAATATAACATATATACAGCTGGGCACTTTATATATGTATAAGCCCCCACCAATTTTACAGTTTAAGCGGGACAGAAGCCCGCCTCCGAGGGGGCGGGGCTTCTCCCTCAGCGCTCACCAGCGCCATTTTTTCTCCACAGCACCGCTGAGAGGAAGCTCCCCGGACTCTACCCTGCTTATACCACGTTAGACAAGAGGGTTGAAAAGAGGGGGGGGGCACATAATTCGCAAATTACATACAGCAGCACTACTGGGCAAACATTAAGTTACTGTTTTATTCCTGGGTTATATAGCGCTGGGGGGTGTGCTGGCATACTCTCTCTTTGTCTCTCCAAAGGGCCTTGTGGGGAAACTGTCTTCAGAAAAAGCATTCCCTGTGTGTGTAGTGTGTCGGTACACGTGTGTCGACATGTCTGAGGAAGAAGGCTATATTAGAGAGGAGCGGGAGCAAATGAATGTGGTGTCTCCGCCGACAGCTGATTGGATGGATATGTGGAATGTTTTAAATGCTAGTGTAAACTCATTGCACAAAAGATTAGACAAGGCAGAAGCTTTGGGACAGTCAGGGTTTAAACCCATGCCTGATCCTATGTTGCAGGGACTGTCAGGGTCTCATAAGCGCCCACTATCCCAGATTGTTGACACAGATACCGACACGGATTCTGACTCCAGTGTCGATTACGATGATGCAAAGTTACAGCCAAAATTGGCAAAATCCATTCGATTTATGATTATGGCAATAAAAGATGTTTTGCACATCACAGAGGAACCCCCTGTCGCTGACAAGAGGGTACATATGTACAAGGGTAAGAAGCCTGAGGTAACCTTTCCCCCCTCACACGAGCTGAACGAGTTATGTGAAAAAGCTTGGGAATCTCCAGATAAAAGACTGCAGATTTCCAAAAGGATTCTTATGGCGTATCCTTTCCCATCAACGGATAGGTTACGATGGGAATCCTCCCCTAGGGTGGACAAAGCATTAACACGCTTATCCAAGAAGGTAGCCCTCCCGTCCCAGGATACGGCTACCCTCAAAGAGTGTGCTGACCGCAAACAGGAGATTACCCTGAAGTCCATTTATACACATTCAGGTACCTTACTCAGACCGGCAATTGCGTCGGCCTGGGTGTGTAGTGCTGTAGCGGCATGGACAAATACCTTATCTGAGGGGATGGATAGCCTAGACAAGGATACTATTTTATTGACCCTGGGGCATATAAGAGATGCTGTCCTATATATGTGTGTATGCAAACTACAGGTGGTGCTGCAGGGCCCACACCCTTTTACTTGTCTTGTAGAGCAGCTCTGAAGCTGTTACAGTGCCCAGCTGCTGCAAGAAATCAGCTTGAATGCTTCAGGGGCTTGGGCATGGCCAACATGAGCCCCACACCGAAGGAGGGTGGGGGTGTTTAATGCAAACTTGGGGTTATCCAAGCGCCGCAAAAGGCCGCCATGCCCTGCATGCCCCTTTTCTCTTTTCATATACAGATGAGAGTTCCAGCCAACTTTGGCCCACTGCTTGGATGACATCACCGTATGCAAATCCGTCTGCTGCAGACCTTCCCCCAGGATTGCTTGCAATAGTTGTTGCATATGGTTTAATGTCTGAGGGTGCTTCAGTATTAGGCAGCCTTCCGCCCTCCCATGTTCATCTGAAAAGATGTGGTCTCCCTGCAGTTGTTGTCCCCTGACGAGAGTTCCCTTGTGCTTCCTCAGTTAAATCTCCTTAACTTGACGGGGGTGTGCCCGAGCAGCCGCCCTCCCCAGCCCTATCCCAAAACATACTTATCTTGCATATGAGATCTCTTGATCATGAAGATAGTTCTCACAGGTTGAGGTTCATCCTGGCCCCGCTCCCCGCTGGAGATCGCTGATGGGGACAGCAGCGGGGCTTCAGCAGAAGGGTGAGTATGTGTGGCCAGAGACCTCCCTTCCCATGTGCAGGCCTGCAGAGTCTGCCGCGCAGGATGGGGCATGTGGCACTCTCCCTCCCAGGGGCTCTTCCAGATGTAGCTCCTCAGCAGTATTTTTCCCGGGCTGCGCGGCGCTCTCCCCGACTGGCATCCGCCCTGGAACACTGCCTTCCTCAACGCAACATCAGCAGGGGGCCCTGGCCTCATCACCATCCCAGGTCTTTCTCATGTATGTATCATGTATGTGTGTGTGATATATATATGAATCATATATGTTTGTGATATATATATATATTCCATAGACAAAAAACCTTACGGTTTCACATGTCCCATTAAGGCTTCTTAGACATGATCGAAATTTCAGAAACCTGTTGTAACTCTTCCACTCAAACTCCAAAAAGCAATGAAATTCCGATCATTAAGGCTGACGCCTTAATGGACGTGTTCCTTGCGCAATACAGATATGGTATGCCATCACAGCCTGTGGGTAAGTGCAGATTCAGCACTCTCACAGAGTGAGATTGCTGTCACTCACACAATGGTGGAGCTGCTAATTCACAGATTTGTGTGCTCATTGGAATACACACATGCAGTCTATGCAACTGAAGGTCTGAGCGGAAGACAAAGCTGCTCAGATGAGGTAAGAGTGTTGTTGATTGGAGGGAGGAGAGCGGTGTGGATGGGGGAACAGAAGTGTGTGGATAGAGGGAACACTAAGCAGCACTAATGGGGGGGACAGAGAAACACAGGGGGTAATTCAGACCGAATCTGCACTTACCCACAGGCTGTGATGGCATACCATATCTGTATTACGCAAGGAACACGTCCATTAAGGCGTCAGCCTCAATGATCGGAATTTCATTGCTTTTTGGAGTTTGAGTGGAAGAGTTACAACAGGTTTCTGAAATTTCGATCATGTCTAAGAAGCCTTAATGGGACATGTGAAACCGTAAGGTTTTTTGTCTATGGAATTTCATCGCTTTTTTTAAATTTATTTTTTTTATTCAGAAATGTAAAATTTCACTGTAAGAATAAACATTTGATTTTTTAAATGTTTAATGAAAATGTTCGTATAACATCACTGTTCTGTGCAAAATTATTTTATTAACCAAACCAAATTGTTTAAGGTCCGTACACACTTAACGATTTAATGAGCGACGTCGCTCATTTTATCGTTAAGTGTGTATGCAGCCAGCGACAAACGATGCGCGGCCCCGCGGGTCGCCAACAATCTTCGCTGTCGGTAGGGCATGCAGGAAGGATGTGGACTGTCGTCCACGACCTTCATGCAGGGCTGGCGGGGGCGTGACGTCACTGAGCGATATGAGCGGTCATATCGCTCAGTGTGTACAGTCGGCCGCCGGCCGGCCCGGGAGGGGAAACATTAGACGATGTAGCTCACAGAGCGACATCGTTTAATGTGTACGGGCCTTTAGACTTTGGTCAAAATATTTTGCTGCCTTTGCAGCTGATGCAGGGAGGGGGGTAGGCGGCAGCAGCCTGTAACTGAGGCTGGAGGTAGGCGTGAAATGCATTGCTTGTACGTGTGAGTGCGTGGGCAATGCCCTGCCCGTTATACCCTATGCCACACATCGCAATGCCCGTTATGTATTATGCCACACTGCAATGACCCTGAGACATTATACCACATACCACAATGCCCGTGATATAGTATACCACACACCGTAATGCCTGACACATTATGACACACACCGCAATGTCCGTGATACATTATGCCACACACTGCAATGACCCTGAGACATTATACCACATATCACAATGCCTGCGATATAGTATACCATACACCGTAATGCCTGCGACACATTATGACACACACCGCAATGTCCGTGATACATTATGCCACACACCGTAATGCACATTACACATTAAGTCCTACAGTAAGGCTTCTAATTACTTTTCAATTACCTGCTCGTTGTCAGGGGTTTCATGCACTGGGTGTCATGCTCGTTGCCAGGGGTTTCATGCTCTTGGTTCCATGCACGGTGCCAGGGGTTTTCATGCTCAGGGTGTCATGCTCGTTGCCCGGGGTTTCATGCACTGGGTGTCATGCTCGTTGCCAGGTGTTTCATGCACTGGGTGTCATGCTCGTTGCCAGATGTTTCATGCACTGGGTGTCATGCTCGTTGCTAGGAGGTAGTCCTTGTTGCTAGGGCTGTGCTCCCAGTGCTACATATGTCCCCAGTGCCAGATATTCCCCCACGGTGCCAGGTACTTACATGCCCCAGTGCCAAATATAGTCGTCGTCCCCATGTGCCAGGTACACATATGCCCCCAGTGCCAGATATTCCCCCCCAGTGCCATATATGCCCCCAGTGCCAGATATTCCCCCCAGTGCCATATATGCCCCCCGTGCCATATATGCCCCCAGTGCCAGATACCCCCCCCAGTACCATATATGCCCCCAGTGCCAGATATTCCCCCCCAGTGCCATATATGCCCCAGTGCCAGATATCCCCCCCAGTGCCAGATATGCCCCCAGTGCCAGATATTCCCCCCAGTGCCAGAGATGCCCCAGTGCCAGATATTCCTCCCCCCCCCGTGCCATATATGCCCCCAGTGCCAGATATTTACCCCCCCCGCTGTCGCTTTTTGGAGGGACACGGAGGGCACAGCTCGTCTCTCCTGTGTCCCTCCTGCTGCATCATCTCCGGCGGCCGCGGGTCTAATAGGGGGAAGTGCCGGTTCGTGAGCCAATTAGAGCTCACGGACGGCACTTCCCCCTATTAGACCCGCGGCCGCCGGAGATGATGCAGCAGGAGGGACACAGGGAGGCGCGCTGTGTGCCCTCCGTGTCCCTCCAAAAAGCGGCGGAGGGAAGGAGACTGCAGACTGACATGCGGACGCTCGTCCGCATGTCAGTCTGCTGTAAATCAGTGGCGCCCCCGCAGCCCCTCGCCCCCAAGCCACCGCGAGGACTGCGGGGGCAGTAGTTACGCCACTGGTCTAATCTCATCTGATGATGGAAGCTAAGCAGTGTTGTGCCTGGTTTGTTTTTGGATTTCAAGTCCTGCCTTCTGGTTTGGCCACGGCACCTCGGATATTCACCAAGGTCATGGCCGTGATGACGACCCTTCACCATCAGAGAATCAGGATCCTGCCAAATCTGGACGACTTGCTGATCCTGGTGAACTCCCAAGAGGTTCTCCACAGTTATCTGGAACTGGCGGTCCAATTCCTAAAAGTCCACGGGTGGCTCATCAACTGAAAAAAGTCCTCGCTGGTCCCTGCTCGGAACATTGTGCACCTAGGGGCACTGCTGGACACACACAGCCAACAATTGTTTCTGTCTCCAGAGAAAGTCCTGAAAATTCAGGACAGTATCGTCCTCTCTCGCCCAAGAGTGTTGATACACACGGCGATGCAAGTACTAGACCTCATGGTGTCGGCTTTCGATATGGTAGAGTACGCTCAATTTCATTACCGCCCTCTGCAGAGGTTAATCCTCTCCAAGTGGGACGGCCTGCCTCATCGGATGATGTCTCAAATGATCTCCTTGACTCCGGAGGTTCGTCTGACACTGAGCTGGTGGCTACAGGACCAACAGTTGAGCAGGGGCCATCCCTTCTGGATCTCCAACTGTGTCCTCCTGACAATGGATGCCAGTCTTTTGGGCTGGGCCATGGTGTTGGAGCAACACTTTCTACAGGGTCGGTGGACCAGGGAGGAATCTCTCCTCCTGATATACATTCTGGAATTGCAGGCAGTGTTCAATTAATTGACACTGGCCCTGCCTCTAGTACAGAACAAGCCTGTTCAAGTACAATCTGACAACGCCACCACGGTAGTGTACACAAATCATCAAGGCGGCACTCGAAACTGCATGGCAAAGCTGGAAGTATCAAAAATCCTCCGTTGGGTAGAAAGTCATCTGACAGCAATATCGGCAGTGTTCATTCCCGGAGTCCTCAACTAGGAAGCGGATTTCCTCAGTCGTCAGGACGTTCACGCTGGAGAGTGGAGAGGCCGCAGCAGAAATGTCTGCACTGGTGTCAGTAGGTGACTGAGGCAGGGATGACTGGGAGATAGTGGGTGACTGAAGCATGTATGAGTGGGAGATAGTGGGTGACTGAGGCCGGGGTGACTGGGAGATAGTGGGTGACAGGGAGATAGTGGGTTACTGAGGGAGGGGTGATAGGAAGGGGTTGGGTAAGTATGGGAAGAAAGTGGGTGACAGGTATAATAAATGACTAAGGCAGGGGTGATAGGGAGATAGTGGATGACTGTGGCAGGGGTGACAGGGACAGTAAGAGACTGAGGCAGGGGTGACAGGGATAGTGGCTGACTGAGGCAGGGGTGACTGGGAGATAGTGGGTGACTGAGGCAGGGTTGACAGGGATAGTGGGTGACTGAAGCAGGGGTGATAGGGTGACAGTGGGTGACTAAAGCAGGGGTGACTGGTATAGTGGGTGACTGAGGCAGGGATCGCAGATATAGTGGTTGACTGAGGCAGCGGTGACTGGGAGATAGTGGGTAACTGAGGCAGGGGTGACAGGGAAAGTGTGTGACTCAGGCAGGGGTGATAGGGAGATAGTGGGCTGCATATCTCTGCCTCACTGCAGCAGCACATTCCTGCTTCAATGACAGCAGCACATCCCTACCTCACTTATAGCAGCACATCCCTGCCTCGCTGACAGCAGCACATCCCTGCCTCGCTGACAGCAGCACATCCCTGCCTCGCTGACAGCAGCACATCCCTGCTTCGCTGACAGCAGCACATCCCTGCTTCGCTGACAGCAGCACATCCCTGCTTCGCTGACAGCAGCACATCCCTGCCTCGCTGACAGCAGCACATCCCTGTCTCGCTGACAGCAGCACAGCACTGCTTCGCTGACAGCAGCACATCACTGCTTCACTACCAGCAGCACATCCCTGCCTCACTGGCAGCAGCACATCCCTGCCTTACTGACAGCTGTATATAGGGCCTAATTCAGACCTGATCCCTGCTGTGCATATTCACACAACAGGAGATCAGGTCTGAAGTGCGTGTGTGCTGGTGCCTCAGTGCACCGGCACATGCCAGAGATGCGATCAGCATCTCTGCCCAGTGAGCGCCTCTGCCTGATTGACAGGCAGAGGCGGTCACTGGGCAGGAGGAGTCGGGCCAGCGGCGTTGTGCCGCCATTTTGGGGGCACAGTCAGGACAACGCAGACATGACCGGACCGTATGGGGGCGGGCCGTGACGGCTGCGTGACCCGGACAGCAACGGGCCTTATTTACTAAAATCTCAGATAAATTTTATGGCATTTATGTGCAGTCTAGTTTGCACAGTTGATAGAGTGTTGATCTTGCACTATCAATGTAAGCCTCACATAGGTTTGATACACATGTAAGTTTGTTTTTATTTTACTACATTGTGGTTTGTGGCTCTATACCATGTAATGCATGTCTTTTAACAGTAGTCAAGTCTTCCAATGTGCTTGTTAGTGAAACCCAATAGATAGCTTTATTTTATTTTGTTTCTTCAAATATTGAATGCATATGTCTTATAACTTTTTTTTTTTTCAATATACAGGTTGAGTATCTGTATATACATTTTTATTATAAGATTTTCAATGACACAAGTACATCCAAGTTGCAGATTATGGATTGTGAAGGACAAATCAACCATATAAACAATTTAAGCAATTTAAATTGCATGCAGGTAGTAGAATATCAAACTCCTTGGATGAGAGTTGGTCGTAATAAACTAGGATAGAAAAGAATAAAGTAGAAAATAAGATTTTAAACCTACCGGTAAATCTTTTTCTCGTAGTCCGTAGAGGATGCTGGGGACTCCGTAAGGACCATGGGGATAGACGGGCTCCACAGGAGACATGGGCACTTTAAGAAAGACTTTAGTTCTGGGTGTGCACTGGCTCCTCCCTCTATGCCACAGTTAGAGAAACTGTGCCCAGAGGAGACGGACAGTATGAGGAAAGGATTTTGTTAATCCAGGGCAAGATTCATACCAGCCACACCAATCACACCGTATAACTTGTGATAAACTACCCAGTTATCAGTATGAAAAAACAACATAGCATCAGTGCAGGACCGATGCAACTATAACATAACCCTTATTGAAGCAATAACTATATACAAGTATTGCAGAAGTAGTCCGCACTTGGGACGGGCGCCCAGCATCCTCTACGGACTACGAGAAAAAGATTTACCAGTAGGTTTAAAATCTTATTTTCTCTAACGTCCTAGAGGATGCTGGGGACTCCGTAAGGACCATGGGGATTATACCAATGCTCCAAAACGGGCGGGAGAGTGCGGATGACTCTGCAGCACCGATTGAGCAAACATGAGTTCCTCCTCAGCCAGGGTATCAAACTTATAGTATTTTGCAAAGGTGTGTGAACCCGACCAAGTAGCAGCTTGACACAGCTGTAGTGCCGAGACCCCTCGGGCAGCCGCCCAAGAAGAGCCCACTTTCCTCGTGGAATGGGCCTTGACCGATTTCAGTAACTGCAATCCAGCCATAGAATGCGCTTGCTGAATCGTGTTACAAATCCGGCGAGCAATAGCCTGCTTTGAAGCAGGGGCACCAATCTTGTTGGTTGCATACAGGACAAACAGCGCTTCAGTTTTCCTGACTCTAGCCGTCCTGGCCACGTAAATTTTCAAAGCCCTAACCACATCAAGTAACTCGGAATCCTCCAAGTCACGCATAGCCACAGGCACCACAATAGGTTGGTTCATATGAAAAGATGAGACCACTTTTGGTAGGAATTGAGGACGGGTCTGCAATTCCGCTCTATCCACATGAAATACCAAATATGGGCTTTTATGTGACAAAGCCGCTAATTCCGACACTCGCCTAGCCGAAGCCAAGGCTAATAACATGACCACCTTCCATGTGAGATATTTTAACTCTACTGTTTTAAGTGGTTCAAACCAGTGTAATTTTAGAAAACTTAACACCACGTTAAGGTCCCAAGGTGCCACCGGAGGCACAAAAGGAGGCTGAATATGCAGCACTCCTTTTACAAAAGTCTGAACTTCTGGAAGAGAAGCCAATTCTTTTTGAAAGAAAATGGATAAGGCCGAAATCTGGACCTTAATAGAGCCTAATTTTAGGCCCAAATTCACTCCAGTTTGTAGGAAGTGAAGGAAACGGCCCAGATGGAATTCTTTCGTAGGAGCATTCCTGGCCTCACACCAAGAAACATAATTTCGCCATATACGGTGTAATGTTTTAGCGTTACATCCTTCCTAGCCTTTATCAGCGTAGGGATGACCTCAACCGGAATGCTAGGATCCGGCATTCAACCGCCATGCCGTCAAACGCAGCTGCGGTAAGTCTTGGAACAGACAGGGCCCCTGATGCAACAGGTCCTGTCATAGAGGGAGAGGCCACAGATCTTCTGTGAGCATTTCCTGCAGATCCGGATACCAGGTCCTCCGTGGCCAATCTGGAACAATGAGGATTGTTCTCACTCCTCTTTGTCTTATTATCCTCAACACCTTGGGTATGAGAGGAAGAGGAGGAAATACATAGACCGACCGGAACACCCACGGTGTCACTAGGGCGTCTACAGCTACTGCCTGAGGGTCTCCTGACCTTGCGCAATACCTCTGTAGCTTTTTGTTGAGCCGGGACGGCATCATGTCTATCTGTGGCAGTTCCCACCGACTTGTAATCTGTGCAAAGACTTCCTGATGAAGTCCCCACTCTCCCGGATGTAGGTCGTGTCTGCTGAGGATGTCTGCTTCCCAGTTGTCCACTCCCGGAATGAACACTGCTGATAGTGCGCTTGCGTGATTCTCCACCCAGCGAAGAATTCTGGTGGCTTGTGCCATCGCCACTCTGCTTCTTGTGCCGCCTTGGCGGTTTACATGAGCCACTGCGGTGACGTTGTCTGACTGGATCAGAACCGGTTGGTCGCAAAGTAAGGTCTTCGCTTGACGTAGGGCATTGTATATGGCCCTTAGTTCCAGGATGTTGATGTGAAGACAAGTCTCTTGACTTGACCAAAGACCTTGGAAATTTCTTCCCTGTGTGACTGCTCCCCAACCTTGGAGGCTTGCGTCTGTGGTCACCAGGATCCAGCCCTGAATGCTGAATCTGCGTCCCTCGAGAAGGTGAGCACTCTGCAGCCACCACAAGAGTGATACCCTGACCCTGGGGGACAGGGTGATCAACCAATGCATCTGTAAATGTGACCCGGACCACTTGTCCAGTAGGTCCCATTGGAAAGTCCTCGCATGGAACCTGCCGAATGGAATGGCCTCGTATGATGCCACCATCTTTCCCAGGACTCGAGTGCAGTGATGCACTGACACCTGTTTTGGTTTCAATAGGTTCCTGACAAGAGTCATGAGTTCCTGGGCCTTTTCTATCAGGAGATAAACCCTCTTCTGGTCTGTGTCCAGAATCATGCCCAAGAAAGACAGACGAGTAGTAGGAATCAATTGCGACTTCGGGATATTGAGAATCCAGCCGTGTTGCTGTAACACTTTCAGTGAAAGTGATATGCTGTTCAGCAACTGCTCTCTTGATCTCGCTTTTATGAGATCGCCCAAGTACGGGATAATTGTGACACCTTGCTTGCACAGGAGCACCATCATTTCCGCCATTACCTTGGTGAAAATTCTCAGGGCCATGGAGAGACCAAACAGCAACGTCTGAAATTGGCAATGACAGTCCTGTACCGCAAATCTGAGTTACGCCTGATGAGGTGGATAAATGGGGACATGAAGGTATGCATCCTGTACACAAATGCGGACAACAGGTGTCAAGCCGTGTGTTGCCTTTGTCAAGCTGTAATAAGTAGGGATAAGGACGTTAACCACCTCGGAACATCCTCCCTTATACGTCACCTGCAGCGCATTCATCATAAGTCAGTGACAAGTTCAAAAACTTTGGATGACAGTGGAAGCAGTCCACTAACCACTAAATCCCTTCCTCTTGTAACCAAGCTCCTGCAAACCACACCACCAACTCCCTCAGTGTCAATTTCCTCCTTAGACAGGAGAGCCAATAGTCCTGCAGGCCATGTCACTGGCAAGTCTGACGAGTCCTCTCCTGCCTGGGATTCCTCCGATGCATCCTTGAGTGCAACGCCTACTGCTGCTGGCGCTGCTGTTGTTGCTGCTGGGAGTCGATCGTCATCCCAGAGGGGAAGTCGGAAGACCACTTGTACTTCTTCCAGTAAGCAATTGACTGTCCAACAGTCCTTTGCGAGGAAGATGAAATATCACAGCAGTCATCCTGCTGCAAAGCGGATAACTCAGGTCTGGGTGGTGAGAAACGTGGTTCCGGTATCCATCGTTAATTTAGAGGCAACTAGAGACTTGATTGAGGTACTGTGTCCCCGGTACCAAATACCCTCTAGGTTCCATTTCTCTAGGCAGGCGATACCGAAAATGTACACAGACCTCAGAAAAAGAGTCATCAGTGTCCTAAAAAATGCAGTTGTACCCAATGTCCACTTGTCTGTGGTTAAGTGGAGCAGGGCAGACTCAGGACTATATGACTGTGACAGCCCACTGGGTAGATGTATTGCCTCCCGCAGCAAGAACAGCAGCGGCGGCACCAGTAGCAGCATCTCGCAATAGCCAACTCGTTCCTAGGCAGGCTACGCTTTGTATCACCGCTTTCCATAAGAGGCACACAGCTGACAACCTCTTACGGAAACTGAGGAACATCATCGCAGAATGGCTTACCCCAATTGAACTCTCCTGGGGATTTGTGACATCGGACAACGCCACCAATATTGTGCGTGCATTACATCTGGGCAAATTCCAGCACGTCCCATGTTTTGCACATACATTGAACTTGGTGGTGCAGAATTATTTAAAAAACGACAGGGGCGTGCAAGAGATGCTGTCGGTGGCCCGAAGAATTGCGGGCCACTTTCTGCCTTCAGCCACCGCATGCCGAAGACTGGAGCACCACCAAACATTCCTGAACCTGCCCTGCCATCATCTGAAGCAAGAGGTGGTAACGAGGTGGAATTCAACCCTCTATATGCTTCAGAGGATGGAGGAGCAGCAAAAGGCCATTCAAGCCTATACATCTGCCCACGATATAGGCAAAGGAGGGGGAATGCACCTGACTCAAGCGCAGTGGAGAATGATTTCAACGTTGTGCAAGGTTCTGCAACCCTTTGAACTTTCCACACGTGAAGTCAGTTCAGACACTGCCAGCCTGAGTCAGGTCATTCCCCTCATCAGGCTTTTGCAGAAGAAGCTGGAGACATTGAAGGAGGAGCTAAAACAGAGCGATTCAACTAGGCATGTGGGACTTGTGGATGGAGCCCTTAATTTGCTTAACCAGGATTCAATCTGTTGAAATCAGAGCACTACATTTTGGCCGCCGTGCTCGATCCTAGATTTAAAACCTACATTGTATCTCTCTTTCCGGCAGACACAAGTCTGCAGAGGTTCATAGACCTGATGGTGAGAAAATTGTCAAGTCAAGCGGAACGTGACCCGTCAACAGCTCCTCCTTCACATTCTCCCGCAACTGGGGGTGCGAGGAAAAGGCTAAGAATTCCGAGCCCACCCGCTGGCGGTGATGCAGGGCAGTCTGGAGTGAGTGCTGACATCTGGTCCAGACTGAAGGACCTGGCAACGATTACTGACATGTCGTCTACTGTCACTGCATATGATTCTGTCACCTTTGAAAGAATGGTGGAGAAAAAGAGGCAATTTGGAGGCCCTTGCACAAACTGGCTTTATTCTACCTAAGTTGCCCTCCCTCCAGTGTGTACTCCGAAAGAGTGTTTAGTGCGGCCGCTCACCTTGTCAGCAATCGGCGTACAAGGTTACTTCCAGAAAATGTGGAGAAGATGATGATCATCAAAATTAATTATAATCAATTCCTCCGTGGAGACATTCACCAGCAATTGCCTCCAGAAAGTACACAGGGATCTGAGATGGTGGATTCCAGTGGGGACGAATTAATAATCTGTGAGGAGGGGGATGTACACAGTGAAAGGGGTGAGGAATTGGAGGATGATGAGGTGGACATCTTGCCTCTGTAGAGCCAGTTTGTGCAAGGAGAGATTGATTGATTCTTTTTTGGTGGGGGCCCAAACCAACCAGTCATTTCAGTCAGTCGTGTGGCAGACCCTGTCGCTGAAATGATGGGTTCGTCAATGTTTTTCTTTTCAATCTAAGCCCCTGCAGTTTTCTGTAAGCATCTGCTTCGCTATGATGATCAACAAGTCACAAGGGAAAACACTCAGGGCTGGAGGCGTAGATCTTAGGACCAGCTGCTACAAGCATGGCAGAGGTGTCACTATCACTGGTGACACCCAGAGAGGCGGCGAGGGAGATTGTAATGCAGTGCGCGCAGATAAGCAGCGCAATGGTAAAAAGGAGGCATGGTCTCATAGGTAGGGGCGTGGCCTGAATCACCATTTTGTTGCTGCGGGTATCCCGGGGGTTGGGGGCTGTACCCGGGGACTAGTGTGTGAGTGGTGCTGGCTCCTGCACAGTGACAGAAACTGGGTGTTGCACGTAATGTCACAGTGAAACACCCATATTCTGTCACTGAAGAAGAGCCGGCACTTTGGTGTCACCCCACTTGGCGGGTGACACTCGGGTGTGTGCCGCAACCCCGTTGTGATGCCACTGACCCATGGGAAGCTTTACGTGGCTTACCCATGTGTTAGTAGCCCCAAGCATCTTTTGTGTTAGTCCCTGAAGAAAAACTTCAAATATTGTTTACAATTTTGTAATCAATTGCCTAATTCAGTAAGGATTGCAAATTCTGCTAAGTAACAGAATTTGCAATCCTTTGGTTCGCATGCTGGGGCCACCCATCACAGGGCATGGCCACCCAGCATGCCGCCTCCCTTCTTGACCACGCTGAAATTGCAGTCTCAGTGCAGTACAGCGTGATCATAAAAAATGGGTTAGCCTCCTGTTGGTGCAGACTGTACGTGTGCGCAGGAAGCCGCCACCATTTTTGTGATCGCAACGGCTGCATGTGATGTCATGCAGCCGCTCTGACCACGCCTCCTGTTTCTCCGTTGAAGCCCTGCCCCCGCACCGCTCCATCTCCGACTTTGAAATGGAGTGTTGCTGACCCCCCCCCCGCACCGATTGACAGTCACAGAAAATGCAGGCGCATGCGTATGCTCTTAGCAATTTTTGCAGTTGGATTGCTTATTGTGATTGCAATCCAACCTGAATCAGGCTCTATTACCTATCACAATGCACTGCAGGTAGTACAAAATGGGGTTAATATAGGAGAAAAACCCCCAGAGCTGTGCTCCTTAACTGTCCCTGGTGGCTAGTGGAGCGGCTGCCCAGTAATCAGTGTCCACGCCAGTGCGCACACGGCCCTCCCCCTACTGCCACGCTGGATCACGGTATAGTGTGGGCACAGAAGCCCCTTACCTCCCTTTCATCAGCGGCCTCGTGATCCCGGAGGGCGGTGTGTGTGTGACTGACCTTAGGAAGAAACCGGAGCCTCCGCTGCAGTGACCCAGCAACCAGGGCACGGGAGTATACTGCGCCGCTGGGAGTGATGGAGCTGCAGTAAAGATGTCTATTAGACCTAGCCTGCTGCAGCCCTTGTACATTCTTATAAAAAAAGTTCTTCTTTTCTTGTCAAAATTAATAGCTAAGTATAGGCTGCCTGAGGCAGCCCCCTGTTAAGTGTCCTGCTACTGAAGGCACCAACTACAAACTGAGCTCCCTGTTCATGGAAGCGAGGTTATAGAGCAGGGGGCGCTGAGCATCTTGGGAACAGTCAAAAGCTTTGAGCCTGTTGGTGCCTCAGATCAAGATCCTACTCTACACCCCAATGTGAATCCTTGTGGAGTCCAGTGTACCCCACAGAAGAAATGAATGTGTCACACCCATTGGCAGCAACATTAGAATAGCTGCTGATGGGCACAATTGAGAAAGGAAGGGGGGAAAACATTTGAATCCAGCACATATATGTAATTTGAATATGTAATTTGTACCTTCCTACTTTAAAATGTAATGGATGAACCTCACCCTGTGAGAACTATCTTCATGATCAAGAGATCTCATATGCAAGATAAGTATGTGTTGGCAGAGGCGCTCACTGGGCAGAGATGCTGATCGCATCTCTGGCATGTGCCGGTGCACTGCGGCACCAGCACACACACACACACTTCAGACCTGATCTCCTGTTGTGTGAATATGCACAGCAGAGATCAGGTCTGAATTAGGCCCTATATACAGCTGTCAGTAAGGCAGGGATCTGCTGCTGCCAGTGAGGCAGGGATGTGCTGCTGTCAGTGAAGCAGTGATCTGCTGCTGCCAGTGAGGCAGGGATCTGCTGCTGCCAGTGAGGCAGGGATGTGCTGCTATAAGTGAGGCAGGTATGTGCTGCTGTCAATGAGGCAGGGATGTGCTGCTGTCAGTGAAGCAGGGATGTGCTGCTGTCAGCGAGGCAGTGATCTGCTGCCCACTATCTCCCTATCACCCCTGCCTGAGTCACACACTTTCCCTGTCACCCCTGCCTCAGTTACCCACTATCTCCCAGTCACCGCTGCCTCAGTTAACCAATATACCTGCGACCCCTGCCTCAGTCACCCACTATACCAGTCACCCCTGCTTTAGTCACCCACTATCTCTGTCACCCCTGCCTCAGTCAACCACTATCTCCATATCACCCCTACCTCAGTCACCCACTATCCCTGTCACCTCTGCCTCAGTCACCCACTGTCACCCTATCACCCCTGCCTCAGTCACCCACTATCCCTGTCACCCCTGCCTCAGTCTCCTACTGTCCCTGTCACCCCTGCCACAGTCATCCACTATATCCCTATCACCCCTGCCTTAGTCACTGACTATCTCCCAGTCACCCCGGCCTCAGTCACCCACTATCTCCCAGTCATACATGCTTCAGTCACCCACTATCTCCCAGTCATCCCTGCCTCAGTCACCTACTGACACCAGTGCAGACATTTCTGCTGCGGCCTCTCCACTCTCCAGCGTGAACGTACTGTCGACTGAGGAAATCCGCTTCCCAGTTGAGGACTCCGGGAATGAACACTGCCGATATTGCTGGCAGATGACGTTCTACCCAACTGAGGATTTTTGATACTTCCAGCTTTGCCATGCAATTTCGAGTGCCGCCTTGATGATTTGTGTACACTACCGTGGTGTCGTTGTCCGATTGTACTTGAACAGGCCTGTTCTGTACTAGAGGCAGGGCCAGTGTCAATGAATTGAACACTGCCCGCAATTCCAGAATGTTTATCGGGAGGAGAGATTCCTCCCTGGTCCACCGATGGTGAAGGGTCGTCATCACGGCCATGACCTTGGTGAATTTCCGAGGTGCCGTGGCCAAACCAGAAGGCAGGACCTGAAATCCAAAAACTAACCAGGCACAACACTGCTTAGCTTCCAACATCAGATGAGATTGGACATATCCAGTGTGATGCGGCTGTAGATGATTTTTGCTGTTTCTAACTTCTACTTCTAACTACTGGTACATCAATGAATAAGTTTCAAAATATAATGCATCAAGAGAACGGTGTTGGTAGTATAAAACTACCTACAGCACCTGGTATTCCCAGGTGGTCTCACATCCAAGAACAAACCAGGCCTAAAATCAGGTGATATTGGGCATATACAGTGTGGTGTGGCAGTAGATGAGCTTAGTGGTTTCTGTTAGAGTTCTTCTACTTCTAACTACTCGTACATAAATGAGTAAGCAGCCGATTTATTAAACCTGGTGAAATGATAATTTGCATGGTGATAAAGTACCAGCCCATCAGCTCCTAATTGCCATGTCACAGGCTGGGTTTGAAAAATGACAGTTAGGAGCTGACTGGCTGGTACTTTATCACCTTGCACTTTATCAGTTCACCAGGCTTAATAGATCTGCCCCAATGTTTCAAAATGGAATGCATCAAGAGAACGGTGTTGGTAGTATAAAACTACCTACAGCACCTGGTATTCCCAGGTGGTCTCACATCCAAGAACAAACCAGGCCTAAAATCAGGTGATATTGGGCATATACAGTGTGGTGTGGCTGTAGATGAGCTTAGTGGTTTCTGTTAGAGTTCTTCTACTTCTAACTACTCGTACATAAATGAGTAAGCAGCCGATTTATTAAACCTGGTGAAATGATAATTTGCATGGTGATAAAGTACCAGCCAATCAGCTCCTAATTGCCATGTCACAGGCTGGGTTTGAAAAATGACAGTTAGGAGCTGACTGGCTGGTACTTTATCACCTTGCACTTTATCAGTTCACCAGGCTTAATAGATCTGCCCCAATGTTTCAAAATGGAATGCATCAAGAGAACGGTGTTAGTATTGTAAAAATACACACAGCTCCTGGTATTTCCTTGTGGTCTCCCATCCAAGTACTAAAACCAGGACCAACACTGCTCAGCTTCCATGATCAGGAGAGATTGGGCAAATCCAGTGTGCTGTGGCTGTAGATGAGCTGGTGGTTTCTGTTACAGCTCTTCTACTTCTAACTTCTGGTACATAAAAGAATACATGTAAAAATTAAATGTACCAAGAAAATGGTGTTGGTAGTTTAAAAACACCTAAAGAATCTGATACTACCAAGCAGTCTCCCATCCATGTATTAACAAAGTCCAATACTGCTTTGCTTCAAAAATCAAATGAGATTGGGCATATCCAGTGTGGTGTGGCTTTAGATAAGCTTTGTGGTTTCTGTTAGAGCTCTTCTACTTCTAACTACTGGTACATTAATGAATATGTATAAGGTTGTAGTTTATCCAATATGCCTTTACTACCTTACCTTTCAACCCCCCCTCCCTCCCCTCTTCTCCTTATAGCTTCCTTAGTTCTCTCCTCCTCGTGTGTGCGTTATTTGTTTTCTCATATGTCCTAGAGGATGCTGGGGTCACATTAAGAACCATGGGGTATAGACGGGATCCGCAGGAGACATGGGCACTTTAAGACTTTCAAAGGGTGTGAACTGTCTCCTCCCACTATGCCCCTCCTCCAGACTCCAGTTTTAGTATTGTGCGCAGTGATACTGGATGCACTACAGGGGAGCTCTACTGAGTTTCTCTGAAAAGACTTGTTAGTTTTTTTTATTTTCAGGGAGGCTGCTGGCAACAGTCTCCCTGCTTCGTGGGACTTAGGGGAGAGAAGTATGACCAACTTCTAGTGAGTTCAATGGCTCTGCTTCAGGCTGACAGGACACCATAAGCTCCTGAGGGTGCTGATCGCTGGGTACGCCTAGATGCACACTCCCGCAGCCTGCCGTCACCCCCTTACAGAGCCAGAAGACAGGTGAGTAGCAGAAGAACAGAAGACTTCTTCTTCAGTGACGGCATTCTGAGGTACCGAGCAGCGAGCGGAACGCTGCGCGCCATGCTCCCACACAAACACAGGCACTGCAGGGTGCAGGGCACGGGGGGGGGGGCACCCTGGGCAGCATAAATTCCTCACAAAAGGCTGGAAAAAGTGGACATTAGTGCCTGGGCACTGTCCTTACCCCGCTAGCGTAATTAATTATTTCTGAGCGGGACAGATACGCGCCATTACAGCGGCGGGGCTTCTTCCTCACCTCACCAGAACATCTTTAGAGCATTACAAGTCTATCACTATAGAGTTTATTATTTCCCAGACTGTGTACTTTTGGCGCTGGATTGTGAGCTGAAAAATCCTCTGTGTCCCTCTGACAGATTTACTGACGGTCTGTCCCCCATAAGCCGGTGTGTCTGTGGGTACTTGGTATATGTGTGTCAACATGTCGGTGGCTGAATGTTTTTCCCAAGAGGAAACTATGGCCCTCATTCCGAGTCGTTCGCTCGGTATTTTTCATCGCATCGCAGTGAAATTCCGCTTAGTGCGCACGCGCAATATTCACATTGCGACTGCGCCAAGTATCTTTGCTATGAAGATAGTATTTTTACTCACGGCTTTTTCATCGCTCCGGCGATCGTAATGTGATTGACAGGAAATGGGTGTTACTGGGCGGAAACATGGCGTTTTATGGGCGTGTGGCTGAAAACGCTACCGTTTCCGGAAAAAACGCAGGAGTGGCCGGAGAAACGGGGGAGTGGTTGGGCGAACGCTGGGTGTGTTTGTGACGTCAAACCAGGAACGACAAGCACTGAACTGATCGCACAGGCAGAGTAAGTGTGGAGCTACTCTAAAACTGCTAAGTAGTTTGTGATCGCAATATTGCGAATACATCGGTCGCAATTGGTAATGACAATCCTGAATTGCAAACCTCAGGTAGCTTGATGCAGTGGCTAAATGGGAACATATAAGTAGGCATCCTTTATGTCCGGTCGCGGAATGTAAGAAGAGGAATTGTTGCTTTGACTGCAGCATTCCCGGGGTTAACTGGTGTTTCTTCAAGTCACAAGGTATGGAGCTGCTGTATAGTTACTCGCAAGTCAGTAGTTGTATGATGCTCACACCTGTTAAGCTGGATACACACAGAATGCCCTACACAGGGGGTGAAATGAGCGCCCCCCCCCCACCCCCCGTACGCTCAGCACACATCACGCTGTGCTGAGCGGGGGGAGAGATGTGTGCTGAGCAGTTCGCTCAGCACACATCTCTCCCCAAAATCGGGCCGTGAATACGGACCTTTAAACTGGATCCACACTTAGATTATCTGTCCAATTTTTTTTTCTAGTTGAAACAAAATTATGCTAATATGTGGCAGCAAATGACAATTGACCATTTGCTCACAAACACTGGAAAACATCCAAAAATGGTCATTTAGATAAATTGGTTAAATCCATTTCATTTAGCTAATTTATCCAAACTACCTTTATTGTATCTTTGTGGGTGTATATCTAAACGTGTCATCATACATTTCAGTGATATTGTCTAACAAATTTGCGAGCGCCGATATGTATTTATAATTTAGCACTCCTCTAGCGGTGCGGGTGAAATCTAACGCGATTAAGAATTGAATCCCGGTGGATTCACTTATCAGATCAGAGGCCGGATGCTCTGTCTTCTCTATCAGGTGCCTTTTAACGACGTGCTCGTAATGGGTGTGAGTATAAGGAGCTTGGGCACCACGATGTATGTCTTTCATTTTATCATGTGTTACAGTCATTACTTCAGGCAATACTTTTCCAATATAACACAATCCTTCAGAGTTTGGGGCAAGCCACTTGTACGCCTTTCTCCCGCATATGAAATATGCATCATCGGGGAGAACATATGGGACGGAGAAGGACATAACCATATTACACACTTTCCAGGTGAAATCTCCTAACCCTAATTCTTCCATCTGCTTAATACACGTATCAGGTTGTACGATATGTGCACAGTATCCTGGTGATACTTCTCCAACTCTCGTAATCCTATTTCCTAAGATGTACCTATACCGGAAATATTTTCCTCTACTGGCTATGTGGCGTACAAGCTCTGTATCTGTAGGCATTCTATCTGCTCTATGCGAAAAGGTCATGGTGTGGTTACTCCATGACACTTCCCAATTTCCCGGCTTTCTGGGATTGGAGATGTTGAAACATAATAGGGACCTATCCACATGGTATTGGTGGAGCTTCAAACTAGGAGGGCTGGAGATATTAAACCTCCTGTCCACCGGTCTCCCACCATTTAACTCAAGTACCTCCCCTATCGTTAAAGGAAATGGCACTAGCCCTGATTTGCTATGACCTTGAGGTACTTGAGAGCATACCCAACAATCTGTTTTGTTTAACACATTACCCACTAAGGAGTGATAGTCACTCAATGAATGCCGGTCCATATGGATATTAAAACTGGATTGGCATTTCTTAATGCACCCATCTTCAATGACATTGTTACAGAGCCTACAGATACAGTTTTCTTCAGCTAACAATCCGTCACAATTTCTTCTATGGTCAATGCTATCGGATCGTTTTCTGATACTCGCCTTTGCTTGTTGGTTAGGTTGATCTTGGAAAACTACGCCTCCATCTTTATCATCAGAACCCATTCCAGAACCTCTATCGACCTCCATGGTACTCTCGCCGGAACAGACTGCTCTGGTCAACATCATGGTCAACAGGAAAATCCGGATCACAGTCTCTTGGGGCAAGTCCATCTTATAGAAGGAAACGGAGAAAAATGAGAAGGAGGAAAAAGAAATTTGAGGGAGAGGGGATGGGAAGTGGAGAAAAACAATAAAAGGGAGTGGGGAGTCGACAACAGCTCTCGGTCTTCAAGGCTCAGGTGCCGCCTCAGTCCTCCTGGAACAGACACTCCAGTGATACAACCTCTACCGTCTGTTCCTTATCACGGGACTTCTCTGGATCAGCAACCTTCTTGCAGTGGGATGAATGGACCCAAGTCTCTCTCTCAGCAACCTTCAATGCCGTAGTGCTAGTCAATAAGACCTGGTATGGTCCTTCCCATCTGTCAATAAGGCAACCTGAGCGTAGAAAATTCCGTATCATTACATAATCCCCAGGTTCAATGTCATGACAATTACTATCAGGTAGATCAGGAATCACCAACTTCAGACTATCATTTTGATTCCTTAACTGTTTACTCATGTTAATCAAGTACTTTACAGTCACTTCATTGTTACATTTCAAATCATCCTGAGGGTTAATCATAACATGCGGTTGTCGACCAAACAAGATTTCAAAAGGGGACAGATTAAGAGGGGACCTGGGAGTGGTTCTGATACTGTACAATACAATGGGTAAAGCTTCTGGCCATGTCAATCCTGTCTCTGCCATCACTTTACTCAATTTATTTTTAATAGTGCTGTTCACTCTTTCGACCTTCGCACTCGCCTGTGGACGGTACGGAGTGTGCAGCTTGCTATCAATTCCCATCAACTTACACATTCCTTGAAAGACATCACCTGTAAAATGGGTACCCCTATCACTTTCGATTATTCTAGGGATACCATATCTACATACAAATTCCTGCACAATTTTCTTAGCAGTAAACATAGCGGTATTTGTAGCCGCAGGAAATGCTTCGACCCAATTTGAGAAAACATCTATACAAACAAGTACATATTTCAAATTCCGACAAGGGGGTAATTGTATAAAATCAATTTGTATTACCTGGAAAGGGCCGCCGGCAGGTGGGATATGGGATGGTTCTGTAGGTATTGCCTTTCCAATATTCTTTCTCAAACAGGTAAGGCATGACATTGCTCTTTTACTCGCATGAGAGGAGAATCCTGGGGCGCACCAGTATGCTCTCACCAATTTGCACATTCCTTCCTTGCCTAGATGAGTCAGCCCGTGAGCTGCTTCAGCCAGACATGGAAGATATGCTCTGGGGGCCACTGGTTTACCATGTCCATCCGTCCAGAGTCCTGAGGACTCCTGGCCACATCCCTTTGCCTTCCAGACTGCCTTTTCCTGTGTGGAACACAAATTTTGCATTTCACACAACTTCTGTGTGTTAATGGTATTAAATACCATCAATTGTGTGGTGTCTGTCTGTATGGGGGTAGCAGCTGCTAACTTAGCAGCTTCGTCTGCTCGGCTGTTACCAAGTGATACCGGGTCTTGGCTATAAGTGTGTGCTTTACATTTGATAACAGCCACTCTGTCGGGTTCCTGTATCGCTGTTAGAAGCCTTTTTATGTGAGCTGCATGCGCTACCGGTGTACCAGCTGCCGTCATGAAATTTCTGAGGCGCCATAGGGCTCCGAAATCATGGACTACCCCGAATGCGTATCTAGAATCGGTGTAGATATTGGCTGATTTGCCCTTAGCCAATTCACATGCTCTGGTTAGGGCGAACAGTTCAGCAACCTGGGCTGAGTGAGGTGGGCCTAGCGGTTCCGCTTCTATGGTGTCTTGGTCATCTACGACTGCGTATCCAGTACACAAGTCTCCCGAGTCTGACTGTCTATGGCAACTACCGTCCGTGTAGAACGTGAGTTCTGCATCTTCCAGTGGGTTGTCACTGATGTCAGGCCTTGCGGTAAAATTTTGGGTCAAATATTCCATACAATCATGTGTATCTTCCTTTGTATTAAATCCTCCTTCCCCATCACTCTCACCTTCCACCCTTTGTGCCTGACCAGGCACACCTGGGAGATACGTTGCAGGATTTAATGCACTGCATCTCCTTATGGTGATGTTTACGGGGGCCATTAGTGCCAATTCCCATCTTGTAAACCTCGCTGATGAGACGTGTCTGGTTTGGGCAGAATTCAATAAGGCTGATACTGCATGTGGCGTATGGATTGTGAGGTTGTGGCCTAGCACGACATCTTCGCTTTTTGTCACTAGCAATGCTATCGCAGCAACGCTTCGCAAGCATGTGGGGAGGGATCGCGCTACCGTGTCTAGCTGAGCGCTGTAGTATGCAACTGGCCTACTGGCATCACCGTGTTTTTGGGTTAGTACACCTGCCGCGCAACCAGCACTTTCTGTTCCGTATAGTTCAAAGGGTTTCCCATAGTCTGGCATACCTAGTGCTGGTGCCTGCGTTAGGCACTGTTTGAGTCTCTCAAATGCTGTTTCGGACTCGTCTGTATGCGAAATCCTATCAGGTTTGTTTGAGGAGACCATTTCCTGCAAAGGTAACGCCAAAATGGAAAACCCTGGGATCCAATTACGGCAATACCCACACATTCCTAAAAACGTTCTGATCTGTTGCTGGGTTTGTGGCAGAGTCATGTCTCTAATTGCTTGGATTCTATCAGCGGTCAGGTGTCTCAGTCCTTGTGTTAGACAGTGTCCCAAATATTTTACCCTAGTTTGGCATAATTGTAACTTGTCTTTGGACACCTTGTGTCCTGTGTCTGAAAGATGAAACAGGAGCTGTTTCGTATCCTTCAGAGATGCTTCCAGTGAATCTGAACACAGTAATAAATCGTCCACATACTGTATCAATACTGATCCACTGTCTGGTTGGAAAGACTGTAAACAATCATGCAAAGCCTGAGAAAATATACTTGGACTATCTATGAAACCTTGGGGTAATCGAGTCCACGTGTATTGGACTCCTCTGTATGTAAATGCAAACAAATATTGTCTGTCAGGGTGCAGAGGTACCGAAAAGAAAGCGGAGCAGAGGTCAATAACAGTGAAAAATTTGGCAGTGGGAGGGATTTGCATTAGGATGACAGCTGGATTTGGCACTACGGGGAACTGACTCTCAACTATTTTGTTAATCCCCCTTAGATCCTGCACTAGTCTGTAACCCCTCCCCCCACTCTTTTTAACAGGGAAGATGGGACTATTGGCAGTGCTGGACGTTCTTACCAGAATGCCCTGTTGTAGCAAGTGCTCTATTACTGGGTAAACTCCTAACTCCACCTCTGGCTTCAGAGGGTACTGTGGGATTTTTGGAGCTATCCTACCATCTTTTACTTGTACAACTACTGGAGCTACGTTTGCCATTAATCCAGTGTCTTGTCCGTCTTTTGTCCAAAGTGACTCTGGTATCTGAGATGTCATCTCTTCTATTTGGGATGGATTCCTATTTGTCATAATGGTATGTGACATTAATTTTGATGGGGAGTCTAACATGTCTCGCACTTCCTGAGCGTGTTTCTCAGGTATGTCCAAGAATACACCTTCAGGAGTACAATAAATGACGCACCCCATTTTACACAGTAAGTCTCTTCCCAGGAGATTAGTTGGTGCCGATGCAGCCAGCAAAAAGGAATGCTTGGTATGCAAAGGCCCTATTGTAATCTCGGCTGGTTTGCTAACAGGGTAGTGCTGGACTACTCCTGTTACTCCCATGGCTGGAATTGTCCTACCAGTGGTTCTCATGCCCACTGTCGAATTTATCACTGACTTGGCCGCCCCTGTGTCTACAAGAAAGTTTAAAGTTTTACCAGCTACATTAATTGCGATCTCGGGTTCACTTCCAAGATTGGCAATTAATTTTACTGGCTGCAGATTACAGGTATGGCCACACCCCTATTGGGTATGGTGACCTCCCTGAATCCCGCTGGCAGCAACTACTTGTGAGGGAGATAGTTGGGAACTACCAGAGGCATGCCAGTCTCTGTTTGGGGGATATCTTTTTGTTTCCCCTGTATGTGGCTCATAACTCCGTTTCTGCGGACCTTGCTCCCAATGTCGTGTGTCGTGTCGTTGTCTAGGGGGTTGGTATGAGTTTCGTGGATTCTTTACTCTACAATCTCGTGCCATGTGTCCCTGTTTGTGACAAGAATAACAAGTAACCATACTTGACTTACCCACAGGATTTGGTGATACAAACAAAGGCTGCCTTGTGGTCAGAGCCTGTATACTTACTGACATTAATTTATCACCTTGTTGCTCCCTGTGTCTGGTGATGTTTCTATCGTGATCAATAGCAGCCTCTCTCAAAGTAGCCACAGACAGACCCCGCCAACATGGTTGTGTGGTCTGTACCCTAGTCTTCAATGACTCTTTTAAACCATCCATCAGTACCGATACTGCTACTTCCCGATGGTTTGTGTCTGTTTTAATGTCCTCTATGCCTGTGTATTTTGCCATTTCTAATAATGCTCTGTGAAAATACTCTGCAGCTGTCTCTGACTCCTTCTGTTTAATGGAGAATATCTTATTCCATTTAGCTACCGCTGGGAAATACTCTTTTAGCTGCAAGTTTATTCTTTTCACATTATCTTGGTTGTACACATCTGTAAGAGGTACATCATGATCTAGTCCGCAATCAGCTAAAAATTGAGTTGCGTCGACATTTGAGGGTAAACATGCTCTCAGCAATATCTGCCAGTCTTTATTGTTGGGCTCTGCAGTGTTACCTAAGTCTCTGATGTATTTTTGACTGGCAACTAAGTCTTTTCTAGGGTCAGGAAATTCAGACACTATGGTCCTTAATTCCATTCGGGAAAATGGAGTGTACATGGCAATGTTCCTAATGGGAGTGGCTCCTGATGCGTCTGTTTTCCCATTTGGCACTGCTATTACTCTAACAGGTGTAATTCTAACAACCTCATTCTGTGTAGATTCTACAGGCTGTGGTGAAATAGTCTCAGCATAATGCATGGTGCCGTACTTACCAGTTGATACGACCTCACCTATCCCTCCGCTAGGGGCCTTTACTAATCTCGTGGGTGGAGCTGTGCCTACTGTGGTCTCTGCTATGGTGGCTGCTAGAGAGAGCGCTGAAATCGTTGCCGATTCGTCCTCTTGATCACACTCCTGAGGAAAGTTCAAAACAGGGTACAACTTGCACGGGTTAATACTTGCATGGGTTAATGGGTTAACATTATCATTAACATTTACACAGTTACTAAGTGATTTTGTGTTACACCTTAGTGCGTCTTTCTCCGCAATCAACTTCTCTCCTGATATGTATGGTGGCGGCGGGGCCGTGGCAATCAGTTTTCTGTTAGAGCCAGATCCCGCCGCCTGAGCCAAACCTCTCTGTATCTCACCTTCCTGTTGCCACAACTGTAAATAATCATAATGCTGGATTCGTCTCTTTGTTGATTTTATGAGACATATCCTCCTCCTTAAATTTTGTAACACTTCTGAGCTGAAGCTCCCTACTCTTGGGAATTTCTCCCCGTCATGTACAGTCATTCTCTCCCATTCATCACATAAAGTTTCTGTGTGACTTCCATATTTCTCACACATTATATACCTGGCCGACCCAATTGGTCGGACCACTGAATCAACCCGAACCGAGGTTGATCGCCCCCTACCTGAACAAGTGGCCCCCATAGTTCGAAAGTGTTGCTTTATTTAGCCAACCCTTTATGCAAAACCAAATGCCAACAATAGGCTGACGGTGGCGGTTTACCGAGTACCCCACTCACTCGCCCACGCCGACCAATACGACCTGATCACACCGATATGGTGCTGGCGTACTCGACCTAGGGCCCCTGCGACCTGAACCTCTATTTACTGGAACCTGCGAGGGTTATCCGAAGAACACTTACTCTTTCCAGTAACTATTGGTTGCTGGATAGTTCCTGAGTGAGCAGCGAACTTCCCTTAAAATAAAAAAAATTACACAAATCACGTTAGAGTGTACAGATAGCGTTTGTGACCCCTTTACTCTAATGGTATTAGGTCAGATTACTAACTACTGCACACACTTACGTGCGGTCCAGTCGTTCAGTACACAAACAACTAAGCTTATGTACGGAAAGACCAATGGAATCGAAACTTACGACTGCGAATTCCTTCAGCCAGAGCTTATATGGCCTATATGGGTGTTGCACCAACCCTTTTCGGTGTTGTGCCTGTGAACTGTATAGCGGACTTCCTTGTCGGCTGTACCTGGACCTCCTGGTCTGTTATGACCTACTGGTCTTGTTACAGTATGACCTCCTGGTCTTGTTACAGTATGACCTCCTGGTCTGCTATACTCTAATGCTCAAAATTGTATATTTAACCAGAGATGCCTCCCTAGCCACCGTGCACGTCACTTACACGCATGTACCTCACGAGTACTCGACTTTTCTTGTGGTTCAACCTTTAAAAATTGTAAAAACACTCACTCATCACATGTACACTTTTGTTTCTATTTCTATTTCTGCGCAGAAATTTTTTCTTCAGATCAGGTGTGTTACCAATTAGGAGCAGGATCTGTTAATTAAATTTCGGACACCCAAAAATAGACTTGCGTTATTTCTCGCCTCGCGTTATTTATCGCTTTGCGTTATTTATCGCTTTGCGTTAAAAATCAACTTATCGTGACTTGAGCTACGTGGGCGTAACCGGACGCTCCGTTGCGTAACGTACGCTGCGTGCGTCGGCCTTTGGATTGCGTACGCAAGTCTTTGTTAGAGACACGTATACGCAAAGCAAAGATCCACCGTAACACAATTTATACTTTTATCAATGTAGATGATCCTTGATCATCTACCACACAAACACACTGACTTCGCCTTATCTCCCAGGCGAAACTGTGTGTTTGTCTATCTTTTAACTATATTACCTTTACTCTTAAACTATGAAATAACGGCAACTCTCTTTTAGCACTTCTATCAACTATAAAAACTGGCAGACAGGAGAGTGATATACGAAAATGAAAAAGAAAAAGAAATGCAGATATATATATGTGTGCGTGCGTGTGTACGCAAGACAGAAAAATAAACAGTTTTAAAAGACACTAGCGTTTTGTTCTTACCTCCGGTTCCCGGATTCCTTCAGCACTCTTTACCTAAGCGAAGCAGACGCTTATCCTGTCAGCACTACGAGGGATACAACCTCCCGCCCTTTGCTGAGGGATAATGTCTGCTGATCTACCTACTGCAGATATGTGAAGGACGGGCGAGCCGCCAATTGATAAAGCTGAATATTTATCGTATATAAATCACTTTAAGAGGTCTAAGAACACTGTACGCTATCTACGTAAGAAGTACCGTAAGGGTACGCAAGTTGCGTAGCGATCGCTCAGCCGTAGTCGAGACGCTCAAGCGTCACGTTCGCTTACGGCCCAGTGATCACAGGCAGGCACGCTATTGGCTGCCGACTAACATAATGATTCGCTATAGCGTAGCGGACGCTCGGGACCACGAGGAGATCACCAGCGATGCAGACGCTCACAACGTTAAACCTTTATATCTATACCTTTAACAGTGAGATACACAGTATACCTTAGTGTAGAGACAGAGTGTAAGTGCAACCTGGTGTAACCTGATTAACTACAAAGCTGCTTGAGCGTCACCGACGCTCAGAGAATACTTAACACTATAAAGAATACACAGATACCTGGGCTTAGGGTCCGAAACCTATTATATGTATTATGACTATTATACTTGCAAAAAGAATCACAGTACAAAGCATACACTACAATATGACATAAACCAACTAACCAGATAAACTACACAGGAAATACAATACAATACAATTAAAGGAAAATACGAGAGAAAGAGTAGAGAGAGAGAGAGAGAGAGATGGCTCACAGTAAGACAATATGATTACGGAGAAAACTTACGCACAAAGGGAAACGATCGCATGCGCCTCGATATCCAGCTCCCGATTATCAGCAATGAGAACCGTTGAAGAGAGAGAACTGGATACGGTCGGCCTGCCTATTTATGCCCCACACACAATACAATTCAATGGTCCCTACAATCTCATTGTTCATTGGACACAGGAATTCGGCTTCGCATTATAACAAAAGGTCATAGGTTGATTCATACAGGTGGGCTGTGACTATTTCCAACTGCTCAGGTGGGAGGGAAACTGGGTTTCCCGCCGCATGGGTAATAAAGTGCAAATAAAGTAAATGTTCATAAACTTATGTCCATAACTATTCGCACGAGCGATTGATCTGCTTCAAACCAACACCGGAATATTTCTAATTAAATATTCTTCCGATGGATACTAAACACCACTGTATTACTCCTGTCTGACCCTTCGTATCAAACAAAGAGGGATTCCTCTGTTCATAAACATTCTATATTAACCAAACTTTCAGAATCTATCAAAGGGACCATGATCTACAAAATACATTATTACTGAAAATATGTTACGATTGAGTCGCACGCTACAACCACATAAACTCTACCGTAAATAAGCATACCATGCGCCTGCGGGTGCCCGCGACTGTGAGTATGCGCACGTACGGGAGAGCGTACGCATGCGCAGCACGGACCTGTGTGAGGTGCAAATATGGTAGTGTGCATAGAGATATTTTTCTGACTTTGACAGGACGGACTGCCGAGTGCCGACACAGAGGTAGCCACAGCCGTGAACTACCGTACTGTACTGTGTCTGCTGCTAATATAGACTGGTTGATAAAGAGATGTCGTAGTATGTATGTATGAAGAAGAAAGAAAAAAAAACCACGGTTAGGTGGTATACAATTATGGACGGACTGCCGAGTGCCGACACAGAGGTAGCCACAGCCGTGAACTACCGTACTGTACTGTGTCTGCTGCTAATATAGACTGGTTGATAAAGAGATGTCGTAGTATGTATGTATGAAGAAGAAAGAAAAAAAAACCACGGGTAGGTGGTATACAATTATGGACGGACTGCCGAGTGCCGACACAGAGGTAGCCACAGCCGTGAACTACCGTACTGTACTGTGTCTGCTGCTAATATAGACTGGTTGATAAAGAGATGTAGTAGTATGTATGTATAAAGAAGAAAGAAAAAAAAAACACGGGTAGGTGGTATACAATTATGGATGGACTGCCGAGTGCCGACACAGAGGTATCTACAGCCATGAACTACCGTACTGTGTCTGCTGCGACTGGATGATAAATAATGATATAAAAAATATATATATATCACTACTGCAGCCGGACAGGTATATATATTATATAATGACGGACCTGCTGGACACTGTCTGTCAGCAGAATGAGTTTTTTATAGAATAAAAAAAAAAAACACCACACAAGTGAAGTCACACGACGAGTGTTTAACTTTTTCAGGCAATCACAATATAGTATACTACTAACTATACTGGTGGTCAGTGTGGTCAGGTCACTGGTCAGTCACACTGGCAGTGGCACTCCTGCAGCAAAAGTGTGCACTGTTTAATTTTAATATAATATGTACTCCTGGCTCCTGCTATAACCTATAACTGGCACTGCAGTGCTCCCCAGTCTCCCCCACAATTATAAGCTGTGTGAGCTGAGCACAGTCAGATATATAATATATACATAGATGATGCAGCACACTGGGCTGAGCAGTGCACACAGATATGGTATGTGACTGTCTTGTACTCCTGGCTCCTGCTATAACCTATAACTGGCACTGCAGTGCTCCCCAGTCTCCCCCACAATTATAAGCTGTGTGAGCTGAGCACAGTCAGATATATAATATATACATAGATGATGCAGGCATGCAGCACACTGGGCTGAGCAGTGCACACAGATATGGTATGAGACTGAGTCACTGTGTGTACCGTTTTTTTCAGGCAGAGAACGGATATATTAAATAAAACAACTGCACTGCTGGTGGTCACTGTGGTCAGTCACTAAACTCTGCACTCTCTTCTACAGTATCAGCCTCAGGTCAATCTCTCTCTCTCTCTCCTAATCTAAATGGAGAGGACGCCAGCCACGTCCTCTCCCTATCAATCTCAATGCACGTGTGAAAATGGCGGCGACGCGCGGCTCCTTATATAGAATCCAAGTCTCGCGAGAATCCGACAGCGTCATGATGACGTTCGGGCGCGCTCGGGTTAACCGAGCAAGGCGGGAAGATCCGAGTCGCTCGGACCCGTGAAAAAAAACATGAAGTTCGTGCGGGTTCGGATTCAGAGAAACCGAACCCGCTCATCTCTAGTCAAAGGCTCCATTTTTTTTTAAAGATCCCTCTGCCAAGTTAAGGGGGGGTTGAGGGGGCCCCAGAGATATCAGTGTACTGGGCCCCGAGATTTCTGTTGCTGGCCCTGACCCTCAGGGGCGTATCTACCCCTTGGCCAGGATGGCACTTGCCAGGGGCACCATCCAGCTGTGCCAACCGTGGCTAAGGGATAGAGTTCTGCAGTCTCGAAAGGGCGCTATGGCAATCAGCGTGGGACTGACCAATTAGACGGTGAGGGAAGGATACTGAAATTGTCCCAACCCTGTTACAGTTTGAAACGCCCCTCAACTGCTGTCCACTGCTTCACTCCTAGCTCTGCCCCTTTGAAATTATTAATCCCTACCCCCCGGTAGGCGGAGTTCTCCAGGCCCATACTCAGGAGTCACCACTGCTGTACATTATGTGCCGGTTGTAGAGGCAGAGCGGGGAACATCAGAGAACGCCACAAATTACACAGTGGGCAAGGAGATGGCTGGAGACAGCTGCACAGCCATGCCTTGCAAGTTCGAGAGAGCTGTTGAATTTCAGCACTTCAAGTCAGAGCCTGCCCCCTGCTGCCCAAGCAGTCCGTGACAGTTAGTGTCGAGGAGGGGGGGATTTGTGCATGTGTGCTATCAGTGTGTGTGTGGGGTGGGGGGGTGGGGGGGTGGGGGGGTGGAGGATGTGTGTGACTGTGAGGGAGCTGTCAGTGTCAGTGGGGAGAGGAGCAGGAGGGAGTTGTCAGTGTGTGGAAGTGATGAGAGTTGTCAGTACTGGGGAAATGTGTGTGTGTGTGTGTGTGTGTGTGTGTGTGTGTGTGTGTGTGTGTGTACTAGATTTAGGAGTGTGTGTTTGTGAGAGGTTTCAGTTGGGGAATTAGAGTTCATACACTAATTAAATGTTTTCATATTGAGAACTACATCTCCCAGCATATACAGTGTGCTGGGGATGCTAACAAGCTTTTTTTAAAAGTTTAAAAAACATTGGCCCTCATTCCGAGTTGATCGGTCGCAAGGCGAATTTAGCAGAGTTACACACGCTAAGCCGCCGCCTACTGGGAGTGTATCTTAGCATCTTAAAATTGCGACCGATGTATTCGCAATATTGCGATCACAAACTACTTAGCAGTTTTAGAGTAGCTCCACACTTACTCTGCCTGTGCGATCAGTTCAGTGCTTGTCGTTCCTGGTTTGACGTCACAAACACACCCAGCGTTCGCCCAACCACTCCCCCGTTTCTCCGGCCACTCCTGCATTTTTTCCGGAAACGGTAGCGTTTTCAGCCACACGCCCATAAAACGCCGTGTTTCCGCCCAGTAACACCCATTTCCTGTCAATCACATTACGATCGCCGGAGCGATGAAAAAGCCGTGAGTAAAAATACTATCTTCATTGTTAAATTACTTGGCGCAGTCGCAGTGCGAATATTGCGCATGCGTACTAAGCGGATTTTCATTGCGATGCGATGAAAAATACCGAGCGAACGACTCGGAATGAGGGCCATTGCTTTTATGACTGCAATGGTTAAAAAGGGAGAGCTATAAATCAATTTATCAGTGAATGATCGCAGTTTGAGCTGTTACATTTTACTGAACCACCTATCCCTCCACACTCACTACCTGTCCTCAGGATACATTTACCATCCCGGCAGACGGTATACCGGCGGTCATTTGACCGATGTTGGAATCCTGACACCACTTGGGAGACTGGTGCCGGCACACAGACAGCCAACATCCCGAAGGCGAGTATTGGAGGGAGGGTTAGGACCGGGGGAGGGGGTGTTAGGGAAGGCACTAGGAGGGGGGGGGGTTAGTCCTAGCTGCCACCCCCTGAGGGTTAGCCCTATCCGCCACCCCCCCAGAGGGTTAGGATTAGGATTAGGTATCATGTGACTGCTGGAATCCCGAGCGCCGGATGCCATACCCAACCCCCTTTACTTTTTCAGGCATTTCTATCTCTCCTCTCTCTATGGTGTTCCGATTGCCCACTTTCCCTTGTGCTTTTCTCTCTCTCTCCTTTGTTTAGAGCATCAGTTTCTGTAGTCCACTTTATCCTTATTTTTTCCAGTGTTTCACTATCTCTCTGATGTAATGAGGATGTATGGTCTAGAGGGATCAGTAATGCATTGTACTGTATAGAGGCGTCAGGGATGTAGCGTAGGGTATAGAGGCATCAGGGATGTAGCGTAGGTTATAGAGGCATCAGGAATGTAGCGTAGGGAATAGAGGCATCACGGATGTAGCGTAGGGTATAGAGGCGTCAGGGATGTAGCATAGGGAATAGAGGCGTCAGGGATGTAGCGTAGGGAATAGAGGCGTCAGGGATTTAGCTTAGGGAATATAGGCATCAGGGATGTACTAGCAGGTATATAGAGGTCAGTGTACTGTATAGAGGGGTCAGTAATGCAGTGATGGTTATAGAAAGGTCAGTGATGTAGTGTAGGGTATAGAGGGGTCAGTTATGTAGTGTGGGGTAAAGAGGGGTCAGTAAAGATACTAAGCTGAAGTACTTAGAACACTTCTTGAATTAAGACACAACCTGCAAGAAAAAGTATGCAATATGGGTGAAAAGGCAAATGTCAGAGGTCTGATACAAGTGACCAGCTCCACACCTTGCACCACATAGCGTTATGTTAAACTGGGATATGTTCTTTTTTGGTGTGTGTGTGTGTGTGTATGTGTGTGTGTGTGTGGCTCCTTTGGTCTAGAACCAGCCCTGATCACAAAATATTTTTGTCTGAGCAGACTGGACACTGATCAGCGTTGGCTCATTCTCAGCCCCCCGCCCAGCCTCTGCTGCCAACAGACTGCTATTAGCTAGTTAACCTTCTGCCTTCCCTATCTATGACACAGACTGCTGCTAATGCTACCAGAATGTTCCCAGTGGCTTCACACCAACAGTGAATCCCAGCCGATGATGTAGGGCAGCGTGTGGGGGAGGGGGTCAGTTGCTGTGGCTCCAACATGGTAACCGCCAATGGACTGCAATGCTTTATCGAAAGGGGGGGCGCCAGTCCCTTACTTTGCCAGGGGCGCTTGGACCCCTAGCTACACCTCTGTTGACCCTAACCGATACCCCTAAACTAACCATAATTCCTGCAGTAAAAATCCATGTTTCTATGTATATAGGGGGTCATTCTGAGTTGATCGCTTGCTGCCGTTGTTCGCTGCGTAGCAATCAGTTGAAAAAAAATGGCTAATCTGTGCATGCGCATGCTCCGTAATGTGCATGCGCATCGTACGGGTACAAAGTCCATTGTGGTTTTGCACTAGTTCTAGCGATTATTCCAATCACAGAACAGGCCACAAGGAGATTGACAGAAAGAGGGCGTTTCTGGGTGTCAACTGACCGTTTTCAGGGAGTGCTTGGAAAAATGCAGGCGTGGCAGAAGAAATGCAGACGTGGCTGGGCATTCGCTGGATGGGTGTGTGACATCAAAAGCCGTCCCTCGGTTGTTAGAATCAACGCACACGAAGTGTAACTACAGTGCTGGTCTTATTTTGAAACGATTTTGCAGGCGCTCTGCTGCTCAAGTGTTCGCACTTCTCCAAAGTGAATATACACTCTCCAGTGGGCAGCGACAATGCGTTTGCATGGCTGCTAAAAACTGCTAGCGAGCAATCAACTCAGAATGACCCCCATAGTGTATTGCAAGAAAATATCTGTAAATCCAATGGTACCGTAAGTGCGGTATATACTCGCACTTCTTTGCGGGGTGAGAACATCTCCCCTAAGTGAAGTCAGCCCTATGAATAGAGTTTGTGTGATCCCTGTGCAGCAGTCACAGAAAGGGTTCATCTCTGCAGTTTGTCACTCAAATTACATTGCTGCATTTTTTCTAGAAGTGGATCTGAGAGCTGTTACCCGCAGACCAGCTACAATAATTATCCTGGGTACTCACTAGACCAGTGGTTCTCAAACTGCACCCTGGGGTGCCTCAGGACACTTGCAGGGGTGCCTTGGATTGGTGGTCCAGGACCAATTCAAAATATTTATAGTTAGTGTTATAGGCAAAACCAGTGCTGTTGGCTGGCAATCATAACATATGTGCACAAGCAGAAGCAAATCCTGTCCCCTACCAAAGGGCCAGTGCTAGGGTGTTTGGCGCCTCCCTGCAAACTATTAATTTGGGCCCTCTCTCCAATACTTAATAAAGGGACAGTGCGCTCCTTAAAAAAAGAAGGTGTGGTATCACAAGGAAGGGGCATGGCCACACAATAGCACCCCAAATAAAAATACGCCACACAGTAGCACTATCTTATTGTCATTACACCGCATGTAATAATAATAATAATAATAATAATAATACCCACAGTCGCAGTGCCCTTTATACACATAACCACCATATCAGTGCAGCTTACACACATAATGCCAACAGTAGCAGTGCCCCTTCTACACATGCCCACGGTGGCAATCCTTTACATGGCAAATATCAACCTGGTTTTGCCATGTAAAGGATTGCCACTTTAAAAAACAAACAATAAAAAAAAAAAAAACAACAGGAAAAAACACAAAATCTCTCACTTTCTGATTCTCACACCCTATTACATTCCTCCCTATATATTTAAATGTTTCTATTACTGTATGTTCCCTCTTCCCTTCTCCAAACTATACACATCAACATTTTTTAGTATTTCCAGGTAAGTTTTGTGATGTAGGCCATGCACAATTTTAGTTGCCCTAATGTATTTACAGCCTTCTGGAGATATGGCTTCTGGAACTGAACACAGGATTCTAAATGTGGCTGTACCAAGGACCTATACAGTGGCATTACAGGTTGAGTATCCCTTATCCAAAATGCTTGGGACCAGAGGAATTTTGGATATCGGATTTTTCTGTATTTTGGAATAATTGCATACCATAACGAGATATTATGGTGATGGGACCTAAATCTAAGCACAGAATGCATTTATGTTTCATATACACCTTGGCCCTCATTCCGAGTTGTTCGCTCGGTATTTTTTATCGCATCGCAGTGAAAATCCGCTTAGTACGCATGCGCAATGTTCGCACTGCGACTGCGCCAAGTAACTTTACTATGAAGAAAGTATTTTTACTCACGGCTTTTTCATCGCTCCGGCGATCGTAATGTGATTGACAGGAAATGGGTGTTACTGGGCGGAAACACGGCGTTTCAGGGGCGTGTGGCTGAAAACGCTACCGTTTCCGGAAAAAACGCAGGAGTGGCCGGGGAAACGGTGGGAGTGCCTGGCCGAACGCTGGGTGTGTTTGTGACGTCAACCAGGAACGACAAGCACTGAACTGATCGCACAGGCAGAGTAAGTCTGGAGCTACTCTGAAACTGCTAAGTAGTTAGTAATCGCAATATTGCGAATACATCGGTCGCAATTTTAAGAAGCTAAGATTCACTCCCAGTAGGCGGCGGCTTAGCGAGTGTAACTCTGCTAAATTCGCCTTGCGACCGATCAACTCGGAATGAGGGCCCTTATACACACAGCCTGAAGGTCATTTTAGCCAATATTTTTTATAACTTTGTGCATTAAACAAAGTGTGTGTACATTCACAGAATTCATTCATGTGTCATATACACCTTATACACACAGTCTGAAGTTCATTTAATACAATATTTTTAATAACTTTGAGTATTAAACAAAGTTTGTGTACACTGAGCCATCAAAAAACAAAGGTTTCACTATCTCAGTCTCACTCAAAAAAGTCCGTATTTCGGAATATTCCGTATTTCGGAATATTTGGATATGGGATACTCAACCTGTATTACTTTTTTCTGCTACTGGTTCTTTAACCTATGCAAACAAGCATCTGACTTGCCTTTCCTATTGCTTTGTTACATTGCTCACCTGAAATAGTAATACTTAGATAGCTTTCCTCTTGCCATTATAATGCCCTTAATATTATAGTTAGCCTTTGCATTTTTGCACGTGTATGATTTTGCATTTTTTGGCATTAAATGTTGCCATGTTCTTGACCATTCCTCTAGTCCAGGGGCAGAACTGCCAGAGACAACGGAGTCAGTTGCCGCCGGGCTCCAGCCCTGAAGGGGCTCCAGCCCTAAAGGGGCTTCCTCCATTGCCCCCCGGCTGTTACGTGCCCTTCCTACTAAATAGACAAAGGCGCTACCAGCAGGGTCTCGCAGTTTGTACATTCCATGCCGTAACACCCTTCTTTCCACCTTTTTCAAGACCCAGCCCAGCAGCCTCGCCGCTGCCACCACCGCTAGCTGCAGCACTGCCAGCGGTGGGGTGCCCCTGCTTCTTCTCACACCACAGATAGCTGGGCAGCACTGCAACTGCCTGCCTGATTGCTCCGCCCCCTTCCGGCTCCCAAGCACCTCTGCTGCCCAGTGATCCAGGAGCCTGCTGCTAGGAAGAAGTGGCCGAGCTTCAGCAAGCGAGTCTGGACACTGGCGGAGGAAGCCATGATAACCAGATAATGGGGAGTGGAGAGCCAGTTCCAAGGTAATACTTTATACAGCTGGTTGAGATCCTGGTCGGTGGATATGGATTCCAAGAAAACCCTGGAGGTGCTTCCTTTCAAGGGAGACACTCTCTTTGGAGAAGACCTCAATAAGATTGTAGCTGATCTGGCTACTGCTAAAACAGCTTGCCTACCTCGTATGACTCCTACCACGCAGAAGGCTAAAAGTACTTTCCCTTGGCCCTTTCATCCCTCAGGTAAAGCGTACCCAAGGTCAGGCATACCCAAAGCAAGCTCATGCTTCCAGACCTGCCAAGCCCAGACTGAAGCAAGCCTGGGCTGCCCATCAGCCTGCTTCCAAAACGGACAAGCCTGCCGCATGACGGTGCAGGCCTCCCTCTGGGGGATCCCAGGGTGGGGGGCCCGACTTCTAGGTTTGGCATAGAAAGGTATAATTCTAAGCTAGAGAATTCTGTTTGGAGCTCACCTTGTACTTTGTGAAGAAATAATCAGCATTGTGGCTGAGCAGATACATGTAGTGTGTGGCTGCAAACTGCATGGATCTGCTGCGTTGTAATGCTGATACTTTTTTTTTGCAAAGTACCAATAGCTTCATATAATGTTCACAATTTTTATGCAGGATCAAATAGCTCAATAGGTAGGGTGTTTGATTAGAATTCAACAGGTTATAGGTTTGAATCCTGGGTATGGTAGTTTGAGATGTGTTATTTAATAAAGTATGTTGTTCTGACTGCTGGGATATCATACTAAATAAATGGAGTTGATCAATTTTTTTTGTATTTTTTTTTTAAACTAGGAACAATTTCCAGATACTTTTCTTTATAACTGAGATTGCCCCCTGGAACTTCACATCAGTTGACAACTATGCATGAGTGGGCAGTCCTTGCTCTGGATCTGCCCACCCATTTATGTGCCGTCATAAAAGAAAGCACAACTGACAGTTATCCTGGGCGTACACTACACAATTATCTGTCAGGCTATCTATCCAGTCCGGATGGATGGAATGAAAATCTGGTAATGTATAGTAGCAAATGTCAATTAACCATTTGCTCCCAAACACTAGAAAAGTGGTCAAAAATGGTCATTACACAAATTGGTTAAACCCAAAATTTAACCAATTTGTTTAGGGGACCATGTTTGTCCATTTTCTAGTGTTTGAGAGTAAATCGTTGATGGTCATTTGCTCACATAGATAACCGGATTTCTATTCCAACCAGCCAGTGTTGGAGATATGGTCTGCCAGATTACATAATGCATACCAGAGCCATAACTAGACTTTTTGGTGCCCTGTGACAGAGAATTATATGCCCCCCCCCCCCTCCCCTCCCCATTTTTGCAATATGGACAAAAGGCGCATGCCTTGTGGGGAAGGGGCATAACAAGATTGGTCTCAGAGAAAGCACATGAGATATGAAGATATATCTAGTATACTTGACACTCAATGGTTTGTGGTATTGCCGGGGTGCCCTCCTTAAATGCATATACAGTCACACATGGCGTGTTTGTGCAAATGGCATATCAGCAGTCAGCACTAACTGGTGACATGCCATTTGTAAAAGTAAGCCATGTGTGACTAATATATAAACATACTTTATTAAATAACACCTCAAACTATCATACCCAGGATTCAAATCTATAACCTGTTGAATTCTAATCAAACACCCTACCCATTGAGCTACTTGATCCTGCATCTATTCTAACCTCCAAAAACAGATTCAGTTGCATTTTCCAGCGTGTTTTGTTTGCGCCTTTGCAAATGTCTTACATCGACAAACTTATTTAGTACTATTTTGCAAATAGGGTTACATTGTCGCAACATTGTGTTCCCTAATTGCTTGATTTTTTAAATGCAACAATTGATAAAGACACCTGATAATTGCTCTGTGGAGTGTTATTTTGTGTCTACTTCTTATCTACATTTAATTCCCTACCTCTAATCAAGGCATTTTTAAATGCTGGGGGCTGCCAGGACGTGAGGCCTACCTAGACTTTAGATCGGAATTTGAATGTACTTGTGAACTAACTTAATTTCCTACTTCTAAATTCATTCCTAAATTCACTACTTACATTAATCCTGTAGTTGGGCATTTTGAGCCTTCAATTGTGGGTATTGTTTTGTGTCCAGACCAGCAGCTGGTGGTGTGCATTTGCTGGAAAGGCATCGAAGACCTCCGATATGCTGCATCTCCTGATGTGTGTCTCCCTCAAGTGGCTGTCAGCAAATGCATGCTAGACACCCCATTCCAAGCTGATTGTGACATCACGGAACATGCATCATAGAACAGGCATGCTAGAATATGGGTCTTCAACCTGCGACCCTCCAGCTGCTGTGGAACTACATATACCAGCATGCCCTGCCTCAGTTTTAGCATACCTTAATAGCAAAACTGTGGCAGGGCATGCTGGGATGTGTAGTTTCACAGCAGAGAGAGGGCCACAGGATGAAGACCCATGTGCTAGAGCCAAGCCGCAGGTACATTGAATGCTAGCAAGCTGAATGTTTAAATCCTTTTTGTTCCGCAGCATTCCAATGCGGAAGATTCCATGGAACCAGAGATTATTCCATTGAGAAGGACATGCTGTCTGGATGACTGCACTGTGCAAATTAAATCACGGAGCCAGTTGGCTTGTGGGTGGCTCTGGTGACTGGGTGGTTGGGTGGGCGGTGTGTCAGAGGTGGAGCACATGCAAATGAATGTGTATCATCCTGCTAGTGAGAGTGAAAACTCATGCAGGAGTGTGCCTGCTTGTCAGTGGGTTATGCACCTTGCCAGGCGTCAAATCTACATGGAGCAGCTTGAGGGGACAAGAGCAGGTTTGCAAAATATAGATAGAAGAGCATATATGCTGGCGCATTCTCCATGATTGTGTCAGCTTATGTTTTGGTGCACTGCACTTTCCTCCACTAAGTTTTAGCCATTTTGGTTAAACGCAAGTGTAGTTGCTTCTCGCCCTTTTGGCTGTGATCTTGTATCGTGGTTGAAGAGTCTGCTGGAGGGATTGTTTTCTTCATTGACGAGAGACTAAAGATATTACAGGATGGAAGGCTTGGGAACACTATCTGTTTTTCAGTTGTGGAAGAGTTGAAAGACAGCTTTTCCTTGCCAATATCTCTCTTTTGCAAAGAGCTACGCATTGGAAAATTCAGGGCTATACCGTGTAGATGAAGCACTAACAGGAGGCTTTAAAATTTTCGTTCTAGTTTCCTTCGTTTGGGAGAAAAATGCAAAGGTACAAGACAGCTTTTCCTTGCCAATATCTCTCTTTTGTAAAGAGCTGCACATTGGAAAATTCAGGGCTATGCCGTGTAGATGATGGCCTAACAGGAGGCTTTAAAATTTTCTTTCTAGTGTCCTTCGTTTGGGAGAAAAATGCAAAGGTACAAGACAGCTTTTCCTTGCCAATATCTCTCTTTTGCAAAGAGCTGCGCATTGGAAAATTCAGGGCTATGCCGTGTAGATGATGGCCTAACAGGAGGCTTTAAAATTTTCTTTCTAGTGTCCTTCGTTTGGGAGAAAAATGCAAAGGTACAAGACAGCTTTTCCTTGCCAATATCTCTCTTTTGCAAAGAGCTACGCATTGGAAAATTCAGGGCTATACCGTGTAGATGAAGCAATAACAGGAGGCTTTAAAATTTTCATTCTAGTGTCCTTCGTTTGGGAGAAAAATGCAAAGGTAGCTTGTGCCATCACCACTCTGCTCCTTGTGCCGCCTTGGCGGTTTACATGAGCCACTGCGGTGACGTTGACTGACTGGATCAGAACCGGTTGGTCGCAAAGTAAGGTCTCCGCTTGACGTAGGGCATTGTATATGGCCCCTAGTTTCAGGATGTTGATGTGAAGACAAGTCTCTTGACTTGACCAAAGACCTTGGAAATTTCTTCCCTGTGTGACTGCTCCCCAACCTTGGAGGCTTGCATCTGTGGTCACCAGGATCCAGTCCTGAATGCCGAATCTGCGTCACTCGAGAAGGTGAGCACTCTGCAGCCACCACAGGAGTGATACCCTGACCCTGGGGGACAGGGTGATCAACCAATGCATCTGTAAATGTGACCCAGACCACTTGTCCAGTAGGTCCCATTGGAAAGTCCTCGCATGGAACCTGCCGAATGGAATGGCTTTGTATGATGCCACCATCTTTCCCAGGACTCGAGTGCAGTGATGCACTGACACAAGTTTTGGTTTCAATAGGTTCCTGACAAGAGTCATGAGTTCCTGGGCCTTTTCTATCGGGAGATAAACCCTCTTCTGGTCTGTGTCCAGAATCATGCCCAAGAAAGACAGACGAGTCGTAGGAACCAACTGCGACTTTGGGATATTGAAAATCCAGCCGTGTTGCTGTAACACTTTCAGTGAAAGTGATACGCTGTTCAGCAACTGCTCTCTTGATCTCGCTTTTATGAGATCGCTCAAGTACGGGATAATTATGACACATTGCTTGCGCAGGAGAACCATAATTTCCACCATTACCTTGGTGAAAATTCTCTGGGCCGTGCAGAGACCAAACAGCAACGTCTGAAATTGGCAATGACAGTCCTGTACCGCAAATCTGAGGTACGACTGATGAGATGGATAAATTTGGACATGAAGGTATGCATCCTGTACACAAATGCGGACAACAGGTGTCAAGCCGTGTGTTGCCTTTGTCAAGCTGTAATAAGTAGGGGTAAGGACGTTAACCACCTCAGAACATCCTCCCTTATACGTCACCTGCAGCGCATTAATCATAAGTCAGTGACAAGTTCAAAAACTTTGGATGACAGCGGAAGCAGTCCACTGACCACTAAATCCCTTCCTCTTGTAACCAAGCTCCTGCAAACCACACCACCAACTCCCTCAGTGTCAATTTCCTCCTTAGACAGGAGAGCCAATAGTCCTGCAGGCCATGTCACTGGCAAGTCTGACGAGTCCTCTCCTGCCTGGGATTCCTCCGATGCATCCTTTAGTGTAACGCCTACTGCTGCTGGCGCTGCTGTTGTTGCTGCTGGGAGTCGATCGTCATCCCAGAGGGGAAGTCGGAAGACCACTTGTACTACTTCCAGTAGGCAATTGACTGTCCAACAGTCCTTTGCGAGGAAGATGAAATATCACAGCAGTCATCCTGCTGCAAAGCGGATAACTCAGGTCTTGTCAGCCTGGGTGGTGAGAAACGTGGTTCCGGTATCCATCGTTAATTCAGAGGCAACTAGAGACTTGATTGAGGTACTGTGTCAACGGTACCAAATGCCATCTAGGTTCCATTTCTCTAGGCAGGCGATACCGAAAATGTACACAGACCTCAGAAAAAGAGTCACCAGTGTCCTAAAAAATGCAGTTGTACCCAATGTCCACTAGTCCACATGTCCGTGGTTAAGTGGAGCAGGGCAGACTCAGGACTATATGACTGTGACAGCCCACTGGGTAGATGTATTGCCTCCCGCAGCAAGAACAGCAGCGGCGGCACCAGTAGCAGCATCTCGCAAATGCCAACTCGTTCCTAGGCAGGCTACGCTTTGTATCACCGCTTTCCATAAGAGGCACACAGCTGACAACCTCTTACGGAAACTGAGGAACATCATCGCAGAATGGCTTACCCCAATTTGACTATCCTGGGGATTTGTGACATCGGACAACGCCACCAATATTGTGCGTGCATTACATCTGGGCAAATTCCAGCACGTCCCATGTTTTGCACATACATTGAATTTGGTGGTGCAGAATTATTTAAAAAACGACAGGGGCATGCAAGAGATGCTGTCGGTGGCCCGAAGAATTGCGGGCCACTTTCTGCATTCAGCCACCGCGTGCCGAAGACTGGAGCACCACCAAACATTCCTGAACCTGCCCTGCCATCCTCTGAAGCAAGAGGTGGTAACGAGGTGGAATTCAACCCTCTATATGCTTCAGAGGATGGAGGAGCAGCAAAATGCCATTCAAGCCTATACATCTACCCACGATATAGGCAAAGGAGGGGGAATGCACCTGACTCAAGCGCAGTGGAGAATGATTTCAACGTTGTGCAAGGTTCTGCAATCCTTTGAACTTGCCACACGTGAAGTCAGTTCAGACACTGCCAGCCTGAGTCAGGTTATTCCCCTCATCAGGCTTTTGCAGAAGAAGCTGGAGACATTGAAGGAGGAGCTAAAACAGAGCGATTCCGCTAGGCATGTGGGACTTGTGGATGGAGCCCTTAATTCGCTTAACCAGGATTCAATCTGTTGAAATCAGAGCAATAAATTTTGGCCACTGTGCTCGATCCTAGATTTAAAACCTACATTGTATCTCTCTTTCCTGCAGACACAAGTCTGCAGAGGTTCAAAGACCTGCTGGTGAGAAAATTGTCAAGTCAAGCGGAACGTGACCCGTCAACAGCTCCTCCTTCACATTCTCCCGCAACTGGGGGTGCGAGGAAAAGGCTAAGAATTCCGAGCCCACCCGCTGGCGGTGATGCAGGGCAGTCTGGAGTGAGTGCTGACATCTGGTCCGGACTGAAGGACCTGGCAACGATTACTGACATGTCGTCTACTGTCACTGCATATGATTCTGTCACCTTTGAAAGAATGGTGGAGGATTATATGAGTGACCGCATCCAGGTAGGCACGTCAGACAGTCCGTATGTATACTGGCAGGAAAAAGAGGCAATTTGGAGGCCCTTGCACAAACTGGCTTTATTCTACCTAAGTTGCCCTCCCTCCAGTGTGTACTCCAAAAGAGTGTTTAGTGCAGCCGCTCACCTTGTCAGCAATCGGCGTACGAGGTTACTTCCAGAAAATGTGGAGAAGATGATGATCATCAAAATGAATTATAATCAATTCCTCCGTGGAGACATTCACCAGCAATTGCCTCCAGAAAGTACACAGGGATCTGAGATGGTGGATTCCAGTGGGGACGAATTAATAATCTGTGAGGAGGGCGATGTACACAGTGAAAGGGGTGAGGAATCGGAGGATGATGAGGTGGACATCTTGCCTCTGTAGAGCCAGTTTGTGCAAGGAGAGATTGATTGCTTCTTTTTTGGTGGGGGTCCAAACCAACCAGTCATTTCAGTCAGCCGTGTGGCAGACCCTGTTGCTGAAATGATGGGTTCGTCAATGTTTTTCTTTTCAATCTAAGCCCCTGCAGTTTTCTGTAAGAATCTGCTTCGCTATGATGATCAACAAGTCACAAGGGCAAATACTCAGGGCTGGAGGCGTAGATCTTAGGACCAGCTGCTACAAGCATGGCAAAGGTGTCACTATCATTGGTGACACCCAGAGAGGCAGCGAGGGAGATTGTAATGCAGTGCGCGCAGATAAGCAGCGCAATGGTAAAATGGAGGCATGGTCTCATAGGTAGGGGTGTGGCCTGTTGGCCTGAATCTCCATTTTGTTGCTCCGGGTATCCCGGGGGTTGAGTGCTGCACCCGGGGACTAGTGTGTGAGTGGTGCTGGCTCCTGCACAGTGACAGAAACTGGGTGTTGCACGTAATGTCACAGTGAAACACCCATATTCTGTCACTGAAGAGAAGCCGGCACTTTGGTGTCACCCCCCTTGGCGGGTGACACTCGGGTGTGGGCCGCAACCCCGTTGTGATGCCACTGACCCATGGGAAGCTTTACGTGGCTTACCCATGTGTTAGTAGCCCCAAGCATCTTTTGTGTTAGTCCCTGAAGAAAAACTTCAAATATTTACAAATACATTTTGTAATCAATGGGCCTAATTCAGTAAGGATTGCAAATTCTGCTAAGTAACAGAATTTGCAATCCTTTGGTTCGCATGCTGGGGCCACCCAGCATGCCGCCTCCCTTCTTGACCACGCTGAAATTGCAGTCGCAGTGCAGTTCAGCGTGATCATAAAAAATGGGTTAGCCTCCTGTTGGTGCAGACTGTATGTGTGCGCAGGAAGCCGCCACCATTTTTGTGATCGCAGCTGCTGCATGTGATGTCATGCAACCGCTCTGACCACGCCTCCTGTTTCTCCGTTGCCGACCCCATTTTGAAGCCCTGCCCACGCACCGCTCCATCTCTGACTTGGAAATGGAGTGTTGCTGACCCCCCCCCCCCCCCCAGCACCGATTGACAGTCAGAGGCGATCGCATTAACTGCGGGGTGCCGCAGAAAATGCAGGCGCATGCGTATGCTCTTAGCAATTTTTGCAGTTGGACTGCTTATTGCGATTGCAATCCAACCTGAATCAGGCTCTATTACCTATCACAATGCACTGCGGGTAGCACAAAATGGGGTTAATATAAGAGAAAACCCCCCAGAGCTGTGCTCCTTAACTGTCCCTGGTGGCTAGTGGAGCAGCTGCCCAGTAATCAGTGTCCACGCCAGTGCGCACATGGCCCGCCCCCTACAGCCACGCTGGATCACGGTATAGTGTGGGCACAGAAGTCCCTTACCTCCCTTTCATCAGCGGCCTCGTGATCCCGGAGGGCGGTGTGTGTGTGACTGACCTTAGGAAGAAACCGGAGCCTCCGCTGCAGTGACCCAGCAACCAGGGCGCGGGAGTATACTGCGCCGCTGGGAGTGATGGAGCTGCAGTAAAGATGTCTATTAGACCTAGCCTGCTGCAGCCCTTGTAGATTCTTATAAAAAAAAGTTCTTCTTTTCTTGTCAAAATTAATAGCTAAGAATAGGCTGCCTGAGGCAGCCCCCTCTTAAGTGGCCTGCTACTGAAGGCACCAACTACAAACTGTGCTCCCTGTTCATGGAAGCGAGGTTATAGAGGAGGGGGCGCTGAGCATCTTGGGAACAGTCAAAAGCTTTGAGCCTGTTGGTGCCTCAGATCAAGATCCTACTCTACACCCCAATGTGAATCCTTGTGGAGTCCAGTGTACCCCACAGAAGAAATGAATGTGTCACACCCATTGGCAGCAACATTAGAATAGCTGCTGATGGGCACAATTGAGAAAGGAAGGGGGGAAAACATTTGAATCCAGCACATATATGTAATTTGAATATGTAATTTGTACCTTCCTACTTTAAAATGTAATGGATGAACCTCACCCTGTGAGAACTATCTTCATGATCAAGAGATCTCATACGCAAGAAAAGCATGTGCTGGGATAGGGCTGTGGAGGGCGGCTGCTCGGGCACACACCCGTCAAGTTAAGGAGATTCAACTGAGGAAGCACAAGGGAACTGCAGGGAGACCACATATTTTCAGATGAACATGAGAGGGCGGAAGGCTGCCTAATACTGAAGCACCCTCAAACATCAAACCATATGCAACAACTAGTACAAGCATTCCTGGGGAAAGGTCTGCAGCAGACGGATTTGCATACGGTGATGTCATCCAAGCAATGGGCATAGTTGGCTGCAACCCTCGTCTGCATATGAAAAGAGAAAATGGTCACGCAGGGCATGGCGGCCTTTGTGGGGTTGCGCTTGGATGACCCCTAGATCGCTTTATACACCCCCATCAGTGTGGGGCTCATGTTGGCCATGCCCAAGCCCCTGAAGCATTCAAGCTGATTTCTTGCAGCAGCTGGACCCACTAACAGCTCCAGAGTTGCTCTACAAGACAAGTAAAAGGGTGTGAGCCCTGCAGCACCACCTGTAGTTTGCATACACACATATATAGGACAGCATCTCTTATATGCCCCAGGGGCAATAAAATAGTAGCCTTATCTAGGGTATCCGTCCATGCCGCTACAGAACTACACACCCAGGCCAACGCAATTGCCGGTCTGAGTAAGGTACCTGAATGTGTATAAATGGACTTCAGGGTAATCTCCTATTTGCGGTCAGCAGACTCTTTGAGGGTAGCTGTATCCTGGGACGGGAGGGCTACCTTCTTGGATAAGCGTGTTAATGCTTTGTCCACCCAAGGGGAGGATTCCCATCGTAACCTATCCGTTGATGGGAAAGGGGAATCCTTTTGGAAATCTGCAGGAGATTCCCAAGCTTTTTCACATAACTCGTTCAGCTCGTGTGAGGGGGGAAAGGTTACCTCAGGCTTCTTTCCCTTGTACATATGTACCCTCTTGTCAGGGATAGGGGGCTCCTCTGTGATGTGCAAAACATCTTTTATTGCCATAATCATATATCAAATGTATTTTGCCAATTTTGGCTGTAACTTTGCATCATCGTAATCGCCACTGGAGTCAGAATCCGTGTCGGTATCTGTGTCAACAATCTGGATAGTGGGCGCTTATGAGACCCTGACAGTCCCTGCGACATAGGATTAGGCATTGGTTGAGACCCTGACTGTCCCAAAGCTTCTGCCTTGTCTAATCTTTTGTGCAATGAGTTTACACTAGCATTTAAAACATTCCACATATCCATCCAATCAGGTATCGGCGGAGACACCACGTTCATTTGCTCCCGCTCCTCTCTAATATAGCCTTCTTCCTCAGACATGTCGACACACGCGTACCGACACACCACACACACAGGGAATACTTTTACTGAAGACATTTCCCCCACAAGGCCCTTTGGAGAGACAGAGAGAGAGTATGCCAGCACATACCCCAGCGCTATATAACCCAGGAATAGCACAGTAACTTAATGTTTGAACAATCGGTGAGGGGGAACATCTTGAAACCCCAGTTTGTACCCTTGGGACACTATTTGTAAAACACACGAGTCCATGTCCGAATGAATCCAGAACTGACTGAAGAGTTTTAGACGTGCCCCCACTGGTGCGGGCTCCTGCAAGAGAGCCCCAGCGTCATGCAGTGGATTTGGCAGAAGCAGAGGATGATCTCTGCTCCTGCGATCTTGAAGAGGATGCAGACCTCTTCTCTCTTCTCCTTCCTCTACCTGCAAAGAAAGGGGAATCTTAACTTCTTGCATATCTATTGGGCCGAAATGACTGCATCAGATAATGATGCGTCTTCATCCGTTGGGACGGAACATAGGGCAAGAAGGTTGACTTACCTGCGGGAGCTGCCGAGATCAAATTAACTAGGCAGTCACCAAACAAGGCTTCACCTTCATAGGGAAGAGACTCCCTTTCTTCTTGGAGTCAGCATCAGCATTCTCTTGGTGAATCCACAATGCCCTCCTATCCGACACTGCCATGAAATTGGCCCGTGAACTCAAGAGTCCTATATCCCTTGCAGTCTCACGTAAGTATGCTGCAGTGTCCTTGATATGATACAATGTAAGGAGTATCCCATCTCTCCAGGGTATCTATATCGGATGACAAGGTATTCGACCAATTCTTGAATACTACTACTCACCCATGCACATGTAATGGCAGGTCTAAGTAATGTACCCGTGGTTACATAACTAGAAATAATGTAGCTTCCTGCATACGATCCGCTGGATTTGTGACAGGGCCCCGTGCAGAACAGGGGGTGACTCCCACTTTATTCTGTCCGCGGCGGGAAATGAATAAACAACCAGAATCCTTTTGGGGATTTGAAACCATCTTGTCGAGCTGGCCCAGACTTTCTCAAACAGAGATGGAGGAACGTTACATCAGCTTTCATTATATATCTATATATACATACATATAGACCCCTTTGTCAGGAACAGCAGGGTCTTCAGTGATTTTAATATGTCCTTAATATCCACAATCATGTACTGAATGCTCCTTGCCAATATTGGATCTAATCAGGAAACATTATGGTCGACATAAGTATCAGTATCCGTGTCAGTATCAGTGTGTAGTAACTGGGCAAAATAACATTTTTGCGACCCAGCGGGGCCTGAGGGAAAAGAAACATAGCCATGAATATCACATCTATTCTCTACGTCTGTGTCTGGGACACAGATTTATCCAACCTTACTCTGATATTACTGAAACATTTACCCAGTCAGTTATTGGTGGTGCCAACAGGGCCACCATCATATGTCTGCATTCCTAATATAGGCCCTCATTCCGAGTTGATCGGTCGCAAGGCGAATTTAGCAGAGTTACACACGCTAAGCCGCCGCCTACTGGGAGTGTATCTTAGCATCTTAAAATTGCGACCGATGTATTCGCAATATTGCGATCACAAACTACTTAGCAGTTTTAGAGTAGCTCCACACTTACTCTGCCTGTGCGATCAGTTCAGTGCTTGTCGTTCCTGGTTTGACGTCACAAACACACCCAGCGTTCGCCCAACCACTCCCCCGTTTCTCCGGCCACTCCTGCGTTTTTTCCGGAAACGGTAGCGTTTTCAGCCACACGCCCATAAAACGCCATGTTTCCGCCCAGTAACACCCATTTCCTGTCAATCACATTACGATCGCCGGAGCGATGAAAAAGCCGTGAGTAAAAATACTATCTTCATAGCAAAGATACTTGGCGCAGTCGCAGTGTGAATATTGCGCATGCGCACTAAGCGGAATTTCACTGCGATGCGATGAAAAATACCGAGCGAACGACTCGGAATGAGGGCCATAGTTTCCTCTTGGGAAAAACATTCAGCCACCGACATGTTGACACACATATACCAAGTACCCACAGACACACCGGCTTATGGGGGACAGACCGTCAGTAAATCTGTCAGAGGGACACAGAGGATTTTTCAGCTCACAATCCAGCGCCAAAAGTACACCGTCTGGGAAATAATAAACTCTATAGTGATAGACTTGTAATGCTCTAAAGATGTTCTGGTGAGGTGAGGAAGAAGCCCCGCCGCTGTAATGGCGCGTATCTGTCCCGCTCAGAAATAATTAATTACGCTAGCGGGGTAAGGACAGTGCCCAGGCACTAATGTCCACTTTTTCCAGCCTTTTGTGAGGAATGTATGCTGCCCAGGGTGCCCCCACCCCCCCCGTGCCCTGCACCCTGCAGTGCCTGTGTTTGTGTGGGAGCATGGCGCGCAGCGTTCCGCTCGCTGCTCGGTACCTCAGAATGCCGTCACTGAAGAAGAAGTCTTCTGTTCTTCTGCTACTCACCTGTCTTCTGGCTCTGTAAGGGGGTGACGGCAGGCTGCGGGAGTGTGCATCTAGGCGTACCCAGCGATCAGCACCCTCAGGAGCTAATGGTGTCCTGTCAGCCTGAAGCAGAGCCATTGAACTCACTAGAAGTTGGTCATACTTCTCTCCCCTAAGTCCCACGAAGCAGGGAGACTGTTGCCAGCAGCCTCCCTGAAAATAAAAAAAACTAACAAGTCTTTTCAGAGAAACTCAGTAGAGCTCCCCTGTAGTGCATCCAGTATCACTGCGCACAATACTAAAACTGGAGTCTGGAGGAGGGGCATAGAGGGAGGAGACAGTTCACACCCTTTGAAAGTCTTAAAGTGCCCATGTCTCCTGCGGATCCCGTCTATACCCCATGGTTCTTAATGTGACCCCAGCATCCTCTAGGACGTATGAGAAAACAAATAACGCACACACGAGGAGGAGAGAACTAAGGAAGCTATAAGGAGAAGAGGGGAGGGAGGGGGGGTTGAAAGGTAAGGTAGTAAAGGCATATTGGATAAACTACAACCTTATACATATTCATTAATGTACCAGTAGTTAGAAGTAGAAGAGCTCTAACAGAAACCACAAAGCTTATCTAAAGCCACACCACACTGGATATGCCCAATCTCATTTGATTTTTGAAGCAAAGCAGTATTGGACTTTGTTAATACATGGATGGGAGACTGCTTGGTAGTATCAGATTCTTTAGGTGTTTTTAAACTACCAACACCATTTTCTTGGTACATTTAATTTTTACATGTATTCTTTTATGTACCAGAAGTTAGAAGTAGAAGAGCTGTAACAGAAACCACCAGCTCATCTACAGCCACAGCACACTGGATTTGCCCAATCTCTCCTGATCATGGAAGCTGAGCAGTGTTGGTCCTGCTTTTAGTACTTGGGCCCTCATTCCGAGTTGATCGGTCGCAAGGCGAATTTAGCAGAGTTACACACGCTAAGCCGCCGCCTACTGGGAGTGAATCTTAGCTTCTTAAAATTGCGACCGATGTATTCGCAATATTGCGATTACTAACTACTTAGCAGTTTCAGAGTAGCTCCAGACTTACTCTGCCTGTGCGATCAGTTCAGTGCTTGTCATTCCTGGTTGACGTCACAAACACACCCAGCGTTCGCCCAGGCACTCCCACCGTTTCCCCGGCCACTCCTGCGTTTTTTCCGGAAACGGTAGCGTTTTCAGCCACACGCCCCTGAAACGCCCAGTAACACCCATTTCCTGTCAATCACATTACGATCGCCGGAGCGAAGAAAAAGCCGTGAGTAAAAATACTTTCTTCATAGTAAAGTTACTTGGCGCAGTCGCAGTGCGAACATTGCGCATGCGTACTAAGCGGATTTTCACTGCGATGCGATGAAAAATACAGAGCGAACAACTCGGAATGAGGGCCTTGGATGGGAGACCACAAGGAAATACCAGGAGCTGTGTGTATTTTTACAATACTAACACCGTTCTCTTGATGCATTCCATTTTGAAACATTGGGGCAGATCTATTAAGCCTGGTGAACTGATAAAGTGCAAGGTGATAAAGTACCAGCCAGTCAGCTCCTAACTGTCATTTTTCAAACCCAGCCTGTGACATGGCAATTAGGAGCTGATTGGCTGGTACTTTATCACCATGCAAATTATCATTTCACCAGGTTTAATAAATCGGCTGCTTACTCATTTATGTACGAGTAGTTAGAAGTAGAAGAACTCTAACAGAAACCACTAAGCTCATCTACAGCCACACCACACTGTATATGCCCAATATCACCTGATTTTAGGCCTGGTTTGTTCTTGGATGTGAGACCACCTGGGAATACCAGGTGCTGTAGGTAGTTTTATACTACCAACACCGTTCTCTTGATGCATTCCATTTTGAAACATTGGGGCAGATCTATTAAGCCTGGTGAACTGATAAAGTGCAAGGTGATAAAGTACCAGCCAGTCAGCTCCTAACTGTCATTTTTCAAACCCAGCCTGTGACATGGCAATTAGGAGCTGATTGGCTGGTACTTTATCACCATGCAAATTATCATTTCACCAGGTTTAATAAATCGGCTGCTTACTCATTTATGTACGAGTAGTTAGAAGTAGAAGAACTCTAACAGAAACCACTAAGCTCATCTACAGCCACACCACACTGTATATGCCCAATATCACCTGATTTTAGGCCTGGTTTGTTCTTGGATGTGAGACCACCTGGGAATACCAGGTGCTGTAGGTAGTTTTATACTACCAACACCGTTCTCTTGATGCATTATATTTTGAAACTTATTCATTGATGTACCAGTAGTTAGAAGTAGAAGTTAGAAACAGCAAAAATCATCTACAGCCGCATCACACTGGATATGTCCAATCTCATCTGATGTTGGAAGCTAAGCAGTGTTGTGCCTGATTAGTTTTTGGATTTCAGGTCCTGCCTTCTGGTTTGGCCACGGCACCTCGGAAATTCACCAAGGTCATGGCCGTGATGACGACCCTTCACCATCGGTGGACCAGGGAGGAATCTCTCCTCCCGATAAACATTCTGGAATTGCGGGCAGTGTTCAATTCATTGACACTGGCCCTGCCTCAAGTACAGAACAGGCCTGTTCAAGTACAATCGGACAACGACACCACGGTAGTGTACACAAATCATCAAGGCGGCACTCGAAATTGCATGGCAAAGCTGGAAGTATCAAAAATCCTCAGTTGGGTAGAACGTCATCTGCCAGCAATATCGGCAGTGTTCATTCCCGGAGTCCTCAACTGGGAAGCGGATTTCCCCAGTCAACAGTACGTTCACGCTGGAGAGTGGAGAGGCCGCAGCAGAAATGTCTGCACTGGTGTCAGTAGGTGACTGAGGCAGGGATGACTGGGAGATAGTGGGTGACTGAAGCATGTATGACTGGGAGATAGTGGGTGACTGAGGCCGGGGTGACTGGGAGATAGTCAGTGACTAAGGCAGGGGTGATAGGGATATAGTGGATGACTGTGGCAGGGGTGACAGGGACAGTAGGAGACTGAGGCAGGGGTGACAGGGATAGTGGGTGACTGAGGCAGGGGTGATAGGGTGACAGTGGGTGACTGAGGCAGAGGTGACAGGGATAGTGGGTGACTGAGGTAGGGGTGATATGGAGATAGTGGTTGACTGAGGCAGGGGTGACAGAGATAGTGGGTGACTAAAGCAGGGGTGACTGGTATAGTGGGTGACTGAGGCAGGGGTCGCAGGTATATTGGTTAACTGAGGCAGCGGTGACTGGGAGATAGTGGGTAACTGAGGCAGGGGTGACAGGGAAAGTGTGTGACTCAGGCAGGGGTGATAGGGAGATAGTGGGCAGCAGATCACTGCCTCGCTGACAGCAGCACATCCCTGCTTCACTGACAGCAGCACATCCCTGCCTCATTGACAGCAGCACATACCTGCCTCACTTATAGCAGCACATCCCTGCCTCACTGGCAGCAGCAGATCCCTGCCTCACTGGCAGCAGCAGATCACTGCTTCACTGACAGCAGCACATCCCTGCCTCACTGGCAGCAGCAGATCCCTGCCTTACTGACAGCTGTATATAGGGCCTAATTCAGACCTGATCTCTGCTGTGCATATTCACACAACAGGAGATCAGGTCTGAAGTGTGTGTGTGTGTGTGTGTGTGCTGGTGCCGCAGTGCACCGGCACATGCCAGAGATGCGATCAGCATCTCTGCCCAGTGAGCGCCTCTGCCAACACATACTTATCTTGCATATGAGATCTCTTGATCATGAAGATAGTTCTCACAGGGTGAGGTTCATCCATTACATTTTAAAGTAGGAAGGTACAAATTACATATTCAAATTACATATATGTGCTGGATTCAAATGTTTTCCCCCCTTCCTTTCTCAATTGTGCCCATCAGCAGCTATTCTAATGTTGCTGCCAATGGGTGTGACACATTCATTTCTTCTGTGGGGTACACTGGACTCCACAAGGATTCACATTGGGGTGTAGAGTAGGATCTTGATCTGAGGCACCAACAGGCTCAAAGCTTTTGACTGTTCCCAAGATGCTCAGCGCCCCCTGCTCTATAACCTCGCTTCCATGAACAGGGAGCTCAGTTTGTAGTTGGTGCCTTCAGTAGCAGGACACTTAACAGGGGGCTGCCTCAGGCAGCCTATACTTAGCTATTAATTTTGACAAGAAAAGAAGAACTTTTTTTATAAGAATGTACAAGGGCTGCAGCAGGCTAGGTCTAATAGACATCTTTACTGCAGCTCCATCACTCCCAGCGGCGCAGTATACTCCCGTGCCCTGGTTGCTGGGTCACTGCAGCGGAGGCTCCGGTTTCTTCCTAAGGTCAGTCACACACACACCGCCCTCCGGGATCACGAGGCCGCTGATGAAAGGGAGGTAAGGGGCTTCTGTGCCCACACTATACCGTGATCCAGCGTGGCAGTAGGGGGAGGGCCGTGTGCGCACTGGCGTGGACACTGATTACTGGGCAGCCGCTCCACTAGCCACCAGGGACAGTTAAGGAGCACAGCTCTGGGGGTTTTTCTCCTATATTAACCCCATTTTGTACTACCTGCAGTGCATTGTGATAGGTAATAGAGCCTGATTCAGGTTGGATTGCAATCACAATAAGCAATCCAACTGCAAAAATTGCTAAGAGCATACGCATGCGCCTGCATTTTCTGTGACTGTCAATCGGTGCGGGGGGGGGGTCAGCAACACTCCATTTCAAAGTCGGAGATGGAGCGGTGCGGGGGCAGGGCTTCAACGGAGAAACAGGAGGCGTGGTCAGAGCGGCTGCATGACATCACATGCAGCCGTTGCGATCACAAAAATGGTGGCGGCTTCCTGCGCACACGTACAGTCTGCACCAACAGGAGGCTAACCCATTTTTTATGATCACGCTGTACTGCACTGAGACTGCAATTTCAGCGTGGTCAAGAAGGGAGGCGGCATGCTGGGTGGCCATGCCCTGTGATGGGTGGCCCCAGCATGCGAACCAAAGGATTGCAAATTCTGTTACTTAGCAGAATTTGCAATCCTTACTGAATTAGGCAATTGATTACAAAATTGTAAACAATATTTGAAGTTTTTCTTCAGGGACTAACACAAAAGATGCTTGGGGCTACTAACACATGGGTAAGCCACGTAAAGCTTCCCATGGGTCAGTGGCATCACAACGGGGTTGCGGCACACACCCGAGTGTCACCCGCCAAGTGGGGTGACACCAAAGTGCCGGCTCTTCTTCAGTGACAGAATATGGGTGTTTCACTGTGACATTACGTGCAACACCCAGTTTCTGTCACTGTGCAGGAGCCAGCACCACTCACACACTAGTCCCCGGGTACAGCCCCCAACCCCCGGGATACCCGCAGCAACAAAATGGTGATTCAGGCCACGCCCCTACCTATGAGACCATGCCTCCTTTTTACCATTGCGCTGCTTATCTGCGCGCACTGCATTACAATCTCCCTCGCCGCCTCTCTGGGTGTCACCAGTGATAGTGACACCTCTGCCATGCTTGTAGCAGCTGGTCCTAAGATCTACGCCTCCAGCCCTGAGTGTTTTCCCTTGTGACTTGTTGATCATCATAGCGAAGCAGATGCTTACAGAAAACTGCAGGGGCTTAGATTGAAAAGAAAAACATTGACGAACCCATCATTTCAGCGACAGGGTCTGCCACACGACTGACTGAAATGACTGGTTGGTTTGGGCCCCCACCAAAAAAGAATCAATCAATCTCTCCTTGCACAAACTGGCTCTACAGAGGCAAGATGTCCACCTCATCATCCTCCGATTCCTCACCCCTTTCACTGTGTACATCCCCCTCCTCACAGATTATTAATTCGTCCCCACTGGAATCCACCATCTCAGATCCCTGTGTACTTTCTGGAGGCAATTGCTGGTGAATGTCTCCACGGAGGAATTGATTATAATTAATTTTGATGATCATCATCTTCTCCACATTTTCTGGAAGTAACCTTGTACGCCGATTGCTGACAAGGTGAGCGGCCGCACTAAACACTCTTTCGGAGTACACACTGGAGGGAGGGCAACTTAGGTAGAATAAAGCCAGTTTGTGCAAGGGCCTCCAAATTGCCTCTTTTTCTCCACCATTCTTTCAAAGGTGACAGAATCATATGCAGTGACAGTAGACGACATGTCAGTAATCGTTGCCAGGTCCTTCAGTCTGGACCAGATGTCAGCACTCACTCCAGACTGCCCTGCATCACCGCCAGCGGGTGGGCTCGGAATTCTTAGCCTTTTCCTCGCACCCCCAGTTGCGGGAGAATGTGAAGGAGGAGCTGTTGACGGGTCACGTTCCGCTTGACTTGACAATTTTCTCACCAGCAGGTCTATGAACCTCTGCAGACTTGTGTCTGCCGGAAAGAGAGATACAATGTAGGTTTTAAATCTAGGATCGAGCACGGCGGCCAAAATGTAGTGCTCTGATTTCAACAGATTGAATCCTGGTTAAGCAAATTAAGGGCTCCATCCACAAGTCCCACATGCCTAGTTGAATCGCTCTGTTTTAGCTCCTCCTTCAATGTCTCCAGCTTCTTCTGCAAAAGCCTGATGAGGGGAATGACCTGACTCAGGCTGGCAGTGTCTGAACTGACTTCACGTGTGGAAAGTTCAAAGGGTTGCAGAACCTTGCACAACGTTGAAATCATTCTCCACTGCGCTTGAGTCAGGTGCATTCCCCCTCCTTTGCCTATATCGTGGGCAGATGTATAGGCTTGAATGGCCTTTTGCTGCTCCTCCATCCTCTGAAGCATATAGAGGGTTGAATTCCACCTCGTTACCACCTCTTGCTTCAGATGATGGCAGGGCAGGTTCAGGAATGTTTGGTGGTGCTCCAGTCTTCGGCATGCGGTGGCTGAAGGCAGAAAGTGGCCCGCAATTCTTCGGGCCACCGACAGCATCTCTTGCACGCCCCTGTCGTTTTTTAAATAATTCTGCACCACCAAGTTCAATGTATGTGCAAAACATGGGACGTGCTGGAATTTGCCCAGATGTAATGCACGCACAATATTGGTGGCGTTGTCCGATGTCACAAATCCCCAGGAGAGTTCAATTGGGGTAAGCCATTCTGCGATGATGTTCCTCAGTTTCCGTAAGAGGTTGTCAGCTGTGTGCCTCTTATGGAAAGCGGTGATACAAAGCGTAGCCTGCCTAGGAACGAGTTGGCAATTGCGAGATGCTGCTACTGGTGCCGCCGCTGCTGTTCTTGCTGCGGGAGGCAATACATCTACCCAGTGGGCTGTCACAGTCATATAGTCCTGAGTCTGCCCTGCTCCACTTAACCACAGACAAGTGGACATTGGGTACAACTGCATTTTTTAGGACACTGATGACTCTTTTTCTGAGGTCTGTGTACATTTTCGGTATCGCCTGCCTAGAGAAATGGAACCTAGAGGGTATTTGGTACCGGGGACACAGTACCTCAATCAAGTCTCTAGTTGCCTCTAAATTAACGATGGATACCGGAACCACGTTTCTCACCACCCAGACCTGAGTTATCCGCTTTGCAGCAGGATGACTGCTGTGATATTTCATCTTCCTCGCAAAGGACTGTTGGACAGTCAATTGCTTACTGGAAGAAGTACAAGTGGTCTTCCGACTTCCCCTCTGGGATGACGATCGACTCCCAGCAGCAACAACAGCAGCGCCAGCAGCAGTAGGCGTTACACTCAAGGATGCATCGGAGGAATCCCAGGCAGGAGAGGACTCGTCAGACTTGCCAGTGACATGGCCTGCAGGACTATTGGCTCTCCTGTCTAAGGAGGAAATTGACACTGAGGGAGTTGGTGGTGTGGTTTGCAGGAGCTTGGTTACAAGAGGAAGGGATTTAGTGGTTAGTGGACTGCTTCCACTGTCATCCAAAGTTTTTGAACTTGTCACTGACTTATGATGAATGCGCTGCAGGTGACGTATAAGGGAGGATGTTCCGAGGTGGTTAACGTCCTTATCCCTACTTATTACAGCTTGACAAAGGCAACACACGGCTTGACACCTGTTGTCCGCATTTGTGTACAGGATGCATACCTTCATGTCCCCATTTATCCACCTCATCAGGCGTAACTCAGATTTGCGGTACAGGACTGTCATTGCCAATTTCAGACGTTGCTGTTTGGTCTCTCCATGGCCCTGAGAATTTTCACCAAGGTAATGGCGGAAATGATGGTGCTCCTGTGCAAGCAAGGTGTCACAATTATCCCGTACTTGGGCGATCTCATAAAAGCGAGATCAAGAGAGCAGTTGCTGAACAGCGTATCACTTTCACTGAAAGTGTTACAGCAACACGGCTGGATTCTCAATATCCCGAAGTCGCAATTGATTCCTACTACTCGTCTGTCTTTCTTGGGCATGATTCTGGACACAGACCAGAAGAGGGTTTATCTCCTGATAGAAAAGGCCCAGGAACTCATGACTCTTGTCATGAACCTATTGAAACCAAAACTTGTGTCAGTGCATCACTGCACTCGAGTCCTGGGAAAGATGGTGGCATCATACGAGGCCATTCCATTCGGCAGGTTCCATGCGAGGACTTTCCAATGGGACCTACTGGACAAGTGGTCCGGGTCACATTTACAGATGCATTGGTTGATCACCCTGTCCCCCAGGGTCAGGGTATCACTCTTGTGGTGGCTGCAGAGTGCTCACCTTCTCGAGGGACGCAGATTCAGCATTCAGGGCTGGATCCTGGTGACCACAGACGCAAGCCTCCAAGGTTGGGGAGCAGTCACACAGGGAAGAAATTTCCAAGGTCTTTGGTCAAGTCAAGAGACTTGTCTTCACATCAACATCCTGGAACTAAGGGCCATATACAATGCCCTACGTCAAGCGGAGACCTTACTTTGCGACCAACCGGTTCTGATCCAGTCAGACAACGTCACCGCAGTGGCTCATGTAAACCGCCAAGGCGGCACAAGAAGCAGAGTGGCGATGGCACAAGCCACCAGAATTCTGTTGGAGAATCACGCAAGCGCACTGTCAGCAGTGTTCATTCCGGGAGTGGACAACTGGGAAGCAGACATCCTCAGCAGACACGACCTACATCCGGGAGAGTGGGGACTTCATCAGGAAGTCTTTGCACAGATTACAAGTCGGTGGGAACTGCCACAGATAGACATGATGCCGTCCCGGCTCAACAAAAAGCTACAGAGGTATTGCGCAAGGTCAAGAGACCCTCAGGCAGTAGCTGTAGACGCCCTAGTGACACCGTGGGTGTTCCAGTCGGTCTATGTATTTCCTCCTCTTCCTCTCATACCCAAGGTGTTGAGGATAATAAGACAAAGAGGAGTGAGAACAATCCTCATTGTTCCAGATTGGCCACGGAGGACCTGGTATCCGGATCTGCAGGAAATGCTCACAGAAGATCTGTGGCCTCTCCCTCTAAGACAGGACCTGTTGCATCAGGGGCCCTGTCTGTTCCAAGACTTACCGCAGCTGCGTTTGACGGCATGGCGGTTGAATGCCGGATCCTAGCATTCCGGTTGAGGTCATCCCTACGCTGATAAAGGCTAGGAAGGATGTAACGTTAAAACATTACACCGTATATGGCGAAATTATGTTTCTTGGTGTGAGGCCAGGAATGCTCCTACGAAAGAATTCCATCTGGGCCGTTTCCTTCACTTCCTACAAACTGGAGTGAATTTGGGCCTAAAATTAGGCTCTATTAAGGTCCAGATTTCGGCCTTATCCATTTTCTTTCAAAAAGAATTGGCTTCTCTTCCAGAAGTTCAGACTTTTGTAAAAGGAGTGCTGCATATTCAGCCTCCTTTTGTGCCTCCGGTGGCACCTTGAGACCTTAACGTGGTGTTAAGTTTTCTAAAATTACACTGGTTTGAACCACTTAAAACAGTGGAGTTAAAATATCTCACATGGAAGGTGGTCATGTTATTAGCCTTGGCTTCGGCTAGGCGAGTGTCGGAATTAGCGGCTTTGTCACATAAAAGCCCATATTTGGTATTTCATGTGGATAGAGCGGAATTGCAGACCCGTCCTCAATTCCTACCAAAAGTGGTCTCATCTTTTCATATGAACCAACCTATTGTGGTGCCTGTGGCTACGCGTGACTTGGAGGATTCCGAGTTACTTGATGTGGTTAGGGCTTTGAAAATTTACGTGGCCAGGACGGCTAGAGTCAGGAAAACTGAAGCGCTGTTTGTCCTGTATGCAACCAACAATATTGGTGCCCCTGCTTCAAAGCAGGCAATTGCACGCCGTATTTGTAACACGATTCAGCAAGCGCATTCTATGGCTGGATTGCAGTTACTGAAATCGGTCAAGGCCCATTCCACGAGGAAAGTGGGCTCTTCTTGGGCGGCTGCCCGAGGGGTCTCGGCACTACAGCTGTGTCAAGCTGCTACTTGGTCGGGTTCACACACCTTTGCAAAATACTATAAGTTTGATAACCTGGCTGAGGAGGAACTCATGTTTGCTCAATCGGTGCTGCAGAGTCATCCGCACTCTCCCGCCCGTTTTGGAGCATTGGTATAATCCCCATGGTCCTTACGGAGTCCCCAGCATCCTCTAGGACGTTAGAGAAAATAAGATTTTAAACCTACTGGTAAATCTTTTTCTCGTAGTCCGTAGAGGATGCTGGGCGCCCGTCCCAAGTGCGGACTACTTCTGCAATACTTGTATATAGTTATTGCTTCAATAAGGGTTAGGTTATAGTTGCATCGGTCCTGCACTGATGCTATGTTGTTTTTTCATACTGATAACTGGGTAGTTTATCACAAGTTATACGGTGTGATTGGTGTGGCTGGTATGAATCTTGCCCTGGATTAACAAAATCCTTTCCTCATACTGTCCGTCTCCTCTGGGCACAGTTTCTCTAACTGTGGCATAGAGGGAGGAGCCAGTGCACACCCAGAACTAAAGTCTTTCTTAAAGTGCCCATGTCTCCTGTGGAGCCCGTCTATCCCCATGGTCCTTACGGAGTCCCCAGCATCCTCTACGGACTACGAGAAAAAGATTTACCGGTAGGTTTAAAATCTTATTTTCTACTTTATTCTTTTCTATCCTAGTTTATTACGACCAACTCTCATCCAAGGAGTTTGATATTCTACTACCTGCATGCAATTTAAATTGCTTAAATTGTTTATATGGTTGATTTGTCCTTCACAATCCATAATCTGCAACTTGGATGTACTTGTGTCATTGAAAATCTTATAATAAAAATGTATATACAGATACTCAACCTGTATATTGAAAAAAAAAAAGTTATAAGACATATGCATTCAATATTTGAAGAAACAAAATAAAATAAAGCTATCTATTGGGTTTCACTAACAAGCACATTGGAAGACTTGACTACTGTTAAAAGACATGCATTACATGGTATAGAGCCACAAACCACAATGTAGTAAAATAAAAACAAACTTACATGTGTATCAAACCTATGTGAGGCTTACATTGATAGTGCAAGATCAACACTCTATCAACTGTGCAAACTAGACTGCACATAAATGCCATAAAATTTATCTGAGATTTTAGTAAATAAGGCCCGTTGCTGTCCGGGTCACGCAGCCGTCACGGCCCGCCCCCATACGGTCCGGTCATGTCTGCGTTGTCCTGACTGTGCCCCCAAAATGGCGGCACAACGCCGCTGGCCCGACTCCTCCTGCCCAGTGACCGCCTCTGCCTGTCAATCAGGCAGAGGCGCTCACTGGGCAGAGACCTGATCTCCTGTTGTGTGAATATGCACAGCAGGGATCAGGTCTGAATTAGGCCCTATATACAGCTGTCAGTAAGGCAGGGATGTGCTGCTGCCAGTGAGGCAGGGATGTGCTGCTGGTAGTGAAGCAGTGATGTGCTGCTGTCAGCGAAGCAGTGCTGTGCTGCTGTCAGCGAGACAGGGATGTGCTGCTGTCAGCGAGGCAGGGATGTGCTGCTGTCAGCGAAGCAGGGATGTGCTGCTGTCAGCGAAGCAGGGATGTGCTGCTGTCAGCGAAGCAGGGATGTGCTGCTGTCAGCGAGGCAGGGATGTGCTGCTGTCAGCGAGGCAGAGATGTGCTGCTGTCAGCGAGGCAGGGATGTGCTGCTATAAGTGAGGTAGGGATGTGCTGCTGTCATTGAAGCAGGAATGTGCTGCTGCAGTGAGGCAGAGATATGCAGCCCACTATCTCCCTATCACCCCTGCCTGAGTCACACACTTTCCCTGTCACCCCTGCCTCAGTTACCCACTATCTCCCAGTCACCGCTGCCTCAGTCAACCACTATATCTGCGATCCCTGCCTCAGTCACCCACTATACCAGTCACCCCTGCTTTAGTCACCCACTGTCACCCTATCACCCCTGCTTCAGTCACCCACTATCCCTGTCAACCCTGCCTCAGTCACCCACTATCTCCCAGTCACCCCTGCCTCAGTCAGCCACTATCCCTGTCACCCCTGCCTCAGTCTCTTACTGTCCCTGTCACCCCTGCCACAGTCATCCACTATCTCCCTATCACCCCTGCCTTAGTCATTTATTATACCTGTCACCCACTTTCTTCCCATACTTACCCAACCCCTTCCTATCACCCCTCCCTCAGTAACCCACTATCTCCCTGTCACCCACTATCTCCCAGTCACCCCGGCCTCAGTCACCCACTATCTCCCACTCATACATGCTTCAGTCACCCACTATCTCCCAGTCATCCCTGCCTCAGTCACCTACTGACACCAGTGCAGACATTTCTGCTGCGGCCTCTCCACTCTCCAGCGTGAACGTCCTGACGACTGAGGAAATCCGCTTCCTAGTTGAGGACTCCGGGAATGAACACTGCCGATATTGCTGTCAGATGACTTTCTACCCAACTGAGGATTTTTGATACTTCCAGCTTTGCCATGCAGTTTCGAGTGCCGCCTTGATGATTTGTGTACACTACCGTGGTGGCGTTGTCAGATTGTACTTGAACAGGCTTGTTCTGTACTAGAGGCAGGGCCAGTGTCAATTAATTGAACACTGCCTGCAATTCCAGAATTTATATCAGGAGGAGAGATTCCTCCCTGGTCCACCGACCCTGTAGAAAGTGTTGCTCCAACACCATGGCCCAGCCCAAAAGACTGGCATCCATTGTCAGGAGGACACAGTTGGAGATCCAGAAGGGATGGCCCCTGCTCAACTGTTGGTCCTGTAGCCACCAGCTCAGTGTCAGACGAACCTCCGGAGTCAAGGAGATCATTTGAGACATCATCCGATGAGGCAGGCCGTCCCACTTGGAGAGGATTAACCTCTGCAGAGGGCGGTAATGAAATTGAGCGTACTCTACCATATCGAAAGCCGACACCATGAGGTCTAGTACTTGCATCGCCGTGTGTATCAACACTCTTGGGCGAGAGAGGACGATACTGTCCTGAATTTTCAGGACTTTCTCTGGAGACAGAAACAATTGTTGGCTGTGTGTGTCCAGCAGTGCCCCTAGGTGCACAATGTTCCGAGCAGGGACCAGCGAGGACTTTTTTCAGTTGATGAGCCACCCGTGGACTTTTAGGAATTGGACCGCCAGTTCCAGATAACTGTGGAGAACCTCTTGGGAGTTCACCAGGATCAGCAAGTCGTCCAGATTTGGCAGGATCCTGATTCTCTGATGGTGAAGGGTCGTCATCACGGCCATGACCTTGGTGAATATCCGAGGTGCCGTGGCCAAACCAGAAGGCAGGACTTGAAATCCAAAAACAAACCAGGCACAACACTGCTTAGCTTCCATCATCAGATGAGATTAGACCAGTGGCGTAACTACTGCCCCCGCAGTCCTCGCGGTGGCTTGGGGGCGAGGGGCTGCGGGGGCACCACTGATTTACAGCAGACTGACATGCGGACGAGCGTCCGCATGTCAGTCTGCAGTCTCCTTCCCTCCGCCGCTTTTTGGAGGGACACGGAGGGCACACAGCGCGCCTCCCTGTGTCCCTCCTGCTGCATCATCTCCGGCGACCGCGGGTCTAATAGGGGGAAGTGCCGTCCGTGAGCTCTAATTGGCTCACGAACCGGCACTTCCCCCTATTAGACCCGCGGCCGCCAGAGATGATGCAGCAGGAGGGACACAGGAGAGACGAGCTGTGCCCACCGTGTCCCTCCAAAAAGCGACGGCGGGGGGGGGGTAAATATCTGGCACTGGGGGCATATATGGCACGGGGGGGGGAGGAATATCTGGCACTGGGGCATTTCTGGCACTGGGGGGAATATCTGGCACTGGGGGCATATCTGGCACTGGGGGGGATATCTGGCACTGGGGCATATATGGCACTGGGGGGGGGGGTATCTGGCACTGGGGGCATATATGGCACGGGGGGCATATATGGCACTGGGGGGAATATCTGGCACTGGGGGCATATATGGCACTGGGGGGGAATATCTGGCACTGGGGGCATATGTGTACCTGGCACATGGGGGGGACGACTATATTTGGCACTGGGGCATGTAAGTACCTGGCACCGTGGGGGAATATCTGGCACTGGGGACATATGTAGCACTGGGAGCACAGCCCTAGCAACAAGGACTACCTCCTAGCAACGAGCATGACACCCAGTGCATGAAACATCTGGCAACGAGCATGACACCCAGTGCATGAAACACCTGGCAACGAGCATGACACCCAGTGCATGAAACCCCTGGCAACGAGCATGACACCCTGAGCATGAAAACCCCTGGCACCGTGCATGGAACCAAGAGCATGAAACCCCTGGCAACGAGCATGACACCCAGTGCATGAAACCCCTGACAACGAGCAGGTAATTGAAAAGTAATTAGAAGCCTTACTGTAGGACTTAATGTGTAATGGGCATTACGGTGTGTGGCATAATGTATCACGGACATTGCGGTGTGTGTCATAATGTGTCGCAGGCATTACGGTGTATGGTATACTATATCGCGGGCATTGTGATATGTGGTATAATGTCTCAGGGTCATTGCAGTGTGTGGCATAATGTATCACGGACATTGCGGTGTGTGTCATAATGTGTCAGGCATTACGGTGTGTGGTATACTATATCACGGGCATTGTGGTATGTGGTATAATGTCAGGGTCATTGCAGTGTGGCATAATACATAACGGGCATTGCGATGTGTGGCATAGGGTATAACGGGCAGGGCATTGCGGTATGTGTCACAGGCATTACGGTGTATGGTATACTATATCACGGGCATTGTGGTATAATGTCTCAAGGTCATTGCAGTGTGTGGCATAATGTGTCACAGGCATTGTATGTGCTATAATGTATCGGGCATTGCAGTGTGTGGCATAATGTATCACGGACATTGCGGTGTGTGTCATAATGTGTCACAGACATTGTATGTGCTATAATGTATCAGGGGCATTGCAGTGTGTAGCATAATGTATAACGGGCATTGCGATTCCTGTCATAATGTGTCACAGGCATTACGGTGTGTGGCATAATGTGTCACAGACATTACGGTGTGTGGCATAATGTGTCGGGGGCATTACAGTGTGTGCATATTGTGTCGTGTATTATTGTGTGCGGCATAATGTCTAAGGGCCATTGCAGTATGTGGCATAATGTATACTGGGCATTACTATAAGGAGGAAAAATGACAAATAATGTAAGGGGCATGAATCAGGATTATTTTTCTTTCCTGTGGTGGCCAACGTATGGGCGTGCAGGTTGCAAAACTGGGGTATAAGGTAGTCTTTTCCTGCAATGCCACGCCCCTTTATGCAAAACCACGCCCACTCCAACAAAACCACGCCCCTTTTTTGACGCGCGCGCCTTAGGCGAGCGCATATTTATCCCTTTCTTGCTCCCAATTATGGAGCATGAAGGGGGGGGGGGGGCGCCGAAGAATTTTTTGGCTTGGGGGAGAAAAATTTCTAGTTACGCCACTGGATTGGACATATCCAGTGTGATGCGGCTGTAGATGATTTTTGCTGTTTCTAACTTCTACATCAATGAATAAGTTTCAAAATAGAATGCATCAAGAGAACGGTGTTGGTAGTATAAAACTACCTACAGCACCTGGTATTCCCAGGTGGTCTCACATCCAAGAACAAACCAGGCCTAAGATCAGGTGATATTGGGCATATACAGTGTGGTGTGGCTGTAGATGAGCTTAGTGGTTTCAGTTAGAGTTCTTCTACTTCTAACTACTCGTACATAAATGAATAAGCGGACGATTTATTAAACCTGGTGAAATGATAATTTGCATGGTGATAAAGTACCAGCCAATCAGCTCCTAATTGCCATGTCACAGGCTGGGTTTGAAAAATGACAGTTAGGAGCTGACTGGCTGGTACTTTATCACCTTGCACTTTATCAGTTCACCAGGCTTAATAGATCTGCCCCAATGTTTCAAAATGGAATGCATCAAGAGAACGGTGTTGGTATTGTAAAAATACACACAGCTCCTGGTATTTCCTGGTGGTCTCCCATCCAAGTACTAAAACCAGGACCAACACTGCTTAGCTTCCATGATCAGGAGAGATTGGGCAAATCCAGTGTGCTGTGGCTGTAGATGAGCTCGTGGTTTCTGTTAGAGCTCTTCTACTTCTAACTTCTGGTACATAAAAGAATATGTGTAAAAATTAAATGTACAGTACCAAGAAAAGGGTGTTGGTAGTTTAAAAACACCTAAAGAATCTGATAATACATGGATGGGAGACTGCTTGGTAGTAACAAAGTCCAATACTGCTTTGCTTCAAAGATCAAATGAGATTGGGCATATCCAGTGTGGTGTGGCTTTAGATAGGCTTTGTGGTTTCTGTTAGAGCTCTTCTACTTCTAACTACTGGTACATTAATGAATATGTATAAGGTTGTAGTTTATCCAATATCCCTTTACTACCTTACCTCCCCCCCCCTCCCCTCCCCTCCCCTCCTTATAGCTTCCTTTGTTCTCTCCTCCTCGTGTGTGCGTTATTTGTTTTCTCATACGTCCTAGAGGATGCTGGGATCACATTAAGAACCATGGGGTATAGACGGGATCCGCAGGAGACATGGGCACTTTAAGACTTTCAAAGGGTGTGAACTGTCTCCTCCCTCTATGCCCCTCCTCCAGACTCCAGTTTTAGAATTGTGCCCAGTGAGACTGGATGCACTACAGGGGAGCTCTACTGAGTTTCTCTGAAAAGACTTATGTTAGTTTTTCTTATTTTCAGGGAGGCTGCTGGCAACAGTCTCCCTGCTTCGTGGAACTTAGGGGAGAGAAGTATGACCAACTTCTAGTGAGTTCAATGGCTCTGCTTCTGGCTGACAGGACACCATTAGCTCCTGAGGGTGCTGATCACTGGGTACGCCTAGATGCCCACTCCCGTAGCCTGCCATCACCCCCTTACAGAGCCAGAAGTCAGAAGACAGGCGAGTAGCAGAAGAACAGAAGACTTCTTCTCCAGTGACGGCATTCTGAGTTACCACGCAGCGAGCGGAATGCTGTGCGCCATGCTTCCACACACACACAGGCACTGCAGGGTGCAGGGCATGTGGGTGGGTGGGGGGGGGGCACCCTGGGCAGCATAAATTCCTCACAAAAGGCTGGCAAAAGTGGACATTAGTGCCTGGGCACTGTCCTTACCCCGCCAGCGTAATTAATTATTTGTTTCTGAGCGGGACAGAAGCGTGCCATTACAGCGGCGGGGCTTCTTCCTCACCTCACCAGCACATCTATAGAGCGTTACAAGTCTATCACTATAGAGTTTATTATTTCCCAGACTGTGTACTTTTGGCGCTGGGTTGTGAGCTGAAAAATCCTCTCTGTCCCTCTGACAGATTTACTGTAGGTCTATCCCCATTAAGCCGATGTGTCTGTGGGTACTTGGTACATGTGTGTCAACATGTCGGTGGCTGAATGTTTTTCCCAAGAGGAAACTATATTAGGAATGCAGACATATGATGGTGGCCCTGTTGGCACCAGCAATAACTGACTGGGTGAAAGTTTCAATAATATCAGAGTGAGGTTGGATAAATCTGTGTCCCAGACACAGACGTAGAGAATAGATGTGATGTTCATGGCTATGCTTCTTTTCCCTCAGGCCCGCAAAAATGTTACTACACACTGATACTGACTCGGATACTGATTCCTATGTCGACCATAATATTTCCTGATTAGATCCAATATTGGCAAGGAGCATTCAGTACATGATTGTGGATATTAAGGACATATTAACATCACTGAGGACCCTGCTGTTCCTGACAAAGGGGTCTATATGTATGTATATATAGATATATAATGAAAGCTGATGTAACGTTCCTCCATCTCTGTTTGAGAAAGTCTGGGCCAGCTCGACAAGATGGTTTCAAATCCCCAAAAGGTTTCCGATTGTTTATTCATTTCCTGCTGCGGACAGAATAAAGTGGGAGTCACCCCCTGTTCTGCACGGGGCCCTGTCACAAATCCAGCGGATCGTATGCAGGAAGCTACATTATTTCTAGTTATGTAACCACGGGTACATTACTTAGACCTGCCATTACATGCGCATGGGTGAGAAGTAGTATTCAAGAATTGGTCGAATACCTTGTCTTCCGATATACAGTATTTGCTGGCGTATAAGACTACTTTTTTGCCCTGAAAAACATGCCTCCAAGTGGGGGGGTCGTCTTATACGCCGGGTGCACTTTAGTTGGGATAGACATAGCTGCCATAGTGGCCTTCCGATACTCGCCCGGTGCCCATAGTGGCCTCCCGATGCCCGCCCACCTCATTCTACTCACCATCCAGTATCGCGCGATATCCAGTGCGGCCGAGGCGGGTCACTAGTGCCAATTACAGGGAGATGCAGGGATTGGCCGGAGGCGCTGCAGTCGCGTTGTGGCCGTACAATGGTGACAATGACAGGTACTGTAATGGCACTAATACTAATACTAATGGCACTCATGTGAAACCGGTAACACTAAATGCACACAGGGGTATACTTTTATACATTTTACAACTTTCTCCTCGCCCCCTCCCCCCTTCTTATGCATACCTTGATAAATACTCCCTATCCAAATCTCTTATCAGGTCATAATATACAGTATGTCACAAATCTGATGTTCTTTTACATTTTATTTGGTGTGTGGAAGGGGGTAGTCTTATACGGCGAGTATATAACAAACTCTATATTTTGAGTGGAAATGTTGGGGGTCGTCTTATACGCCCAGTCGTCTTATACGCCGGCAAATACGGTAGATATCTTGGAGAGATGGGATACTCCTTACGTTGGATCATATCAAGGACACTGCAGCATACTTACGACTGCAAGGGATATAGGACTCTTGAGTTCACGGGCCAATTTCATGGCAGTCTCGGATAGGAGGGCATTGTGGATTCACCAAGGGAATGCTGATGCTGACTCCAAGAAGAAAGGGAGTCTCTTCCCTATGAAGGTGAAGCCTTGTTTGGCAACGGCCTAGTTAATTTGATCTCGGCAGCTCCCGCAGGTAAGTCAACCTTCTTGCCCTATGTTCCCTCTCAACGGATGAAGACGCATCATTGTCTAACGCAGTCATTTTGTCCCAATAGATATGCAAGAAGTTAAGATTCCCCTTTCTTTGCAGGTAGAGGAAGGAGAAGAGGGAAGAGGTCTGTAGCCTCTTCAAGATCGCAGGAGCAGAGATCGTCCTCTGCTTCTGCCAAATCCACTGCATGACGCTGGGGCTCTCTTGCAGGAGCCCACACCAGTGGGGGCACGTCTAAAACACTTCAGTCAGTTCTGGATTAATTTGGACCTGGACTCGTGGGTTTTACAAATAGTGTCACAAGGGTACAAACTGGGGTTTCAAGACGTTCCCCCTCACCGATTGTTCAAATCGGCCTTAGTCAGCAGGGAGAAGGTTTTTATTCAAGCCTCTTCGTGCTCCCGAAGCCGGACGGCTCAGTCAGACCAATCTTAAATCTGAAATCCCTCAATTTCTACCTAAAGAAATTTAATTTCAAGATGGAATCTCTCAGGGTAGGGATCTCCAGTCCGGAGGAAGGAGATTTCATGGTTTTGGTAGACATAAGGATGCCTAATTACATGTTCCCGTTTAGCCACTGCATCAAGCTACCTGAGGTTTGCAATTCAGGATTGTCATTACCAATTTCAGACGTTGCCATTTGGTCTGTCCACAGCTCCGAGGATTTTCACCAGGGTGATGGTGGAAATGATGGTTCTCCTTCGCAAGCAAGGAGTCACAATTATGCCGTACTTGGATGATCTCCTGATAAAGGCGAGATCCAGGGACCAGTTGGTGCAAAACATCTACTCTCCCTGACAGTTCTTCAACAACATGGTTGGCTCCTAAACTTGCCAAAATCGCAGTTGGTCCCAATGACGCGGTTGTTGTTTCTGGGAGTCATACTGGACACAGAAGAGGCTTTCTTCCAGTGGAAAGGCTATGGAGTTCCAGAGTCTGGTCAAACAAATTCTGAAACCAGCAAGAGTGTTAATCCATCAATGCATTCTGTTGCTGGGGAAGATGGTTGCGGCCTACGAGGCCATTCAGTTTGGCAGGTTCCATGCCAGAGTGTTCCAGTGGGACCTGTTGGACAAGTGGTCCGGATCCCACCTACACATGCACCGGAGGATAATCCTGTCTTCCAAGACCAGAATCTTACTCCATTGGTGGCTGCACAGTTCTCACCTCCTAGAGGGGCGATGGTTCGGGATCCAGGACTGGATCCTAGGGACCATGGATGCAACCCTCCGAGGCTGGGGAGCAGTCACACAGGGGGAAAACATCCAAGGAAGATGGTCAAGTCAGGAAAGTTTTCTCCACATAAATGTTCTGGAGTTAAGGGCCATTTAATAACTGCAGACACAGTACGCACTGGGACGGGTGCCCAGCATCCTCTACGGACTAAGAGAAAAGGATTTACCGGTAGGTATTAAAATCCTATTTTCTCTAACGTCCTAGAGGATGCTGGGGACTCCGTAAGGACCATTGGGATAGATAGGCTCCGCAGGAGACATGGGTACTTTAAGAAAGACTTTAGTTCTGGGTGTGCACTGGCTCCTCCCTCTATGCCCCTCCTCCAGACCTCAGTTTGATACTGTGCCCAGTGGAGACTGGGTGCTTTTCAGGAGCTCTCCTGAGCTTTCTGACAGAAAGTATTTTGTTAGGTTTTTAATTTTCAGGGAGCACTGCTGGCAACAGACTCCCTCATCGAGGGACTGAGGGGAGAGAAGCAGCCCTACTCTCTGAGTTGCAAGGTCCAGCTTCTTAGGCTACTGGACACCATTAGCCCCAGAGGGATTGGTACGCAGGATCTCACCCTCGCCGTCCGTCCCAGAGCCGCGCCTCCGTCCCCCTTGCAGAGCCGGAAGATAGAAGCCGGGTGAGTATGAGAAGAAAAGAAGACTTCAGAGGCGGCAGAAGACTTCATGATCTTCACTGAAGTAACGCACAGCACTGCAGCTGTGCGCCATTGCTCCCATACACCTCACACACTCCGGTCACTGTAAGGGTGCAGGGCGCAGGGGGGGGGGGGGGCACCCTGGGCAGCAATATAAACCTCTTTTTGGCAAAAATATAACACATATACAGCGGGGCACTGTATATATGTATGAGCCCCCGCCAATTTTACAGTTTAAGCGGGACAGAAGCCTGCCGCCGAGGGTGCGGGGCTTCTCCCTCAGCACTCACCAGCGCCATTTTTTCTTCACAGCACCGCTGAGAGGAAGCTCCCCGGACTCTCCCCTGCTTATACCACGGTAGACAAGAGAGTTGAAAAGAGGGGTGGGGGGGGCACATAATTCGCAAATTACATACAGCAGCACTACTGGGCAAACATTAAGTTACTGTTTTATTCCTGGGTTATATAGCGCTGGGGGGTGTGCTGGCATACTCTCTCTCTGTCTCTCCAAAGGGCCTTGTGGGGAAACTGTCTTCAGAAAAAGCATTCCCTGTGTGTGTGGTGTGTTGGTACACGTGTGTCGACATGTCTGAGGAAGAAGGCTATATTAGAGAGGAGCAGGAGCAAATGAATGTGGTGTCTCCGCCGACAGCTGATTGGATGGATATGTGGAATGTTTTAAATGCTAGTGTAAACTCATTGCACAAAAGATTAGACAAGGCTGAAGCTTTGGGACAGTCAGGGTCTCAACCCATGCCTGATCCTATGTTGCAGGGACTGTCAGGGTCTCATAAGCGCCCACTATCCCAGATTGTTGACACAGATACAGACACGGATTCTGACTCCAGTGTCGATTACGATGATGCAAAGTTACAGCCAAAATTGGCAAAATCCATTCGATATATGATTATGGCAATAAAAGATGTTTTGCACATCAGAGAGGAACCCCCTGTCCCTGACAAGAGGGTACATATGTACAAGGTGAAAAAGCCTGAGGTAACCTTTGAGGGGGTCACACGAGCTGAACGAGTTATGTGAAAAAGCTTGGGAATCTCCAGATAAAAGACTGCAGATTTCCAAAAGGATTCTTATGGCGTATCCTTTCCCATCAATGGATAGGTTACGATGGGAATCCTCCCCTAGGGTGGACAAAGCATTAACACGCTTATCCAAGAAGGTAGCCCTCCCGTCCCAGTATACGGCTACCCTCAAAGAGTCTGCTGACCGCAAACAGGAGATTACCCTGAAGTCCATTTATACACATTCAGGTACCTTACTCAGACCGGCAATTGCGTCGGCCTGGGTGTGTAGTGCTGTAGCGGCATGGACGGATACCTTATCTGAGGGGATGGATACCCTAGATAAGGATACTATTTTATTGACCCTGGGGCATATAAGAGATGCTGTCCTATATATGTGTGTATGCAAACTACAGGTGGTGCTGCAGGGCTCACACCCTTTTACTTGTCTTGTAGAGCAACTCTGGAGCTGTTTCTGGGTCCAGCTGCTGCAAGAAATCAGCTTGAATGCTTCAGGGGCTGGGGCATGGCCAACATGAGCCCACACTGATGGGGGATGGGGGTGTATAAAGCGATTTAGGGGTCATCCAAGCGCAACCCCACAAAGGCCGCCATGCCCTGCGTGACCCTTTTCTCTTTTCATATGCAGACGAGGGTTGCAGCCAACTATGCCCACTGCTTGGATGACATCACTATATGCAAATCCATCTGCTGCAGGCCTTCCCCCAGGAATGCTTGCAGTAGTTGTTGCATTTGGTTTGTTGTTTGGGGGTGCTTCAGTATTAGGCAGCCTTCTGCCCTCCCACATTCGTCTGAAAATGTGTTCTCCCTGCAGTTGTTGTTCACAGATGAGAGTTCCCTTGTGCTTCCTCAGTTGAATCTCCTTAACTTGACAGGGGTGTGCCCGAGCAGCCGCCCTCCACAGCCCTATCCCAACACATACTTATCTTGCATATGAGATCTCTTGATCATGAAGATAGTTCTCACAGGGTGAGGTTCATCCATTACATTTTAAAGTAGGAAGGTACAAATTACATATTCAAATTACATATATGTGCTGGATTCAAATGTTTTCCCTCCTTCCTTTCTCAATTGTGCCCATCAGCAGCTATTCTAATGTTGCTGCCAATGGGTGTGACGCATTCATTTCTTCTGTGGGGTACACTGGACTCCACAAGGATTCACATTGTATATGTACACCAGAGTAGGATCTTGATCTGAGGCACCAACAGGCTCAAAGCTTTTGACTGTTCCCAAGATGCTCAGCGCCCCCTCCTCTATAACCTCGCTTCCATGAACAGGGAGCTCAGTTTGTAGTTGGTGCCTTCAGTAGCAGGCCACTTAACAGGGGGCTGCCTCAGGCAGCCTATTCTTAGCTATTAATTTTGGCAAGAAAAGAAGAACTTTTTTTATAAGAATCTACAAGGGCTGCAGCAGGCTAGGTCTAATAGACCTCTTTACTGCAGCTCCATCACTCCCAGTGGCGCAGTATACTCCCGTGCCCCGGTTGCTGGGTCACTGCAGCGGAGGCTCCGGTTTCTTCCTAAGGTCAGTCACACACACACCGCCCTCCGGGATCACGAGGCCGCTGATGGGGGCGGGCCGTGTGCGCACTGGCGTGGACACTGATTACTGGGCAGCCGCTCCACTAGCCACCAGGGACAGTTAAGGAGCACAGCTCTGGGGTTTTTTCTCCTATATTAACCCCATTTTGTACTACCCGCAGTGCATTGTGATAGGTAATGGGGCCTGATTCAGGTTGGATCGCAATCCAACTGCAAAAACTGCTAAGAGCATACGCCTGCATTTTCTGCGGCACCCCGCAGATAATGCGATCACCTCTGCCTGTGAATCGGTGAAGGGGGGGGGGGGGAGGGGGGTCAACAACACTCCATTTCCAAGTCGGAGATGGAGCGGTGCGGGGGCACGGTTTCAAAATGGGGTCGGCAACGGAGAAACAGGAGGCGTGGTCAGAGCAGCTGCATGACATCACATGGGCCGGACTCTGCCAGTGGAGCCCCAGCGTCATGAGGTAGATTTTGTAGAGGCCGGGGAGGACTTCTGTTCCTTGGAACTAGCTGTGTTGTGCAGCTTTATTCCTCTGCCCCTACCTCTGGCAAGAAAGGACGCACCTCGCACTTTCTTGTTTCTTTGTGACCGAAAGGACTGCATTTGATAATGCGGAGCGTTCTTATGCTGTGAGGGAACATAAGGTAAAAAATTTGATTTTCCAACTGTAGCTGTGCGTGTTAATGCTTTGTCCATCCTACGGGAGGATTTCCATCGTAACCTATCCGTTGATGAAAAAGGATACGCCATAAGAATCCTTTTGGAAATCTGCAGTCTTTTATCTGGAGATTCCCAAGCTTTTTCACATAACTCGTTCAGCTCGTGTGACCCCCTCAAAGGTTACCTCAGGCTTCTTTCCCTTGTACATATGTACCCTCTTGTCAGGGACAGGGGGTTCCTCTGTGATGTGCAAAACATCTTTTATTGCCATAATCATATATCGAATGGATTTTGCCAATTTTGGCTGTAACTTTGCATCATCGTAATCGACACTGGAGTCAGAATCCGTGTCGGTATCTGTGTCAACAATCTGGGATAGTGGGCGCTTATGAGACCCTGACAGTCCCTGCAACATAGGATCAGGCATGGGTTGAGTCCCTGACTGTCCCAAAGCTTCAGCCTTGTCTAATCTTTTGTACAATGAGTTTACACTAGCATTTAAAACATTCCACATATCCATCCAATCAGGTGTCAGCGGAGACACCACATTCATTTGCTCCCGCTCCTCTCTAATATAGCCTTCTTCCTCAGACATGTCGACACACGTGTACCGACACACCACACACACAGGGAATACTTTTTCTGAAGACAGTTTCCCCACAAGGCCCTTTGGAGAGACAGAGAGAGAGTATGCCAGCACACTCCCCAGCGCTATATAACCCAGGAATAACACAGTAACTTAATGTTTGTCCAGTAGCGCTGCTGTATGTAATTTGCGCCGAATTATGTGCCCCCCCTCTCTTTTCAACCCTCTTCTCTACCGTGGTATAAGCAGGGGAGAGTCCGGGGAGCTTCCTCTCAGCGGTGCTGTGGAGAAAAAATGGCGCTGGTGAGTGCTGAGGGAGAAGCCCCGCCCCCTCGGCGGCGGGCTTCTGTCCCGCTTAAACTGTAAAATTGGTGGGGGCTCATACATATATACAGTGCCCAGCTGTATATATGTTATATTTTTGCCAAAAAGAGGTTTATATTGCTGCCCAGGGCGCCCCCCCTGCGCCCTGCACCCTTATAGTGACCGGAGTATGTGAGGTGTATGGGAGCAATGGCGCACAGCTGCAGTGCTGTACGCTACCTCAGTGAAGATCATGAACTCTGTGGAGCCCGTCTATCCCCATGGTCCTTACGGAGTCCCCAGCATCCTCTAGGCCGTTAGAGAAACTAGGATTTTAATACCTACCGGTAAATCCTTTTCTCTTAGTCTGTTGAGGATGCTGGGCACCCGTCCCAGTGTGTACTGTGTCTGCAGTTATTAAATGGCCCTTAACTCCAGAACATTTATGTGGAGACAACCTTCCTGACTTGACCATCTTCCTTGGACGTTTTCCCCCTGTGTGACTGCTCCCCAGCCTCGGAGGGTTGCATCTGTGGTCCCTAGGATCCAGTCCTGGATCCCGAACCATCGCCCCTCAAGGAGGTGAGAACTGTGCAGCCACCAATGGAGTGAGATTCTGGTCTTGGAAGACAGGATTATCCTCCGGTGCATGTGTAGGTGGGATCCGGACCAATTGTCCAACAGGTCCCACTGGAACACTCTGGCATGGAACCTGCCAAACTGAATGGCCTCGTAGGCCACAACCATCTTCCCCAGCAACTGAATGCATTGATGGATTAACACTCTTGCTGGTTTCAGAATTTGTTTGACCAGACTCTGGATCTCCATAGCCTTTCCACTGGAAGAAAACCTCTTCTGTGTCCAGTATGTGTTATGATTCCAGCACTCTGGTCAGAGAAGATCTTATGGCAAGGACCGGAGCACTGGAACGGAATGCTGGGGAAGGGAGCAGGACAGGAAAATAGCCCCTTGCGCCCTAACTCTGTTGTCTCACCCGTGTTGTCAGAAATCCCCTGCGAGACTATGGTTTCTTGAGCCCTTGGCAGCCGCGTTTGAAGGGCGGATCATGTCTGCCCAACTTCGATGCCCCCCGGTCTTAATGAGAGACAAAGGGAAACCCGAGACAGGGTGATAACAAGAGGCCCTCTAACTAAACAACCAGGCCAGGGGATAAGCAAACTCAAAACTATAATATGTGCGGAGAAACCGCCAGGAAAAAGGACAACCAAAATATCCACTTGTCCAATTCTCCTACCCGGCACCGCCGAGTACCAGAGAGGACTTGTGGAAGCGGAACCCTCCGCAAATGCTACAAACACAAAATATAAAAGGTAAAGTGGCTGAGCCGCAACACACGGCAGAGCCGCAACTCACGAACACCACTGGATATAAAACGGTGATCAGTCAGGACTCCAGGGAACCAAACGACCTCTTGGGATGAGATGACAACTCCCGAATACCGGACTTCTGCGGACTGGAATGACCGGATACAGCAGGACTGGAAACAGACTCTCAGCAAACAAAGGCAGCATGCAGGAAGCTATTACCGGCATCTGTGAGAAGCCCTGGGAGTGTATTTAACAAGGAGTCCTCCAATCAGCTGCTAATGGCTGATTAGAATAAATGCCGTGCAGCTGCCTTGCTGCACGGCCAGAGAGCAGGTGAATATCTTAATTTCCTAAAGCCTAGAAACGGGGAACGCGGTCCGCCAGTGGCGTCCCCGTTGCAAGGGTCCGTGCAGCTCAGCGCGCCCGGCGTCTAGCGTTGCTAGGGAGCCGGCGGCTGTACGTGCACGGCATCTCTAGTTGCTAGGCGCCGGGCCGCGCAGACCATCAAGCGGACCCCGGCGCCTAACAGTACCCCCCCCTTGAGGAGGGTTCAAGGAACCCCTAAAGCCAGGTTTCTGAGGAAATTCCCGAAAAAATGCCCTCTTGAGCCTCGGGGCATGAAGATCCTTATCCAGGACCCAAGACCTTTCCTCCGGACCATAGCCTTTCCAGTGAACCAGAAAATACAGCCGATCCCGGGACAATTTGGAATCGAGAACCTTCTCTACCATGAACTCCTGTTGTCCCTGTACATCCACTGGAGATCTACCCTGAGAGATCTTCCGAGGAAATCTACTGGAAGAAACGTATTGTTTCAACAAGGAACAATGAAACGTATTTCCAATCCTGAGAGATCTTGGTAAACGTAACCGAAAGGCAACTGGGTTGACTCTTTTAATAATAAGAAATGGCCCAATAAATTTGGGTCCCAGTCTAGCTGAGGATTGTCGAAGCCTGATGTTGCGAGTCGACAACCACACCCTATCTCCCACCTTAAAAGTGCAAGGACGTCGGAGCCTGTCAGAAAGTTTCTTCTCTCGAAAAGCCGCTTTTCTGAGAGCAAGGTGCACCTTTTTCCAAATGGCTCTGAGATGGGAGGTTAAGGTAAGCGAGGAGACTGAGGAATGATGAAAAAAAGAATTAGCTCTGGGGTGAAAACCAAAAACTGAAAAGAATGGAGACTCTTTAGTGGAGGAATGACAAGAATTATTGTAAGCAAATTCAGCCAACGGAAGAAACTCGGACCAATTATTCTGGAGTTTGGCTGAATACAAGCGCAAATATTGTTTCAATGATTGGTTAACTCGTTCGGTTTGCCCGTTGGATTGTGGGTGGTAACCGGATGTTAACGACAATTTCATCTTCAATGAGGCACAAAAACATTTCCAGAATTGTGCGATGAATTGTGGACCCCGATCAGAAACAATATCAGTAGGCAACCCATGAAGCCTGAATACATGGCGGAGAAACAAAACTGCCAACCCTTGGGCAGAAGGCAATCGGGGAAGAGCAATAAAATGAGCCATTTTACTAAAACGGTCCACTACCACCCATATGACTCGGAATCCGGCTGAAAGGGGAAGGTCAACCACAAAATCCATGGAAATATGAGACCACGGCCTGAGAGGAACATTTAAGGGCATAAGTTGCCCGATGGGCAAGGAACGGGGAACCTTATGCTGTGCACAAACCTGACATGAATAAACAAATTCCTTGACGTCTTTAGAAAGACCAGGCCACCATACTGAGCGAGAGACTAACTCCAATGTCTTAGAGACTCCTGGATGCCCTGAAACTTTGTTATCATGGAATTCCGTTAAAACAGTAACTCTCAAAAACTCAGGGACGTAAAGACGACCAGCAGGAGTAATTCTAGGAGCTTGGTGTTGAAGCTGTTTTAACTGGGTAAATAAATCTTGTGTGAGGCCCGCCCAGATGACCGAAGATGGAAGTATGGGGGTAACAGGATTGTTATTGTGAACCGGAAGAAAGCTATGTGACAGGGCATCAGCCTTAGTATTCTTGGAACCAGGCCTGAAAGTGATTATAAATTTGAAACGCGTAAAAAATAATGCCCAACGTGCCTGCCGGGCATTAAGCCGCTTAGCCGATTCAATGTATTGCAGGTTCTTATGGTCAGTCAATACCGAAATAGTATGTTTTGCTCCCTCCAGCCAATGCCTCCACTCCTCGAAAGCCCATTTTACCGCCAGTAACTCCCGATTACCAACGTCATAGTTGGATTCAGCGGAGGAGAATTTCCTGGACATAAAGGCACAAGGATGTAACTCCAGAGACTCCGGATCCTTTTGAGAAAGGATAGCCCCCACTCCAACCTCCGAGGCATCAACCTCCACCACAAAGGGCAATTCCGGATTAGGATGTCTGAGGACTGGAGCCGAGACAAAGGCTTGTTTCAAGGCCCGGAAGGACAACTCAGCTTCACGCGACCAGTTGGTAGGATCCGCTCCTTTCTTTGTCAGAGCTACAATGGGAGCAACCAGGTCAGAAAAAGAATGAATGAACCTCCTATAATAATTCGCAAACCCTAAAAAACGCTGAATTGCTTTTAAATTGGTGGGTTGCGCCCAACTAAGGATGGCCTGGAGTTTCTTTGGTTCCATGGAAAATCCCTGAGGGGAAATTATGTACCCTAAAAAAGATACTTCCGTGACATGAAACTCACACTTCTCCAGCTTGGCATATAAATGATTCTCACATAACTTTTGAAGAACCAGACGCACCTGGGTAACATGTTGTTCCATTGATTTAGAAAAAATCAGGATGTCGTCTAAGTAAACGACCACGAATTTCCCTAGGAAGTCACGGAGCACATCGTTAATGAGGTCTTGAAAAACTGCCGGAGCATTGGACAGGCCGAACGGCATCACCAGGTATTCGTAGTAACCCGACTGAGTACTGAAGGCCGTTTTCCACTCATCTCCAGATTTAATTCGGATGAGGTTGTACGCTCCTCTAAGGTCAATTTTAGAAAAAAATCACAGCAGAACGTAACTGATCAAAGAGTACAGAAATCAACGGCAAAGGATAGGTGTTTATAACTGAGATCTTATTCAGGGCTCTAAAATCAATGCAAGGTCTAAGCGAGCCATCCTTTTTCTCCACAAAGAAGAAGCCTGCACTTAAAGGAGATTTTGATGGTCTAATAAATCCTTTCTCAAGGCTCTCCTTTACATAATCATTCATAGCCGCAGTTTCTGGCCCGGATAATGCATATAATCTTCCCTTTGGCAATGCGGCACCAGGAATTAACTCAATAGCACAATCATAAGGCCGATGGGGAGGCAGAATGTCCGCATTGCCTTTGGAGAAAACATCAGCAAACTCCTGGTATTCCACCGGAATGAGTTCTGGAATGATAGCTGCTACTCTGACTGGAAACGTGATACATTCCTTATCACAAAAAGTACCCCAATGTGAAATCTCCCCCGACCGCCAATCAATGGTGGGATTATGAAAGGCCAGCCAAGGGTGACCCAGAACAACTGGAACTGCTGGGCAATGTGTAAGAAAGAACTCGATTTTCTCGGAATGTAGAGCTCCTACTGTAAGTAGTACAGGGGTTGTACGGAGAGAAATAATCCCATTAGACAGCGGACTCCCATCTAAGCCATGCATGGTGACACACCTACCCAAAGGTAACTGAGGAATGCCTAAGGCCTTAGCCCAAGTTAAATCCATAAAGTTTCCTGCAGCTCCACTGTCAACAAAAGCCGACACCGAAGAACTGAGGCTGCCAAAGGAAACTTTAACTGGGACTAAAAGGGAGTTATTCGAGGAGATAAGCTGCAGACCTAGGTGAACCCCCTCACAATTCACCTGGTCAAAGCATTTCCCGACTTGTTCGGACAATTACGAGCAAAATGTCCCTTACCCCCACAGTACAGACAAAGACCAGAATTTTGCCTTCTGGCTCTTTCTTCAGGAGACAGCCGGGAGAGACCCATCTGCATGGTCTCCTCTACGTCTTCAGGAATGGAATATACACACGGACTTGACCTTACAGGTGCTCCTTTTTCAGCCCTCCGCTCTCTGAGACGACGATCAATCTTAATAGAAAGCTCCATGAGTTTATCGAGAGTCTCAGGAGCGGGGTACTGAAGGAGACTGTCTTTTATAGACTCTGATAAGCCGAGGCGAAACTGACTGCGCAGGGCTGGGTCATTCCAGCCACAGTCGTTCGACCAACGGCGAAACTCCGTACAATAAACCTCTGCAGGATTTCTACCCTGTCTGAGAGCGCGCAACTGACTTTCAGCGGACGCCTCTCTATCAGGGTCATCATACAAGAGCCCTAAAGACTCAAAAAAAGCGTCAACTGACAACAATGCCGGATCCTCTGCTCTTAAACCAAATGCCCAGGTCTGAGGATCCCCCTGGAGCAAAGAAATAATAAACCCGACCCGCTGAGATTCAGTACCCGAGGAAGTCGGTCTTAAACGAAAATAAAGTTTACAGGATTCTTTAAAATTAAAAAACTCTTTTCTATCACCAGAAAAACGGTCAGGCAAATGCATCTTTGGTTCAGGGACTACCCTTGGGGAAGCTCGCAAAAGATCTTCCTGCGACTTCACCCGAAGAGAAAGATCCTGAACCATCTGAGTAAGTTCTTGAATCTGGCTGACTAAGAGCTGACCAGGATTTGGCCCTAAACCTGTTGGATTCATGAGGCCGATAAACTCTCACAAAACTGAATGAGAAAAAATTAAACCCCGTTTAATTTTAAGTTTTGGTATGGCCGGTAATAATGTTATGATTCCAGCACTCTGGTCAGAGAAGATCTTATGGCAAGGACTGGAGCACTGGAACGGAATGCTGGGGAAGGGAGCAGGACAGGAAAATAGCCCCTGGCGCCCTAACTCTGTTGTCTCACCCGTGTTGTCAGAAATCCCCTGCGAGACTATGGTTTCTTGAGCCCTTGGCAGCCGCGTTTGAAGGGCGGATTATGTCTGCCCAACTTCGATGCCCCCCGGTCTTAATGAGAGACAAAGGGAAACCCGAGACAGGGTGATAACAAGAGGCCCTCTAACTAAACAACCAGGCCAGGGGCTAAGCAAACTCAAAACTATAATATGTGCGGAGAAACCGCCAGGAAAAAGGACAACCAAAATATCCACTTGTCCAATTCTCCTACCCGGCACCGCCAAGTACCAGAGAGGACTTGTGGAAGCGGAACCCTCCACAAATGCTCCAAACACAAAATATAAAAGGTAAAGCGGCTGAGCCGCAACACACGGCAGAGCCGCAACTCACGAACACCACTGGATATAAAACGGTGATCAGTCAGGACTCCAGGGAACCAAACGACCTCTTGGGATGAGATGACAACTCCCGAATACCGGACTTCTGCGGACTGGAATGACCGGATACAGCAGGACTGGAAACAGACTCTCAGCAAACAAAGGCAGCATGCAGGAAGCTATTACCGGCGTCTGTGAGAAGCCCTGGGAGTGTATTTAACAAGGAGTCCTCCAATCAGCTGCTAAAGGCTGATTAGAATAAATGCCGTGCAGCTGCCTTGCTTCACGGCCAGAGAGCAGGTGAATATCTTAATTTCCTAAAGCCTAGCAACGGGGAACGCGGTCCGCCAGTGGCGTCCCCGTTGCTAGGGTCCGTGCGGCTCAGCGCGCCCGGCGTCTAGCGTTGCTAATGAGCCGGCGGCTGTACGTGCATGGCGTCTCTAGTTGCTAGGCGCCGGGCCGCGCAGACCATCAAGCGGACCCCGGCGCCTAACAGTATGACTCCCAAAAACAACAACCGCGTCATTGGGACCAACTGCGATTTTGGCAAGTTTAGGAGCCAACCATGTTGTTGAAGAACTGTCAGGGAGAGTGCAATGTTTTGCACCAACTGGTCCCTGGATCTCGCCTTTATGAGGAGATCATCCAAGTACGGGATAATTGTGACTCCTTGCTTGCGAAGGAGAACCATAATTTCCGCCATCACCCTGGTGAAAATCCTCGGAGCCGTGGACAGACCAAACGGCAATGTCTGAAATTGGTAATGACAATCCTGAATTGCAAACCTTAGGTAGCTTGAGGCAGTGGCTAAATGGGAACATGTAAGTAGGCATCCTTAATGTCTACCAAAACCATGAAATCTCCGTCCTCCGGACTGGAGATCACTGCCCTGAGAAATTCCATCTTGAAATTGAATTTCTTTAGGAAGAAATTGAGGGATTTCAGATTTAAGATTGGTCTGACTGAGCCGTCCGGCTTCGGGACCACGAAGAGGCTTGAATAAAAACCTTCTCCCTGCTGACTAAGGCCAATTTGAACAATCGGTGAGGGGGAACGTCTTGAAACCCCAGTTTGTACCCTTGGGAAACTATTTGTAAAACCCACGAGTCCAGGTCCGAATGAATCCAGAACTGACTGAAGAGTTTTAGACGTGCCCCCACTGGTGTGGGCTCCTGCAAGAAAGCCCCAGTGTCATGCAGTGGATTTGGCAGAAGCAGAGGACAATCTCTGGTCCTGCGATCTTGAAGAGGCTACAGACCTCTTCCTTTTCCTTCCTCTACCTGCAAAGAAAGGGGAATCTTAACTTCTTGCATATCTATTGGGCCAAAATGACTGCGGTAGATAATGATGCGTCTTCATCCGTTGAGAGGGAACATAGGGCAAGAAGGTTGACTTACCATTGAAATGAGGATGCATCTTGCTGCCTTTCCAATGAAGCAAGTTTAATTTAGTAATAGGTGAAAAACCATCCCTACAAAGGTGTTAATCAGAGACTTGGCTTTGTGGACACTTTTCAGAGAACAAATTTGTTAGCATAAAAATAAAGCCAGAAAATGAAGAGCTGTTTAATCACGCAATTTGATTTTTTTGCCAGCATATTTCTTTTTCTCTGCAACCCACTGCTAAATTGTGCTTCCTAGATGTTTTTATAAAATCACTGAATCAAATCTAACTCTGATTACATCAGAGAAGGCCAGGTACCCTACACCATAACAGGGGGTATGAAATTTGACTTGTCTACTTAAAGATCACCAAAATCTGATAACAAGGTCAATTACGTCCCTGGGTGGGATTGAACCACCAACCTTTTGGTTAATAGCCGTACACACTAACTGATTGCGCCACAGAGACACTTTGCAAAAGTCCATACTGACAAATGCTAATAAGCATTCATCTAAAACGTTTCCTAGAAAAACTTAAAAAAGTCAATAATCTGGAGAGTTTTTGTAAGATGTTTCTTCTATCAACCAACGAAGAAACACATTGGTACTTTCCCATGATGATTGAGTGCTTCAGGATCTCTTGCACTTACATGTGCAGCAGAGTACAGCAATGGAAGCATGCTGGGCCCATAACCCAGAGGTAGGCCGATTGAAACTATCCTCTGCTATATGCAATTTTTTGTTTGTTAATTAAAGTAATCCAAAACTGGGATTGATATTTTGGCTCTTTTATTTTTACTTAAAGTACAATAACTTTTACCATTTTAATTTGTTTTAATAGTATATTGACAGTATTGTTTTCTTTCAAAAATCCACTTAATTTTCTTTACCCTATTATTAAAATGGTAATTGACAAAAACAAACTACATTGTCACCTGAAGAGCAATACAAAATGTACAAGTGATATATTAAAATCATCTTTCCAGCTTGAATTTCAATGATGTATTGGGGCAACGATTTTGTGAGAAACATCTTCACCCTTAAATAAAGATTTTCTTAATTCCTTACCTGTGTGCTAATTAGATATCACCTTGTTTTCACATTAAACAGACTTCCACATGAGAAAGCAGCAAGGATGCAGTGGCGTTAATGTTTCCTGGTGTCAACCTGTATTATTTCAGTAGACATTGAAATGAGGATGCATCTTGCTGCCTTTCCAATGAAGCAAGTTTAATTTAGTAATAGGTGAAAAACCATCCCTACAAAGGTGTTAATCAGAGACTTGGCTTTGTGGACACTTTTCAGAGAACAAATTTGTTAACATAAAAATAAAGCCAGAAAATGAAGAGCTGTTTAATCACTCAAATGGATTTTTTTGCCAGCATATTTCTTTTTCTCTGCAACCCACTGCTAAATTGTGCTTCCTAGCTGTTTTTATAAAATCACTGAATCAAATCTAACTCTGATTACATCAGAGAAGGCCAGGTACCCTACACCATAACAGGGGGTATGAAATTTGACTTGTCTACTTAAAGATCACCAAAATCTGATAACAAGGTCAATTACGTCCCTGGGTGGGATTGAACCACCAACCTTTTGGTTAATAGCCTTACACACTAACTGATTGCGCCACAGAGACACTTTGCAAAAGTACATACTGACAAATGCTAATAAGCATTCATCTAAAACGTTTCCTAGAAAAACTTAAAAAAGTCAATAATCTGGAGAGTTTTTGTAAGATGTTTCTTCTATCAACCAACGAAGAAACACATTGGTACTTTCCCATGATGAGTGAGTGCTTCAGGATCTCTTGCACTTACATGTGCAGCAGAGTACAGCAATGGAAACATGCTGGGCCCATAACCCAGAGGTAGGCAGATTGAAACTATCCTCTGCTATATGCATTTTTTTGTTTGTTAATTAAAGTAATCCAAAACTGGGATTGATATTTTGGCTCTTTTATTTTTACTTAAAGTACAATAACTTTTACCATTTTAATTTGTTTTAATAGTATATTGACAGTATTGTTTTCTTTCAAAAATCCACTTAATTTTCTTTACCCTATTATTTAAATGGTAATTGACAAAAACAAACTACATTGTCACCAGAAGAGCAATTCAAAATGTACAAGTGATATATTAAAATCATCTTTCCAGCTTGAATTTCAATGATGCATTGGGGCAACGATTTTGTGAGAAACATCTTCACCCTTAAATAAGGATTTTCTTAATTCCTTAACTGTGTGCTAATTAGATATCACCTTGTTTTCATATTAAACAGACTTCCACATGAGAAAGCAGCAAGGATGAATTGGCGTTAATGTTTCCTGGTGTCAACTTGTAATATTTCAGTAGACATTGAAATGAGGATGCATCTTGCTGCCTTTCCAATGAAGCAAGTTTAATTTAGTAATAGGTGAAAAACCATCCTTACAAAGGTGTTAATCAGAGAATTGGCTTTGTGGACACTTTTCAGAGAACAAATTTGTTAGCATAAAGATAAAGCCAGAAAATAAAGAGCTGTTTAATCACTCAATTGGATTTTTCTGCCAGCATATTTTTTTTCTCTGCAACCAACTGCTAAATTGTGCTTCCTAGCTGTTTTTATAAAATCACTGAATCAAATCTAACTCTGATTACATCAGAGAAGGCCAGGTACCCTACACCATAACAGGGGGTTTGAAATTTTGACTTGTCTACTTAAAGATCACCAAAATCTGATAACAAGGTCAATTAGGTCCCTGGGTGGGATTGAACCACCAACCTTTTGGTTAATAGCCATACATACTAACTGATTTCGCCACAGAGACACTTTGCAAAAGTTAATACTGACAAAGGCTAATAAGCATTCATCTAAAACGTTTCCTAGAAAAACTTTAAAAAGTCAATAATCTGGAGAGTTTTTGTAAGATGTTTCTTCCATCAACCAACGAAGAAACACATTGGTACTTTCCCATGATGAGTGAGTGCTTCAGGATCTCTTGCACTTACATGTGCAGCAGAGTACTGCAATGGAAGCATGCTGGGCCCATAACCCAGAGGTAGGCAGATTGAAACTATCCTCTGCTATATGCATTTTTTTTTGTTAATTAAAGTAATCCAAAACTGGGATTGATATTTTGGCTCTTTTATTTTTACTTAAAGTACAATAACTTTTACCATTTTAATTTGTTTTAATAGTATATTGACAGTATTGTTTTCTTTCAAAAATCCACTTCATTTTCTTTACCCTATTATTAAAATGGTAATTGACAAAAACAAACTACATTGTCACCAGAAGAGCAATACAAAATGTACAAGTGATATATTAAAATCATCTTTCCAGCTTGAATTTCAATGATGCATTGGGGCAACGATTTTGTGAGAAACATCTTCACCCTTAAATAAAGATTTTCTTAATTCCTTACCTGTGTGCTAATTAGATATCACCTTGTTTTCACATTAAACAGACTTCCACATGAGAAAGCAGCAAGGATGCAGTGGCGTTAATGTTTCCTGGTGTCAACCTGTATTATTTCAGTAGACATTGAAATGAGGATACATCTTGCTGCCTTTCCAATGAAGCAAGTTTAATTTAGTAATAGGTGAAAAACCATCCCTACAAAGGTGTTAATCAGAGACTTGGCTTTGTGGACACTTTTCAGAGAACAAATTTGTTAGCATAAAAATAAAGCCAGAAAATAAAGAGCTGTTTAATCACTCAATTGGATTTTTCTGCCAGCATATTTTTTTTCTCTGCAACCCACTGCTAAATTGTGCTTCCTAGCTGTTTTTATAAAATCACTGAATCAAATCTAACTCTGATTACATCAGAGAAGGCCAGGTACCCTACACCATAACAGGGGGTTTGAAATTTTGACTTGTCTACTTAAAGATCACCAAAATCTGATAACAAGGTCAATTAGGTCCCTGGGTGGGATTGAACCACCAACCTTTTGGTTAATAGCCATACATACTAACTGATTTCGCCACAGAGACACTTTGCAAAAGTTAATACTGACAAAGGCTAATAAGCATTCATCTAAAACGTTTCCTAGAAAAACTTTAAAAAGTCAATAATCTGGAGAGTTTTTGTAAGATGTTTCTTCCATCAACCAACGAAGAAACACATTGGTACTTTCCCATGATGAGTGAGTGCTTCAGGATCTCTTGCACTTACATGTGCAGCAGAGTACTGCAATGGAAGCATGCTGGGCCCATAACCCAGAGGTAGGCAGATTGAAACTATCCTCTGCTATATGCATTTTTTTTTGTTAATAAAAGTAACCCAAAACTGGGATTGATATTTTGGCTCTTTTATTTTTACTTAAAGTACAATAACTTTTACCATTTTAATTTGTTTTAATAGTATATTGACAGTATTGTTTTCTATCAAAAATCCACTTCATTTTCTTTACCCTATTATTAAAATGGTAATTGACAAAAACAAACTACATTGTCACCAGAAGAGCAATACAAAATGTACAAGTGATATATTAAAATCATCTTTCCAGCTTGAATTTCAATGATGCATTGGGGCAACGATTTTGTGAGAAACATCTTCACCCTTAAATAAAGATTTTCTTAATTCCTTACCTGTGTGCTAATTAGATATCACCTTGTTTTCACATTAAACAGACTTCCACATGAGAAAGCAGCAAGGATGCAGTGGCGTTAATGTTTCCTGGTGTCAACCTGTATTATTTCAGTAGACATTGAAATGAGGATGCATCTTGCTGCCTTTCCAATGAAGCAAGTTTAATTTAGTAATAGGTGAAAAACCATCCCTACAAAGGTGTTAATCAGAGACTTGGCTTTGTGGACACTTTTCAGAGAACAAATTTGTTAGCATAAAAATAAAGCCAGAAAATGAAGAGCTGTTTAATCACTCAAATGGATTTTTTTGCCAGCATATTTCTTTTTCTCTGCAACCCACTGCTAAATTGTGCTTCCTAGCTGTTTTTATAAAATCACTGAATCAAATCTAACTCTGATTACATCAGAGAAGGCCAGGTACCCTACACCATAACAGGGGGTATGAAATTTGACTTGTCTACTTAAAGATCACCAAAATCTGATAACAAGGTCAATTACGTCCCTGGGTGGGATTGAACCACCAACCTTTTGGTTAATAGCCTTACACACTAACTGATTGCGCCACAGAGACACTTTGCAAAAGTACATACTGACAAATGCTAATAAGCATTCATCTAAAACGTTTCCTAGAAAAACTTAAAAAAGTCAATAATCTGGAGAGTTTTTGTAAGATGTTTCTTCTATCAACCAACGAAGAAACACATTGGTACTTTCCCATGATGAGTGAGTGCTTCAGGATCTCTTGCACTTACATGTGCAGCAGAGTACAGCAATGGAAGCATGCTGGGCCCATAACCCAGAGGTAGGCAGATTGAAACTATCCTCTGCTATATGCATTTTTTTGTTTGTTAATTAAAGTAATCCAAAACTGGGATTGATATTTTGGCTCTTTTATTTTTACTTAAAGTACAATAACTTTTACCATTTTAATTTGTTTTAATAGTATATTGACAGTATTGTTTTCTTTCAAAAATCCACTTCATTTTCTTTACCCTATTATTAAAATGGTAATTGACAAAAACAAACTACATTGTCACCAGAAGAGCAATACAAAATGTACAAGTGATATATTAAAATCATCTTTCCAGCTTGAATTTCAATGATGCATTGGGTCAACAATTTTGTGAGAAACATCTTCACCCTTAAATAAAGATTTTCTTAATTCCTTACCTGTGTGCTAATTAGATATCACCTTGTTTTCATATTAAACAGACTTCCACATGAGAAAGCAGCAAGGATGAATTGGCGTTAATGTTTCCTGGTGTCAACTTGTAATATTTCAGTAGACATTGAAATGAGGATGCATCTTGCTGCCTTTCCAATGAAGCAAGTTTAATTTAGTAATAGGTGAAAAACCATCCTTACAAAGGTGTTAATCAGAGACTTGGCTTTGTGGACACTTTTCAGAGAACAAATTTGTTAGCATAAAAATAAAGCCAGAAAATAAAGAGCTGTTTAATCACTCAATTGGATTTTTCTGCCAGCATATTTTTTTTCTCTGCAACCCACTGCTAAATTGTGCTTCCTAGCTGTTTTTATAAAATCACTGAATCAAATCTAACTCTGATTACATCAGAGAAGGCCAGGTACCCTACACCATAACAGGGGGTTTGAAATTTTGACTTGTCTACTTAAAGATCACCAAAATCTGATAACAAGGTCAATTAAGTCCCTGGGTGGGATTGAACCACCAACCTTTTGGTTAATAGCCATACATACTAACTGATTGCGCCAGAGAGACACTTTGCAAAAGTCCATACTGACAAAGGCTAATAAGCATTCATCTTAAACGTTTCCTAGCAAAACTTTAAAAAGTCAATAATCTGGAGAGTTTTTGTAAGATGTTTCTTCCATCAACCAACGAAGAAACACATTGGTACTTTCCCATGATGAGTGAGTGCTTCAGGATCTCTTGCACTTACATGTGCAGCAGAGTACTGCAATGGAAGCATGCTGGGCCCATAACCCAGAGGTAGGCAGATTGAAACTATCCTCTGCTATATGCATTTTTTTTGTTAATTTAAGTAATCAAAACTGGGATTGATATTTTTGCTCTTTTATTTTTACTTAAAGTACAATAACTTTTACCATTTTAATTTGTTTTAATAGTATATTGACAGTATTGTTTTCTTTCAAAAATCCACTTAATTTTCTTTACCCTATTATTAAAATGGTAATTGACAAAAACAAACTACATTGTCACCAGAAGAGCAATACAAAATGTACAAGTGATATATTAAAATCATCTTTCCAGCTTGAATTTCAATGATGCATTGGGGCAACGATTTTGTGAGAAACATCTTCACCCTTAAATAAAGATTTTCTTAATTCCTTACCTGTGTGCTAATTAGATATCACCTTGTTTTCACATTAAACAGACTTCCACATGAGAAAGCAGCAAGGATGCAGTGGCGTTAATGTTTCCTGGTGTCAACCTGTATTATTTCAGTAGACATTGAAATGAGGATGCATCTTGCTGCCTTTCCAATGAAGCAAGTTTAATTTAGTAATAGGTGAAAAACCATCCCTACAAAGGTGTTAATCAGAGACTTGGCTTTGTGGACACTTTTCAGAGAACAAATTTGTTAGCATAAAAATAAAGCCAGAAAATGAAGAGCTGTTTAATCACTCAAATGGATTTTTTTGCCAGCATATTTCTTTTTCTCTGCAACCCACTGCTAAATTGTGCTTCCTAGCTGTTTTTATAAAATCACTGAATCAAATCTAACTCTGATTACATCAGAGAAGGCCAGGTACCCTACACCATAACAGGGGGTATGAAATTTGACTTGTCTACTTAAAGATCACCAAAATCTGATAACAAGGTCAATTACGTCCCTGGGTGGGATTGAACCACCAACCTTTTGGTTAATAGCCTTACACACTAACTGATTGCGCCACAGAGACACTTTGCAAAAGTACATACTGACAAATGCTAATAAGCATTCATCTAAAACGTTTCCTAGAAAAACTTAAAAAAGTCAATAATCTGGAGAGTTTTTGTAAGATGTTTCTTCTATCAACCAACGAAGAAACACATTGGTACTTTCCCATGATGAGTGAGTGCTTCAGGATCTCTTGCACTTACATGTGCAGCAGAGTACAGCAATGGAAGCATGCTGGGCCCATAACCCAGAGGTAGGCAGATTGAAACTATCCTCTGCTATATGCATTTTTTTGTTTGTTAATTAAAGTAATCCAAAACTGGGATTGATATTTTGGCTCTTTTATTTTTACTTAAAGTACAATAACTTTTACCATTTTAATTTGTTTTAATAGTATATTGACAGTATTGTTTTCTTTCAAAAATCCACTTCATTTTCTTTACCCTATTATTAAAATGGTAATTGACAAAAACAAACTACATTGTCACCAGAAGAGCAATACAAAATGTACAAGTGATATATTAAAATCATCTTTCCAGCTTGAATTTCAATGATGCATTGGGTCAACAATTTTGTGAGAAACATCTTCACTCTTAAATAAAGATTTTCTTAATTCCTTACCTGTGTGCTAATTAGATATCACCTTGTTTTCATATTAAACAGACTTCCACATGAGAAAGCAGCAAGGATGAATTGGCGTTAATGTTTCCTGGTGTCAACTTGTAATATTTCAGTAGACATTGAAATGAGGATGCATCTTGCTGCCTTTCCAATGAAGCAAGTTTAATTTAGTAATAGGTGAAAAACCATCCTTACAAAGGTGTTAATCAGAGACTTGGCTTTGTGGACACTTTTCAGAGAACAAATTTGTTAGCATAAAAATAAAGCCAGAAAATAAAGAGCTGTTTAATCACTCAATTGGATTTTTCTGCCAGCATATTTTTTTTCTCTGCAACCCACTGCTAAATTGTGCTTCCTAGCTGTTTTTATAAAATCACTGAATCAAATCTAACTCTGATTACATCAGAGAAGGCCAGGTACCCTACACCATAACAGGGGGTTTGAAATTTTGACTTGTCTACTTAAAGATCACCAAAATCTGATAACAAGGTCAATTAGGTCCCTGGGTGGGATTGAACCACCAACCTTTTGGTTAATAGCCATACATACTAACTGATTGCGCCAGAGAGACACTTTGCAAAAGTCCATACTGACAAAGGCTAATAAGCATTCATCTTAAACGTTTCCTAGCAAAACTTTAAAAAGTCAATAATCTGGAGAGTTTTTGTAAGATGTTTCTTCCATCAACCAACGAAGAAACACATTGGTACTTTCCCATGATGAGTGAGTGCTTCAGGATCTCTTGCACTTACATGTGCAGCAGAGTACTGCAATGGAAGCATGCTGGGCCCATAACCCAGAGGTAGGCAGATTGAAACTATCCTCTGCTATATGCATTTTTTTTGTTAATTTAAGTAATCAAAACTGGGATTGATATTTTTGCTCTTTTATTTTTACTTAAAGTACAATAACTTTTACCATTTTAATTTGTTTTAATAGTATATTGACAGTATTGTTTTCTTTCAAAAATCCACTTAATTTTCTTTACCCTATTATTAAAATGGTAATTGACAAAAACAAACTACATTGTCACCAGAAGAGCAATACAAAATGTACAAGTGATATATTAAAATCATCTTTCCAGCTTGAATTTCAATGATGCATTGGGGCAACGATTTTGTGAGAAACATCTTCACCCTTAAATAAAGATTTTCTTAATTCCTTACCTGTGTGCTAATTAGATATCACCTTGTTTTCACATTAAACAGACTTCCACATGAGAAAGCAGCAAGGATGCAGTGGCGTTAATGTTTCCTGGTGTCAACCTGTATTATTTCAGTAGACATTGAAATGAGGATGCATCTTGCTGCCTTTCCAATGAAGCAAGTTTAATTTAGTAATAGGTGAAAAACCATCCCTACAAAGGTGTTAATCAGAGACTTGGCTTTGTGGACACTTTTCAGAGAACAAATTTGTTAGCATAAAAATAAAGCCAGAAAATGAAGAGCTGTTTAATCACTCAAATGGATTTTTTTGCCAGCATATTTCTTTTTCTCTGCAACCCACTGCTAAATTGTGCTTCCTAGCTGTTTTTATAAAATCACTGAATCAAATCTAACTCTGATTACATCAGAGAAGGCCAGGTACCCTACACCATAACAGGGGGTATGAAATTTGACTTGTCTACTTAAAGATCACCAAAATCTGATAACAAGGTCAATTACGTCCCTGGGTGGGATTGAACCACCAACCTTTTGGTTAATAGCCTTACACACTAACTGATTGCGCCACAGAGACACTTTGCAAAAGTACATACTGACAAATGCTAATAAGCATTCATCTAAAACGTTTCCTAGAAAAACTTAAAAAAGTCAATAATCTGGAGAGTTTTTGTAAGATGTTTCTTCTATCAACCAACGAAGAAACACATTGGTACTTTCCCATGATGAGTGAGTGCTTCAGGATCTCTTGCACTTACATGTGCAGCAGAGTACAGCAATGGAAGCATGCTGGGCCCATAACCCAGAGGTAGGCAGATTGAAACTATCCTCTGCTATATGCATTTTTTTGTTTGTTAATTAAAGTAATCCAAAACTGGGATTGATATTTTGGCTCTTTTATTTTTACTTAAAGTACAATAACTTTTACCATTTTAATTTGTTTTAATAGTATATTGACAGTATTGTTTTCTTTCAAAAATCCACTTCATTTTCTTTACCCTATTATTAAAATGGTAATTGACAAAAACAAACTACATTGTCACCAGAAGAGCAATACAAAATGTACAAGTGATATATTAAAATCATCTTTCCAGCTTGAATTTCAATGATGCATTGGGTCAACAATTTTGTGAGAAACATCTTCACTCTTAAATAAAGATTTTCTTAATTCCTTACCTGTGTGCTAATTAGATATCACCTTGTTTTCATATTAAACAGACTTCCACATGAGAAAGCAGCAAGGATGAATTGGCGTTAATGTTTCCTGGTGTCAACTTGTAATATTTCAGTAGACATTGAAATGAGGATGCATCTTGCTGCCTTTCCAATGAAGCAAGTTTAATTTAGTAATAGGTGAAAAACCATCCTTACAAAGGTGTTAATCAGAGACTTGGCTTTGTGGACACTTTTCAGAGAACAAATTTGTTAGCATAAAAATAAAGCCAGAAAATAAAGAGCTGTTTAATCACTCAATTGGATTTTTCTGCCAGCATATTTTTTTTCTCTGCAACCCACTGCTAAATTGTGCTTCCTAGCTGTTTTTATAAAATCACTGAATCAAATCTAACTCTGATTACATCAGAGAAGGCCAGGTACCCTACACCATAACAGGGGGTTTGAAATTTTGACTTGTCTACTTAAAGATCACCAAAATCTGATAACAAGGTCAATTAGGTCCCTGGGTGGGATTGAACCACCAACCTTTTGGTTAATAGCCATACATACTAACTGATTGCGCCAGAGAGACACTTTGCAAAAGTCCATACTGACAAAGGCTAATAAGCATTCATCTTAAACGTTTCCTAGCAAAACTTTAAAAAGTCAATAATCTGGAGAGTTTTTGTAAGATGTTTCTTCCATCAACCAACGAAGAAACACATTGGTACTTTCCCATGATGAGTGAGTGCTTCAGGATCTCTTGCACTTACATGTGCAGCAGAGTACTGCAATGGAAGCATGCTGGGCCCATAACCCAGAGGTAGGCAGATTGAAACTATCCTCTGCTATATGCATTTTTTTTGTTAATTTAAGTAATCAAAACTGGGATTGATATTTTTGCTCTTTTATTTTTACTTAAAGTACAATAACTTTTACCATTTTAATTTGTTTTAATAGTATATTGACAGTATTGTTTTCTTTCAAAAATCCACTTCATTTTCTTTACCCTATTATTAAAATGGTAATTGACAAAAACAAACTACATTGTCACCAGAAGAGCAATACAAAATGTACAAGTGATATATTAAAATCATCTTTCCAGCTTGAATTTCAATGATGCATTGGGGCAACGATTTTGTGAGAAACATCTTCACCCTTAAATAAAGATTTTCGTAATTTCTTACCTGTGTGCTAATTAGATATCACCTTGTTTTCACATTAAACAGACTTCCACATGAGAAAGCAGCAAGGATGCAGTGGCGTTAATGTTTCCTGGTGTCAACCTGTATTATTTCAGTAGACATTGAAATGAGGATGCATCTTGCTGCCTTTCCAATGAAGCAAGTTTAATTTAGTAATAGGTGAAAAACCATCCCTACAAAGGTGTTAATCAGAGACTTGGCTTTGTGGACACTTTTCAGAGAACAAATTTGTTAGCATAAAAATAAAGCCAGAAAATGAAGAGCTGTTTAATCACGCAATTTGATTTTTTTTGCCAGCATATTTCTTTTTCTCTGCAACCCACTGCTAAATTGTGCTTCCTAGATGTTTTTATAAAATCACTGAATCAAATCTAACTCTGATTACATCAGAGAAGGCCAGGTACCCTACACCATAACAGGGGGTATGAAATTTGACTTGTCTACTTAAAGATCACCAAAATCTGATAACAAGGTCAATTACGTCCCCGGGTGGGATTGAACCACCAGCCTTTTGGTTAATAGCCATACATACTAACTGATTGCGCCACAGAGATACTTTGCAAAAGTTCATACTGACAAAGGCTAATAAGCATTCATCTAAAACGTTTCCTAGAAAAACTTTAAAAAGTCAATAATCTGAAGAGTTTTTGTAAGATGTTTCTTCCATCAACCAACGAAGAAACACATTGGTACTTTCCCATGATGAGTGAGTGCTTCAGGATCTCTTGCACTTACATGTGCAGCAGAGTACTGCAATGGAAGCATGCTGGGCCCATAAGCCACAGGTAGGTAGATTGAAACTATCCTCTGCTATATGCATTTTTTTTTGTTAATTAAAGTAATCCAAAACTGGGATTGATATTTTGTCTCTTTTATTTTTACTTAAAGTACAATAACTTTTACCATTTATTTTGTTTTAATAGTATATTGACAGTATTGTTTTCTTTCAAAAATCCACTTCATTTTCTTTACCCTATTATTAAAATGGTTATTGACAAAAACAAACTACATTGTCACCAGAAGAGCAATACAAAATGTACAAGTGATATATTAAAATCATCTTTCCAGCTTGAATTTCAATGATGCATTGGGGCAACGATTTTGTGAGAAACATCTTCACCCTTAAATAAAGATTTTCGTAATTTCTTACCTGTGTGCTAATTAGATATCACCTTGTTTTCACATTAAACAGACTTCCACATGAGAAAGCAGCAAGGATGTAGTGGCGTTAATGTTTCCAGGTGTCAACCTGTATTATTTCAGTAGACATTGAAATGAGGATGCATCTTGCTGCCTTTCCAATGAAGCAAGTTTAATTTAGTAATAGGTGAAAAACCATCCCTACAAAGGTGTTAATCAGAGACTTGGCTTTGTAGACACTTTTCAGAGAACAAATTTGTTAGCATAAAAATAAAGCCAGAAAATGAAGAGCTGTTTAATCACGCAATTTGATTTTTTTGCCAGCATATTTTTTTTCTCTGCAACCAACTGCTAAATTGTGCTTCCTAGCTGTTTTTATAAAATCACTGAATCAAATCTAACTCTGATTACATCAGAGAAGGCCAGGTACCCTACACCATAACAGGGGGTTTGAAATTTTGACTTGTCTACTTAAAGATCACCAAAATCTGATAACAAGGTCAATTAGGTCCCTGGGTGGGATTGAACCACCAACCTTTTGGTTAATAGCCATACATACTAACTGATTTCGCCACAGAGACACTTTGCAAAAGTTAATACTGACAAAGGCTAATAAGCATTCATCTAAAACGTTTCCTAGAAAAACTTTAAAAAGTCAATAATCTGGAGAGTTTTTGTAAGATGTTTCTTCCATCAACCAACGAAGAAACACATTGGTACTTTCCCATGATGAGTGAGTGCTTCGGGATCTCTTGCACTTACATGTGCAGCAGAGTACTGCAATGGAAGCATGCTGGGCCCATAACCCAGAGGTAGGCAGATTGAAACTATCCTCTGCTATATGCATTTTTTTTTGTTAATTAAAGTAATCCAAAACTGGGATTGATATTTTGGCTCTTTTATTTTTACTTAAAGTACAATAACTTTTACCATTTTAATTTGTTTTAATAGTATATTGACAGTATTGTTTTCTTTCAAAAATCCACTTCATTTTCTTTACCCTATTATTAAAATGGTAATTGACAAAAACAAACTACATTGTCACCAGAAGAGCAATACAAAATGTACAAGTGATATATTAAAATCATCTTTCCAGCTTGAATTTCAATGATGCATTGGGGCAACGATTTTGTGAGAAACATCTTCACCCTTAAATAAAGATTTTCTTAATTCCTTACCTGTGTGCTAATTAGATATCACCTTGTTTTCACATTAAACAGACTTCCACATGAGAAAGCAGCAAGGATGCAGTGGCGTTAATGTTTCCTGGTGTCAACCTGTATTATTTCAGTAGACATTGAAATGAGGATACATCTTGCTGCCTTTCCAATGAAGCAAGTTTAATTTAGTAATAGATGAAAAACCATCCCTACAAAGGTGTTAATCAGAGACTTGGCTTTGTGGACACTTTTCAGAGAACAAATTTGTTAGCATAAAAATAAAGCCAGAAAATAAAGAGCTGTTTAATCACTCAATTGGATTTTTCTGCCAGCATATTTTTTTTCTCTGCAACCCACTGCTAAATTGTGCTTCCTAGCTGTTTTTATAAAATCACTGAATCAAATCTAACTCTGATTACATCAGAGAAGGCCAGGTACCCTACACCATAACAGGGGGTTTGAAATTTTGACTTGTCTACTTAAAGATCACCAAAATCTGATAACAAGGTCAATTAGGTCCCTGGGTGGGATTGAACCACCAACCTTTTGGTTAATAGCCATACATACTAACTGATTTCGCCACAGAGACACTTTGCAAAAGTTAATACTGACAAAGGCTAATAAGCATTCATCTAAAACGTTTCCTAGAAAAACTTTAAAAAGTCAATAATCTGGAGAGTTTTTGTAAGATGTTTCTTCCATCAACCAACGAAGAAACACATTGGTACTTTCCCATGATGAGTGAGTGCTTCAGGATCTCTTGCACTTACATGTGCAGCAGAGTACTGCAATGGAAGCATGCTGGGCCCATAACCCAGAGGTAGGCAGATTGAAACTATCCTCTGCTATATGCATTTTTTTTTGTTAATAAAAGTAATCCAAAACTGGGATTGATATTTTGGCTCTTTTATTTTTACTTAAAGTACAATAACTTTTACCATTTTAATTTGTTTTAATAGTATATTGACAGTATTGTTTTCTTTCAAAAATCCACTTCATTTTCTTTACCCTATTATTAAAATGGTAATTGACAAAAACAAACTACATTGTCACCAGAAGAGCAATACAAAATGTACAAGTGATATATTAAAATCATCTTTCCAGCTTGAATTTCAATGATGCATTGGGGCAACGATTTTGTGAGAAACATCTTCACCCTTAAATAAAGATTTTCTTAATTCCTTACCTGTGTGCTAATTAGATATCACCTTGTTTTCACATTAAACAGACTTCCACATGAGAAAGCAGCAAGGATGCAGTGGCGTTAATGTTTCCTGGTGTCAACCTGTATTATTTCAGTAGACATTGAAATGAGGATGCATCTTGCTGCCTTTCCAATGAAGCAAGTTTAATTTAGTAATAGGTGAAAAACCATCCCTACAAAGGTGTTAATCAGAGACTTGGCTTTGTGGACACTTTTCAGAGAACAAATTTGTTAGCATAAAAATAAAGCCAGAAAATGAAGAGCTGTTTAATCACTCAAATGGATTTTTTTGCCAGCATATTTCTTTTTCTCTGCAACCCACTGCTAAATTGTGCTTCCTAGCTGTTTTTATAAAATCACTGAATCAAATCTAACTCTGATTACATCAGAGAAGGCCAGGTACCCTACACCATAACAGGGGGTATGAAATTTGACTTGTCTACTTAAAGATCACCAAAATCTGATAACAAGGTCAATTACGTCCCTGGGTGGGATTGAACCACCAACCTTTTGGTTAATAGCCTTACACACTAACTGATTGCGCCACAGAGACACTTTGCAAAAGTACATACTGACAAATGCTAATAAGCATTCATCTAAAACGTTTCCTAGAAAAACTTAAAAAAGTCAATAATCTGGAGAGTTTTTGTAAGATGTTTCTTCTATCAACCAACGAAGAAACACATTGGTACTTTCCCATGATGAGTGAGTGCTTCAGGATCTCTTGCACTTACATGTGCAGCAGAGTACAGCAATGGAAGCATGCTGGGCCCATAACCCAGAGGTAGGCAGATTGAAACTATCCTCTGCTATATGCATTTTTTTGTTTGTTAATTAAAGTAATCCAAAACTGGGATTGATATTTTGGCTCTTTTATTTTTACTTAAAGTACAATAACTTTTACCATTTTAATTTGTTTTAATAGTATATTGACAGTATTGTTTTCTTTCAAAAATCCACTTCATTTTCTTTACCCTATTATTAAAATGGTAATTGACAAAAACAAACTACATTGTCACCAGAAGAGCAATACAAAATGTACAAGTGATATATTAAAATCATCTTTCCAGCTTGAATTTCAATGATGCATTGGGTCAACAATTTTGTGAGAAACATCTTCACCCTTAAATAAAGATTTTCTTAATTCCTTACCTGTGTGCTAATTAGATATCACCTTGTTTTCATATTAAACAGACTTCCACATGAGAAAGCAGCAAGGATGAATTGGCGTTAATGTTTCCTGGTGTCAACTTGTAATATTTCAGTAGACATTGAAATGAGGATGCATCTTGCTGCCTTTCCAATGAAGCAAGTTTAATTTAGTAATAGGTGAAAAACCATCCTTACAAAGGTGTTAATCAGAGACTTGGCTTTGTGGACACTTTTCAGAGAACAAATTTGTTAGCATAAAAATAAAGCCAGAAAATAAAGAGCTGTTTAATCACTCAATTGGATTTTTCTGCCAGCATATTTTTTTTCTCTGCAACCCACTGCTAAATTGTGCTTCCTAGCTGTTTTTATAAAATCACTGAATCAAATCTAACTCTGATTACATCAGAGAAGGCCAGGTACCCTACACCATAACAGGGGGTTTGAAATTTTGACTTGTCTACTTAAAGATCACCAAAATCTGATAACAAGGTCAATTAGGTCCCTGGGTGGGATTGAACCACCAACCTTTTGGTTAATAGCCATACATACTAACTGATTGCGCCAGAGAGACACTTTGCAAAAGTCCATACTGACAAAGGCTAATAAGCATTCATCTTAAACGTTTCCTAGCAAAACTTTAAAAAGTCAATAATCTGGAGAGTTTTTGTAAGATGTTTCTTCCATCAACCAACGAAGAAACACATTGGTACTTTCCCATGATGAGTGAGTGCTTCAGGATCTCTTGCACTTACATGTGCAGCAGAGTACTGCAATGGAAGCATGCTGGGCCCATAACCCAGAGGTAGGCAGATTGAAACTATCCTCTGCTATATGCATTTTTTTTTGTTAATTTAAGTAATCAAAACTGGGATTGATATTTTTGCTCTTTTATTTTTACTTAAAGTACAATAACTTTTACCATTTTAATTTGTTTTAATAGTATATTGACAGTATTGTTTTCTTTCAAAAATCCACTTAATTTTCTTTACCCTATTATTAAAATGGTAATTGACAAAAAAACTACATTGTCACCAGAAGAGCAATACAAAATGTACAAGTGATATATTAAAATCATCTTTCCAGCTTGAATTTTAATGATGCATTGGGGCAACAATTTTGTGAGAAACATCTTCACCCTTAAATAAAGATTTTCGTAATTTCTTACCTGTGTGCTAATTAGATATCACCTTGTTTTCACATTAAACAGACTTCCACATGAGAAAGCAGCAAGGATGCAGTGGCGTTAATGTTTCCTGGTGTCAACCTGTATTATTTCAGTAGACATTGAAATGAGGATGCATCTTGCTGCCTTTCCAATGAAGCAAGTTTAATTTAGTAATAGGTGAAAAACCATCCCTACAAAGGTGTTAATCAGAGACTTGGCTTTGTGGACACTTTTCAGAGAACAAATTTGTTAGCATAAAAATAAAGCCAGAAAATGAAGAGCTGATTAATCACGCAATTTGATTTTTTTGCCAGCATATTTCTTTTTCTCTGCAACCCACTGCTAAATTGTGCTTCCTAGATGTTTTTATAAAATCACTGAATCAAATATAACTCTGATTACATCAGAGAAGGCCAGGTACCCTACACCATAACAGGGGATATGAAATTTGACTTGTCTACTTAAAGATCACCAAAATCTGATAACAAGGTCAATTAGGTCCCTGGGTGGGATTGAACCAACAACCTTTCGGTTAACAGCCGTACATACTAACTGATTTCGCCACAGAGACACTTTGCAAAAGTTCATACTGACAAAGGCTAATAAGCATTCATCTAAAACGTTTCCTAGAAAAACTTTAAAAAGTCAATAATCTGGAGAGTTTTTGTAAGATGTTTCTTCCATCAACCAACGAAGAAACACATTGGTACTTTCCCATGATGAGTGAGTGCTTCAGGATCTCTTGCACTTACATGTGCAGCAGAGTACTGCAATGGAAGCATGCTGGGCCCATAACCCAGAGGTAGGCAGATTGAAACTATCCTCTGCTATATGCATTTTTTTTGTTAATTAAAGTAATCCAAAACTGGGATTGATATTTTGGCTCTTTTATTTTTACTTAAAGTACAATAACTTTTACCATTTTATTTTGTTTTAATAGTATATTGACAGTATTGTTTTCTTTCAAAAATCCACTTCATTTTCTTTACCCTATTATTAAAATGGTAATTGACAAAAACAAACTACATTGTCACCAGAAGAGCAATACAAAATGTACAAGTGATATATTAAAATCATCTTTCCAGCTTGAATTTCAATGATGCATTGGGGCAACGATTTTGTGAGAAACATCTTCACCCTTAAATAAAGATTTTCTTAATTCCTTACCTGTGTGCTAATTAGATATCACCTTGTTTTCACATTAAACAGACTTCCACATGAGAAAGCAGCAAGGATGCAGTGGCGTTAATGTTTCCTGGTGTCAACCTGTATTATTTCAGTAGACATTGAAATGAGGATGCATCTTGCTGCCTTTCCAATGAAGCAAGTTTAATTTAGTAATAGGTGAAAAACCATCCCTACAAAGGTGTTAATCAGAGACTTGGCTTTGTGGACACTTTTCAGAGAACAAATTTGTTAGCATAAAAATAAAGCCAGAAAATGAAGAGCTGTTTAATCACGCAATTTGATTTTTTTGCCAGCATATTTCTTTTTCTCTGCAACCCACTGCTAAATTGTGCTTCCTAGATGTTTTTATAAAATCACTGAATCAAATCTAACTCTGATTACATCAGAGAAGGCCAGGTACCCTACACCAGGCCTGGCCAACCTGTGGCTCTCCAGCTGTTGTAAAACTACAAGTCCCATCATGCTTTGCTACAGTTTTGCTATTAGGGAAGGCTAAAACTGTGACAGGGCATGCTGGGATGTGTAGTTTCACAACATCTGGAGAGCCACAGGTTGGCCAGCCCTGCCCTACACCATAACAGGGGGTATGAAATTTGACTTGTCTACTTAAAGATCACCAAAATCTGATAACAAGGTCAATTAGGTCCCTGGGTGGGATTGAACCACCAACGTTTTGGTTAATAGCCGTACATACTAACTGATTGCGCCACAGAGACACTTTGCAAAAGTTGATACTGACAAAGGCTAATAAGCATTCATCTAAAACGTTTCCTAGAAAAACTTTAAAAAGTCAATAATCAGGAGAGTTTTTGTAAGATGTTTCTTCCATCAACCAACGAAGAAACACATTGGTACTTTCCCATGATGAGTGAGTGCTTCAGGATCTCTTGCACTTACATGTGCAGCAGAGTACTGCAATGGAAGCATGCTGGGCCCATAACCCAGAGGTAGGCAGATTGAAACTATCCTCTGCTATATGCATTTTTTTTTGTTAATTAAAGTAATCCAAAACTGGGATTGATATTTTGGCTCTTTTATTTTTACTTAAAGTACAATATCTTTTACCATTTTAATTTGTTTTAATAGTATATTGACAGTATTGTTTTCTTTCAGAAATCCACTTCATTTTCTTTACCCTATTATTAAAATGGTAATTGAAAAAAACAAACTACATTGTCACCAGAAGAGCAATACAAAATGTACAAGTGATATATTAAAATCATCTTTCCAGCTTGAATTTCAATGATGCATTGGGGCAACGATTTTGTGAGAAACATCTTCACCCTTAAATAAAGATTTTCTTAATTCCTTACCTGTGTGCTAATTAGATATCACCTTGTTTTCACATTAAACAGACTTCCACATGAGAAAGCAGCAAGGATGCAGTGGCGTTAATGTTTCCTGGTGTCAACCTGTATTATTTCAGTAGACATTGAAATGAGGATGCATCTTGCTGCCTTTCCAATGAAGCAAGTTTAATTTAGTAATAGGTGAAAAACCATCCCTACAAAGGTGTTAATCAGAGACTTGGCTTTGTGGACACTTTTCAGAGAACAAATTTGTTAGCATAAAAATAAAGCCAGAAAATGAAGAGCTGTTTAATCACTCAAATGGATTTTTTTGCCAGCATATTTCTTTTTCTCTGCAACCCACTGCTAAATTGTGCTTCCTAGATGTTTTTATAAAATCACTGAATCAAATCTAACTCTGATTACATCAGAGAAGGCCAGGTACCCTACACCATAACAGGGGGTTTGAAATTTTGACTTGTCTACTTAAAGATCACCAAAATCTGATAACAAGGTTAATTACAGACCTGGGTGGGATTGAACCACCAACCTTTTGGTTAACAGCCGTACACACTAACTGATTGCGCCACAGAGACACATTGTGAAAGTATATACTGACAAGGGCTAATAAGCATTCATCTAAAACGTTTCCTAGAAAAACTTTAAAAAGTCAATAATCTGGAGAGTTTTTGTAAGATGTTTCTTCCATCAACCAACGAAGAAACACATTGGTACTTTCCCATGATGAGTGAGTGCTTCAGGATCTCTTGCACTTACATGTGCAGCAGAGTACAGCAATGGAAGCATGCTGGGCCCATAACCCAGAGGTAGGCAGATTGAAACTATCCTCTGCTATATGCATTTTTTTTGTTTGTTAATTAAAGTAATCCAAAACTGGGATTGATATTTTGGCTCTTTTATTTTTACTTAAAGTACAATAACTTTTACCATTTTAATTTGTTTTAATAGTATATTGACAGTATTGTTTTCTTTCAAAAATCCACTTAATTTTCTTTACCCTATTATTTAAATGGTAATTGACAAAAACAAACTACATTGTCACCAGAAGAGCAATTCAAAATGTACAAGTGATATATTAAAATCATCTTTCCAGCTTGAATTTCAATGATGCATTGGGGCAACGATTTTGTGAGAAACATCTTCACCCTTAAATAAAGATTTTCTTAATTCCTTACCTGTGTGCTAATTAGATATCACCTTGTTTTCATATTAAACAGACTTCCACATGAGAAAGCAGCAAGGATGCAGTGGCGTTAATGTTTCCTGGTGTCAACCTGTATTATTGCAGTAGACATTGAAATGAGGATGCATCTTGCTGCCTTTCCAATGAAGCAAGTTTAATTTAGTAATAGGTGAAAAACCATCCCTACAAAGGTGTTAATCAGAGACTTGGCTTTGTGGACACTTTTCAGAGAACAAATTTGTTAGCATAAAAATAAAGCCAGAAAATGAAGAGCTGTTTAATCACACAATTTGATTTTTTTGCCAGCATATTTCTTTTTCTCTGCAACCCACTGCTAAATTGTGCTTCCTAGATGTTTTTATAAAATCACTGAATCAAATCTAACTCTGATTACATCAGAGAAGGCCAGGTACCCTACACCATAACAGGGGGTATGAAATTTGACTTGTCTACTTAAAGATCACCAAAATCTGATAACAAGGTCAATTATGTCCCTTGGTGGGATTGAACCACCAACCTTTTGGTTAATAGCCATACATACTAACTGATTGCGCCACAGAGATACTTTGCAAAAGTTCATACTGACAAAGGCTAATAAGCATTCATCTAAAACGTTTCCTAGAAAAACTTTAAAAAGTCAATAATCTGGAGAGTTTTTGTAAGATGTTTCTTCCATCAACCAACGAAGAAACACATTGGTACTTTCCCATGATGAGTGAGTGCTTCAGGATCTCTTGCACTTACATGTGCAGCAGAGTACTGCAATGGAAGCATGCTGGGCCCATAAGCCAGAGGTAGGCAGATTGAAACTATCCTCTGCTATATGCATTTTTTTTTGTTAATTAAAGTAATCCAAAACTGGGATTGATATTTTGGCTCTTTTATTTTTACTTAAAGTACAATAACTTTTACCATTTATTTTGTTTTAATAGTATATTGACAGTATTGTTTTCTTTCAAAAATCCACTTCATTTTCTTTACCCTATTATTAAAATGGTAATTGACAAAAACAAACTACATTGTCACCACAATACAAAATGTACAAGTGATATATTAAAATCATCTTTCCAGCTTGAATTTCAATGATGCATTGGGGCAACGATTTTGTGAGAAACATCTTCACCCTTAAATAAAGATTTTCTTAATTCCTTACCTGTGTGCTAATTAGATATCACCTTGTTTTCACATTAAACAGACTTCCACATGAGAAAGCAGCAAGGATGCAGTGGCGTTAATGTTTCCTGGTGTCAACCTGTATTATTTCAGTAGACATTGAAATGAGGATGCATCTTGCTGCCTTTCCAATGAAGCAAGTTTAATTTAGTAATAGGTGAAAAACCATCCCTACAAAGGTGTTAATCAGAGACTTGGCTTTGTGGACACTTTTCAGAGAACAAATTTGTTAGCATAAAAATAAAGCCAGAAAATGAAGAGCTGTTTAATCACTCAAATGGATTTTTTTGCCAGCATATTTCTTTTTCTCTGCAACCCACTGCTAAATTGTGCTTCCTATCTGTTTTTATAAAATCACTGAATCAAATCTAACTCTGATTACATCAGAGAAGGCCAGGTACCCTACACCATAACAGGGGGTTTGAAATTTTGACTTGTCTACTTAAAGATCACCAAAATCTGATAACAAGGTCAATTACATACCTGGGTGGGATTGAACCACCAACCTTTTGGTTAATAGCCGTACACACTAACTGATTGCGCCACAGAGACACATTGCGAAAGTATATACTGACAAGGGCTAATAAGCATTCATCTAAAACGTTTCCTAGAAAAACTTTAAAAAGTCAATAATCTGGAGAGTTTTTGTAAGATGTTTCTTCCATCAACCAACGAGCAGAGGATAGTTTCAATCTGCCTACCTCTGGGTTATGAGCCCAGCATGCTTCCATTGCTGTACTCTGCTGCACATGTAAGTGCAAGAGATCCTGAAGCACTCACTCATCGTGAGTGCTTCAGGATCTCTTGCACTTACATGTGCAGCAGAGTACAGCAATGGAAGCATGCTGGGCTCATAACCCAGAGGTAGGCAGATTGAAACTATCCTCTGCTGTATGCTTTTTTTTTTTGTTAATTAAAGTGATCCAAAACTGGGATTGATATTTTGGCTCTTTTATTTTTACTTAAAGTACAATAACTTTTACCATTTTAATTTGTTTTAATAGTATATTGACAGTATTGTTTTCTTTCAAAAATCCACTTCATTTTCTTTACCCTATTATTAAAATGGTAATTGACAAAAACAAACTACATTGTCACCAGAAGAGCAATACAAAATGTACAAGTGATATATTAAAATTATCTTTCCAGCTTGAATTTCAATGATGCATTGCGGCAACGATTTTGTGAGAAACATCTTCACCCTTAAATAAAGATTTTCTTAATTCCTTACCTGTGTGCTAATTAGATATCACCTTGTTTTCACATTAAACAGACTTCCACATGAGAAAGCAGCAAGGATGCAGTGGCGTTAATGTTTCCTGGTGTCAACCTGTATTATTTCAGTAGACATTGAAATGAGGATGCATCTTGCTGCCTTTCCAATGAAGCAAGTTTAATTTAGTAATAGGTGAAAAACCATCCCTACAAAGGTGTTAATCAGAGACTTGGCTTTGTGGACACTTTTCAGAGAACAAATTTGTTAGCATAAAAATAAAGCCAGAAAATGAAGAGCTGTTTAATCACTCAAATGGATTTTTTTGCCAGCATATTTCTTTTTCTCTGCAACCCACTGCTAAATTGTGCTTCCTAGCTGTTTTTATAAAATCACTGAATCAAATCTAACTCTGATTACATCAGAGAAGGCCAGGTACCCTACACCATAACAGGGGGTTTGAAATTTTGACTTGTCTACTTAAAGATCACCAAAATCTGATAACAAGGTCAATTACGTACCTGGGTGGGATTGAACCACCAACCTTTTGGTTAATAGCCGTACACACTAACTGATTGCGCCACAGAGACACATTGTGAAAGTATATACTGACAAGGGCTAATAAGCATTCATCTAAAACGTTTCCTAGAAAAACTTTAAAAAGTCAATAATCTGGAGAGTTTTTGTAAGATGTTTCTTCCATCAACCAACGAAGAAACACATTGGTACTTTCCCATGATGAGTGAGTGCTTCAGGATCTCTTGCACTTACATGTGCAGCAGAGTACAGCAATGGAAGCATGCTGGGCCCATAACCCAGAGGTAGGCAGATTGAAACTATTCTCTGCTATATGCATTTTTTTTTTTTGTTAATTAAAGTAATCCAAAACTGGGATTGATATTTTGGCTCTTTTATTTTTACTTAAAGTACAATAACTTTTACCATTTTAATTTGTTTTAATAGTATATTGACAGTATTGTTTTCTTTCAAAAATCCACTTAATTTTCTTTACCCTATTATTTAAATGGTAATTGACAAAAACAAACTACATTGTCACCAGAAGAGCAATTCAAAATGTACAAGTGATATATTAAAATCATCTTTCCAGCTTGAATTTCAATGATGCATTGGGGCAACGATTTTGTGAGAAACATCTTCACCCTTAAATAAAGATTTTCTTAATTCCTTACCTGTGTGCTAATTAGATATCACCTTGTTTTCATATTAAACAGACTTCCACATGAGAAAGCAGCAAGGATGCAGTGGCGTTAATGTTTCCTGGTGTCAACCTGTATTATTGCAGTAGACATTGAAATGAGGATGCATCTTGCTGCCTTTCCAATGAAGCAAGTTTAATTTAGTAATAGGTGAAAAACCATCCCTACAAAGGTGTTAATCAGAGACTTGGCTTTGTGGACACTTTTCAGAGAACAAATTTGTTAGCATAAAAATAAAGCCAGAAAATGAAGAGCTGTTTAATCACACAATTTGATTTTTTTGCCAGCATATTTCTTTTTCTCTGCAACCCACTGCTAAATTGTGCTTCCTAGATGTTTTTATAAAATCACTGAATCAAATCTAACTCTGATTACATCAGAGAAGGCCAGGTACCCTACACCATAACAGGGGGTATGAAATTTGACTTGTCTACTTAAAGATCACCAAAATCTGATAACAAGGTCAATTACGTCCCTGGGTGGGATTGAACCACCAACCTTTTGGTTAATAGCCATACATACTAACTGATTGCGCCACAGAGATACTTTGCAAAAGTTCATACTGACAAAGGCTAATAAGCATTCATCTAAAACGTTTCCTAGAAAAACTTTAAAAAGTCAATAATCTGGAGAGTTTTTGTAAGATGTTTCTTCCATCAACCAACGAAGAAACACATTGGTACTTTCCCATGATGAGTGAGTGCTTCAGGATCTCTTGCACTTACATGTGCAGCAGAGTACTGCAATGGAAGCATGCTGGGCCCATAAGCCAGAGGTAGGCAGATTGAAACTATCCTCTGCTATATGCATTTTTTTTTGTTAATTAAAGTAATCCAAAACTGGGATTGATATTTTGGCTCTTTTATTTTTACTTAAAGTACAATAACTTTTACCATTTATTTTGTTTTAATAGTATATTGACAGTATTGTTTTCTTTCAAAAATCCACTTCATTTTCTTTACCCTATTATTAAAATGGTAATTGACAAAAACAAACTACATTGTCACCACAATACAAAATGTACAAGTGATATATTAAAATCATCTTTCCAGCTTGAATTTCAATGATGCATTGGGGCAACGATTTTGTGAGAAACATCTTCACCCTTAAATAAAGATTTTCTTAATTCCTTACCTGTGTGCTAATTAGATATCACCTTGTTTTCACATTAAACAGACTTCCACATGAGAAAGCAGCAAGGATGCAGTGGCGTTAATGTTTCCTGGTGTCAACCTGTATTATTTCAGTAGACATTGAAATGAAGATGCATCTTGCTGCCTTTCCAATGAAGCAAGTTTAATTTAGTAATAGGTGAAAAACCATCCCTACAAAGGTGTTAATCAGAGACTTGGCTTTGTGGACACTTTTCAGAGAACAAATTTGTTAGCATAAAAATAAAGCCAGAAAATGAAGAGCTGTTTAATCACTCAAATGGATTTTTTTGCCAGCATATTTCTTTTTCTCTGCAACCCACTGCTAAATTGTGCTTCCTAGCTGTTTTTATAAAATCACTGAATCAAATCTAACTCTGATTACATCAGAGAAGGCCAGGTACCCTACACCATAACAGGGGGTTTGAAATTTTGACTTGTCTACTTAAAGATCACCAAAATCTGATAACAAGGTCAATTACGTACCTGGGTGGGATTGAACCACCAACCTTTTGGTTAATAGCCGTACACACTAACTGATTGCGCCACAGAGACACATTGTGAAAGTATATACTGACAAGGGCTAATAAGCATTCATCTAAAACGTTTCCTAGAAAAACTTTAAAAAGTCAATAATCTGGAGAGTTTTTGTAAGATGTTTCTTCCATCAACCAACGAAGAAACACATTGGTACTTTCCCATGATGAGTGAGTGCTTCAGGATCTCTTGCACTTACATGTGCAGCAGAGTACAGCAATGGAAGCATGCTGGGCCCATAACCCAGAGGTAGGCAGATTGAAACTATCCTCTGCTATATGCATTTTTTTTTGTTAATTAAAGTAATCCAAAACTGGGAGTGATATTTTGTCTCTTTTATTTTTCTTAAAGTACAATAACTTTTACCATTTATTTTGTTTTAATAGTATATTGACAGTATTGTTTTCTTTCAAAAATCCACTTCATTTTCTTTACCCTATTATTAAAATGGTAATTGACAAAAACAAACTACATTGTCACCAGAAGAGCAATACAAAATGTACAAGTGATATATTAAAATCATCTTTCCAGCTTGAATTTCAATGATGCATTGGGGCAACGATTTTGTGAGAAACATCTTCACCCTTAAATAAAGATTTTCGTAATTTCTTACCTGTGTGCTAATTAGATATCACCTTGTTTTCACATTAAACAGACTTCCACATGAGAAAGCAGCAAGGATGCAGTGGCGTTAATGTTTCCTGGTGTCAACCTGTATTATTTCAGTAGACATTGAAATGAGGATGCATCTTGCTGCCTTTCCAATGAAGCAAGTTTAATTTAGTAATAGGTGAAAAACCATCCCTACAAAGGTGTTAATCAGAGACTTGGCTTTGTGGACACTTTTCAGAGAACAAATTTGTTAGCATAAAAATAAAGCCAGAAAATGAAGAGCTGTTTAATCACGCAATTTGATTTTTTTTGCCAGCATATTTCTTTTTCTCTGCAACCCACTGCTAAATTGTGCTTCCTAGATGTTTTTATAAAATCACTGAATCAAATCTAACTCTGATTACATCAGAGAAGGCCAGGTACCCTACACCATAACAGGGGGTATGAAATTTGACTTGTCTACTTAAAGATCACCAAAATCTGATAACAAGGTCAATTAGGTCACTGGGTGGGATTGAACCACCAACGTTTTGGTTAATAGCCGTACATACTAACTGATTGCGCCACAGAGACACTTTGCAAAAGTTCATACTGACAAAGGCTAATAAGCATTCATCTAAAACGTTTCCTAGAAAAACTTTAAAAAGTCAATAATCTGGAGAGTTTTTGTAAGATGTTTCTTCCATCAACCAACGAAGAAACACATTGGTACTTTCCCATGATGAGTGAGTGCTTCAGGATCTCTTACATGTGCAGCAGAGTACTGCAATGGAAGCATGCTGGGCCCATAACCCAGAGGTAGGCAGATTGAAACTATCCTCTGCTATATGCATTTTTTTTGTTAATTAAAGTAATCCAAAACTGGGATTGATATTTTGGCTCTTTTATTTTTACTTAAAGTACAATAACTTTTACAATTTTAATTTGTTTTAATAGTATATTGACAGTATTGTTTTCTTTCAGAAATCCACTTCATTTTCTTTACCCTATTATTAAAATGGTAATTGACAAAAACAAACTACATTGTCACCAGAAGAGCAATACAAAATGTACAAGTGATATATTAAAATCATCTTTCCAGCTTGAATTTCAATGATGCATTGGGGCAACGATTTTGTGAGAAACATCTTCACCCTTAAATAAAGATTTTCTTAATTCCTTACCTGTGTGCTAATTAGATATCACCTTGTTTTCACATTAAACAGACTTCCACATGAGAAAGCAGCAAGGATGCAGTGGCGTTAATGTTTCCTGGTGTCAACCTGTATTATTTCAGTAGACATTGAAATGAGGATGCATCTTGCTGCCTTTCCAATGAAGCAAGTTTAATTTAGTAATAGGTGAAAAACCATCCCTACAAAGGTGTTAATCAGAGACTTGGCTTTGTGGACCCTTTTCAGAGAACAAATTTGTTAACATAAAAATAAAGCCAGAAAATGAAGAGCTGTTTAATCACTCAAATGGATTTTTTTGCCAGCATATTTCTTTTTCTCTGCAACCCACTGCTAAATTGTGCTTCCTAGCTGTTTTTATAAAATCACTGAATCAAATCTAACTCTGATTACATCAGAGAAGGCCAGGTACCCTACACCATAACAGGGGGTTTGAAATTTTGACTTGTCTACTTAAAGATCACCAAAATCTGATAACAAGGTCAATTACGTCCCTGGGTGGGATTGAACCACCAACCTTTTGGTTAATAGCCGTAAACACTAACTGATTGCGCCACAGAGACACATTGTGAAAGTATATACTGACAAGGGCTAATAAGCATTCATCTAAAACGTTTCCTAAAAAAACTTTAAAAAGTCAATAATCTGGAGAGTTTTTGTAAGATGTTTCTTCCATCAACCAACGAAGAAACACATTGGTACTTTCCCATGTTGAGTGAGTGCTTCAGGATCTCTTGCACTTACATGTGCAGCAGAGTACAGCAATGGAAGCATGCTGGGCCCATAACCCAGAGGTAGGCAGATTGAAACTATCCTCTGCTATATGCATTTTATTGTTTGTTAATTAAAGTAATCCAAAACTGGGATTGATATTTTGGCTCTTTTATTTTTACTTAAAGTACAATAACTTTTACCATTTTAATTTGTTTTAATAGTATATTGACAGTATTGTTTTCTTTCAAAAATCCACTTAATTTTCTTTACCCTATTTTTTAAATGGTAATTGACAAAAACAAACTACATTGTCACCAGAAGAGCAATTCAAAATGTACAAGTGATATATTAAAATCATCTTTCCAGCTTGAATTACAATGATGCATTGGGGCAACGATTTTGTGAGAAACATCTTCACCCTTAAATAAAGATTTTCTTAATTCCTTACCTGTGTGCTAATTAGATATCACCTTGTTTTCATATTAAACAGACTTCCACATGAGAAAGCAGCAAGGATGCAGTGGCGTTAATGTTTCCTGGTGTCAACCTGTATTATTTCAGTAGACATTGAAATGAGGATGCATCTTACTGCCTTTCCAATGAAGCAAGTTTCATTTAGTAATAGGTGAAAGACCATCCCTACAAAGGTGTTAATCAGAGACTTGGCTTTGTGGACAATTTTCAGAGAACAAATTTGTTAGCATAAAAATAAAGCCAGAAAATGAAGAGCTGTTTAATCACGCAATTTGATTTTTTTTGCCAGCATATTTCTTTTTCTCTGCAACCCACTGCTAAATTGTGCTTCCTAGATGTTTTTATAAAATCACTGAATCAAATCTAACTCTGATTACATCAGAGAAGGCAAGGTACCCTACACCATAACAGGGGGTATGAAATTTGACTTGCCTACTTAAAGATCACCAAAATCTGATAACAAGGTCAATTAGGTCCCTGGGTGGGATTGAACCACCAACCTTTTGGTTAATAGCCGTACATACTAACTGATTGCGCCACAGAGACACTTTGCAAAAGTTCATACTGACAAAGGCTAATAAGCATTCATCTAAAACGTTTCCTAGAAAAACTTTAAAAAGTCAATAATCTGGAGAGTTTTTGTAAGATGTTTCTTCCATCAACCAACGAAGAAACACATTGGTACTTTCCCATGATGAGTGAGTGCTTCAGGATCTCTTGCACTTACATGTGCAGCAGAGTACTGCAATGGAAGCATGCTGGGCCCATAAGCCAGAGGTAGGCAGATTGAAACTATCCTCTGCTATATGCATTTTTTTTTGTTAATTAAAGTAATCCAAAACTGGGATTGATATTTTGGCTCTTTTATTTTTACTTAAAGTACAATAACTTTTACCATTTTAATTTGTTTTAATAGTATATTGACAGTATTGTTTTCTTTCAGAAATCCACTTCATTTTCTTTACCCTATTATTAAAATGGTAATTGACAAAAACAAACTACATTGTCACCAGAAGAGCAATACAAAATGTACAAGTGATATATTAAAATCATCTTTCCAGCTTGAATTTCAATGATGCATTGGGGCAACGATTTTGTGAGAAACATCTTCACCCTTAAATAAAGATTTTATTAATTCCTTACCTGTGTGCTAATTAGATATCACCTTGTTTTCACATTAAACAGACTTCCACATGAGAAAGCAGCAAGGATGCAGTGGCGTTAATGTTTCCTGGTGTCAACCTGTATTATTTCAGTAGACATTGAAATGAGGATGCATCTTGCTGCCTTTCCAATGAAGCAAGTTTAATTTAGTAATAGGTGAAAAACCATCCCTACAAAGGTGTTAATCAGAGACTTGGCTTTGTGGACCCTTTTCAGAGAACAAATTTGTTAGCATAAAAATAAAGCCAGAAAATGAAGAGCTGTTTAATCACTCAAATGGATTTTTTTGCCAGCATATTTCTTTTTCTCTGCAACCCACTGCTAAATTGTGCTTCCTAGCTGTTTTTATAAAATCACTGAATCAAATCTAACTCTGATTACATCAGAGAAGGCCAGGTACCCTACACCATAACAGGGGGTTTGAAATTTTGACTTGTCTACTTAAAGATCACCAAAATCTGATAACAAGGTCAATTACGTCCCTGGGTGGGATTGAACCACCAACCTTTTGGTTAATAGCCGTAAACACTAACTGATTGCGCCACAGAGACACATTGTGAAAGTATATACTGACAAGGGCTAATAAGCATTCATCTAAAACGTTTCCTAAAAAAACTTTAAAAAGTCAATAATCTGGAGAGTTTTTGTAAGATGTTTCTTCCATCAACCAACGAAGAAACACATTGGTACTTTCCCATGTTGAGTGAGTGCTTCAGGATCTCTTGCACTTACATGTGCAGCAGAGTACAGCAATGGAAGCATGCTGGGCCCATAACCCAGAGGTAGGCAGATTGAAACTATCCTCTGCTATATGCATTTTATTGTTTGTTAATTAAAGTAATCCAAAACTGGGATTGATATTTTGGCTCTTTTATTTTTACTTAAAGTACAATAACTTTTACCATTTTAATTTGTTTTAATAGTATATTGACAGTATTGTTTTCTTTCAAAAATCCACTTAATTTTCTTTACCCTATTTTTTAAATGGTAATTGACAAAAACAAACTACATTGTCACCAGAAGAGCAATTCAAAATGTACAAGTGATATATTAAAATCATCTTTCCAGCTTGAATTACAATGATGCATTGGGGCAACGATTTTGTGAGAAACATCTTCACCCTTAAATAAAGATTTTCTTAATTCCTTACCTGTGTGCTAATTAGATATCACCTTGTTTTCATAATAAACAGACTTCCACATGAGAAAGCAGCAAGGATGCAGTGGCGTTAATGTTTCCTGGTGTCAACCTGTATTATTTCAGTAGACATTGAAATGAGGATGCATCTTACTGCCTTTCCAATGAAGCAAGTTTCATTTAGTAATAGGTGAAAGACCATCCCTACAAAGGTGTTAATCAGAGACTTGGCTTTGTGGACAATTTTCAGAGAACAAATTTGTTAGCATAAAAATAAAGCCAGAAAATGAAGAGCTGTTTAATCACGCAATTTGATTTTTTTTGCCAGCATATTTCTTTTTCTCTGCAACCCACTGCTAAATTGTGCTTCCTAGATGTTTTTATAAAATCACTGAATCAAATCTAACTCTGATTAAATCAGAGAAGGCAAGGTACCCTACACCATAACAGGGGGTATGAAATTTGACTTGCCTACTTAAAGATCACCAAAATCTGATAACAAGGTCAATTAGGTCCCTGGGTGGGATTGAACCACCAACCTTTTGGTTAATAGCCGTACATACTAACTGATTGCGCCACAGAGACACTTTGCAAAAGTTCATACTGACAAAGGCTAATAAGCATTCATCTAAAACGTTTCCTAGAAAAACTTTAAAAAGTCAATAATCTGGAGAGTTTTTGTAAGATGTTTCTTCCATCAACCAACGAAGAAACACATTGGTACTTTCCCATGATGAGTGAGTGCTTCAGGATCTCTTGCACTTACATGTGCAGCAGAGTACTGCAATGGAAGCATGCTGGGCCCATAAGCCAGAGGTAGGCAGATTGAAACTATCCTCTGCTATATGCATTTTTTTTTGTTAATTAAAGTAATCCAAAACTAGGATTGATATTTTGGCTCTTTTATTTTTACTTAAAGTACAATAACTTTTACCATTTTAATTTGTTTTAATAGTATATTGACAGTATTGTTTTCTTTCAGAAATCCACTTCATTTTCTTTACCCTATTATTAAAATGGTAATTGACAAAAACAAACTACATTGTCACCAGAAGAGCAATACAAAATGTACAAGTGATATATTAAAATCATCTTTCCAGCTTGAATTTCAATGATGCATTGGGGCAACGATTTTGTGAGAAACATCTTCACCCTTAAATAAAGATTTTATTAATTCCTTACCTGTGTGCTAATTAGATATCACCTTGTTTTCACATTAAACAGACTTCCACATGAGAAAGCAGCAAGGATGCAGTGGCGTTAATGTTTCCTGGTGTCAACCTGTATTATTTCAGTAGACATTGAAATGAGGATGCATCTTGCTGCCTTTCCAATGAAGCAAGTTTAATTTAGTAACAGGTGAAAAACCATCCCTACAAAGGTGTTAATCAGAGACTTGGCTTTGTGGACACTTTTCAGAGAACAAATTTGTTAGCATAAAAATAAAGCCAGAAAATGAAGAGCTGTTTAAGCTGCTTTCTCATGTGGAAGTCTGTTTAATGTGAAAACAAGGTGATATCTAATTAGCACACAGGTAAGGAATTAAGAAAATCTTTATTTAAGGGTGAAGATGTTTCTCACAAAATCGTTGCCCCAATGCATCATTGAAATTCAAGCTGGAAAGATGATTTTAATATATCACTTGTACATTTTGTATTGCTCTTCTGGTGACAATGTAGTTTGTTTTTGTCAATTACCATTTTAATAATAGGGTAAAGAAAATGAAGTGGATTTCTGAAAGAAAACAATACTGTCAATATACTATTAAAACAAATTAAAAGTGTAAAAGTTATTGTACTTTAAGTAAAAATAAAAGAGCCAAAATATCAATCCCAGTTTTGGATTACTTTAATTAACAAAAAAAAATGAATATAGCAGAGGATAGTTTCAATCTGCCTACCTCTGGCTTATGGGCCCAGCATGCTTCCATTGCAGTACTCTGCTGCACATGTAAGTGCAAGAGATCCTGAAGCACTCACTCATCATGGGAAAGTACCAATGTGTTTCTTCGTTGGTTGATGGAAGAAACATCTTACAAAAACTCTCCAGATTATTGACTTTTTAAAGTTTTTCTAGGAAACGTTTTAGATGAATGCTTATTAGCCTTTGTCAGTATGAACTTTTGCAAAGTGTCTCTGTGGCGCAATCAGTTAGTATGTATGGCTATTAACCAAAAGGTTGGTGGTTCAATCCGACCTAATTGACCTTGTTATCAGATTTTGGTGATCTTTAAGTAGGCAAGTCAAATTTCATACCCCCTGTTATGGTGTAGGGTACCTGGCCTTCTCTGATTTAATCAGAGTTAGATTTGATTCAGTGATTTTATAAAAACATCTAGGAAGCACAATTTAGCAGTGGGTTGCAGAGAAAAAGAAATATGCTGGCAAAAAAATCAAATTGCGTGATTAAACAGCTCTTCATTTTCTGGCTTTATTTTTATGCTAACAAATTTGTTCTCTGAAAAGTGTCCACAAAGCCAAGTCTCTGATTAACACCTTTGTAGGGATGGTTTTTCACCTATTACTAAATTAAACTTGCTTCATTGGAAAGGCAGCAAGATGCATCCTCATTTCAATGTCTACTGAAATAATACAGGTTGACACCAGGAAACATTAACGCCACTGCATCCTTGCTGCTTTCTCATGTGGAAGTCTGTTTAATGTGAAAACAAGGTGATATCTAATTAGCACACAGGTAAGAAATTACGAAAATATTTAAGGATGAAGATGTTTCTCACAAAATCGTTGCCCCAATGCATCATTGAAATTCAAGCTGGAAATATGATTTTAATATATCACTTGTACATTTTGTATTGCTCTTCTGGTGACAATGTAGTTTGTTTTTGTCAATTACCATTTTAATAATAGGGTAAAGAAAATGAAGTGGATTTTTGAAAGAAAACAATACTGTCAATATACTATTAAAACAAATTAAAATGGTAAAAGTTATTGTACTTTAAGTAAAAATAAAAGAGCCAAAATATCAATCCCAGTTTTGGATCACTTTAATTAACAAAAAAAAAAAGCATACAGCAGAGGATAGTTTCAATCTGCCTACCTCTGGGTTATGAGCCCAGCATGCTTCCATTGCTGTACTCTGCTGCACATGTAAGTGCAAGAGATCCTGAAGCACTCACTCATCATGGGAAAGTACCAATGTGTTTCTTCGTTGGTTGATGGAAGAAACATCTTACAAAAACTCTCCAGATTATTGACTTTTTAAAGTTTTTCTAGGAAACGTTTTAGATGAATGCTTATTAGCCCTTGTCAGTATATACTTTCGCAATGTGTCTCTGTGGCGCAATCAGTTAGTGTGTACGGCTATTAACCAAAAGGTTGGTGGTTCAATCCCACCCAGGTACGTAATTGACCTTGTTATCAGATTTTGGTGATCTTTAAGTAGACAAGTCAAAATTTCAAACCCCCTGTTATGGTGTAGGGTACCTGGCCTTCTCTGATGTAATCAGAGTTAGATTTGATTCAGTGATTTTATAAAAACAGCTAGGAAGCACAATTTAGCAGTGGGTTGCAGAGAAAAAGAAATATGCTGGCAAAAAAATCCATTTGAGTGATTAAACAGCTCTTCATTTTCTGGCTTTATTTTTATGCTAACAAATTTGTTCTCTGAAAAGTGTCCACAAAGCCAAGTCTCTGATTAACACCTTTGTAGGGATGGTTTTTCACCTATTACTAAATTAAACTTGCTTCATTGGAAAGGCAGCAAGATGCATCCTCATTTCAATGTCTACTGAAATAATACAGGTTGACACCAGGAAACATTAACGCCACTGCATCCTTGCTGCTTTCTCATGTGGAAGTCTGTTTAATGTGAAAACAAGGTGATATCTAATTAGCACACAGGTAAGGAATTAAGAAAATCTTTATTTAAGGGTGAAGATGTTTCTCACAAAATCGTTGCCCCAATGCATCATTGAAATTCAAGCTGGAAAGATGATTTTAATATATCACTTGTACATTTTGTATTGCTCTTCTGGTGACAATGTAGTTTGTTTTTGTCAATTACCATTTTAATAATAGGGTAAAGAAAATGAAGTGGATTTTTGAAAGAAAACAATACTGTCAATATACTATTAAAACAAATTAAAATGGTAAAAGTTATTGTACTTTAAGTAAAAATAAAAGAGCCAAAATATCAATCCCAGTTTTGGATCACTTTAATTAACAAAAAAAAAAGCATACAGCAGAGGATAGTTTCAATCTGCCTACCTCTGAGTTATGAGCCCAGCATGCTTCCATTGCTGTACTCTGCTGCACATGTAAGTGCAAGAGATCCTGAAGCACTCACTCATCATGGGAAAGTACCAATGTGTTTCTTCGTTGGTTGATGGAAGAAACATCTTACAAAAACTCTCCAGATTATTGACTTTTTAAAGTTTTTCTAGGAAACGTTTTAGATGAATGCTTATTAGCCCTTGTCAGTATATACTTTTGCAATGTGTCTCTGTGGCGCAATCAGTTAGTGTGTACGGCTATTAACCAAAAGGTTGGTGGTTCAATCCCACCCAGGTACGTAATTGACCTTGTTATCAGATTTTGGTGATCTTTAAGTAGACAAGTCAAAATTTCAAACCCCCTGTTATGGTGTAGGGTACCTGGCCTTCTCTGATGTAATCAGAGTTAGATTTGATTCAGTGATTTTATAAAAACATCTAGGAAGCACAATTTAGCAGTGGGTTGCAGAGAAAAAGAAATATGCTGGCAAAAAAATCCATTTGAGTGATTAAACAGCTCTTCATTTTCTGGCTTTATTTTTATGCTAACAAATTTGTTCTCTGAAAAGTGTCCACAAAGCCAAGTCTCTGATTAACACCTTTGTAGGGATGGTTTTTCACCTATTACTAAATTAAACTTGCTTCATTGGAAAGGCAGCAAGATGCATCCTCATTTCAATGTCTACTGAAATAATACAGGTTGACACCAGGAAACATTAACGCCACTGCATCCTTGCTGCTTTCTCATGTGGAAGTCTGTTTAATGTGAAAACAAGGTGATATCTAATTAGCACACAGGTAAGGAATTAAGAAAATCTTTATTTAAGGGTGAAGATGTTTCCCACAAAATCGTTGCCCCAATGCATCATTGAAATTCAAGCTGGAAAGATGATTTTAATATATCACTTGTACATTTTGTATTGCTCTTCTGGTGACAATGTAGTTTGTTTTTGTCAATTACCATTTTAATAATAGGGTAAAGAAAATGAAGTGGATTTCTGAAAGAAAACAATACTGTCAATATACTATTAAAACAAATTAAAATGGTAAAAGTTATTGTACTTTAAGTAAAAATAAAAGAGCCAAAATATCAATCCCAGTTTTGGATTACTTTAATTAACAAAAAAAAAATGCAGATAGCAGAGGATAGTTTCAATCTGCCTACCTCTGGCTTATGGGCCCAGCATGCTTCCATTGCAGTACTCTGCTGCACATGTAAGTGCAAGAGATCCTGAAGCACTCACTCATCATGGGAAAGTACCAATGTGTTTCTTCGTTGGTTGATGGAAGAAACATCTTACAAAAACTCTCCAGATTATTGACTTTTTAAAGTTTTTCTAGGAAACGTTTTAGATGAATGCTTATTAGCCTTTGTCAGTATGAACTTTTGCGAAGTGTCTCTGTGGCGCAATCAGTTAGTATGTACGGCTATTAACCAAAAGGTTGGTGGTTCAATCCCACCCAGGGACCTAATTGACCTTGTTATCAGATTTTGGTGATCTTTAAGTAGACAAGTCAAATTTCATACCCCCTGTTATGGTGTAGGGTACCTGGCCTTCTCTGATGTAATCAGAGTTAGATTTGATTCAGTGATTTTATAAAAACATCTAGGAAGCACAATTTAGCAGTGGGTTGCAGAGAAAAAGAAATATGCTGGCAAAAAAATCAAATTGCGTGATTAAACAGCTCTTCATTTTCTGGCTTTATTTTTATGCTAACAAATTTGTTCTCTGAAAAGTGTCCACAAAGCCAAGTCTCTGATTAACACCTTTGTAGGGATGGTTTTTCACCTATTACTAAATTAAACTTGCTTCATTGGAAAGGCAGCAAGATGCATCCTCATTTCAATGTCTACTGAAATAATACAGGTTGACACCAGGAAACATTAACGCCACTGCATCCTTGCTGCTTTCTCATGTGGAAGTCTGTTTAATGTGAAAACAAGGTGATATCTAATAAGCACACAGGTAAGAAATTACGAAAATCTTTATTTAAGGGTGAAGATTTCTCACAAAATCGTTGCCCCAATGCATCATTGAAATTCAAGCTGGAAAGATGATTTTAATATATCACTTGTACATTTTGTATTGCTCTTCTGGTGACAATGTAGTTTGTTTTTGTCAATTACCATTTAAATAATCGGGTAAAGAAAATTAAGTGGATTTTTGAAAGAAAACAATACTGTCAATATACTATTAAAACAAATTAAAATGGTAAAAGTTATTGTACTTTAAGTAAAAATAAAAGAGCCAAAATATCAATCCCAGTTTTGGATTACTTTAATTAACAAACAAAAAAATGCATATAGCAGAGAATAGTTTCAATCTGCCTACCTCTGGGTTATGGGCCCAGCATGCTTCCATTGCTGTACTCTGCTGCACATGTAAGTGCAAGAGATCCTGAAGCACTCACTCATCATGGGAAAGTACCAATGTGTTTCTTCGTTGGTTGATGGAAGAAACATCTTACAAAAACTCTCCAGATGATTGACTTTTTAAAGTTTTTCTAGGAAACGTTTTAGATGAATGCTTATTAGCCCTTGTCAGTATATACTTTCACAATGTGTCTCTGTGGCGCAATCAGTTAGTGTGTACTGCTATTAACCAAAAGGTTGGTGGTTCAATCCCACCCAGGTACGTAATTGACCTTGTTACCAGATTTTGGTGATCTTTAAGTAGACAAGTCAAAATTTCAAACCCCCTGTTATGGTGTAGGGTACCTGGCCTTCTCTGATGTAATCAGAGTTAGATTTGATTCAGTGATTTTATAAAAACAGCTAGGAAGCACAATTTAGCAGTGGGTTGCAGAGAAAAAGAAATATGCTGGCAAAAAAATCCATTTGAGTGATTAGGATGCAGTGGCGTTAATGTTTCCTGGTGTCAACCTGTATTATTTCAGTTGACATTGAAATGAGGATGCATCTTGCTGCCTTTCCAATGAAGCAAGTTTAATTTAGTAATAGGTGAAAAACCGTCCCTACAAAGGTGTTAATCAGAGACTTGGCTTTGTGGACACTTTTCAGAGAACAAATTTGTTAGCATAAAAATAAAGCCAGAAAATGAAGAGCTGTTTAATCACTCAAATGGATTTTTTTGCCAGCATATTTCTTTTTCTCTGCAACCCAATGCTAAATTGTGCTTCCTAGCTGTTTTTATAAAATCACTGAATCAAATCTAACTCTGATTACATCAGAGAAGGCCAGGTACCCTACACCATAACAGGGGGTTTGAAATTTTGACTTGTCTACTTAAAGATCACCAAAATCTGATAACAAGGTCAATTACGTACCTGGGTGGGATTGAACCACCAACCTTTTGGTTAATAGCCGTATACACTAACTAATTGCGCCACAGAGACACATTGCAAAAGTATATACTGACAAGGGCTAATAAGCATTCATCTAAAACGTTTCCTAGAAAAACTTTAAAAAGTCAATAATCTGGAGAGTTTTTGTAAGATGTTTCTTCCATCAACCAACGAAGAAACACATTGGTACTTTCCCATGATGAGTGAGTGCTTCAGGATCTCTTGCACTTACATGTGCAGCAGAGTACAGCAATGGAAGCATGCTGGGCTCATAACCCAGAGGTAGGCAGATTGAAACTATCCTCTGCTGTATGCTTTTTTTTTTTGTTAATTAAAGTGATCCAAAACTGGGATTGATATTTTGGCTCTTTTATTTTTACTTAAAGTACAATAACTTTTACCATTTTAATTTGTTTTAATAGTATATTGACAGTATTGTTTTCTTTCAAAAATCCACTTAATTTTCTTTACCCTATTATTAAAATGGTAATTGACAAAAACTAACTACATTGTCACCAGAAGAGCAATACAAAATGTACAAGTGATATATTAAAATCATCTTTCCAGCTTGAATTTCAATGATGCATTGGGGCAACGATTTTGTGAGAAACATCTTCACCCTTAAATAAAGATTTTCTTAATTCCTTACCTGTGTGCTAATTAGATATCACCTTGTTTTCACATTAAACAGACTTCCACATGAGAAAGCAGCAAGGAAGCAGTGGCGTTAATGTTTCCTGGTGTCAACCTGTATTATTTCAGTAGACATTGAAATGAGGATGCATCTTGCTGCCTTTCCAATGAAGCAAGTTTAATTTAGTAATAGGTGAAAAACCATCCCTACAAAGGTGTTAATCAGAGACTTGGCTTTGTGGACACTTTTCAGAGAACAAATTTGTTAGCATAAAAATAAAGCCAGAAAATGAAGAGCTGTTTAATCACGCAATTTGATTTTTTTGCCAGCATATTTCTTTTTCTCTGCAACCCACTGCTAAATTGTGCTTCCTAGATGTTTTTATAAAATCACTGAATCAAATCTAACTCTGATTACATCAGAGAAGGCCAGGTACCCTACACCATAACAGGGGGTATGAAATTTGACTTGTCTACTTAAAGATCACCAAAATCTGATAACAAGGTCAATTATGTCCCTGGGTGGGATTGAACCACCAACCTTTTGGTTAATAGCCATACATACTAACTGATTGCGCCACAGAGACACTTTGCAAAAGTTCCTACTGACAAAGGCTAATAAGCATTCATCTAAAACGTTTCCTAGAAAAACTTTAAAAAGTCAATAATCTGGAGAGTTTTTGTAAGATGTTTCTTCCATCAACCAACGAAAAAACACATTGGTACTTTCCCATGATGAGTGAGTGCTTCAGGATCTCTTGCACTTACATGTGCAGCAGAGTACTGCAATGGAAGCATGCTGGGCCCATAAGCCAGAGGTAGGCAGATTGAAACTATCCTCTGCTATATGCATTTTTTTTGTTAATTAAAGTAATCCAAAACTGGGATTGATATTTTGGCTCTTTTATTTTTACTTAAAGTACAATAACTTTTACCATTTTCATTTTTTTTAATAGTATATTGACAGTATTGTTTTCTTTCAAAAATCCACTTCATTTTCTTTACCCTATTATTAAAATGGTAATTGACCAAAACAAACTACATTGTCACCAGAAGAGCAATACAAAATGTACAAGTGATATATTAAAATCATCTTTCCAGCTTGAATTTCAATGATGCATTGGGGCAACGATTTTGTGAGAAACATCTTCACCCTTAAATAAAGATTTTCTTAATTCCTTACCTGTGTGCTAATTAGATATCACCTTGTTTTCACATTAAACAGACTTCCACATGAGAAAGCAGCAAGGATGCAGTGGCGTTAATGTTTCCTGGTGTCAACCTGTATTATTTCAGTAGACATTGAAATGAGGATGCATCTTGCTGCCTTTCCAATGAAGCAAGTTTAATTTAGTAATAGGTGAAAAACCATCCCTACAAAGGTGTTAATCAGAGACTTGGCTTTGTGGACACTTTTCAGAGAACAAATTTGTTAGCATAAAAATAAAGCCAGAAAATGAAGAGCTGTTTAATCACTCAAATGGATTTTTTTGCCAGCATTTTTCTTTTTCTCTGCAACCCACTGCTAAATTGTGCTTCCTAGCTGTTTTTATAAAATCACTGAATCAAATCTAACTCTGATTACATCAGAGAAGGCCAGGTACCCTACACTATAACAGGGGGTATGAAATTTGACTTGTCTACTTAAAGATCACCAAAATCTGATAACAAGGTCAATTACGTCCCTGAGTGGGATTGAACCACCAACCTTTTGGTTAATAGCCTTACACACTAACTGATTGCGCCACAGAGACACTTTGCAAAAGTACATACTGACAAATGCTAATAAGCATTCATCTAAAATGTTTCCTAGAAAAACTTTAAAAAGTCAATAATCTGGAGAGTTTTTGTAAGATGTTTCTTCTATCAACCAACGAAGAAACACATTGGTACTTTCCCATGATGAGTGACTGCTTCAGGATCTCTTGCACTTACATGTGCAGCAGAGTACAGCAATGGAAGCATGCTGGGCTCATAACCCAGAGGTAGGCAGATTGAAACTATCCTCTGCTATATGCATTTTTTTTTGTTAATTAAAGTAATCCAAAACTGGGATTGATATTTTGGCTCTTTTATTTTTACTTAAAGTACAATAACTTTTACCATTTATTTTGTTTTAATAGTATATTGACAGTATTGTTTTCTTTCAAAAATCCACTTCATTTTCTTTACCCTATTATTAAAATGGTAATTGACAAAAACAAACTACATTGTCACCAGAAGAGCAATACAAATGTACAAGTGATATATTAAAATCATCTTTCCAGCTTGAATTTCAATGATGCATTGGGGCAACGATTTTGTGAGAAACATCTTCACCCTTAAATAAAGATTTTCGTAATTTCTTACCTGTGTGCTAATTAGATATCACCTTGTTTTCACATTAAACAGACTTCCACATGAGAAAGCAGCAAGGATGCAGTGGCGTTAATGTTTCCTGGTGTCAACCTGTATTATTTCAGTAGACATTGAAATGAGGATGCATCTTGCTGCCTTTCCAATGAAGCAAGTTTAATTTAGTAATAGGTGAAAAACCATCCCTACAAAGGTGTTAATCAGAGACTTGGCTTTGTGGACACTTTTCAGAGAACAAATTTGTTAGCATAAAAATAAAGCCAGAAAATGAAGAGCTGTTTAATCACGCAATTTGATTTTTTTGCCAGCATATTTCTTTTTCTCTGCAACCCACTGCTAAATTGTGCTTCCTAGGTGTTTTTATAAAATCACTGAATCAAATCTAACTCTGATTACATCAGAGAAGGCCAGGTACCCTACACCATAACAGGGGGTATGAAATTTGACTTGTCTACTTAAAGATCACCAAAATCTGATAACAAGGTCAATTAGGTACCTGGGTGGGATTGAACCACCAACCTTTTGGTTAATAGCCATACATACTAACTGATTGCGCCACAGAGACACTTTGCAAAAGTTCCTACTGACAAAGGCTAATAAGCATTCATCTAAAACGTTTCCTAGAAAAACTTTAAAAAGTCAATAATCTGGAGAGTTTTTGTAAGATGTTTCTTCCATCAACCAACAAAGAAACACATTGGTACTTTCCCATGATGAGTGAGTGCTTCAGGATCTCTTGCACTTACATGAGCAGCAGAGTACTGCAATGAAAGCATGCTGGGCCCATAACCCAGAGGTAGGCAGATTGAAACTATCCTCTGCTATATGCATTTTTTTTTGTTAATTAAAGTAATCCAAAACTGGGATTGATATTTTGGCTCTTTTATTTTTACTTAAAGTACAATAACTTTTACCATTTTAATTTGTTTTAATAGTATATTGACAGTATTGTTTTCTTTCAAAAATCCACTTAATTTTCTTTACCCTATTATTAAAATGGTAATTGACAAAAACTAACTACATTGTCACCAGAAGAGCAATACAAAATGTACAAGTGATATATTAAAATCATCTTTCCAGCTTGAATTTCAATGATGCATTGGGGCAACGATTTTGTGAGAAACATCTTCACCCTTAAATAAAGATTTTCTTAATTCCTTACCTGTGTGCTAATTAGATATCACCTTGTTTTCACATTAAACAGACTTCCACATGAGAAAGCAGCAAGGAAGCAGTGGCGTTAATGTTTCCTGGTGTCAACCTGTATTATTTCAGTAGACATTGAAATGAGGATGCATCTTGCTGCCTTTCCAATGAAGCAAGTTTAATTTAGTAATAGGTGAAAAACCATCCCTACAAAGGTGTTAATCAGAGACTTGGCTTTGTGGACACTTTTCAGAGAACAAATTTGTTAGCATAAAAATAAAGCCAGAAAATGAAGAGCTGTTTAATCACGCAATTTGATTTTTTTGCCAGCATATTTCTTTTTCTCTGCAACCCACTGCTAAATTGTGCTTCCTAGATGTTTTTATAAAATCACTGAATCAAATCTAACTCTGATTACATCAGAGAAGGCCAGGTACCCTACACCATAACAGGGGGTATGAAATTTGACTTGTCTACTTAAAGATCACCAAAATCTGATAACAAGGTCAATTATGTCCCTGGGTGGGATTGAACCACCAACCTTTTGGTTAATAGCCATACATACTAACTGATTGCGCCACAGAGACACTTTGCAAACGTTCCTACTGACAAAGGCTAATAAGCATTCATCTAAAACGTTTCCTAGAAAAACTTTAAAAAGTCAATAATCTGGAGAGTTTTTGTAAGATGTTTCTTCCATCAACCAACGAAAAAACACATTGGTACTTTCCCATGATGAGTGAGTGCTTCAGGATCTCTTGCACTTACATGTGCAGCAGAGTACTGCAATGGAAGCATGCTGGGCCCATAAGCCAGAGGTAGGCAGATTGAAACTATCCTCTGCTATATGCATTTTTTTTGTTAATTAAAGTAATCCAAAACTGGGATTGATATTTTGGCTCTTTTATTTTTACTTAAAGTACAATAACTTTTACCATTTTAATTTGTTTTAATAGTATATTGACAGTATTGTTTTCTTTCAAAAATCCACTTCATTTTCTTTACCCTATTATTAAAATGGTAATTGACCAAAACAAACTACATTGTCACCAGAAGAGCAATACAAAATGTACAAGTGATATATTAAAATCATCTTTCCAGCTTGAATTTCAATGATGCATTGGGGCAATGATTTTGTGAGAAACATCTTCACCCTTAAATAAAGATTTTCTTAATTCCTTACCTGTGTGCTAATTAGATATCACCTTGTTTTCACATTAAACAGACTTCCACATGAGAAAGCAGCAAGGATGCAGTGGCGTTAATGTTTCCTGGTGTCAACCTGTATTATTTCAGTAGACATTGAAATGAGGATGCATCTTGCTGCCTTTCCAATGAAGCAAGTTTAATTTAGTAATAGGTGAAAAACTATCCCTACAAAGGTGTTAATCAGAGACTTGGCTTTGTGGACACTTTTCAGAGAACAAATTTGTTAGCATAAAAATAAAGCCAGAAAATGAAGAGCTGTTTAATCACGCAATTTGATTTTTTTGCCAGCATTTTTCTTTTTCTCTGCAACCCACTGCTAAATTGTGCTTCCTAGGTGTTTTTATAAAATCACTGAATCAAATCTAACTCTGATTACATCAGAGAAGGCCAGGTACCCTACACCATAACAGGGGGTATGAAATTTGACTTGTCTACTTAAAGATCACCAAAATCTGATAACAAGGTCAATTAGGTACCTGGGTGGGATTGAACCACCAACCTTTTGGTTAATAGCCATACATACTAACTGATTGCGCCACAGAGACACTTTGCAAAACTTCCTACTGACAAAGGCTAATAAGCATTCATCTAAAACGTTTCCTAGAAAAACTTTAAAAAGTCAATAATCTGGAGAGTTTTTGTAAGATGTTTCTTCCATCAACCAACAAAGAAACACATTGGTACTTTCCCATGATGAGTGAGTGCTTCAGGATCTCTTGCACTTACATGTGCAGCAGAGTACTGCAATGGAAGCATGCTGGGCCCATAACCCAGAGGTAGGCAGATTGAAACTATCCTCTGCTATATGCATTTTTTTTTTGTTAATTAAAGTAATCCAAAACTGGGATTGATATTTTGGCTCTTTTATTTTTACTTAAAGTACAATAACTTTTACCATTTTAATTTGTTTTAATAGTATATTGACAGTATTGTTTTCTTTCAAAAATCCACTTAATTTTCTTTACCCTATTATTAAAATGGTAATTGACAAAAACTAACTACATTGTCACCAGAAGAGCAATACAAAATGTACAAGTGATATATTAAAATCATCTTTCCAGCTTGAATTTCAATGATGCATTGGGGCAACGATTTTGTGAGAAACATCACCCTTAAATAAAGATTTTCTTAATTCCTTACCTGTGTGCTAATTAGATATCACCTTGTTTTCACATTAAACAGACTTCCACATGAGAAAGCAGCAAGGAAGCAGTGGCGTTAATGTTTCCTGGTGTCAACCTGTATTATTTCAGTAGACATTGAAATGAGGATGCATCTTGCTGCCTTTCCAATGAAGCAAGTTTAATTTAGTAATAGGTGAAAAACCATCCCTACAAAGGTGTTAATCAGAGACTTGGCTTTGTGGACACTTTTCAGAGAACAAATTTGTTAGCATAAAAATAAAGCCAGAAAATGAAGAGCTGTTTAATCACGCAATTTGATTTTTTTGCCAGCATATTTCTTTTTCTCTGCAACCCACTGCTAAATTGTGCTTCCTAGATGTTTTTATAAAATCACTGAATCAAATCTAACTCTGATTACATCAGAGAAGGCCAGGTACCCTACACCATAACAGGGGGTATGAAATTTGACTTGTCTACTTAAAGATCACCAAAATCTGATAACAAGGTCAATTATGTCCCTGGGTGGGATTGAACCACCAACCTTTTGGTTAATAGCCATACATACTAACTGATTGCGCCACAGAGACACTTTGCAAAAGTTCCTACTGACAAAGGCTAATAAGCATTCATCTAAAACGTTTCCTAGAAAAACTTTAAAAAGTCAATAATCTGGAGAGTTTTTGTAAGATGTTTCTTCCATCAACCAACGAAAAAACACATTGGTACTTTCCCATGATGAGTGAGTGCTTCAGGATCTCTTGCACTTACATGTGCAGCAGAGTACTGCAATGGAAGCATGCTGGGCCCATAAGCCAGAGGTAGGCAGATTGAAACTATCCTCTGCTATATGCATTTTTTTTGTTAATTAAAGTAATCCAAAACTGGGATTGATATTTTGGCTCTTTTATTTTTACTTAAAGTACAATAACTTTTACCATTTTAATTTGTTTTAATAGTATATTGACAGTATTGTTTTCTTTCAAAAATCCACTTCATTTTCTTTACCCTATTATTAAAATGGTAATTGACAAAAACAAACTACATTGTCACCAGAAGAGCAATACAAAATGTACAAGTGATATATTAAAATCATCTTTCCAGCTTGAATTTCAATGATGCATTGGGGCAACGATTTTGTGAGAAACATCTTCACCCTTAAATAAAGATTTTCTTAATTCCTTACCTGTGTGCTAATTAGATATCACCTTGTTTTCACATTAAACAGACTTCCACATGAGAAAGCAGCAAGGATGCAGTGGCGTTAATGTTTCCTGGTGTCAACCTGTATTATTTCAGTAGACATTGAAATGAGGATGCATCTTGCTGCCTTTCCAATGAAGCAAGTTTAATTTAGTAATAGGTGAAAAACCATCCCTACAAAGGTGTTAATCAGAGACTTGGCTTTGTGGACACTTTTCAGAGAACAAATTTGTTAGCATAAAAATAAAGCCAGAAAATGAAGAGCTGTTTAATCACTCAAATGGATTTTTTTGCCAGCATTTTTCTTTTTCTCTGCAACCCACTGCTAAATTGTGCTTCCTAGCTGTTTTTATAAAATCACTGAATCAAATCTAACTCTGATTACATCAGAGAAGGCCAGGTACCCTACACCATAACAGGGGGTATGAAATTTGACTTGACTACTTAAAGATCACCAAAATCTGATAACAAGGTCAATTACGTCCCTGGGTGGGATTGAACCACCAACCTTTTGGTTAATAGCCTTACACACTAACTGATTGCGCCACAGAGACACTTTGCAAAAGTACATACTGACAAATGCTAATAAGCATTCATCTAAAACGTTTCCTAGAAAAACTTAAAAAAGTCAATAATCTGGAGAGTTTTTGTAAGATGTTTCTTCTATCAACCAACGAAGAAACACATTGGTACTTTCCCATGATGAGTGAGTGCTTCAGGATCTCTTGCACTTACATGTGCAGCAGAGTACAGCAATGGAAGCATGCTGGGCTCATAACCCAGAGGTAGGCAGATTGAAACTATCCTCTGCTATATGCATTTTTTTTTGTTAATTAAAGTAATCCAAAACTGGGATTGATATTTTGGCTCTTTTATTTTTACTTAAAGTACAATAACTTTTACCATTTATTTTGTTTTAATAGTATATTGACAGTATTGTTTTCTTTCAAAAATCCACTTCATTTTCTTTACCCTATTATTAAAATGGTAATTGACAAAAACAAACTACATTGTCACCAGAAGAGCAATACAAATGTACAAGTGATATATTAAAATCATCTTTCCAGCTTGAATTTCAATGATGCATTGGGGCAACGATTTTGTGAGAAACATCTTCACCCTTAAATAAAGATTTTCGTAATTTCTTACCTGTGTGCTAATTAGATATCACCTTGTTTTCACATTAAACAGACTTCCACATGAGAAAGCAGCAAGGATGCAGTGGCGTTAATGTTTCCTGGTGTCAACCTGTATTATTTCAGTAGACATTGAAATGAGGATGCATCTTGCTGCCTTTCCAATGAAGCAAGTTTAATTTAGTAATAGGTGAAAAACCATCCCTACAAAGGTGTTAATCAGAGACTTGGCTTTGTGGACACTTTTCAGAGAACAAATTTGTTAGCATAAAAATAAAGCCAGAAAATGAAGAGCTGTTTAATCACGCAATTTGATTTTTTTGCCAGCATATTTCTTTTTCTCTGCAACCCACTGCTAAATTGTGCTTCCTAGGTGTTTTTATAAAATCACTGAATCAAACCTAACTCTGATTACATCAGAGAAGGCCAGGTACCCTACACCATAACAGGGGGTATGAAATTTGACTTGTCTACTTAAAGATCACCAAAATCTGATAACAAGGTCAATTAGGTACCTGGGTGGGATTGAACCACCAACCTTTTGGTTAATAGCCATACATACTAACTGATTGCGCCACAGAGACACTTTGCAAAAGTTCCTACTGACAAAGGCTAATAAGCATTCATCTAAAACGTTTCCTAGAAAAACTTTAAAAAGTCAATAATCTGGAGAGTTTTTGTAAGATGTTTCTTCCATCAACCAACAAAGAAACACATTGGTACTTTCCCATGATGAGTGAGTGCTTCAGGATCTCTTGCACTTACATGTGCAGCAGAGTACTGCAATGGAAGCATGCTGGGCCCATAACCCAGAGGTAGGCAGATTGAAACTATCCTCTGCTATATGCATTTTTTTTTGTTAATTAAAGTAATCCAAAACTGGGATTGATATTTTGGCTCTTTTATTTTTACTTAAAGTACAATAACTTTTACCATTTTAATTTGTTTTAATAGTATATTTACAGTATTGTTTTCTTTCAAAAATCCACTTAATTTTCTTTACCCTATTATTAAAATGGTAATTGACAAAAACTAACTACATTGTCACCAGAAGAGCAATACAAAATGTACAAGTGATATATTAAAATTATCTTTCCAGCTTGAATTTCAATGATGCATTGGGGCAACGATTTTGTGAGAAACATCTTCACCCTTAAATAAAGATTTTCTTAATTCCTTACCTGTGTGCTAATTAGATATCACCTTGTTTTCACATTAAACAGACTTCCACATGAGAAAGCAGCAAGGAAGCAGTGGCGTTAATGTTTCCTGGTGTCAACCTGTATTATTTCAGTAGACATTGAAATGAGGATGCATCTTGCTGCCTTTCCAATGAAGCAAGTTTAATTTAGTAATAGGTGAAAAACCATCCCTACAAAGGTGTTAATCAGAGACTTGGCTTTGTGGACACTTTTCAGAGAACAAATTTGTTAGCATAAAAATAAAGCCAGAAAATGAAGAGCTGTTTAATCACGCAATTTGATTTTTTTGCCAGCATATTTCTTTTTCTCTGCAACCCACTGCTAAATTGTGCTTCCTAGATGTTTTTATAAAATCACTGAATCAAATCTAACTCTGATTACATCAGAGAAGGCCAGGTACCCTACACCATAACAGGGGGTATGAAATTTGACTTGTCTACTTAAAGATCACCAAAATCTGATAACAAGGTCAATTATGTCCCTGGGTGGGATTGAACCACCAACCTTTTGGTTAATAGCCATACATACTAACTGATTGCGCCACAGAGACACTTTGCAAAAGTTCCTACTGACAAAGGCTAATAAGCATTCATCTAAAACGTTTCCTAGAAAAACTTTAAAAAGTCAATAATCTGGAGAGTTTTTGTAAGATGTTTCTTCCATCAACCAACGAAAAAACACATTGGTACTTTCCCATGATGAGTGAGTGCTTCAGGATCTCTTGCACTTACATGTGCAGCAGAGTACTGCAATGGAAGCATGCTGGGCCCATAAGCCAGAGGTAGGCAGATTGAAACTATCCTCTGCTATATGCATTTTTTTTGTTAATTAAAGTAATCCAAAACTGGGATTGATATTTTGGCTCTTTTATTTTTACTTAAAGTACAATAACTTTTACCATTTTAATTTGTTTTAATAGTATATTGACAGTATTGTTTTCTTTCAAAAATCCACTTCATTTTCTTTACCCTATTATTAAAATGGTAATTGACAAAAACTAACTACATTGTCACCAGAAGAGCAATACAACATGTACAAGTGATATATTAAAATCATCTTTCCAGCTTGAATTTCAATGATGCATTGGGGCAACGATTTTGTGAGAAACATCTTCACCCTTAAATAAAGATTTTCTTAATTCCTTACCTGTGTGCTAATTAGATATCACCTTGTTTTCACATTAAACAGACTTCCACATGAGAAAGCAGCAAGGATGCAGTGGCGTTAATGTTTCCTGGTGTCAACCTGTATTATTTCAGTAGAAATTGAAATGAGGATGCATCTTGCTGCCTTTCCAATGAAGCAAGTTTAATTTAGTAATAGGTGAAAAACCATCCCTACAAAGGTGTTAATCAGAGACTTGGCTTTGTGGACACTTTTCAGAGAACAAATTTGTTAGCATAAAAATAAAGCCAGAAAATGAAGAGCTGTTTAATCACTCAAATGGATTTTTTTGCCAGCATATTTCTTTTTCTCTGCAACCCACTGCTAAATTGTGCTTCCTAGCTGTTTTTATAAAATCAGTGAATCAAATCTAACTCTGATTACATCAGAGAAGGCCAGGTACCCTACACCATAACAGGGGGTTTGAAATTTTGACTTGTCTACTTAAAGATCACCAAAATCTGATAACAAGGTCAATTACGTACCTGGGTGGGATTGAACCACCAACCTTTTGGTTAATAGCCATACACACTAACTGATTGCGCCACAGAGACACATTGCGAAAGTATATACTGACAAGGGCTAATAAGCATTCATCTAAAACGTTTCCTAGAAAAACTTTACAAAGTCAATAATCTGGAGAGTTTTTGTAAGATGTTTCTTCCATCAACCAACGAAGAAACACATTGGTACTTTCCCATGATGAGTGAGTGCTTCAGGATCTCTTGCACTTACATGTGCAGCAGAGTACAGCAATGGAAGCATGCTGGGCTCATAACCCAGAGGTAGGCAGATTGAAACTATCCTCTGCTGTATGCTTTTTTTTTTTTGTTAATTAAAGTAATCCAAAACTGGGATTGATATTTTGGCTCTTTTATTTTTACTTAAAGTACAATAACTTTTACCATTTTAATTTGTTTTAATAGTATATTGACAGTATTGTTTTCTTTCAAAAATCCACTTAATTTTCTTTACCCTATTATTAAAATGGTAATTGACAAAAACTAACTACATTGTCACCAGAAGAGCAATACAAAATGTACAAGTGATATATTAAAATCATCTTTCCAGCTTGAATTTCAATGATGCATTGGGGCAACGATTTTGTGAGAAACATCTTCACCCTTAAATAAAGATTTTCTTAATTCCTTACCTGTGTGCTAATTAGATATCACCTTGTTTTCACATTAAACAGACTTCCACATGAGAAAGCAGCAAGGATGCAGTGGCGTTAATGTTTCCTGGTGTCAACCTGTATTATTTCAGTAGACATTGAAATGAGGATGCATCTTGCTGCCTTTCCAATGAAGCAAGTTTAATTTAGTAATAGGTGAAAAACTATCCCTACAAAGGTGTTAATCAGAGACTTGGCTTTGTGGACACTTTTCAGAGAACAAATTTGTTAGCATAAAAATAAAGCCAGAAAATGAAGAGCTGTTTAATCACTCAAATGGATTTTTTTGCCAGCATATTTCTTTTTCTCTGCAACCCACTGCTAAATTGTGCTTCCTAGCTGTTTTTATAAAATCAGTGAATCAAATCTAACTCTGATTACATCAGAGAAGGCCAGGTACCCTACACCATAACAGGGGGTTTGAAATTTTGACTTGTCTACTTAAAGATCACCAAAATCTGATAACAAGGTCAATTACGTACCTGGGTGGGATTGAACCACCAACCTTTTGGTTAATAGCCGTACACACTAACTGATTGCGCCACAGAGACACATTGCGAAAGTATATACTGACAAGGGCTAATAAGCATTCATCTAAAACGTTTCCTAGAAAAACTTTAAAAAGTCAATAATCTGGAGAGTTTTTGTAAGATGTTTCTTCCATCAACCAACGAAGAAACACATTGGTACTTTCCCATGATGAGTGAGTGCTTCAGGATCTCTTGCACTTACATGTGCAGCAGAGTACAGCAATGGAAGCATGCTGGGCCCATAACCCAGAGATAGGCAGATTGAAACTATCCTCTGCTATATGCATTTTTTTGTTTGTTAATTAAAGTAATCCAAAACTGGGATTGATATTTTGGCTCTTTTATTTTTACTAAAAGTACAATAACTTTTACCATTTTAATTTGTTTTAATAGTATATTGACAGTATTGTTTTCTTTCAAAAATCCACTTCATTTTCTTTACCCTATTATTAAAATGGTAATTGACAAAAACAAACTACATTGTCACCAGAAGAGCAATACAAAATGTACAAGTGATATATTAAAATCATCTTTCCAGCTTGAATTTCAATGATGCATTGGGGCAACGATTTTGTGAGAAACATCTTCACCCTTAAATAAAGATTTTCTTAATTCCTTACCTGTGTGCTAATTAGATATCACCTTGTTTTCACATTAAACAGACTTCCACATGAGAAAGCAGCAAGGATGCAGTGGCGTTAATGTTTCCTGGTGTCAACCTGTATTATTTCAGTAGACATTGAAATGAGGATGCATCTTGCTGCCTTTCCAATGAAGCAAGTTTAATTTAGTAATAGGTGAAAAACCATCCCTACAAAGGTGTTAATCAGAGACTTGGCTTTGTGGACACTTTTCAGAGAACAAATTTGTTAGCATAAAAATAAAGCCAGAAAATGAAGAGCTGTTTAATCACGCAATTTGATTTTTTTGCCAGCATATTTCTTTTTCTCTGCAACCCACTGCTAAATTGTGCTTCCTAGATGTTTTTATAAAATCAGTGAATCAAATCTAACTCTGATTACATCAGAGAAGGCCAGGTACCCTACACCATAACAGGGGGTATGAAATTTGACTTGTCTACTTAAAGATCACCAAAATCTGATAACAAGGTCAGTTAGGTCAGTTTGGTTAATAGCCATACATACTAACTGATTGCGCCACAGAGACACTTTGCAAAAGTTCATACTGACAAAGGCTAATAAGCATTCATCTAAAACGTTTCCTAGAAAAACTTTAAAAAGTCAATAATCTGGAGAGTTTTTGTAAGATGTTTCTTCCATCAACCAACGAAGAAACACATTGGTACTTTCCCATGATGAGTGAGTGCTTCAGGATCTCTTGCACTTACATGTGCAGCAGAGTACTGCAATGGAAGCATGCTGGGCCCATAACCCAGAGGTAGGCAGATTGAAACTATCCTCTGCTATATGCATTTTTTTTTGTTAATTAAAGTAATCCAAAACTGGGATTGATATTTTGGCTCTTTTATTTTTACTTAAAGTACAATAACTTTTACCATTTATTTTGTTTTAATAGTATATTGACAGTATTGTTTTCTTTCAAAAATCCACTTCATTTTCTTTACCCTATTATTAAAATGGTAATTGACAAAAACAAACTACATTGTCACCAGAAGAGCAATACAAAATGTACAAGTGATATATTAAAATCATCTTTCCAGCTTGAATTTCAATGATGCATTGGGGCAACGATTTTGTGAGAAACATCTTCACCCTTAAATAAAGATTTTCTTAATTCCTTACCTGTGTGCTAATTAGATATCACCCTGTTTTCACATTAAACAGACTTCCACATGAGAAAGCAGCAAGGATGCAGTGGCGTTAATGTTTCCTGGTGTCAACCTGTATTATTTCAGTAGACATTGAAATGAGGATGCATCTTGCTGCCTTTCCAATGAAGCAAGTTTAATTTAGTAATAGGTGAAAAACCATCCCTACAAAGGTGTTAATCAGAGACTTGGCTTTGTGGACACTTTTCAGAGAACAAATTTGTTAGCATAAAAATAAAGCCAGAAAATGAAGAGCTGTTTAATCACTCAAATGGATTTTTTTGCCAGCATATTTCTTTTTCTCTGCAACCCACTGCTAAATTGTGCTTCCTATCTGTTTTTATAAAATCACTGAATCAAATCTAACTCTGATTACATCAGAGAAGGCCAGGTACCCTACACCATAACAGGGGGTTTGAAATTTTGACTTGTCTACTTAAAGATCACCAAAATCTGATAACAATGTCAATTACGTACCTGGGTGGGATTGAACCACCAACCTTTTGGTTAATAGCCGTACACACTAACTGATTGCGCCACAGAGACACATTGCGAAAGTATATACTGACAAGGGCTAATAAGCATTCATCTAAAACGTTTCCTAGAAAAACTTTAAAAAGTCAATAATCTGGAGAGTTTTTGTAAGATGTTTCTTCCATCAACCAACGAAGAAACACATTGGTACTTTCCCATGATGAGTGAGTGCTTCAGGATCTCTTGCACTTACATGTGCAGCAGAGTACTGCAATGGAAGCATGCTGGGCCCATAACCCAGAAGTAGGCAGATTGAAACTATCCTCTGCTATATGCATTTTTTTTTGTTAATTAAAGTAATCCAAAACTGGGATTGATATTTTGGCTCTTTTATTTTTACTTAAAGTACAATAACTTTTACCATTTATTTTGTTTTAATAGTATATTGACAGTATTGTTTTCTTTCAAAAATCCACTTCATTTTCTTCACCCTATTATTAAAATGGTAATTGACAAAAACAAACTACATTGTCACCAGAAGAGCAATACAAAATGTACAAGTGATATATTAAAATCATCTTTCCAGCTTGAATTTCAATGATGCATTGGGGCAACGATTTTGTGAGAAACATCTTCACCCTTAAATAAAGATTTTCTTAATTCCTTACCTGTGTGCTAATTAGATATCACCCTGTTTTCACATTAAACAGACTTCCACATGAGAAAGCAGCAAGGATGCAGTGGCGTTAATGTTTCCTGGTGTCAACCTGTATTATTTCAGTAGACATTGAAATGAGGATGCATCTTGCTGCCTTTCCAATGAAGCAAGTTTAATTTAGTAATAGGTGAAAAACCATCCCTACAAAGGTGTTAATCAGAGACTTGGCTTTGTGGACACTTTTCAGAGAACAAATTTGTTAGCATAAAAATAAAGCCAGAAAATGAAGAGCTGTTTAATCACTCAAATGGATTTTTTTGCCAGCATATTTCTTTTTCTCTGCAACCCACTGCTAAATTGTGCTTCCTAGATGTTTTTATAAAATCACTGAATCAAATCTAACTCTGATTACATCAGAGAAGGCCAGGTACCCTACACCATAACAGGGGGTTTGAAATTTTGACTTGTCTACTTAAAGATCACCAAAATCTGATAACAATGTCAATTAAGTACCTGGGTGGGATTGAACCACCAACCTTTTGGTTAATAGCCGTACACACTAACTGATTGCGCCACAGAGACACATTGCGAAAGTATATACTGACAAGGGCTAATAAGCATTCATCTAAAACGTTTCCTAGAAAAACTTTAAAAAGTCAATAATCTGGAGAGTTTTTGTAAGATGTTTCTTCCATCAACCAACGAAGAAACACATTGGTACTTTCCCATGATGAGTGAGTGCTTCAGGATCTCTTGCACTTACATGTGCAGCAGAGTACAGCAATGGAAGCATGCTGGGCTCATAACCCAGAGGTAGGCAGATTGAAACTATCCTCTGCTGTATGCTTTTTTTTTTGTTAATTAAAGTAATCCAAAACTGGGATTGATATTTTGGCTCTTTTATTTTTACTTAAAGTACAATAACTTTTACCATTTTAATTTGTTTTAATAGTATATTGACAGTATTGTTTTCTTTCAAAAATCCACTTCATTTTCTTCACCCTATTATTAAAATGGTAATTGACAAAAACAAACTACATTGTCACCAGAAGAGCAATACAAAATGTACAAGTGATATATTAAAATCATCTTTCCAGCTTGAATTTCAATGATGCATTGGGGCAACGATTTTGTGAGAAACATCTTCACCCTTAAATAAAGATTTTCTTAATTCCTTACCTGTGTGCTAATTAGATATCACCCTGTTTTCACATTAAACAGACTTCCACATGAGAAAGCAGCAAGGATGCAGTGGCGTTAATGTTTCCTGGTGTCAACCTGTATTATTTCAGTAGACATTGAAATGAGGATGCATCTTGCTGCCTTTCCAATGAAGCAAGTTTAATTTAGTAATAGGTGAAAAACCATCCCTACAAAGGTGTTAATCAGAGACTTGGCTTTGTGGACACTTTTCAGAGAACAAATTTGTTAGCATAAAAATAAAGCCAGAAAATGAAGAGCTGTTTAATCACTCAAATGGATTTTTTTGCCAGCATATTTCTTTTTCTCTGCAACCCACTGCTAAATTGTGCTTCCTAGATGTTTTTATAAAATCACTGAATCAAATCTAACTCTGATTACATCAGAGAAGGCCAGGTACCCTACACCATAACAGGGGGTTTGAAATTTTGACTTGTCTACTTAAAGATCACCAAAATCTGATAACAATGTCAATTAAGTACCTGGGTGGGATTGAACCACCAACCTTTTGGTTAATAGCCGTACACACTAACTGATTGCGCCACAGAGACACATTGCGAAAGTATATACTGACAAGGGCTAATAAGCATTCATCTAAAACGTTTCCTAGAAAAACTTTAAAAAGTCAATAATCTGGAGAGTTTTTGTAAGATGTTTCTTCCATCAACCAACGAAGAAACACATTGGTACTTTCCCATGATGAGTGAGTGCTTCAGGATCTCTTGCACTTACATGTGCAGCAGAGTACAGCAATGGAAGCATGCTGGGCTCATAACCCAGAGGTAGGCAGATTGAAACTATCCTCTGCTGTATGCTTTTTTTTTTGTTAATTAAAGTAATCCAAAACTGGGATTGATATTTTGGCTCTTTTATTTTTACTTAAAGTACAATAACTTTTACCATTTTAATTTGTTTTAATAGTATATTGACAGTATTGTTTTCTTTCAAAAATCCACTTAATTTTCTTTACCTTATTATTAAAATGGTAATTGACAAAAACTAACTACATTGACACCAGAAGAGCAATACAAAATGTACAAGTGATATATTAAATTCATCTTTCCAGCTTGAATTTCAATGATGCATTGGGGCAACGATTTTGTGAGAAACATCTTCACCCTTAAATAAAGATTTTCTTAATTCCTTACCTGTGTGCTAATTAGATATCACCTTGTTTTCACATTAAACAGACTTCCACATGAGAAAGCAGCAAGGATGCAGTGGCGTTAATGTTTCCTGGTGTCAACCTGTATTATTTCAGTAGACATTGAAATGAGGATGCATCTTGCTGCCTTTCCAATGAAGCAAGTTTAATTTAGTAATAGGTGAAAAACCATCCCTACAAAGGTGTTAATCAGAGACTTGGCTTTGTGGACACTTTTCAGAGAACAAATTTGTTAGCATAAAAATAAAGCCAGAAAATGAAGAGCTGTTTAATCACGCAATTTGATTTTTTTGCCAGCATATTTTTTTTCTCTGCAACCCACTGCTAAATTGTGCTTCCTAGCTGTTTTTTATAAAATCACTGAATCAAATCTATCTCTGATTACATCAGAGAAGGCCAGGTACCCTACACAATAAGAGGGGGTTTGAAATTTTGACTTGTCTACTTAAATATCACCAAAATCTGATCACAAGGTCAATTACGTTCCTGGGTGGGATTAAACCACCAACCTTTTGGTTAATAACCTTACACACTAACCAATTGCACCACAGAGACACTTTGCAAGAAGTACATACTGACAAAGGCTAATAAGCATTCATCAAGAACGTTTCCTAGAAAAACTTTAAAAAGTCAATAATCTGGAGAGTTTTTGTAAGATGTTTCTTCCATCAACCAATGAAGAAACACATTGGTACTTTCCCATGATGAGTGAGTGCTTCAGGATCTCTTGCACTTACATGTGCAGCAGAGTACTGCAATGGAAGCATGCTGGGCCCATAACCCAGAGATAGGCAGATTGAAACTATCCTTTGCTATATGCATTTTTTTTGTTAATTAAAGTAATCCAAAACTGGGATTGATATTTTTGCTCTTTTATTTTTACTTAAAGTACAATAACTTTTACCATTTTAATTTGTTTTAATAGTATATTGACAGTATTGTTTTCTTTCAAAAATCCACTTAATTTTCTTTACCCTATTATTAAAATGGTAATTGACAAAAACAAACTACATTGTCACCAGAAGAGCAATACAAAATGTACAAGTGATATATTAAAATCATCTTTCCAGCTTGAATTTCAATGATGCATTGGGGCAACGATTTTGTGAAAAACATCTTCACCCTTAAAAAAAGATTTTCTTAATTCCTTACCTGTGTGCTAATTAGATATCACCTTGTTTTCACACAATGTTGCGACAATGTAACCCTATTTGCAAAATAGTACTAAATAAGTTTGTCGATGTAAGACATTTGCAAAGGCGCAAACAAAACACGCTGGAAAATGCAACTGAATCTGTTTTTGGAGGTTAGAATAGATGCAGGATCAAGTAGCTCAATGGGTAGGGTGTTTGATTAGAATTCAACAGGTTATAGATTTGAATCCTGGGTATGATAGTTTGAGGTGTTATTTAATAAAGTATGTTTATATATTAGTCACACATGGCTTACTTGTACAAATGGCATGTCACCAGTTAGTGCTGACTGCTGATATGCCATTTGCACAAACACGCCATGTGTGACTGTATATGCATTTAAGGAGGGCACCCCGGCAATACCACAAACCATTGAGTGTCAAGTATACTAGATATATCTTCATATCTCATGTGCTTTCTCTGAGACCAATCTTGTTATGCCCCTTCCCCACAAGGCATGCGCCTTTTGTCCATATTGCAAAAATGGGGAGGGGAGGGGGGGGGCATATAATTCTCTGTCACAGGGCACCAAAAAGTCTAGTTATGGCTCTGGTATGCATTATGTAATCTGGCAGACCATATCTCCAACACTGGCTGGTTGGAATAGAAATCCGGTTATCTATTTGAGCAAATGACCATCAACGATTTACTCTCAAACACTAGAAAATGGACAAACATGGTCCCCTAAACAAATTGGTTAAATTTTGGGTTTAACCAATTTGTGTAATGACCATTTTTGACCACTTTTCTAGTGTTTGGGAGCAAATGGTTAATTGACATTTGCTACTATACATTACCAGATTTTCATTCCATCCATCCAGACTGGATAGATAGCCTGACAGGTAATTGTGTAGTGTACGCCCAGGATAACTGTCAGTTGTGCTTTCTTTTATGACGGCACATAAATGGGTGGGCAGATCCAGAGCAAGCACTGCCCACTCATGCATAGTTGTCAACTGATGTGAAGTTCCAGGGGGCAATCTCAGTTATAAAGAATAGTATCTGGAAATTGTCCCTAGTTTAAAAAAAAAAAAAAAAAAAAATTGATCAACTCCATTTATTTAGTATGATATCCCAGCAGTCAGAACAACATACTTTATTAAATAACACATCTCAAACTACCATACCCAGGATTCAAACCTATAACCTGTTGAATTCTAATCAAACACCCTACCTATTGAGCTATTTGATCCTGCATAAAAATCGTGAACATTATATGAAGCTATTGGTACTTTGCAAAAAAAAAGTATCAGCATTACAACGCAGCAGATCCATGCAGTTTGCAGCCACACACTACATGTATCTGCTCAGCCACAATGCTGATTATTTCTTCACAAAGTACAAGGTGAGCTCCAAACAGAATTCTCTAGCTTAGAATTATACCTTTCTATGCCAAACCTAGAAGTCGGGCCCCCCACCCTGGGATCCCCCAGAGGGAGGCCTGCACCGTCATGCGGCAGGCTTGTCCGTTTTGGAAGCAGGCTGATGGGCAGCCCAGGCTTGCTTCAGTCTGGGCTTGGCAGGTCTGGAAGCATGAGCTTGCTTTGGGTATGCCTGACCTTGGGTACGCTTTACCTGAGGGATGAAAGGGCCAAGGGAAAGTACTTTTAGCCTTCTGCGTGGTAGGAGTCATACGAGGTAGGCAAGCTGTTTTAGCAGTAGCCAGATCAGCTACAATCTTATTGAGGTCTTCTCCAAAGAGAGTGTCTCCCTTGAAAGGAAGCACCTCCAGGGTTTTCTTGGAATCCATATCCACCGACCAGGATCTCAACCAGCTGTATAAAGTATTACCTTGGAACTGGCTCTCCACTCCCCATTATCTGGTTATCATGGCTTCCTCCGCCAGTGTCCAGACTCGCTTGCTGAAGCTCGGCCACTTCTTCCTAGCAGCAGGCTTCTGGATCACTGGGCAGCAGAGGTGCTTGGGAGCCGGAAGGGGGCGGAGCAATCAGGCAGGCAGTTGCAGTGCTGCCCAGCTATCTGTGGTGTGAGAAGAAGCAGGGGCACCCCACCGCTGGCAGTGCTGCAGCTAGCGGTGGTGGCAGCGGCGAGGCTGCTGGGCTTGGTCTTGAAATAGGTGGAAAGAAGGGTGTTATGGCATGGAATGTACAAACTGCGAGACCCTGCTGGTAGCGCCTTTGTCTATTTAGTAGGAAGGGCACGTAACAGCCGGGGGGCAATGGAGGAAGCCCCTTTAGGGCTGGAGCCCCTTCAGGGCTGGAGCCCGGCGGCAACTGACTCCGTTGTCTCTGGCAGTTCTGCCCCTGGACTAGAGGAATGGTCAAGAACATGGCAACATTTAATGCCAAAAAATGCAAAATCATACACGTCTCAAAAATGCAAAGGCTAACTATAATATTAAGGGCATTATAATGGCAAGAGGAAAGCTATCTAAGTATTACTATTTCAGGTGAGCAATGTAACAAAGCAATAGGAAAGGCAAGTCAGATGCTTGTTTGCATAGGTTAAAGAACCAGTAGCAGAAAAAAGTAATACAGGTTGAGTATCCCATATGCAAATATTCCGAAATACGGAATATTCCGAAATACGGACTTTTTTGAGTGAGACTGAGATAGTGAAACCTTTGTTTTTTGATGGCTCAGTGTACACAAACTTTGTTTAATACTCAAAGTTATTAAAAATATTGTATTAAATGATCTTCAGACTGTGTGTATAAGGTGTATATGACACATGAATGAATTCTGTGAATGTACACACACTTTGTTTAATGCACAAAGTTATAAAAAATATTGGCTAAAATGACCTTCAGGCTGTGTGTATAAGGTGTATATGAAACATAAATGCATTCTGTGCTTAGATTTAGGTCCCATCACCATAATATCTCGTTATGGTATGCAATTATTCCAAAATACAGAAAAATCCGATATCCAAAATTCCTCTGGTCCCAAGCATTTTGGATAAGGGATACTCAACCTGTAATGCCACTGTATAGGTCCTTGGTACAGCCACATTTAGAATCCTGTGTTCAGTTCCAGAAGCCATATCTCCAGAAGGCTGTAAATACATTAGGGCAACTAAAATTGTGCATGGCCTACATCACAAAACTTACCTGGAAATACTAAAAGATTATGTGTATAGTTTGGAGAAGGGAAGAGGGAACATACAGTAATAGAAACATTTAAATATATAGGGAGGAATGTAATAGGGTGTGAGAATCAGAAAGTGAGAGATTTTGTGTTTTTTCCTGTTGTTTTTTTTTTTTTTTATTGTTTGTTTTTTAAAGTGGCAATCCTTTACATGGCAAAACCAGGTTGATATTTGCCATGTAAAGGATTGCCACCGTGGGCATGTGTAGAAGGGGCACTGCTACTGTTGGCATTATGTGTGTAAGCTGCACTGATATGGTGGTTATGTGTATAAAGGGCACTGCGACTGTGGGTATTATTATTATTATTATTATTATTATTATTATTATTACATGCGGTGTAATGACAATAAGATAGTGCTACTGTGTGGCGTATTTTGATTTGGGGTGCTATTGTGTGGCCATGCCCCTTCCTTGTGATACCACACCTTCTTTTTTTAAGGAGCGCACTGTCCCTTTATTAAGTATTGGAGAGAGGGCCCAAATTAATAGTTTGCAGGGAGGCGCCAAACACCCTAGCACTGGCCCTTTGGTAGGGGACAGGATTTGCTTCTGCTTGTGCACATATGTTATGATTGCCAGCCAACAGCACTGGTTTTGCCTATAACACTAACTATAAATATTTTGAATTGGTCCTGGACCACCAATCCAAGGCACCCCTGCAAGTGTCCTGAGGCACCCCAGGGTGCAGTTTGAGAACCACTGGTCTAGTGAGTACCCAGGATAATTATTGTAGCTGGTCTGCGGGTAACAGCTCTCAGATCCACTTCTAGAAAAAATGCAGCAATGTAATTTGAGTGACAAACTGCAGAGATGAACCCTTTCTGTGACTGCTGCACAGGGATCACACAAACTCTATTCATAGGGCTGACTTCACTTAGGGGAGATGTTCTCACCCCGCAAAGAAGTGCGAGTATATACCGCACTTACGGTACCATTGGATTTACAGATATTTTCTTGCAATACACTATGGGGGTCATTCTGAGTTGATTGCTCGCTAGCAGTTTTTAGCAGCCATGCAAACGCATTGTCGCTGCCCACTGGAGAGTGTATATTCACTTTGGAGAAGTGCGAACACTTGAGCAGCAGAGCGCCTGCAAAATCGTTTCAAAATAAGACCAGCACTGTAGTTACACTTCGTGTGCGTTGATTCTAACAACCGAGGGACGGCTTTTGATGTCACACACCCATCCAGCGAATGCCCAGCCACGTCTGCATTTCTTCTGCCACGCCTGCATTTTTCCAAGCACTCCCTGAAAACGGTCAGTTGACACCCAGAAACGCCCTCTTTCTGTCAATCTCCTTGTGGCCTGTTCTGTGATTGGAATAATCGCTAGAACTAGTGCAAAACCACAATGGACTTTGTACCCGTACGATGCGCATGCACATTACGGAGCATGCGCATGCACAGATTAGCCATTTTTTTTCAACTGATTGCTACGCAGCGAACAACGGCAGCAAGCGATCAACTCGGAATGACCCCCTATATACATAGAAACATGGATTTTTACTGCAGGAATTATGGTTAGTTTAGGGGTATCGGTTAGGGTCAACAGAGGTGTAGCTAGGGGTCCAAGCGCCCCTGGCAAAGTAAGGGACTGGCGCCCCCCCTTTCGATAAAGCATTGCAGTCCATTGGCGGTTACCATGTTGGAGCCACAGCAACTGACCCCCTCCCCCACACGCTGCCTTACATCATCGGCTGGGATTCACTGTTGGTGTGAAGCCACTGGGAACATTCTGGTAGCATTAGCAGCAGTCTGTGTCATAGATAGGGAAGGCAGAAGGTTAACTAGCTAATAGCAGTCTGTTGGCAGCAGAGGCTGGGCGGGGGGCTGAGAATGAGCCAACGCTGATCAGTGTCCAGTCTGCTCAGACAAAAATATTTTGTGATCAGGGCTGGTTCTAGACCAAAGGAGCCAATGGCAAAAATTTCCTTTGGCACCCCCCCCCCCCCCCCCACACACACACACACACATACACACACACACACACACCAAAAAAGAACATATCCCAGTTTAACATAACGCTATGTGGTGCAAGGTGTGGAGCTGGTCACTTGTATCAGACCTCTGACATTTGCCTTTTCACCCATATTGCATACTTTTTCTTGCAGGTTGTGTCTTAATTCAAGAAGTGTTCTAAGTACTTCAGTTTAGTATCTTTACTGACCCCTCTTTACCCCACACTACATAACTGACCCCTCTATACCCTACACTACATCACTGACCTTTCTATAACCATCACTGCATTACTGACCCCTCTATACAGTACACTGACCTCTATATACCTGCTAGTACATCCCTGATGCCTATATTCCCTAAACTAAATCCCTGACGCCTCTATTCCCTATGCTACATCCCTGACGCCTCTATACCCTACGCTACATCCCTGATGCCTCTATTCCCTACGCTACATTCCTGATGCCTCTATAACCTACGCTACATCCCTGACGCCTCTATACCCTACGCTACATCCCTGACGCCTCTATACAGTACAATGCATTACTGATCCCTCTAGACCATACATCCTCATTACATCAGAGAGATAGTGAAACACTGGAAAAAATAAGGATAAAGTGGACTACAGAAACTGATGCTCTAAACAAAGGAGAGAGAGAGAAAAGCACAAGGGAAAGTGGGCAATCGGAACACCATAGAGAGAGGAGAGATAGAAATGCCTGAAAAAGTAAAGGGTGTTGGGTATGGCATCCGGCGCTCGGGATTCCAGCAGTCACATGATACCTAATCCTAACCCTCTGGGGGGGTGGCGGATAGGGCTAACCCTCAGGGGGTGGCAGCTAGGACTAACCCCCCCCCCCCTCCTAGTGCCTTCCCTAACACCCCCTCCCCCGGTCCTAACCCTCCCTCCAATACTCGCCTTCGGGATGTCGGCTGTCTGTGTGCCGGCACCAGTCTCCCAAGTGGTGTCAGGATTCCAACATCGGTCAAATGACCGCCGGTATACCGTCTGCCGGGATGGTAAATGTATCCTGAGGACAGGTAGTGAGTGTGGAGGGATAGGTGGTTCAGTAAAATGTAACAGCTCAAACTGCGATCATTCACTGATAAATTGATTTATAGCTCTCCCTTTTTAACCATTGCAGTCATAAAAGCAATGTTTTTTAAACTTTTAAATAAAGCTTGTTAGCATCCCCAGCACACTGTATATGCTGGGAGATGTAGTTCTCAATATGAAAACATTTAATTACTGTATGAACTCTAATTCCCCAACTGAAACCTCTCACAAACACACACTCCTAAATCTAGTACACACACACACACACATTTCCCCAGTACTGACAACTCTAATCACTTCCACACACTGACAACTCCCTCCTGCTCCTCTCCCCACTGACACTGACAGCTCCCTCACAGTCACACACATCCTCCACCCCCCCACCCCCCCCACACACACACTGATAGCACACATGCACAAATCCCCCCCTCCTCGACACTAACTGTCACGGACTGCTTGGGCAGCAGGGGGCAGGCTCTGACTTGAAGTGCTGAAATTCAACAGCTCTCTCGAACTTGCAAGGCATGGCTGTGCAGCTGTCTCCAGCCATCTCCTTGCCCACTGTGTAATTTGTGGCGTTCTCTGATGTTCCCCGCTCTGCCTCTACAACCGGCACATAATGTACAGCAGTGGTGACTCCTGAGTATGGGCCTGGAGAACTCCGCCTACCGGGGGGTAGGGATTAATAATTTCAAAGGGGCAGAGCTAGGAGTGAAGCAGTGGACAGCAGTTGAGGGGCGTTTCAAACTGTAACAGGGTTGGGACAATTTCAGTATCCTTCCCTCACCGTCTAATTGGTCAGTCCCACGCTGATTGCCATAGCGCCCTTTCGAGACTGCAGAACTCTATCCCTTAGCCACGGTTGGCACAGCTGGATGGTGCCCCTGGCAAGTGCCATCCTGGCCAAGGGGTAGATACGCCCTGAGGGTCAGGGCCAGCAACAGAAATCTCGGGGCCCAGTACACTGATATCTCTGGGGCCCCCTCAACCCCCCCTTAACTTGGCAGAGGGATCTTTAAAAAAAATGGAGCCTTTGACTCGGACCGTCAGTGAGGCCGGCAGGTGGTTTTCATACTGGGCTATCCAGCTCTTCGGTGGCGGTGGCAGGGACATTCAGAAAAGGGCCAGCACAGCAACATGCATAATAATGGCAATACAGTATGGACCACAGGGACTGGACAAAGTGATGGGGTAAAAGGAGGGGGGAGGGTTTAGTTGGCCTGTTAATTGTTTTCCTGCTTAAATTGAGCAGTTGGTGGATACACTTTAAAAAGCAATATTGGCACTGTGGCCCCATTATTTCTGTTCTTAATACTTGGAGCCCTGAACAAGTGTCCCCTTTGTCCCCCCTGTCACCGGGCCTGTTCAGGCGTTACCTATGGAGAAGCTGCGACATGACATCCTAGGACACGATACTGCACCATGCATCACCATTATATTTCAGTGTGCCTTGTCAATATTTAAATCTTGTTCTGTGTGACGTGAGTTGTAAATGGTTGAAAATCTCTGTGCTACAGTATCGTCACCATGTAGTTATAACAACACCGCAAAACCACCAAAAGACGTGTTTTGGTAGAGGGACTGCTGGAGGGGCCCATTGGGGCCCCCAGTTTGCTACCCCACCCCAGTATACCTGTGCTGTAGCCAGTGGAAGGGGCACTATCTTCCCGGTGATCTCTTCGGGAAGATGGTGCCGCACATAGAAAGCAAAGACTCTGGCTGCGCTCTCCTGCCCTCGCTCTAAGCAAGGTGATCGGGCCACAAAAGGACCCCTGCCGGACCCCGGCCTGTGGGCCACAAAAGGATGCATTGGGGGCGGCATGCGGCCCATGGGTTTGACACCCCTGCCCTAGAGTATCAAAATTTGTTTCACGGCACCCCTAGGCCAAAGTTTTTTTTATTGAGAAATTCAGAAAAAAATATAAAATTAAGTAAATTGTGTTTATAGCATGTCATCCTCAGGTTCAGTTATGTTGTGAGGGAATGGTTTTGCCAATTTAATAAAGTATAAATAATTTTAATTGGTCCTGGACCACCAAACTATGCTACCAGTGCAAGAACCCCAGTTTGGAAACTACTGCCATAAAATAAACCTTTTTTGTTTTTTTTAAACTACATGTAATACACCTTAGAGCTCAGTTCCTAAAAGGTTTTAAACCCTTGCATACAGTAAACTACACATATTTAAAAATCCTACACCGGGCACAAGTGCTCACGGGCCAATTTCATGGCAGTCTCGGATAGGAGGGCATTGTGGATTCACCAAGGGAATGCTGATGCTGACTCCAAGAAGAAAGGGAGTCTCTTCCCTATGAAGGTGAAGCCTTGTTTGGCGACGGCCTAGTTAATTTGATCTCGGCAGCTCCCGCAGGTAAGTCATCCTTCTTGCCCTATGTTCCCTCTCAACGGATGAAGACGCATCATTATCTGACGCAGTCATTTCGGCCCAATAGATATGCAAGAAGTTAAGATTCCCCTTTCTTTGCAGGTAGAGGAAGGAAAAGAGGGAAGAGGTCTATAGCCTCTTCAAGATCGCAGGAGCAGAGATCGTCCTCTGCTTCTGCCAAATCCACTGCATGACGCTGGGGCTCTCTTGCAGGAGCCCGCACCAGTGGGGGGCACGTCTAAAACTCTTCAGTCAGTTCTGGATTCATTCGGACCTGGACTCGTGGGTTTTACAAATAGTGTCCCAAGGGTACAAACTGGGGTTTCAAGACGTTCCCCCTCACCGATTGTTCAAATCAGCCTTAGTCAGCAGGGAGAAGGTTTTTATTCAAGCCTCTTCGTGGTCCCGAAGCCGGACGGCTCAGTCAGACCAATCTTAAATCTGAAATCCCTTAATTTCTACCTAAAGAAATTCAATTTCAAGATGGAATCTCTCAGGGTAGTGATCTCCAGTCCGGGGGATAAAGGAGATTTCATGGTTTTGGTAGACATAAAGGATGCCTACTTATATGTTCCCATTTAGCCACTGCATCAAGCTACCTGAGGTTTGCAATTCAGGATTGTCATTACCAATTTCAGACGTTGCCGTTTGGTCTGTCCACGGCTCCGAGGATTTTCACCAGGGTGATGGCGGAAATGATGGTTCTCCTTCGCAAGCAAGGAGTCACAATTATCCCGTACTTGGATGATCTCCTGATAAAGGCGAGATCCAGGGACCAGTTGGTGCAAAACATCTACTCTCCCTGACAGTTCTTCAACAACATGGTTGGCTCCTAAACTTGCCAAAATCGCAGTTGGTCCCAATGACGCGGTTGTTGTTTTTGGGAGTGATACTGGACACAGAAGAGGTTTTCTTCTAGTGGAAAGGCTCTGGAGATCCAGAGTCTGGTCAAACAAATTCTGAAACCAGCAAGAGTGTTAATCCATCAATGCATTCAGTTGCTGGGGAAGATGGTTGCGGCCTACGAGGCCATTCAGTTTGGCAGGTTCCATGCCAGAGTGTTCCAGTGGGACCTGTTGGACAAGTGGTCCGGATCCCACCTACACATGCACCGGAGGATAATCCTGTCTTCCAAGACCAGAATCTCACTCCATTGGTGGCTGCACAGTTCTCACCACCTAGAGGGGCGATGGTTCGGGATCCAGGACGGGATCCTAGGGACCACGGATGCAACCCTCCGAGGCTGGAGAGCAGTCACACAGGGGGAAAACATCCAAGGAAGATGGTCAAGTCTTCCTTGGATGTTTTCATCTCCACATAAATGTTCTGGAGTTAAGGGCCATTTAATAACTGCAGACACAGTACGCACTGGGACGGGTGCCCAGCATCCTCTACGGACTAAGAGAAAAGGATTTACCGGTAGGTATTAAAATCCTATTTTCTCTAACGTCCTAGAGGATGCTGTGGACTCCGTAAGGACCATGGGGATAGACGGGCTCCGCAGGAAACATGGGCACTTTAAGAAAGACTTTAGTTCTGGGTGTGCACTGGCTCCTCCCTCTATGCCCCTCCTCCAGAACTCAGTTTGATACTGTACCCAGTGGAGACTGGGTGCTTTTCAGGAGCTCTCCTGAGCTTTCTGACAGAAAGTATTTTGTTAGGTTTTTAATTTTCAGGGAGCACTGCTGGCAACAGACTCCCTCATCGAGGGACTGAGGGGAGAGAAGCAGCCCTACTCTCTGAGTTGCAAGGTCCTGCTTCTTAGGCTACTGGACACCATTAGCTCCAGTGGGATTGGTACGCAGGATCTCACCCTCGCCGTCCGTCCCAGAGCCGCGCCGCCGTCCCCCTCGCAGAGCCGGAAGATAGAAGCCGGGTGAGTATGAGAAAAAAAGAAGACTTCAGAGGCGGCAGAAGACTTCATGATCTTCACTGAGGTAACGCATAGCACTGCAGCTGTGCGCCTTTGCTCCCATACACCTCACATACTCCGGTCACTGTAAGGGTGCAGGGCGCAGGGGGGGCGCCCTGGGCAGCAATATAAACCTCTTTCGCAAAAATATAACATATATACAGCTGGGCACTTTATATATGTATAAGCCCCCACCAATTTTACAGTTTAAGCGGGACAGAAGCCCGCCTCCGAGGGGGCGGGGCTTCTCCCTCAGCACTCACCAGCGCCATTTTTTCTCCACAGCACCGCTGAGAGGAAGCTCCCCGGACTCTACCCTGCTTATACCACGTTAGACAAGAGGGTTGAAAAGAGGGGTGGGGGGGGCACATAATTCGCAAATTACATACAGCAGCACTACTGGGCAAACATTAAGTTACTGTTTTATTCCTGGGTTATATAGCGCTGGGGGGTGTGCTGGCATACTCTCTCTCTGTCTCTCCAAAGGGCCTTGTGGGGAAACTGTCTTCAGAAAAAGCATTCCCTGTGTGTGTAGTGTGTCGGTACACGTGTGTCGACATGTCTGAGGAAGAAGGCTATATTAGAGAGGAGCGGGAGCAAATGAATGTGGTGTCTCCGCCGACAGCTGATTGGATGGATATGTGGAATGTTTTAAATGCTAGTGTAAACTCATTGCACAAAAGATTACACAAGGCAGAAGCTTTGGGACAGTCAGGGTTTCAACCCATGCCTGATCCTATGTTGCAGGGACTGTCAGGGTCTCATAAGCGCCCACTATCCCAGATTGTTGACACAGATACCGACACGGATTCTGACTCCAGTGTCGATTACGATGATGCAAAGTTACAGCCAAAATTGGCAAAATCCATTCGATTTATGATTATGGCAATAAAAGATGTTTTGCACATCACAGAGGAACCCCCTGTCGCTGACAAGAGGGTACATATGTACAAGGGAAAGAAGCCTGAGGTAACCTTTCCCCCCTCACACGAGCTGAACGAGTTATGTGAAAAAGCTTGGGAATCTCCAGATAAAAGACTGCAGATTTCAAAAAGGATTCTTATGGCGTATCCTTTCCCATCAACGGATAGGTTACGATGGGAATGCTCCCCTAGGGTGGAAGAAGCATTAACACGCTTATCCAAGAAGGTAGCCCTCCCGTCCCAGGATACGGCTACCCTCAAAGAGTGTGCTGACCACAAACAGGAGATTACCCTGAAGTCCATTTATACACATTCAGGTACCTTACTCAGACCGGCAATTGCGTCGGCCTGGGTGTGTAGTGCTGTAGCGGCATGGACAAATACCTTATCTGAGGGGATGGATAGTCTAGACAAGGATACTATTTTATTGACCCTGGGGCATATAAGAGATGCTGTCCTATATATGTGTGTATGCAAACTACTGGTGGTGCTGCAGGGCCCACACCCTTTTACTTGTCTTGTAGAGCAGCTCTGAAGCTGTTACAGTGCCCAGCTGCTGCAAGAAATCAGCTTGAATGCTTCAGGGGCTTGGGCATGGCCAACATGAGCCCCACACCGAAGGAGGGTGGGGGTGTTTAATGCAAACTTGGGGTTATACAAGCGCCGCAAAAGGCCGCCATGCCCTGCTTGCCCCTTTTCTCTTTTCATACAGATGAGGGTTCCAGCCAACTTTGGCCCACTGCTTGGATGACATCACCGTATGCAAATCCGTCTGCTGCAGACCTTCCCCCAGGAATGCTTGCAATAGTTGTTGCATATGGTTTAATGTCTGAGGGTGCTTCAGTATTAGGCAGCCTTCTGCCCTCCCATGTTCATCTGAAAAGATGTGGTCTCCCTGCAGTTGTTGTCCCCAGACGAGAGTTCCCTTGTGCTTCCTCAGTTAAATCTCCTTAACTTGACGGGGGGGTGCCCGAGCAGCCGCCCTCCCCAGCCCTATCCCAACACATACTTATCTTGCATATGAGATCTCTTGATCATGAAGATAGTTCTCACAGGTTGAGGTTCATCCTGGCCCCGCTCCCCGCTGGAGAGCGCTGATGGGGACAGCAGCGGGGCTTCAGCAGAAGGGTGAGTATGTGTGGCCAGAGACCTCCCTTGTCATGGTCAGGCCTGCAGAGTCTGCCACGCAGGATGGGGCATGTGGCACTCTCCCTCCCAGGGGCTCTTCCAGATGTAGCTCCTCAGCAGTATTTTTCCCGGGCTGCGCGGCGCTCTCCCCGACTGGCATCCGCCCTGGAACACTGCCTTCCTCAACGCAACATCAGCAGGGGGCCCTGGCCTCATCACCATCCCAGGTCTTTCTCATGTATGTATCATGTATGTGTGTGTGATATATGTATGAATCATATATGTTTGTGATATATATATATGTATCTATCTATCTATCTATCTATCTATCTATCTATCTATCTATCTATCTATCTATCTATCTATCGTATGTGTGTGTATATATATGTATCTATCATGTATGTATGTATGTATGTATCTATCTTGTATGTATGTGTTCTATCTATCTATCTATCTATCTATCTATCTATCGTGTGTGTGATATATGTATGTATCTATCTATCATGTATGTGTTATATGTATGTATCACACCTTCCTCTATACATATACATACATACATACATACATACACACACCTATATCTGTACGTACACTGACATACACACACCAACATCTATACATAAACACGCTGACCCCTAAACGTACACCAACGTACCCACACCTGCATCTATACCTACACATGCTGACACGTGGACGTACACCGGCTTACCCACATGTGAATCTATACATACATGTGCTGACACCTGGACATACACTGATGTACCCACACCTAACATCTATACATACACATGCTAACACCTGGACGTATACAGACGTACACACATTTGCATCCATGCATATATAGATGTAGGTGTGTGTACGTCAGTGTACGTCCAGGTGTCAACGCGTGTATGTATAGATGCAGGTGTGGGTACGTCTGTGTATGTCCAGGTGTCAGAATGTGTATGTATAGATGCAGGTGTGGGAACGTCAGTGTAGGTTCAGGTGTCAGCGCGTGTATGTATAGATGCAGGTGCTTGTATGTCCAGATGTCAGTGCATGTATGTATAGATGCAAGTGTGGGTACGTCGGTGTATGTCCATTTGTCAGCGCGTGTATATATAGATGCAGGTGCTTGTATGTTGGTGTATGTCCAGGTGTCAGCATGTGTATGTATAGATGCAGGTGTGGGAATGTTGGTGTATGTCCAGGTGTCAGGGCGTGTATGTATGGATATTAGGTGTGGGTACATCAGTGTATGTCCAGGTGTTAGCGCATGTATGTATAGATGCAGGATAATAATCACACAGCGTGCCCCCCACCAACCACAAACCTCCCCCACCCCCTGTATGACATAAACACCGCTAATTCCACTTACACACAATAATTTCAGTTTGCGACCAGGAGCCGGCAATGTATGTGCACCCAAATGAAGCCACTGTACATGCCCTGCAGGCTGCTATGTACTGCATAGGTGCAACAAATGTAAATGCCCTATCTTTAAAATGCGGCATATTTTACTAAATTAAAAAAACCTGTAACTTTCTGTAAAACCTTAACCCCAAAAGGCACTACACTAACATCGGGGTGTAGAGTTGGATCTTGATCCAAGGCACCAACAGGCTAAAGCTTTGACTGTTCCCAGGATGCCTTGCACCGCCTCCTCTACAACCCTGCCCAGTGGCGTAACTAGACCTTTGTGGGCCCCATAGCAAAATTCTGAATGGGCCCACCAGCACTCAACAAGAATGAGTGGCGTTTGGGGTCAGAAAAGTAGAGGGGAAGGGGTCTGACAGAGTAGGGGGCAGGACACGAATGAATAGAAACTGAGGTGTCCATTATATAAAGAAATACAGTATGTGTGTCTGTGTGTATATCACACACACACACACACACATATAAGGGAAATTCAAATGCCCTCAATTATTGCGCCCATTACACTCTGGTTTAGGTGCACAAAGCACCTAAACCTGAATAAAGTAATGGGCGCGATCATGAAAAGACACCGTTTGGTTGCCCAAATGGGTCTCTTTGCACACATTTCAGCTTGTTTCCCCTGGGGGTAGCGAGCTGAAATAAACATGTCGCACCCGTTGGCAGCAACATTAGAATAGCTGCTGACGGGCACGATTGAGGGAGGAAAGGGACATTTGAATCCAGCCCATAGATGCAATGTGAATATGTAATTTGTACCTTCCTATCTTAAAATGTATATAGTAGTGTTTACACTAGAGGTCTTTCCGAACCCCCTAATCCTAACATTGTAATTTGCTTTAGGGCGCACCTCCAATTAGTCTAGTGTTTCGTATTTTCACATTAAATACTTTCTTGCATTGGTTGGTTAAAGATTAGATCGTATATTTTTCTAGATATAGCTGTGCATAGTCTACAAGGCTACATGCTTCTCCCCTAACTAGAGATGTGCAGCGGGCATTTTTCGTGTTTCATGTTTTGGTTTTGGTTTTGGTTTCGGATCCGCAGTTGTGTTTTGGATACGGACGCGTTTTGGCAAAACCACCCTTTCGGGTTTTGTATTCGGGTGATTTTTTTTTAAAACCTCAAACAGCTAAAATCATAGAATTTGGGGGTAATTTTGATCCTATAGTATTAAGCTCAATAACCATAATTTCTACTCCTTTCCAGTCTATTCTGAACACCTCACACCTCCCAATATTATTTTTAGTCCTAAAATTTGCACCAAGGTCCCTGGATGACTAAGCTAAGCGACCCAAGTGGGCAGCACAAACACCTGGCCCATCTAGGAGTGGCACTGCAGTGTCAGACAGGATGGCACTTAAAAAAATAGCCCCAAACAGCACATGATGCAAAGATAAATAAAAAAAGAGGCGCAAGATGAAATTGTAGTGTGTCTCTCCTGCTCAGTGTCAGTTCTCAGTAGTATCCTCATCAGTGCTCAGTATCACTGCTCATTGTCTTGTGCTGCAATGTGGTGCTCAGTATACTAGAGTACATTACTAATAGTCCAGTGCTGCATCTTGCTGCTCAGTGTCAGTTCTAGTATCCTCATCAGTGCTCAGTATCACTGCTCATTGTCTTGTGCTGCATTGTGGTGCTCAGTATACTACAGAACATTACTAATAGTCCAGTGCTGCATCTGGCTGCTCAGTGTCAGTTCTAGTAATCTCATCAGTGCTCCGTATCACTGCTCATTGTCTTGTGGTGCTCAGTATACTACAGTACATTACTAATACTCCAGTGTCTTGTGCCGCATATGGCTGCTGTAGGGTGCTGTGGTAGTGTCCTGTCACTGTGCATATGTCATCATTCCAGTCACAGTGATATCTGGTATCTATCTAGTGGTATCTAATTCCAGACATTACCACCGTCTAATTCCAGATATATTACTGGCATATAATTCCACACATTAAAAAATGGAGAACAAAAAGGTGGAGGGTAAAATAGGGAAAGATCAAGATCCACTTCCACCTAGTGCTGAAGCTGCTGCCACTAGTCAAGGCAGAGACAATTCAATGCCATCAACATTATGTAATGATTATACGATACATTATATATCATATCATTGTATGGTTGTAAAATACAACTTAAAAATTTTAATGAATAAATACATAAAGTAGCTTTTATGTAACCTTTTTAAACCTATTAGCATAGACCGAATCTCATCGTGTGTATAGGCCTTTAGTTCAACAACAGCATGGGACCAGTTAGTGTGTTTTGACCACTGCACAGCACCTGGTGTTATATAGTAAGCACCACTATGGCATAGTAGACAGCATTATGGGCCTGATATGAGTGTGACCAGCGGTGATGAGGAATGCAGTAGGAGGTGCTGTTTAGCAAGCACCACTTCTATATTCACCATGCAGTATATTGTGTGAATATAGAAGTGTTGGCTGTGTTATGTATTAGAGTAATTATTGCAGCTCCCAGCTAAAATTGCAACAATGTAATTTAGTGACAAGCTGCAGAGATTAACCCTTTCTGTGGCTGCTGCACAACCTCTATTCATATCGCTGAATTCAATTAGGGAGATGTTCTCACCCCGCGAGCAAGCGCAGGTATATGCCACACTTAAATGTATGGGTATGGTCTCCATAAAATGAGCATAGCCTTGCAGGCAAAGAATACCTTACACCCTAGTTCTTGACCCTGCACATACAGACCTCGGCCACCACAGGGAAAAAAGTACAGTAATTTCCACCATGTTAAGCCCCACACATTAATGCCCTTTGGAACATATTATGTCACACACCACAATATCTGTGATACACTATGCCCTACAGTAAAGCTTCTAATTACTTTTACAAAAACTGCTCAACGCCAAGAGTTTCACGTGCTGGGTGTCATGCTCATTGCCAGGGGTTTCACTCTCTGGGTGTCATGCTCATTGCCAGGGGGAACGCAGTAGGAGGTGTTATATAGTAAGCACCACTATGGCATAGTATATAGCATTATATATATTGTGAGCACTGGTGATGTTGAGTGCAGTAGAGCTGCTGCTGGGTAATTACAATTTACTACAACCACCAATATATTCTGCTGCACTATATATATGCAAAGCTAATTCTGCTGGGTAATTACAATTGACTACAACCACCAATATATTCTGCTGCACTATATCTATATTTGCAAAGCTAATTCTGCTGGGTAATTACAATTGACTACAACCACCAATATATTCTGCTGCACTATATCTATATATGCAAAGCTAATTCTGCTGAGTAATTACAATTGACTACAACCACCAATATATTCTGCTGCACTATATCTATATATGCAAAGCTAATTCTGCTGGGTAATGCAAATTGAAACATTATTGCATAGTATGTGATTTTTAAGTACTTTTTTAAAGTTTTGAATGATAAAGACCCAGTTTAATCTTTGTGGAATGCCTGGTTGTTGTTTTTAAGGTAATTTATTGCCTGGCATTTGAGGTGGGGGGGGGTTTGGTTACAGATTTCAATTATTGGTTTTACTTGTAATAGTCTTCTACTTAAGTCCAATGGTGTAGGCTGTGCAAAGCCGTTTGGCTGTGCATTTATTGATCCAAGCGTGCATTTTTATCAAAGCGTGATAAAATTGACACATAACAGCAGCGTTCAATCAGCGTTAATTTATCTTCAGCTGATATCGATTGTGAATTGACGTTTCTTCTCTTCTTGTCACCTACAGTTAATTACAATTGACTACAACCACCAATATATTCTGCTGCACTATATCTATATATGCAAAGCTAATTCTGCTGGGTTATGCAAATTGAAACATTATTGCATAGTATGTGATTTTGAAGTACTTTTTTAAAGTTTTGAATGATATAGACCCAGTTTAATCTTTGTGGAATGCCTGGTTGTTGTTTTTAAGGTAATTTATTGCCTGGCATTTGAGGGGGTGGGGTGTGGTTACAGATTTCAATTATTGGTTTCACTTGTAATAGTCTTCTACTTAAGTCCAATGGTGTAGGCTGTGCAAAGCCATTTGGCTGTGCATTTATTGATCTAAGCGTGCATTTTTATCAAAGCGTGATAAAATTGACACATAACAGCAGTGTTCAATCAGCGTTCAATCGAAGTGAAAAAGAAGGAAAACAGAAGCACACCAATCTAACAAAACAAAGAAAACTGAAGAACTAATAACAAATGTGAGTCACTTACTCCTCAGATCACTCACCTCCTGATTGTTGCATCTGATTACATAGCACAGAACTACCTTACTTGGACATTTCATAAACCATCCATTTCACCTACAAATGCCTGTTTAGGGGACCATGTTTGTCCATTTTCTAGTGTTTGAGAGTAAATCGTTGATGGTCATTTGCTCACATAGATAACCGGATTTCTATTCCAACCAGCCAGTGTTGGAGATATGGTCTGCCAGATTACATAATGCATACCAGAGCCATAACTAGACTTTTTGGTGCCCTGTGACAGAGAATTATATGCCCCCCCCCTCCCCACCCCATTTTTGCAATATGGACAAAAGGCGCATGCCTTGTGGGGAAGGGGCATAACAAGATTGGTCTCAGAGAAAGCACATGAGATATGAAGATATATCTAGTATACTTGACACTCAATGGTTTGTGGTATTGCCGGGGTGCCCTCCTTAAATGCATATACAGTCACACATGGCGTGTTTGTGCAAATGGCATATCAGCAGTCAGCACTAACTGGTGACATGCCATTTGTAAAAGTAAGCCATGTGTGACTAATATATAAACATACTTTATTAAATAACACCTCAAACTATCATACCCAGGATTCAAATCTATAACCTGTTGAATTCTAATCAAACACCCTACCCATTGAGCTACTTGATCCTGCATCTATTCTAACCTCCAAAAACAGATTCAGTTGCATTTTCCAGCGTGTTTTGTTTGCGCCTTTGCAAATGTCTTACATCGACAAACTTATTTAGTACTATTTTGCAAATAGGGTTACATTGTCGCAACATTGTGTTCCCTAATTGCTTGATTTTTTAAATGCAACAATTGATAAAGACACCTGATAATTGCTCTGTGGAGTGTTATTTTGTGTCTACTTCTTATCTACATTTAATTCCCTACCTCTAATCAAGGCATTTTTAAATGCTGGGGGCTGCCAGGACGTGAGGCCTACCTAGACTTTAGATCGGAATTTGAATGTACTTGTGAACTAACTTAATTTCCTACTTCTAAATTCATTCCTAAATTCACTACTTACATTAATCCTGTAGTTGGGCATTTTGAGCCTTCAATTGTGGGTATTGTTTTGTGTCCAGACCAGCAGCTGGTGGTGTGCATTTGCTGGAAAGGCATCGAAGACCTCCGATATGCTGCATCTCCTGATGTGTGTCTCCCTCAAGTGGCTGTCAGCAAATGCATGCTAGACACCCCATTCCAAGCTGATTGTGACATCACGGAACATGCATCATAGAACAGGCATGCTAGAATATGGGTCTTCAACCTGCGACCCTCCAGCTGCTGTGGAACTACATATACCAGCATGCCCTGCCTCAGTTTTAGCATACCTTAATAGCAAAACTGTGGCAGGGCATGCTGGGATGTGTAGTTTCACAGCAGCTGGAGGGCCACAGGATGAAGACCCATGTGCTAGAGCCAAGCCGCAGGTACATTGAATGCTAGCAAGCTGAATGTTTAAATCCTTTTTGTTCCGCAGCATTCCAATGCGGAAGATTCCATGGAACCAGAGATTATTCCATTGAGAAGGACATGCTGCCTGGATGACTGCACTGTGCAAATTAAATCACGGAGCCAGTTGGCTTGTGGGTGGCTCTGGTGACTGGGTGGTTGGGTGGGCGGTGTGTCAGAGGTGGAGCACATGCAAATGAATGTGTATCATCCTGCTAGTGAGAGTGAAAACTCATGCAGGAGTGTGCCTGCTTGTCAGTGGGTTATGCACCTTGCCAGGCGTCAAATCTACATGGAGCAGCTTGAGGGGACAAGAGCAGGTTTGCAAAATATAGATAGAAGAGCATATATGCTGGCGCATTCTCCATGATTGTGTCAGCTTATGTTTTGGTGCACTGCACTTTCCTCCACTAAGTTTTAGCCATTTTGGTTAAACGCAAGTGTAGTTGCTTCTCGCCCTTTTGGCTGTGATCTTGTATCGTGGTTGAAGAGTCTGCTGGAGGGATTGTTTTCTTCATTGACGAGAGACTGAAGATATTACAGGATGGAAGGCTTGGGAACACTATCTGTTTTTCAGTTGTGGAAGAGTTGAAAGACAGCTTTTCCTTGCCAATATCTCTCTTTTGCAAAGAGCTACGCATTGGAAAATTCAGGGCTATACCGTGTAGATGAAGCACTAACAGGAGGCTTTAAAATTTTCATTCTAGTTTCCTTCGTTTGGGAGAAAAATGCAAAGGTACAAGACAGCTTTTCCTTGCCAATATCTCTCTTTTGTAAAGAGCTGCACATTGGAAAATTCAGGGCTATGCCGTGTAGATGATGGCCTAACAGGAGGCTTTAAAATTTTCTTTCTAGTGTCCTTCGTTTGGGAGAAAAATGCAAAGGTACAAGACAGCTTTTCCTTGCCAATATCTCTCTTTTGCAAAGAGCTACGCATTGGAAAATTCAGGGCTATGCCGTGTAGATGATGGCCTAACAGGAGGCTTTAAAATTTTCTTTCTAGTGTCCTTCGTTTGGGAGAAAAATGCAAAGGTACAAGACAGCTTTTCCTTGCCAATATCTCTCTTTTGCAAAGAGCTACGCATTGGAAAATTCAGGGCTATACCGTGTAGATGAAGCACTAACAGGAGGCTTTAAAATTTTCATTCTAGTGTCCTTCGTTTGGGAGAAAAATGCAAAGGTAGCTTGTGCCATCACCACTCTGCTCCTTGTGCCGCCTTGGCGGTTTACATGAGCCACTGCGGTGACGTTGACTGACTGGATCAGAACCGGTTTGTCGCAAAGTAAGGTCTCCGCTTGACGTAGGGCATTGTATATGGCCCCTAGTTTCAGGATGTTGATGTGAAGACAAGTCTCTTGACTTGACCAAAGACCTTGGAAATTTCTTCCCTGTGTGACTGCTCCCCAACCTTGGAGGCTTGCATCTGTGGTCACCAAGATCCAGTCCTGAATGCCATATCTGCGTCACTCGAGAAGGTGAGCACTCTGCAGCCACCACAGGAGTGATACCCTGACCCTGGGGGACAGGGTGATCAACCAATGCATCTGTAAATGTGACCCAGACCACTTGTCCAGTAGGTCCCATTGGAAAGTCCTCGCATGGAACCTGCCGAATGGAATGGCTTTGTATGATGCCACCATCTTTCCCAGGACTCGAGTGCAGTGATGCACTGACACAAGTTTTGGTTTCAATAGGTTCCTGACAAGAGTCATGAGTTCCTGGGCCTTTTCTATCGGGAGATAAACCCTCTTCTGGTCTGTGTCCAGAATCATGCCCAAGAAAGACAGACGAGTCGTAGGAACCAACTGCGACTTTGGGATATTGAAAATCCAGCCGTGTTGCTGTAACACTTTCAGTGAAAGTGATACGCTGTTCAGCAACTGCTCTCTTGATCTCGCTTTTATGAGATCGCTCAAGTACGGGATAATTGTGACACATTGCTTGCGCAGGAGAACCATCATTTCCACCATTACCTTGGTGAAAATTCTCTGGGCCGTGGAGAGACCAAACAGCAACGTCTTAAATTGGCAATGACAGTCCTGTACCGCAAATCTAAGGTACGACTGATGAGATGGATAAATTTGGACATGAAGGTATGCATCCTGTACACAAATGCGGACAACAGGTGTCAAGCCGTGTGTTGCCTTTGTCAAGCTGTAATAAGTAGGGGTAAGGACGTTAACCACCTCAGAACATCCTCCCTTATACGTCACCTGCAGCGCATTAATCATAAGTCAGTGACAAGTTCAAAAACTTTGGATGACAGCGGAAGCAGTCCACTGACCACTAAATCCCTTCCTCTTGTAACCAAGCTCCTGCAAACCACACCACCAACTCCCTCAGTGTCAATTTCCTCCTTAGACAGGAGAGCCAATAGTCCTGCAGGCCATGTCACTGGCAAGTCTGACGAGTCCTCTCCTGCCTGGGATTCCTCCGATGCATCCTTGAGTGTAACGCCTACTGCTGCTGGCGCTGCTGTTGTTGCTGCTGGGAGTCGATCGTCATCCCAGAGGGGAAGTCGGAAGACCACTTGTACTACTTCCAGTAGGCAATTGACTGTCCAACAGTCCTTTGCGAGGAAGATGAAATATCACAGCAGTCATCCTGCTGCAAAGCGGATAACTCAGGTCTTGTCAGCCTGGGTGGTGAGAAACGTGGTTCCGGTATCCATCGTTAATTCAGAGGCAACTAGACTTGATTGAGGTACTGTGTCCCCGGTACCAAATGCCATCTAGGTTCCATTTCTCTAGGCAGGCGATACCGAAAATGTACACAGACCTCAGAAAAAGAGTCACCAGTGTCCTAAAAAATGCAGTTGTACCCAATGTCCACTAGTCCACATGTCCGTGGTTAAGTGGAGCAGGGCAGACTCAGGACTATATGACTGTGACAGCCCACTGGGTAGATGTATTGCCTCCCGCAGCAAGAACAGCAGCGGCGGCACCAGTAGCAGCATCTCGCAAATGCCAACTCGTTCCTAGGCAGGCTACGCTTTGTATCACCGCTTTCCATAAGAGGCACACAGCTGACAACCTCTTACGGAAACTGAGGAACATCATCGCAGAATGGCTTACCCCAATTTGACTATCCTGGGGATTTGTGACATCGGACAACGCCACCAATATTGTGCGTGCATTACATCTGGGCAAATTCCAGCACGTCCCATGTTTTGCACATACATTGAATTTGGTGGTGCAGAATTATTTAAAAAACGACAGGGGCATGCAAGAGATGCTGTCGGTGGCCCGAAGAATTGCGGGCCACTTTCTGCATTCAGCCACCGCGTGCCGAAGACTGGAGCACCACCAAACATTCCTGAACCTGCCCTGCCATCCTCTGAAGCAAGAGGTGGTAACGAGGTGGAATTCAACCCTCTATATGCTTCAGAGGATGGAGGAGCAGCAAAATGCCATTCAAGCCTATACATCTACCCACGATATAGGCAAAGGAGGGGGAATGCACCTGACTCAAGCGCAGTGGAGAATGATTTCAACGTTGTGCAAGGTTCTGCAATCCTTTGAACTTGCCACACGTGAAGTCAGTTCAGACACTGCCAGCCTGAGTCAGGTCATTCCCCTCATCAGGCTTTTGCAGAAGAAGCTGGAGACATTGAAGGAGGAGCTAAAACAGAGCGATTCCGCTAGGCATGTGGGACTTGTGGATGGAGCCCTTAATTCGCTTAACCAGGATTCAATCTGTTGAAATCAGAGCAATAAATTTTGGCCACCGTGCTCGATCCTAGATTTAAAACCTACATTGTATCTCTCTTTCCTGCAGACACAAGTCTGCAGAAGTTCAAAGACCTGCTGGTGAGAAAATTGTCAAGTCAAGCGGAACGTGACCCGTCAACAGCTCCTCCTTCACATTCTCCCGCAACTGGGGGTGCGAGGAAAAGGCTAAGAATTCCGAGCCCACCCGCTGGCGGTGATGCAGGGCAGTCTGGAGTGAGTGCTGACATCTGGTCCGGACTGAAGGACCTGGCAACGATTACTGACATGTCGTCTACTGTCACTGCATATGATTCTGTCACCTTTGAAAGAATGGTGGAGGATTATATGAGTGACCGCATCCAGGTAGGCACGTCAGACAGTCCGTATGTATACTGGCAGGAAAAAGAGGCAATTTGGAGGCCCTTGCACAAACTGGCTTTATTCTACCTAAGTTGCCCTCCCTCCAGTGTGTACTCCAAAAGAGTGTTTAGTGCAGCCGCTCACCTTGTCAGCAATCGGCGTACGAGGTTACTTCCAGAAAATGTGGAGAAGATGATGATCATCAAAATGAATTATAATCAATTCCTCCGTGGAGACATTCACCAGCAATTGCCTCCAGAAAGTACACAGGGATCTGAGATGGTGGATTCCAGTGGGGACGAATTAATAATCTGTGAGGAGGGCGATGTACACAGTGAAAGGGGTGAGGAATCGGAGGATGATGAGGTGGACATCTTGCCTCTGTAGAGCCAGTTTGTGCAAGGAGAGATTGATTGCTTCTTTTTTGGTGGGGGTCCAAACCAACCAGTCATTTCAGTCAGCCGTGTGGCAGACCCTGTTGCTGAAATGATGGGTTCGTCAATGTTTTTCTTTTCAATCTAAGCCCCTGCAGTTTTCTGTAAGAATCTGCTTCGCTATGATGATCAACAAGTCACAAGGGCAAATACTCAGGGCTGGAGGCGTAGATCTTAGGACCAGCTGCTACAAGCATGGCAAAGGTGTCACTATCATTGGTGACACCCAGAGAGGCAGCGAGGGAGATTGTAATGCAGTGCGCGCAGATAAGCAGCGCAATGGTAAAATGGAGGCATGGTCTCATAGGTAGGGGTGTGGCCTGTTGGCCTGAATCTCCATTTTGTTGCTCCGGGTATCCCGGGGGTTGAGTGCTGCACCCGGGGACTAGTGTGTGAGTGGTGCTGGCTCCTGCACAGTGACAGAAACTGGGTGTTGCACGTAATGTCACAGTGAAACACCCATATTCTGTCACTGAAGAGGAGCCGGCACTTTGGTGTCACCCCCCTTGGCGGGTGACACTCGGGTGTGGGCCGCAACCCCGTTGTGATGCCACTGACCCATGGGAAGCTTTACGTGGCTTACCCATGTGTTAGTAGCCCCAAGCATCTTTTGTGTTAGTCCCTGAAGAAAAACTTCAAATATTTACAAATAAATTTTGTAATCAATGGGCCTAATTCAGTAAGGATTGCAAATTCTGCTAAGTAACAGAATTTGCAATCCTTTGGTTCGCATGCTGGGGCCACCCAGCATGCCGCCTCCCTTCTTGACCACGCTGAAATTGCAGTCGCAGTGCAGTTCAGCGTGATCATAAAAAATGGGTTAGCCTCCTGTTGGTGCAGACTGTATGTGTGCGCAGGAAGCCGCCACCATTTTTGTGATCGCAGCTGCTGCATGTGATGTCATGCAACCGCTCTGACCACGCCTCCTGTTTCTCCGTTGCCGACCCCATTTTGAAGCCCTGCCCATGCACCGCTCCATCTCTGACTTGGAAATGGAGTGTTGCTGACCCCCCCCCCCCCCCCAGCACCGATTGACAGTCAGAGGCGATCGCATTAACTGCGGGGTGCCGCAGAAAATGCAGGCGCATGCGTATGCTCTTAGCAATTTTTGCAGTTGGACTGCTTATTGCGATTGCAATCCAACCTGAATCAGGCTCTATTACCTATCACAATGCACTGCGGGTAGTACAAAATGGGGTTAATATAAGAGAAAACCCCCCAGAGCTGTGCTCCTTAACTGTCCCTGGTGGCTAGTGGAGCAGCTGCCCAGTAATCAGTGTCCACGCCAGTGCGCACATGGCCCGCCCCCTACAGCCACGCTGGATCACGGTATAGTGTGGGCACAGAAGTCCCTTACCTCCCTTTCATCAGCGGCCTCGTGATCCCGGAGGGCGGTGTGTGTGTGACTGACCTTAGGAAGAAACCGGAGCCTCCGCTGCAGTGACCCAGCAACCAGGGCGCGGGAGTATACTGCGCCGCTGGGAGTGATGGAGCTGCAGTAAAGATGTCTATTAGACCTAGCCTGCTGCAGCCCTTGTAGATTCTTATAAAAAAAAGTTCTTCTTTTCTTGTCAAAATTAATAGCTAAGAATAGGCTGCCTGAGGCAGCCCCCTCTTAAGTGGCCTGCTACTGAAGGCACCAACTACAAACTGAGCTCCCTGTTCATGGAAGCGAGGTTATAGAGGAGGGGGCGCTGAGCATCTTGGGAACAGTCAAAAGCTTTGAGCCTGTTGGTGCCTCAGATCAAGATCCTACTCTACACCCCAATGTGAATCCTTGTGGAGTCCAGTGTACCCCACAGAAGAAATGAATGTGTCACACCCATTGGCAGCAACATTAGAATAGCTGCTGATGGGCACAATTGAGAAAGGAAGGGGGGAAAACATTTGAATCCAGCACATATATGTAATTTGAATATGTAATTTGTACCTTCCTACTTTAAAATGTAATGGATGAACCTCACCCTGTGAGAACTATCTTCATGATCAAGAGATCTCATACGCAAGAAAAGCATGTGCTGGGATAGGGCTGTGGAGGGCGGCTGCTCGGGCACACACCCGTCAAGTTAAGGAGATTCAACTGAGGAAGCACAAGGGAACTGCAGGGAGACCACATATTTTCAGATGAACATGAGAGGGCGGAAGGCTGCCTAATACTGAAGCACCCTCAAACATCAAACCATATGCAACAACTAGTACAAGCATTCCTGGGGAAAGGTCTGCAGCAGACGGATTTGCATACGGTGATGTCATCCAAGCAATGGGCATAGTTGGCTGCAACCCTCGTCTGCATATGAAAAGAGAAAATGGTCACGCAGGGCATGGCGGCCTTTGTGGGGTTGCGCTTGGATGACCCCTAGATCGCTTTATACACCCCCATCAGTGTGGGGCTCATGTTGGCCATGCCCAAGCCCCTGAAGCATTCAAGCTGATTTCTTGCAGCAGCTGGACCCAGTAACAGCTCCAGAGTTGCTCTACAAGACAAGTAAAAGGGTGTGAGCCCTGCAGCACCACCTGTAGTTTGCATACACACATATATAGGACAGCATCTCTTATATGCCCCAGGGGCAATAAAATAGTAGCCTTATCTAGGGTATCCGTCCATGCCGCTACAGAACTACACACCCAGGCCGACGCAATTGCCGGTCTGAGTAAGGTACCAGAATGTGTATAAATGGACTTCAGGGTAATCTCCTGTTTGCGGTCAGCAGACTCTTTGAGGGTAGCTGTATCCTGGGACGGGAGGGCTACCTTCTTGGATAAGCGTGTTAATGCTTTGTCCACCCAAGGGGAGGATTCCCATCGTAACCTATCCGTTGATGGGAAAGGGGAATCCTTTTGGAAATCTGCAGGAGATTCCCAAGCTTTTTCACATAACTCGTTCAGCTCGTGTGAGGGGGGAAAGGTTACCTCAGGCTTCTTTCCCTTGTACATATGTACCCTCTTGTCAGGGATAGGGGGCTCCTCTGTGATGTGCAAAACATCTTTTATTGCCATAATCATATATCAAATGTATTTTGCCAATTTTGGCTGTAACTTTGCATCATCGTAATCGCCACTGGAGTCAGAATCCGTGTCGGTATCTGTGTCAACAATCTGGATAGTGGGCGCTTATGAGACCCTGACAGTCCCTGCGACATAGGATTAGGCATTGGTTGAGACCCTGACTGTCCCAAAGCTTCTGCCTTGTCTAATCTTTTGTGCAATGAGTTTACACTAGCATTTAAAACATTCCACATATCCATCCAATCAGGTGTCGGCGGAGACACCACGTTCATTTGCTCCCGCTCCTCTCTAATATAGCCTTCTTCCTCAGACATGTCGACACACGTGTACCGACACACCACACACACAGGGAATACTTTTACTGAAGACATTTCCCCCACAAGGCCCTTTGGAGAGACAGAGAGAGAGTATGCCAGCACATACCCCAGCGCTATATAACCCAGGAATAGCACAGTAACTTAATGTTTGAACAATCGGTGAGGGGGAACATCTTGAAACCCCAGTTTGTACCCTTGGGACACTATTTGTAAAACACACGAGTCCATGTCCGAATGAATCCAGAACTGACTGAAGAGTTTTAGACGTGCCCCCACTGGTGCGGGCTCCTGCAAGAGAGCCCCAGCGTCATGCAGTGGATTTGGCAGAAGCAGAGGATGATCTCTGCTCCTGCGATCTTGAAGAGGATGCAGACCTCTTCTCTCTTCTCCTTCCTCTACCTGCAAAGAAAGGGGAATCTTAACTTCTTGCATATCTATTGGGCCGAAATGACTGCATCAGATAATGATGCGTCTTCATCCGTTGGGACGGAACATAGGGCAAGAAGGTTGACTTACCTGCGGGAGCTGCCGAGATCAAATTAACTAGGCAGTCACCAAACAAGGCTTCACCTTCATAGGGAAGAGACTCCCTTTCTTCTTGGAGTCAGCATCAGCATTCTCTTGGTGAATCCACAATGCCCTCCTATCCGACACTGCCATGAAATTGGCCCGTGAACTCAAGAGTCCTATATCCCTTGCAGTCTCACGTAAGTATGCTGCAGTGTCCTTGATATGATACAATGTAAGGAGTATCCCATCTCTCCAGGGTATCTATATCGGATGACAAGGTATTCGACCAATTCTTGAATACTACTACTCACCCATGCACATGTAATGGCAGGTCTAAGTAATGTACCCGTGGTTACATAACTAGAAATAATGTAGCTTCCTGCATACGATCCGCTGGATTTGTGACAGGGCCCCGTGCAGAACAGGGGGTGACTCCCACTTTATTCTGTCCGCGGCGGGAAATGAATAAACAACCAGAATCCTTTTGGGGATTTGAAACCATCTTGTCGAGCTGGCCCAAACTTTCTCAAACAGAGATGGAGGAACGTTACATCAGCTTTCATTATATATCTATATATACATACATATAGACCCCTTTGTCAGGAACAGCAGGGTCTTCAGTGATTTTAATATGTCCTTAATATCCACAATCATGTACTGAATGCTCCTTGCCAATATTGGATCTAATCAGGAAACATTATGGTCGACATAAGTATCAGTATCCGTGTCAGTATCAGTGTGTAGTAACTGGGCAAAATAACATTTTTGCGACCCAGCGGGGCCTGAGGGAAAAGAAACATAGCCATGAATATCACATCTATTCTCTACGTCTGTGTCTGGGACACAGATTTATCCAACCTTACTCTGATATTACTGAAACATTTACCCAGTCAGTTATTGGTGGTGCCAACAGGGCCACCATCATATGTCTGCATTCCTAATATAGGCCCTCATTCCGAGTTGATCGGTCGCAAGGCGAATTTAGCAGAGTTACACACGCTAAGCCGCCGCCTACTGGGAGTGTATCTTAGCATCTTAAAATTGCGACCGATGTATTCGCAATATTGCGATCACAAACTACTTAGCAGTTTTAGAGTAGCTCCACACTTACTCTGCCTGTGCGATCAGTTCAGTGCTTGTCGTTCCTGGTTTGACGTCACAAACACACCCAGCGTTCGCCCAACCACTCCCCCGTTTCTCCGGCCACTCCTGCGTTTTTTCCGGAAACGGTAGCGTTTTCAGCCACACGCCCATAAAACGCCATGTTTCCGCCCAGTAACACCCATTTCCTGTCAATCACATTACGATCGCCGGAGCGATGAAAAAGCCGTGAGTAAAAATACTATCTTCATAGCAAAGATACTTGGCGCAGTCGCAATGTGAATATTGCGCGTGCGCACTAAGCGGAATTTCACTGCGATGCGATGAAAAATACCGAGCGAACGACTCGGAATGAGGGCCATAGTTTCCTCTTGGGAAAAACATTCAGCCACCGACATGTTGACACACATATACCAAGTACCCACAGACACACCGGCTTATGGGGGACAGACCGTCAGTAAATCTGTCAGAGGGACACAGAGGATTTTTCAGCTCACAATCCAGCGCCAAAAGTACACAGTCTGGGAAATAATAAACTCTATAGTGATAGACTTGTAATGCTCTAAAGATGTTCTGGTGAGGTGAGGAAGAAGCCCCGCCGCTGTAATGGCGCGTATCTGTCCCGCTCAGAAATAATTAATTACGCTAGCGGGGTAAGGACAGTGCCCAGGCACTAATGTCCACTTTTTCCAGCCTTTTGTGAGGAATTTATGCTGCCCAGGGTGCCCCCCCCCCCCCCGTGCCCTGCACCCTGCAGTGCCTGTGTTTGTGTGGGAGCATGGCGCGCAGCGTTCCGCTCGCTGCTCGGTACCTCAGAATGCCGTCACTGAAGAAGAAGTCTTCTGTTCTTCTGCTACTCACCTGTCTTCTGGCTCTGTAAGGGGGTGACGGCAGGCTGCGGGAGTGTGCATCTAGGCGTACCCAGCGATCAGCACCCTCAGGAGCTTATGGTGTCCTGTCAGCCTGAAGCAGAGCCATTGAACTCACTAGAAGTTGGTCATACTTCTCTCCCCTAAGTCCCACGAAGCAGGGAGACTGTTGCCAGCAGCCTCCCTGAAAATAAAAAAAACTAACAAGTCTTTTCAGAGAAACTCAGTAGAGCTCCCCTGTAGTGCATCCAGTATCACTGCGCACAATACTAAAACTGGAGTCTGGAGGAGGGGCATAGTGGGAGGAGACAGTTCACACCCTTTGAAAGTCTTAAAGTGCCCATGTCTCCTGCGGATCCCGTCTATACCCCATGGTTCTTAATGTGACCCCAGCATCCTCTAGGACGTATGAGAAAACAAATAACGCACACACGAGGAGGAGAGAACTAAGGAAGCTATAAGGAGAAGAGGGGAGGGAGGGGGGGTTGAAAGGTAAGGTAGTAAAGGCATATTGGATAAACTACAACCTTATACATATTCATTAATGTACCAGTAGTTAGAAGTAGAAGAGCTCTAACAGAAACCACAAAGCTTATCTAAAGCCACACCACACTGGATATGCCCAATCTCATTTGATTTTTGAAGCAAAGCAGTATTGGACTTTGTTAATACATGGATGGGAGACTGCTTGGTAGTATCAGATTCTTTAGGTGTTTTTAAACTACCAACACCATTTTCTTGGTACATTTAATTTTTACATGTATTCTTTTATGTACCAGAAGTTAGAAGTAGAAGAGCTGTAACAGAAACCACCAGCTCATCTACAGCCACAGCACACTGGATTTGCCCAATCTCTCCTGATCATGGAAGCTGAGCAGTGTTGGTCCTGGTTTTAGTACTTGGATGGGAGACCACAAGGAAATACCAGGAGCTGTGTGTATTTTTACAATACTAACACCGTTCTCTTTATGCATTCCATTTTGAAACATTGGGGCAGATCTATTAAGCCTGGTGAACTGATAAAGTGCAAGGTGATAAAGTACCAGCCAGTCAGCTCCTAACTGTCATTTTTCAAACCCAGCCTGTGACATGGCAATTAGGAGCTGATTGGCTGGTACTTTATCACCATGCAAATTATCATTTCACCAGGTTTAATAAATCGGCTGCTTACTCATTTATGTACGAGTAGTTAGAAGTAGAAGAACTCTAACAGAAACCACTAAGCTCATCTACAGCCACACCACACTGTATATGCCCAATATCACCTGATTTTAGGCCTGGTTTGTTCTTGGATGTGAGACCACCTGGGAATACCAGGTGCTGTAGGTAGTTTTATACTACCAACACCGTTCTCTTGATGCATTCCATTTTGAAACATTGGGGCAGATCTATTAAGCCTGGTGAACTGATAAAGTGCAAGGTGATAAAGTACCAGCCAGTCAGCTCCTAACTGTCATTTTTCAAACCCAGCCTGTGACATGGCAATTAGGAGCTGATGGGCTGGTACTTTATCACCATGCAAATTATCATTTCACCAGGTTTAATAAATCGGCTGCTTACTCATTTATGTACGAGTAGTTAGAAGTAGAAGAACTCTAACAGAAACCACTAAGCTCATCTACTGCCACACCACACTGTATATGCCCAATATCACCTGATTTTAGGCCTGGTTTGTTCTTGGATGTGAGACCACCTGGGAATACCAGGTGCTGTAGGTAGTTTTATACTACCAACACCGTTCTCTTGATGCATTATATTTTGAAACTTATTCATTGATGTACCAGTAGTTAGAAGTAGAAGTTAGAAACAGCAAAAATCATCTACAGCCGCATCACACTGGATATGTCCAATCTCATCTGATGTTGGAAGCTAAGCAGTGTTGTGCCTGGTTAGTTTTTGGATTTCAGGTCCTGCCTTCTGGTTTGGCCACGGCACCTCGGAAATTCACCAAGGTCATGGCCGTGATGACGACCCTTCACCATCGGTGGACCAGCGAGGAATCTCTCCTCCCGATAAACATTCTGGAATTGCGGGCAGTGTTCAATTCATTGACACTGGCCCTGCCTCTAGTACAGAACAGGCCTGTTCAAGTACAATCGGACAACGACACCACGGTAGTGTACACAAATCATCAAGGCGGCACTCGAAATTGCATGGCAAAGCTGGAAGTATCAAAAATCCTCAGTTGGGTAGAACGTCATCTGCCAGCAATATCGGCAGTGTTCATTCCCGGAGTCCTCAACTGGGAAGCGGATTTCCTCAGTCGACAGTACGTTCACGCTGGAGAGTGGAGAGGCCGCAGCAGAAATGTCTGCACTGGTGTCAGTAGGTGACTGAGGCAGGGATGACTGGGAGATAGTGGGTGACTGAAGCAAGTATGACTGGGAGATAGTGGGTGACTGAGGCCGGGGTGACTGGGAGATAGTCAGTGACTAAGGCAGGGGTGATAGGGATATAGTGGATGACTGTGGCAGGGGTGACAGGGACAGTAGGAGACTGAGGCAGGGGTGACAGGGATAGTGGGTGACTGAGGCAGGGGTGATAGGGTGACAGTGGGTGACTGAGGCAGAGGTGACAGGGATAGTGGGTGACTGAGGTAGGGGTGATATGGAGATAGTGGTTGACTGAGGCAGGGGTGACAGAGATAGTGGGTGACTAAAGCAGGGGTGACTGGTATAGTGGGTGACTGAGGCAGGGGTCGCAGGTATATTGGTTAACTGAGGCAGCGGTGACTGGGAGATAGTGGGTAACTGAGGCAGGGGTGACAGGGAAAGTGTGTGACTCAGGCAGGGGTGATAGGGAGATAGTGGGCAGCAGATCACTGCCTCGCTGACAGCAGCACATCCCTGCTTCACTGACAGCAGCACATCCCTGCCTCATTGACAGCAGCACATACCTGCCTCACTTATAGCAGCACATCCCTGCCTCACTGGCAGCAGCAGATCCCTGCCTCACTGGCAGCAGCAGATCACTGCTTCACTGACAGCAGCACATCCCTGCCTCACTGGCAGCAGCAGATCCCTGCCTTACTGACAGCTGTATATAGGGCCTAATTCAGACCTGATCTCTGCTGTGCATATTCACACAACAGGAGATCAGGTCTGAAGTGTGTGTGTGTGTGCTGGTGCCGCAGTGCACCGGCACATGCCAGAGATGCGATCAGCATCTCTGCCCAGTGAGCGCCTCTGCCAACACATACTTATCTTGCATATGAGATCTCTTGATCATGAAGATAGTTCTCACAGGGTGAGGTTCATCCATTACATTTTAAAGTAGGAAGGTACAAATTACATATTCAAATTACATATATGTGCTGGATTCAAATGTTTTCCCCCCTTCCTTTCTCAATTGTGCCCATCAGCAGCTATTCTAATGTTGCTGCCAATGGGTGTGACACATTCATTTCTTCTGTGGGGTACACTGGACTCCACAAGGATTCACATTGGGGTGTAGAGTAGGATCTTGATCTGAGGCACCAACAGGCTCAAAGCTTTTGACTGTTCCCAAGATGCTCAGCGCCCCCTGCTCTATAACCTCGCTTCCATGAACAGGGAGCTCAGTTTGTAGTTGGTGCCTTCAGTAGCAGGACACTTAACAGGGGGCTGCCTCAGGCAGCCTATACTTAGCTATTAATTTTGACAAGAAAAGAAGAACTTTTTTTATAAGAATGTACAAGGGCTGCAGCAGGCTAGGTCTAATAGACATCTTTACTGCAGCTCCATCACTCCCAGCGGCGCAGTATACTCCCGTGCCCTGGTTGCTGGGTCACTGCAGCGGAGGCTCCGGTTTCTTCCTAAGGTCAGTCACACACACACCGCCCTCCGGGATCACGAGGCCGCTGATGAAAGGGAGGTAAGGGGCTTCTGTGCCCACACTATACCGTGATCCAGCGTGGCAGTAGGGGGAGGGCCGTGTGCGCACTGGCGTGGACACTGATTACTGGGCAGCCGCTCCACTAGCCACCAGGGACAGTTAAGGAGCACAGCTCTGGGGGTTTTTCTCCTATATTAACCCCATTTTGTACTACCTGCAGTGCATTGTGATAGGTAATAGAGCCTGATTCAGGTTGGATTGCAATCACAATAAGCAATCCAACTGCAAAAATTGCTAAGAGCATACGCATGCGCCTGCATTTTCTGTGACTGTCAATCGGTGCGGGGGGGGGGTCAGCAACACTCCATTTCAAAGTCGGAGATGGAGCGGTGCGGGGGCAGGGCTTCAACGGAGAAACAGGAGGCGTGGTCAGAGCGGCTGCATGACATCACATGCAGCCGTTGCGATCACAAAAATGGTGGCGGCTTCCTGCGCACACGTACAGTCTGCACCAACAGGAGGCTAACCCATTTTTTATGATCACGCTGTACTGCACTGAGACTGCAATTTCAGCGTGGTCAAGAAGGGAGGCGGCATGCTGGGTGGCCATGCCCTGTGATGGGTGGCCCCAGCATGCGAACCAAAGGATTGCAAATTCTGTTACTTAGCAGAATTTGCAATCCTTACTGAATTAGGCAATTGATTACAAAATTGTAAACAATATTTGAAGTTTTTCTTCAGGGACTAACACAAAAGATGCTTGGGGCTACTAACACATGGGTAAGCCACGTAAAGCTTCCCATGGGTCAGTGGCATCACAACGGGGTTGCGGCACACACCTGAGTGTCACCCGCCAAGTGGGGTGACACCAAAGTGCCGGCTCTTCTTCAGTGACAGAATATGGGTGTTTCACTGTGACATTACGTGCAACACCCAGTTTCTGTCACTGTGCAGGAGCCAGCACCACTCACACACTAGTCCCCGGGTACAGCCCCCAACCCCCGGGATACCCGCAGCAACAAAATGGTGATTCAGGCCACGCCCCTACCTATGAGACCATGCCTCCTTTTTACCATTGCGCTGCTTATCTGCGTGCACTGCATTACAATCTCCCTCGCCGCCTCTCTGGGTGTCACCAGTGATAGTGACACCTCTGCCATGCTTGTAGCAGCTGGTCCTAAGATCTACGCCTCCAGCCCTGAGTGTTTTCCCTTGTGACTTGTTGATCATCATAGCGAAGCAGATGCTTACAGAAAACTGCAGGGGCTTAGATTGAAAAGAAAAACATTGACGAACCCATCATTTCAGCGACAGGGTCTGCCACACGACTGACTGAAATGACTGGTTGGTTTGGGCCCCCACCAAAAAAGAATCAATCAATCTCTCCTTGCACAAACTGGCTCTACAGAGGCAAGATGTCCACCTCATCATCCTCCGATTCCTCACCCCTTTCACTGTGTACATCCCCCTCCTCACAGATTATTAATTCGTCCCCACTGGAATCCACCATCTCAGATCCCTGTGTACTTTCTGGAGGCAATTGCTGGTGAATGTCTCCACGGAGGAATTGATTATAATTAATTTTGATGATCATCATCTTCTCCACATTTTCTGGAAGTAACCTTGTACGCCGATTGCTGACAAGGTGAGCGGCCGCACTAAACACTCTTTCGGAGTACACACTGGAGGGAGGGCAACTTAGGTAGAATAAAGCCAGTTTGTGCAAGGGCCTCCAAATTGCCTCTTTTTCTCCACCATTCTTTCAAAGGTGACAGAATCATATGCAGTGACAGTAGACGACATGTCAGTAATCGTTGCCAGGTCCTTCAGTCTGGACCAGATGTCAGCACTCACTCCAGACTGCCCTGCATCACCGCCAGCGGGTGGGCTCGGAATTCTTAGCCTTTTCCTCGCACCCCCAGTTGCGGGAGAATGTGAAGGAGGAGCTGTTGACGGGTCACGTTCCGCTTGACTTGACAATTTTCTCACCAGCAGGTCTATGAACCTCTGCAGACTTGTGTCTGCCGGAAAGAGAGATACAATGTAGGTTTTAAATCTAGGATCGAGCACGGCGGCCAAAATGTAGTGCTCTGATTTCAACAGATTGAATCCTGGTTAAGCAAATTAAGGGCTCCATCCACAAGTCCCACATGCCTAGTTGAATCGCTCTGTTTTAGCTCCTCCTTCAATGTCTCCAGCTTCTTCTGCAAAAGCCTGATGAGGGGAATGACCTGACTCAGGCTGGCAGTGTCTGAACTGACTTCACGTGTGGAAAGTTCAAAGGGTTGCAGAACCTTGCACAACGTTGAAATCATTCTCCACTGCGCTTGAGTCAGGTGCATTCCCCCTCCTTTGCCTATATCGTGGGCAGATGTATAGGCTTGAATGGCCTTTTGCTGCTCCTCCATCCTCTGAAGCATATAGAGGGTTGAATTCCACCTCGTTACCACCTCTTGCTTCAGATGATGGCAGGGCAGGTTCAGGAATGTTTGGTGGTGCTCCAGTCTTCGGCATGCGGTGGCTGAAGGCAGAAAGTGGCCCGCAATTCTTCGGGCCACCGACAGCATCTCTTGCACGCCCATGTCGTTTTTTAAATAATTCTGCACCACCAAGTTCAATGTATGTGCAAAACATGGGACGTGCTGGAATTTGCCCAGATGTAATGCACGCACAATATTGGTGGCGTTGTCCGATGTCACAAATCCCCAGGAGAGTTCAATTGGGGTAAGCCATTCTGCGATGATGTTCCTCAGTTTCCGTAAGAGGTTGTCAGCTGTGTGCCTCTTATGGAATGCGGTGATACAAAGCGTAGCCTGCCTAGGAACGAGTTGGCTATTGCGAGATGCTGCTACTGGTGCCGCCGCTGCTGTTCTTGCTGCGGGAGGCAATACATCTACCCAGTGGGCTGTCACAGTCATATAGTCCTGAGTCTGCCCTGCTCCACTTAACCACAGACAAGTGGACATTGGGTACAACTGCATTTTTTAGGACACTGATGACTCTTTTTCTGAGGTCTGTGTACATTTTCGGTATCGCCTGCCTAGAGAAATGGAACCTAGAGGGTATTTGGTACCGGGGACACAGTACCTCAATCAAGTCTCTAGTTGCCTCTAAATTAACGATGGATACCGGAACCACGTTTCTCACCACCCAGACCTGAGTTATCCGCTTTGCAGCAGGATGACTGCTGTGATATTTCATCTTCCTCGCAAAGGACTGTTGGACAGTCAATTGCTTACTGGAAGAAGTACAAGTGGTCTTCCGACTTCCCCTCTGGGATGACGATCGACTCCCAGCAGCAACAACAGCAGCGCCAGCAGCAGTAGGCGTTACACTCAAGGATGCATCGGAGGAATCCCAGGCAGGAGAGGACTCGTCAGACTTGCCAGTGACATGGCCTGCAGGACTATTGGCTCTCCTGTCTAAGGAGGAAATTGACACTGAGGGAGTTGGTGGTGTGGTTTGCAGGAGCTTGGTTACAAGAGGAAGGGATTTAGTGGTTAGTGGACTGCTTCCACTGGCCTCCAAAGTTTTTGAACTTGTCACTGACTTATGATGAATGCGCTGCAGGTGACGTATAAGGGAGGATGTTCCGAGGTGGTTAACGTCCTTATCCCTACTTATTACAGCTTGACAAAGGCAACACACGGCTTGACACCTGTTGTCCGCATTTGTGTACAGGATGCATACCTTCATGTCCCCATTTATCCACCTCATCAGGCGTAACTCAGATTTGCGGTACAGGACTGTCATTTCCAATTTCAGACGTTGCTGTTTGGTCTCTCCATGGCCCTGAGAATTTTCACCAAGGTAATGGCGGAAATGATGGTGCTCCTGTGCAAGCAAGGTGTCACAATTATCCCGTACTTGGGCGATCTCATAAAAGCGAGATCAAGAGAGCAGTTGCTGAACAGCATATCACTTTCACTGAAAGTGTTACAGCAACACGGCTGGATTCTCAATATCCCGAAGTCGCAATTGATTCCTACTACTCGTCTGTCTTTCTTGGGCATGATTCTGGACACAGACCAGAAGAGGGTTTATCTCCTGATAGAAAAGGCCCAGGAACTCATGACTCTTGTCAGGAACCTATTGAAACCAAAACAGGTGTCAGTGCATCACTGCACTCGAGTCCTGGGAAAGATGGTGGCATCATACGAGGCCATTCCATTCGGCAGGTTCCATGCGAGGACTTTCCAATGGGACCTACTGGACAAGTGGTCCGGGTCACATTTACAGATGCATTGGTTGATCACCCTGTCCCCCAGGGTCAGGGTATCACTCTTGTGGTGGCTGCAGAGTGCTCACCTTCTCGAGGGACGCAGATTCAGCATTCAGGGCTGGATCCTGGTGACCACAGACGCAAGCCTCCAAGGTTGGGGAGCAGTCACACAGGGAAGAAATTTCCAAGGTCTTTGGTCAAGTCAAGAGACTTGTCTTCACATCAACATCCTGGAACTAAGGGCCATATACAATGCCCTACGTCAAGCGAAGACCTTACTTTGCGACCAACCGGTTCTGATCCAGTCAGACAACGTCACCGCAGTGGCTCATGTAAACCGCCAAAGCGGCACAAGAAGCAGAGTGGCGATGGCACAAGCCACCAGAATTCTTCGCTGGGTGGAGAATCACGCAAGCGCACTGTCAGCAGTGTTCATTCCGGGAGTGGACAACTGGGAAGCAGACATCCTCAGCAGACACGACCTACATCCGGGAGAGTGGGGACTTCATCAGGAAGTCTTTGCACAGATTACAAGTCGGTGGGAACTGCCACAGATAGACATGATGCCGTCCCGGCTCAACAAAAAGCTACAGAGGTATTGCGCAAGGTCAGGAGACCCTCAGGCAGTAGCTGTAGACGCCCTAGTGACACCGTGGGTGTTCCAGTCGGTCTATGTATTTCCTCCTCTTCCTCTCATACCCAAGGTGTTGAGGATAATAAGACAAAGAGGAGTGAGAACAATCCTCATTGTTCCAGATTGGCCACGGAGGACCTGGTATCCGGATCTGCAGGAAATGCTCACAGAAGATCTGTGGCCTCTCCCTCTAAGACAGGACCTGTTGCATCAGGGGCCCTGTCTGTTCCAAGACTTACCGCAGCTGCGTTTGACGGCATGGCGGTTGAATGCCGGATCCTAGCATTCCGGTTGAGGTCATCCCTACGCTGATAAAGGCTAGGAAGGATGTAACGTTAAAACATTACACCGTATATGGCGAAATTATGTTTCTTGGTGTGAGGCCAGGAATGCTCCTACGAAAGAATTCCATCTGGGCCGTTTCCTTCACTTCCTACAAACTGGAGTGAATTTGGGCCTAAAATTAGGCTCTATTAAGGTCCAGATTTCGGCCTTATCCATTTTCTTTCAAAAAGAATTGGCTTCTCTTCCAGAAGTTCAGACTTTTGTAAAAGGAGTGCTGCATATTCAGCCTCCTTTTGTGCCTCCGGTGGCACCTTGGGACCTTAACGTGGTGTTAAGTTTTCTAAAATTACACTGGTTTGAACCACTTAAAACAGTAGAGTTAAAATATCTCACATGGAAGGTGGTCATGTTATTAGCCTTGGCTTCGGCTAGGCGAGTGTCGGAATTAGCGGCTTTGTCACATAAAAGCCCATATTTGGTATTTCATGTGGATAGAGCGGAATTGCAGACCCGTCCTCAATTCCTACCAAAAGTGGTCTCATCTTTTCATATGAACCAACCTATTGTGGTGCCTGTGGCTACGCGTGACTTGGAGGATTCCGAGTTACTTGATGTGGTTAGGGCTTTGAAAATTTACGTGGCCAGGACGGCTAGAGTCAGGAAAACTGAAGCGCTGTTTGTCCTGTATGCAACCAACAAGATTGGTGCCCCTGCTTCAAAGCAGGCTATTGCTCGCCGGATTTGTAACACGATTCAGCAAGCGCATTCTATGGCTGGATTGCAGTTACTGAAATCGGTCAAGGCCCATTCCACGAGGAAAGTGGGCTCTTCTTGGGCGGCTGCCCGAGGGGTCTCGGCACTACAGCTGTGTCAAGCTGCTACTTGGTCGGGTTCACACACCTTTGCAAAATACTATAAGTTTGATACCCTGGCTGAGGAGGAACTCATGTTTGCTCAATCGGTGCTGCAGAGTCATCCGCACTCTCCCGCCCGTTTTGGAGCATTGGTATAATCCCCATGGTCCTTACGGAGTCCCCAGCATCCTCTAGGACGTTAGAGAAAATAAGATTTTAAACCTACTGGTAAATCTTTTTCTCGTAGTCCGTAGAGGATGCTGGGCGCCCGTCCCAAGTGCGGACTACTTCTGCAATACTTGTATATAGTTATTGCTTCAATAAGGGTTATGTTATAGTTGCATCGGTCCTGCACTGATGCTATGTTGTTTTTTCATACTGATAACTGGGTAGTTTATCACAAGTTATACGGTGTGATTGGTGTGGCTGGTATGAATCTTGCCCTGGATTAACAAAATCCTTTCCTCATACTGTCCGTCTCCTCTGGGCACAGTTTCTCTAACTGTGGCATAGAGGGAGGAGCCAGTGCACACCCAGAACTAAAGTCTTTCTTAAAGTGCCCATGTCTCCTGTGGAGCCCGTCTATCCCCATGGTCCTTACGGAGTCCCCAGCATCCTCTACGGACTACGAGAAAAAGATTTACCGGTAGGTTTAAAATCTTATTTTCTACTTTATTCTTTTCTATCCTAGTTTATTACGACCAACTCTCATCCAAGGAGTTTGATATTCTACTACCTGCATGCAATTTAAATTGCTTAAATTGTTTATATGGTTGATTTGTCCTTCACAATCCATAATCTGCAACTTGGATGTACTTGTGTCATTGAAAATCTTATAATAAAAATGTATATACAGATACTCAACCTGTATATTGAAAAAAAAAAAAGTTATAAGACATATGCATTCAATATTTGAAGAAACAAAATAAAATAAAGCTATCTATTGGGTTTCACTAACAAGCACATTGGAAGACTTGACTACTGTTAAAAGACATGCATTACATGGTATAGAGCCACAAACCACAATGTAGTAAAATAAAAACAAACTTACATGTGTATCAAACCTATGTGAGGCTTACATTGATAGTGCAAGATCAACACTCTATCAACTGTGCAAACTAGACTGCACATAAATGCCATAAAATTTATCTGAGATTTTAGTAAATAAGGCCCGTTGCTGTCCGGGTCACGCAGCCGTCACGGCCCGCCCCCATACGGTCCGGTCATGTCTGCGTTGTCCTGACTGTGCCCCCAAAATGGCGGCACAACGCCGCTGCCCGACTCCTCCTGCCCAGTGACCGCCTCTGCCTGTCAATCAGGCAGAGGCGCTCACTGGGCAGAGATGCTGATCGCATCTATGGCATGTGCCGGTGCACTGCGGCACCAGCACACACGCACTTCAGACCTGATCTCCTGTTGTGTGAATATGCACAGCAGGGATCAGGTCTGAATTAGGCCCTATATACAGCAGTCAGTAAGGCAGGGATGTGCTGCTGCCAGTGAGGCAGGGATGTGCTGCTGGTAGTGAAGCAGTGATGTGCTGCTGTCAGCGAAGCAGTGCTGTGCTGCTGTCAGCGAGACAGGGATGTGCTGCTGTCAGCGAGGCAGGGATGTGCTGCTGTCAGCGAAGCAGGGATGTGCTGCTGTCAGCGAAGCAGGGATGTGCTGCTGTCAGCGAAGCAGGGATGTGCTGCTGTCAGCGAGGCAGGGATGTGCTGCTGTCAGCGAGGCAGGGATGTGCTGCTGTCAGCGAGGCAGGGATGTGCTGCTATAAGTGAGGTAGGGATGTGCTGCTGTCATTGAAGCAGGAATGTGCTGCTGCAGTGAGGCAGAGATATGCAGCCCACTATCTCCCTATCACCCCTGCCTGAGTCACACACTTTCCCTGTCACCCCTGCCTCAGTTACCCACTATCTCCCAGTCACCGCTGCCTCAGTCAACCACTATATCTGCGATCCCTGCCTCAGTCACCCACTATACCAGTCACCCCTGCTTTAGTCACCCACTGTCACCCTATCACCCCTGCTTCAGTCACCCACTATCCCTGTCAACCCTGCCTCAGTCACCCACTATCTCCCAGTCACCCCTGCCTCAGTCAGCCACTATCCCTGTCACCCCTGCCTCAGTCTCTTACTGTCCCTGTCACCCCTGCCACAGTCATCCACTATCTCCCTATCACCCCTGCCTTAGTCATTTATTATACCTGTCACCCACTTTCTTCCCATACTTACCCAACCCCTTCCTATCACCCCTCCCTCAGTAACCCACTATCTCCCTGTCACCCACTATCTCCCAGTCACCCCAGGCCTCAGTCACCCACTATCTCCCACTCATACATGCTTCAGTCACCCACTATCTCCCAGTCATCCCTGCCTCAGTCACCTACTGACACCAGTGCAGACATTTCTGCTGCGGCCTCTCCACTCTCCAGCGTGAACGTCCTGACGACTGAGGAAATCCGCTTCCTAGTTGAGGACTCCGGGAATGAACACTGCCGATATTGCTGTCAGATGACTTTCTACCCAACGGAGGATTTTTGATACTTCCAGCTTTGCCATGCAGTTTCGAGTGCCGCCTTGATGATTTGTGTACACTACCGTGGTGGCGTTGTCAGATTGTACTTGAACAGGCTTGTTCTGTACTAGAGGCAGGGCCAGTGTCAATTAATTGAACACTGCCTGCAATTCCAGAATGTATATCAGGAGGAGAGATTCCTCCCTGGTCCACCGACCCTGTAGAAAGTGTTGCTCCAACACCATGGCCCAGCCCAAAAGACTGGCATCCATTGTCAGGAGGACACAGTTGGAGATCCAGAAGGGATGGCCCCTGCTCAACTGTTGGTCCTGTAGCCACCAGCTCAGTGTCAGACGAACCTCCGGAGTCAAGGAGATCATTTGAGACATCATCCGATGAGGCAGGCCGTCCCACTTGGAGAGGATTAACCTCTGCAGAGGGCGGTAATGAAATTGAGCGTACTCTACCATATCGAAAGCCGACACCATGAGGTCTAGTACTTGCATCGCCGTGTGTATCAACACTCTTGGGCGAGAGAGGACGAAACTGTCCTGAATTTTCAGGACTTTCTCTGGAGACAGAAACAATTGTTGGCTGTGTGTGTCCAGCAGTGCCCCTAGGTGCACAATGTTCCGAGCAGGGACCAGCGAGGACTTTTTTCAGTTGATGAGCCACCCGTGGACTTTTAGGAATTGGACCGCCAGTTCCAGATAACTGTGGAGAACCTCTTGGGAGTTCACCAGGATCAGCAAGTCGTCCAGATTTGGCAGGATCCTGATTCTCTGATGGTGAAGGGTCGTCATCACGGCCATGACCTTGGTGAATATCCGAGGTGCCGTGGCCAAACCAGAAGGCAGGACTTGAAATCCAAAAACAAACCAGGCACAACACTGCTTAGCTTCCATCATCAGATGAGATTAGACCAGTGGCGTAACTACTGCCCCCGCAGTCCTCGCGGTGGCTTGGGGGCGAGGGGCTGCGGGGGCGCCACTGATTTACAGCAGACTGACATGCGGACGAGCGTCCGCATGTCAGTCTGCAGTCTCCTTCCCTCCGCCGCTTTTTGGAGGGACACGGAGGGCACACAGCGCGCCTCCCTGTGTCCCTCCTGCTGCATCATCTCCGGCGGCCGCGGGTCTAATAGGGGGAAGTGCCGTCAGTGAGCTCTAATTGGCTCACGAACCGGCACTTCCCCCTATTAGACCCGCGGCCGCCGGAGATGATGCAGCAGGAGGGACACAGGAGAGACGAGCTGTGCCCTCCGTGTCCCTCCAAAAAGCGACGGCGGGGGGGGGTAAATATCTGGCACTGGGGGCATATATGGCACGGGGGGGGGGAGGAATATCTGGCACTGGGGCATTTCTGGCACTGGGGGGAATATCTGGCACTGGGGGCATATCTGGCACTGGGGGGGATATCTGGCACTGGGGCATATATGGCACTGGGGGGGAATATCTGGCACTGGGGGCATATATGGCACTGGGGGGGGGGGTATCTGGCACTGGGGGCATATATGGCACGGGGGGCATATATGGCACTGGGGGGAATATCTGGCACTGGGGGCATATATGGCACTGGGGGGGAATATCTGGCACTGGGGGCATTTGTGTACCTGGCACATGGGGGGGACGACTATATTTGGCACTGGGGCATGTAAGTACCTGGCACCGTGGGGGAATATCTGGCACTGGGGACATATGTAGCACTGGGAGCACAGCCCTAGCAACAAGGACTACCTCCTAGCAACGAGCATGACACCCAGTGCATGAAACATCTGGCAACGAGCATGACACCCAGTGCATGAAACACCTGGCAACGAGCATGACACCCAGTGCATGAAACCCCGGGCAACGAGCATGACACCCTGAGCATGAAAACCCCTGGCACCGTGCATGGAACCAAGAGCATGAAACCCCTGGCAACGAGCATGACACCCAGTGCATGAAACCCCTGACAACGAGCAGGTAATTGAAAAGTAATTAGAAGCCTTACTGTAGGACTTAATGTGCAATGTGCATTACGGTGTGTGGCATAATGTATCACGGACATTGCGGTGTGTGTCATAATGTGTCGCAGGCATTACGGTGTATGGTATACTATATCGCGGGCATTGTGATATGTGGTATAATGTCTCAGGGTCATTGCAGTGTGTGGCATAATGTATCACGGACATTGCGGTGTGTGTCATAATGTGTCAGGCATTACGGTGTGTGGTATACTATATCACGGGCATTGTGGTATGTGGTATAATGTCTCAGGGTCATTGCAGTGTGGCATAATACATAACGGGCATTGCGATGTGTGGCATAGGGTATAACGGGCAGGGCATTGCCCACGCACTCACACGTACAAGCAATGCATTTCACGCCTACCTCCAGCCTCAGTTACAGGCTGCTGCCGCCTACCCCCCTCCCTGCATCAGCTGCAAAGGCAGCAAAATATTTTGACCAAAGTCTAAAGGCCCGTACACATTAAACGATGTCGCTCTGTGAGCTACATCGTCTAATGTTTCCCCTCCCGGGCCGGCCGGCGGCCGACTGTACACACTGAGCGATATGACCGCTCATATCGCTCAGTGACGTCACGCCCCCGCCAGCCCTGCATGAAGGTCGTGGACGACAGTCCACATCCTTCCTGCATGCCCTACCGACAGCGAAGATTGTTGGCGACCCGCGGGGCCGCGCATCGTTTGTCGCTGGCTGCATACACACTTAACGATAAAATGAGCGACGTCGCTCATTAAATCGTTAAGTGTGTACGGACCTTAAACAATTTGGTTTGGTTAATAAAATAATTTTGCACAGAACAGTGATGTTATACGAACATTTTCATTAAACATTTAAAAAATCAAATGTTTATTCTTACAGTGAAATTTTACATTTCTGAATAAAAAAAATAAATTTAAAAAAAGCGATGAAATTCCATAGACAAAAAACCTTACGGTTTCACATGTCCCATTAAGGCTTCTTAGACATGATCGAAATTTCAGAAACCTGTTGTAACTCTTCCACTCAAACTCCAAAAAGCAATGAAATTCCGATCATTGAGGCTGACGCCTTAATGGACGTGTTCCTTGCGTAATACAGATATGGTATGCCATCACAGCCTGTGGGTAAGTGCAGATTCGGTCTGAATTACCCCCTGTGTTTCTCTGTCCCCCCCATTAGTGCTGCTTAGTGTTCCCTCTATCCACACACTTCTGTTCCCCCATCCACACCGCTCTCCTCCCTCCAATCAACAACACTCTTACCTCATCTGAGCAGCTTTGTCTTCCGCTCAGACCTTCAGTTGCATAGACTGCATGTGTGTATTCCAATGAGCACACAAATCTGTGAATTAGCAGCTCCACCATTGTGTGAGTGACAGCAATCTCACTCTGTGAGAGTGCTGAATCTGCACTTACCCACAGGCTGTGATGGCATACCATATCTGTATTGCGCAAGGAACACGTCCATTAAGGCGTCAGCCTTAATGATCGGAATTTCATTGCTTTTTGGAGTTTGAGTGGAAGAGTTACAACAGGTTTCTGAAATTTCGATCATGTCTAAGAAGCCTTAATGGGACATGTGAAACCGTAAGGTTTTTTGTCTATGGAATATATATATATATCACAAACATATATGATTCATACATATATCACACACACATACATAATACATACATGAGAAAGACCTGGGATGGTGATGAGGCCAGGGCCCCCTGCTGATGTTGCGTTGAGGAAGGCAGTGTTCCAGGGCGGATGCCAGTCGGGGAGAGCGCCGCGCAGCCCGGGAAAAATACTGCTGAGGAGCTACATCTGGAAGAGCCCCTGGGAGGGAGAGTGCCACATGCCCCATCCTGCGCGGCAGACTCTGCAGGCCTGCACATGGGAAGGGAGGTCTCTGGCCACACATACTCACCCTTCTGCTGAAGCCCCGCTGCTGTCCCCATCAGCGATCTCCAGCGGGGAGCGGGGCCAGGATGAACCTCAACCTGTGAGAACTATCTTCATGATCAAGAGATCTCATATGCAAGATAAGTATGTTTTGGGATAGGGCTGGGGAGGGCGGCTGCTCGGGCACACCCCCGTCAAGTTAAGGAGATTTAACTGAGGAAGCACAAGGGAACTCTCGTCAGGGGACAACAACTGCAGGGAGACCACATCTTTTCAGATGAACATGGGAGGGCGGAAGGCTGCCTAATACTGAAGCACCCTCAGACATTAAACCATATGCAACAACTATTGCAAGCATTCCTGGGGGAAGGTCTGCAGCAGACGGATTTGCATACGGTGATGTCATCCAAGCAGTGGGCCAAAGTTGGCTGGAACCCTCATCTGTATATGAAAAGAGAAAAGGGGCATGCAGGGCATGGCGGCCTTTTGCGGCGCTTGGATAACCCCAAGTTTGCATTAAACACCCCCACCCTCCTTCGGTGTGGGGCTCATGTTGGCCATGCCCAAGCCCCTGAAGCATTCAAGCTGATTTCTTGCAGCAGCTGGGCACTGTAACAGCTTCAGAGCTGCTCTACAAGACAAGTAAAAGGGTGTGGGCCCTGCAGCACCACCTGTAGTTTGCATACACACATATATAGGACAGCATCTCTTATATGCCCCAGGGTCAATAAAATAGTATCCTTGTCTAGGCTATCCATCCCCTCAGATAAGGTATTTGTCCATGCCGCTACAGCACTACACACCCAGGCCGACGCAATTGCCGGTCTGAGTAAGGTACCTGAATGTGTATAAATGGACTTCAGGGTAATCTCCTGTTTGCGGTCAGCACACTCTTTGAGGGTAGCCGTATCCTGGGACGGGAGGGCTACCTTCTTGGATAAGCGTGTTAATGCTTTGTCCACCCTAGGGGAGGATTCCCATCGTAACCTATCCGTTGATGGGAAAGGATACGCCATAAGAATCCTTTTGGAAATCTGCAGTCTTTTATCTGGAGATTCCCAAGCTTTTTCACATAACTCGTTCAGCTCGTGTGAGGGGGGAAAGGTTACCTCAGGCTTCTTACCCTTGTACATATGTACCCTCTTGTCAGCGACAGGGGGTTCCTCTGTGATGTGCAAAACATCTTTTATTGCCATAATCATAAATCGAATGGATTTTGCCAATTTTGGCTGTAACTTTGCATCATCGTAATCGACACTGGAGTCAGAATCCGTGTCGGTATCTGTGTCAACAATCTGGGATAGTGGGCGCTTATGAGACCCTGACAGTCCCTGCAACATAGGATCAGGCATGGGTTTAAACCCTGACTGTCCCAAAGCTTCTGCCTTGTCTAATCTTTTGTGCAATGAGTTTACACTAGCATTTAAAACATTCCACATATCCATCCAATCAGCTGTCGGCGGAGACACCACATTCATTTGCTCCCGCTCCTCTCTAATATAGCCTTCTTCCTCAGACATGTCGACACACGTGTACCGACACACTACACACACAGGGAATGCTTTTTCTGAAGACAGTTTCCCCACAAGGCCCTTTGGAGAGACAAAGAGAGAGTATGCCAGCACACCCCCCAGCGCTATATAACCCAGGAATAAAACAGTAACTTAATGTTTGCCCAGTAGTGCTGCTGTATGTAATTTGCGAATTATGTGCCCCCCCCCTCTTTTCAACCCTCTTGTCTAACGTGGTATAAGCAGGGTAGAGTCCGGGGAGCTTCCTCTCAGCGGTGCTGTGGAGAAAAAATGGCGCTGGTGAGCGCTGAGGGAGAAGCCCCGCCCCCTCGGAGGCGGGCTTCTGTCCCGCTTAAACTGTAAAATTGGTGGGGGCTTATACATATATAAAGTGCCCAGCTGTATATATGTTATATTTTTGCGAAAGAGGTTTATATTGCTGCCCAGGGCGCCCCCCCTGCGCCCTGCACCCTTACAGTGACCGGAGTATGTGAGGTGTATGGGAGCAAAGGCGCACAGCTGCAGTGCTGTGCGTTACCTCAGTGAAGATCATGAAGTATTCTGCCGCCTCTGAAGTCTTCTTTTCTTCTCATACTCACCCGGCTTCTATCTTCCGGCTCTGCGAGGGGGACGGCGGCGCGGCTCTGGGACGGACGGCGAGGGTGAGATCCTGCGTACCAATCCCACTGGAGCTAATGGTGTCCAGTAGCCTAAGAAGCAGGACCTTGCAACTCAGAGAGTAGGGCTGCTTCTCTCCCCTCAGTCCCTCGATGAGGGAGTCTGTTGCCAGCAGTGCTCCCTGAAAATTAAAAACCTAACAAAATACTTTCTGTCAGAAAGCTCAGGAGAGCTCCTGAAAAGCACCCAGTCTCCACTGGGTACAGTATCAAACTGAGGTCTGGAGGAGGGGCATAGAGGGAGGAGCCAGTGCACACCCAGAACTAAAGTCTTTCTTAAAGTGCCCATGTCTCCTGCGGAGCCCGTCTATCCCCATGGTCCTTACGGAGTCCCCAGCATCCTCTAGGACGTTAGAGAAAATAGGATTTTAATACCTACCGGTAAATCCTTTTCTCTTAGTCCGTAGAGGATGCTGGGCACCCGTCCCAGTGCGCACTGTGTCTGCAGTTATTAAATGGCCCTTAACTCCAGAACATTTATGTGGAGATGAAAACATCCAAGGAAGACTTGACCATCTTCCTTGGATGTTTTCCCCCTGTGTGACTGCTCTCCAGCCTCGGAGGGTTGCATCCGTGGTCCCTAGGATCCCCTCCTGGATCCCGAACCATCGCCCCTCTAGGTGGTGAGAACTGTGCAGCCACCAATGGAGTGAGATTCTGATCTTGGAAGACAGGATTATCCTCCGGTGCATGTGTAGGTGGGATCCGGACCACTTGTCCAACAGGTCCCACTGGAACACTCTGGCATGGAACCTGCCAAACTGAATGGCCTCGTAGGCCGCAACCATCTTCCCCAGCAACTGAATGCATTGATGGATTAACACTCTTGCTGGTTTCAGAATTTGTTTGACCAGACTCTGGATCTCCAGAGCCTTTCCACTAGAAGAAAACCTCTTCTGTGTCCAGTATCACTCCCAAAAACAACAACCGCGTCATTGGGACCAACTGCGATTTTGGCAAGTTTAGGAGCCAACCATGTTGTTGAAGAACTGTCAGGGAGAGTAGATGTTTTGCACCAACTGGTCCCTGGATCTCGCCTTTATCAGGAGATCATCCAAGTACGGGATAATTGTGACTCCTTGCTTGCGAAGGAGGACCATCATTTCCGCCATCACCCTGGTGAAAATCCTCGGAGCCGTGGACAGACCAAACGGCAACGTCTGAAATTGGTAATGACAATCCTGAATTGCAAACCTCAGGTAGCTTGATGCAGTGGCTAAATGGGAACATATAAGTAGGCATCCTTTATGTCTACCAAAACCATGAAATCTCCTTTATCCCCCGGACTGGAGATCACTACCCTGAGAGATTCCATCTTGAAATTGAATTTCTTTAGGTAGAAATTAAGGGATTTCAGATTTAAGATTGGTCTGACTGAGCCGTCCGGCTTCGGGACCACGAAGAGGCTTGAATAAAAACCTTCTCCCTGCTGACTAAGGCTGATTTGAACAATCGGTGAGGGGGAACGTCTTGAAACCCCAGTTTGTACCCTTGGGACACTATTTGTAAAACCCACGAGTCAAGGTCCGAATGAATCCAGAACTGACTGAAGAGTTTTAGACGTGCCCCCCACTGGTGCGGGCTCCTGCAAGAGAGCCCCAGCGTCATGCAGTGGATTTGGCAGAAGCAGAGGACGATCTCTGCTCCTGCGATCTTGAAGCCTACAGACCTCTTCCCTCTTTTCCTTCCTCTACCTGCAAAGAAAGGGGAATCTTAACTTCTTGCATATCTATTGGGCCGAAATGACTGCGTCAGATAATGATGCGTCTTCATCCGTTGAGAGGGAACATAGGGCAAGAAGGACGACTTACCTGCGGGAGCTGCCGAGATCAAATTAACTAGGCCGTCGCCAAACAAGGCTTCACCTTCATAGGGAAGAGACTCCCTTTCTTCTTGGAGTCAGCATCAGCATTCCCTTGGTGAATCCACAATGCCCTCCTATCCGAGACTGCCATGAAATTGGCCCGTGAGCACTTGTGCCCGGTGTAGGATTTTTAAATATGTGTAGTTTACTGTATGCAAGGGTTTAAAACCTTTTAGGAACTGAGATCTAAGGTGTATTACATGTAGTTTAAAAAAAACAAAAAAGGTTTATTTTAAGGCAGTAGTTTCCAAACTGGGGTTCTTGCACTGGTAGCATAGTTTGGTGGTCCAGGACCAATTAAAATTATTTATACTTTAATAAATTGGCAAAACCATTCCCTCACAACATAACTGAACCTGAGGATGACATGCTATAAACACAATTTACTTAATTTTATATTTTTTTCTGAATTTCTCAATAAAAAAAACTTTGGCCTAGGGGTGTCGTGAAACAAATTTTGATACTCTATGGCAGGGGTGTCAAACCCATGGGCCGCATGCCGCCCCCAATGCATCCTTTTGTGGCCCACAGGCCGGGGTCCGGCAGGGGTCCGACAGGGGTCCTTTTGTGGCCCGATCACCTTGCTTAGAGCGAGGGCAGGAGAGTGCAGCCAGAGTCTTTGCTTTCTATGTGCGGCACCATCTTCCCGAAGAGATCACAGGGAAGATAGTGCCCCTTCCACTGGCTACAGCACAGGTATACTGGGGTGGGGTAGCAAACTGGGGGCCCCAATGGGCCCCTCCAGCAGTCCCTCTACCAAAACACGTCTTTTGGTGGTTTTGCGGTGTTGTTATAACTACATGGTGACGATACTGTAGCACAGAGATTTTCAACCATTTACAACTCACGTCACACAGAACAAGATTTAAATATTGACAAGGCACACTGAAATATAATGGTGATGCATGGTGCAGTATCGTGTCCTAGGATGTCATGTCGCAGCTTCTCCATAGGTAACGCCTGAACAGGCCCGGTGACAGGGGGGACAAAGGGGACACTTGTTCAGGGCTCCAAGTATTAAGAACAGAAATAATGGGGCCACAGTGCCAATATTGCTTTTTAAAGTGTATCCACCAACTGCTCAATTTAAGCAGGAAAACAATTAACAGGCCAACTAAACCCTCCCCCCTCCTTTTACCCCATCACTTTGTCCAGTCCCTGTGGTCCATACTGTATTGCCATTATTATGCATTTTGCTGTGCTGGCCCTTTTCTGAATGTCCCTGCCACCGCCACCGAAGAGCTGGATAGCCCAGTATGAAAACCACCTGCCGGCCTCACTGACGGTCCGAGTCAAAGGCTCCATTTTTTTTAAAGATCCCTCTGCCAAGTTAAGGGGGGGTTGAGGGGGCCCCAGAGATATCAGTGTACTGGGCCCCGAGATTTCTGTTGCTAGCCCTGACCCTCAGGGGCGTATCTACCCCTTGGCCAGGATGGCACTTGCCAGGGGCACCATCCAGCTGTGCCAACCGTGGCTAAGGGATAGAGTTCTGCAGTCTCGAAAGGGCGCTATGGCAATCAGCGTGGGACTGACCAATTAGACGGTGAGGGAAGGATACTGAAATTGTCCCAACCCTGTTACAGTTTGAAACGCCCCTCAACTGCTGTCCACTGCTTCACTCCTAGCTCTGCCCCTTTGAAATTATTAATCCCTACCCCCCGGTAGGCGGAGTTCTCCAGGCCCATACTCAGGAGTCACCACTGCTGTACATTATGTGCCGGTTGTAGAGGCAGAGCGGGGAACATCAGAGAACGCCACAAATTACACAGTGGGCAAGGAGATGGCTGGAGACAGCTGCACAGCCATGCCTTGCAAGTTCGAGAGAGCTGTTGAATTTCAGCACTTCAAGTCAGAGCCTGCCCCCTGCTGCCCAAGCAGTCCGTGACAGTTAGTGTCGAGGAGGGGGGGATTTGTGCATGTGTGCTATCAGTGTGTGTGTGGGGGGGTGGGGGGGTGGAGGATGTGTGTGACTGTGAGGGAGCTGTCAGTGTCAGTGGGGAGAGGAGCAGGAGGGAGTTGTTAGTGTGTGGAAGTGATGAGAGTTGTCAGTACTGGGGAAATGTGTGTGTGTGTGTGTACTAGATTTAGGAGTGTGTGTTTGTGAGAGGTTTCAGTTGGGGAATTAGAGTTCATACAGTAATTAAATGTTTTCATATTGAGAACTACATCTCCCAGCATATACAGTGTGCTGGGGATGCTAACAAGCTTTATTTAAAAGTTTAAAAAACATTGCTTTTATGACTGCAATGGTTAAAAAGGGAGAGCTATAAATCAATTTATCAGTGAATGATCGCAGTTTGAGCTGTTACATTTTACTGAACCACCTATCCCTCCACACTCACTACCTGTCCTCAGGATACATTTACCATCCCGGCAGACGGTATACCGGCGGTCATTTGACCGATGTTGGAATCCTGACACCACTTGGGAGACTGGTGCCGGCACACAGACAGCCAACATCCCGAAGGCGAGTATTGGAGGGAGGGTTAGGACCGGGGGAGCGGGTGTTAGGGAAGGCACTAGGAGGGGGGGGGGGGTTAGTCCAGTATCCTGGGACGGGAGGGCTACCTTCTTGGATAAGCGTGTTAATGCTTTGTCCACCCTAGGGGAGGATTCCCATCGTAACCTATCCGTTGATGGGAAAGGATACGCCATAAGAATCCTTTTGGAAATCTGCAGTCTTTTATCTGGAGATTCCCAAGCTTTTTCACATAACTCGTTCAGCTCGTGTGAGGGGGGAAAGGTTACCTCAGGCTTCTTTCCCTTGTACATATGTACCCTCTTGTCAGCGACAGGGGGTTCCTCTGTGATGTGCAAAACATCTTTTATTGCCATAATCATAAATCGAATGGATTTTGCCAATTTTGGCTGTAACTTTGCATCATCGTAATCGACACTGGAGTCAGAATCCGTGTCGGTATCTGTGTCAACAATCTGGGATAGTGGGCGCTTATGAGACCCTGACAGTCCCTGCAACATAGGATCAGGCATGGGTTGAAACCCTGACTGTCCCAAAGCTTCTGCCTTGTCTAATCTTTTGTGCAATGAGTTTACACTAGCATTTAAAACATTCCACATATCCATCCAATCAGCTGTCGGCGGAGACACCACATTCATTTGCTCCCGCTCCTCTCTAATATAGCCTTCTTCCTCAGACATGTCGACACACGTGTACCGACACACTACACACACAGGGAATGCTTTTTCTGAAGACAGTTTCCCCACAAGGCCCTTTGGAGAGACAGAGAGAGAGTATGCCAGCACACCCCCCAGCGCTATATAACCCAGGAATAAAACAGTAACTTAATGTTTGCCCAGTAGTGCTGCTGTATGTAATTTGCGAATTATGTGCCCCCCCACCCCTCTTTTCAACCCTCTTGTCTAACGTGGTATAAGCAGGGTAGAGTCCGGGGAGCTTCCTCTCAGCGGTGCTGTGGAGAAAAAATGGCGCTGGTGAGTGCTGAGGGAGAAGCCCCGCCCCCTCGGAGGCGGGCTTCTGTCCCGCTTAAACTGTAAAATTGGTGGGGGCTTATACATATATAAAGTGCCCAGCTGTATATATGTTATATTTTTGCGAAAGAGGTTTATATTGCTGCCCAGGGCGCCCCCCCTGCGCCCTGCACCCTTACAGTGACCGGAGTATGTGAGGTGTATGGGAGCAAAGGCGCACAGCTGCAGTGCTGTGCGTTACCTCAGTGAAGATCATGAAGTCTTCTGCCGCCTCTGAAGTCTTCTTTTCTTCTCATACTCACCCGGCTTCTATCTTCCGGCTCTGCGAGGGGGACGGCGGCGCGGCTCTGGGATGGACGGCGAGGGTGAGATCCTGCGTACCAATCCCACTGGAGCTAATGGTGTCCAGTAGCCTAAGAAGCAGGACCTTGCAACTCAGAGAGTAGGGCTGCTTCTCTCCCCTCAGTCCCTCGATGAGGGAGTCTGTTGCCAGCAGTGCTCCCTGAAAATTAAAAACCTAACAAAATACTTTCTGTCAGAAAGCTCAGGAGAGCTCCTGAAAAGCACCCAGTCTCCACTGGGTACAGTATCAAACTGAGTTCTGGAGGAGGGGCATAGAGGGAGGAGCCAGTGCACACCCAGAACTAAAGTCTTTCTTAAAGTGCCCATGTCTCCTGCGGAGCCCGTCTATCCCCATGGTCCTTACGGAGTCCACAGCATCCTCTAGGACGTTAGAGAAAATAGGATTTTAATACCTACCGGTAAATCCTTTTCTCTTAGTCCGTAGAGGATGCTGGGCACCCGTCCCAGTGCGTACTGTGTCTGCAGTTATTAAATGGCCCTTAACTCCAGAACATTTATGTGGAGATGAAAACATCCAAGGAAGACTTGACCATCTTCCTTGGATGTTTTCCCCCTGTGTGACTGCTCTCCAGCCTCGGAGGGTTGCATCCGTGGTCCCTAGGATCCCGTCCTGGATCCCGAACCATCGCCCCTCTAGCTGGTGAGAACTGTGCAGCCAGCAATGGAGTGAGATTCTGGTCTTGGAAGACAGGATTATCCTCCGGTGCATGTGTAGGTGGGATCCGGACCACTTGTCCAACAGGTCCCACTGGAACACTCTGGCATGGAACCTGCCAAACTGAATGGCCTCGTAGGCCGCAACCATCTTCCCCAGCAACTGAATGCATTGATGGATTAACACTCTTGCTGGTTTCAGAATTTGTTTGACCAGACTCTGGATCTCCAGAGCCTTTCCACTAGAAGAAAACCTCTTCTGTGTCCAGTATCACTCCCAGTGCTCCCCTTCACTAACAGTCCACAAAGTTTCCCCATCTCACGATCTGCCTCCTCACCCCCACTTTTGGGTTTAACCAATTTGTGTAATGACCATTTTTGACCACTTTTCTAGTGTTTGGGAGCAAATGGTTAATTGACATTTGCTACTATACATTACCAGATTTTCATTCCATCCATCCAGACTGGATAGATAGCCTGACAGATAATTGTGTAGTGTACGCCCAGGATAACTGTCAGTTGTGCTTTCTTTTATGACGGCACATAAATGGGTGGGCAGATCCAGAGCAAGGACTGCCCACTCATGCATAGTTGTCAACTGATGTGAAGTTCCAGGGGGCAATCTCAGTTATAAAGAAAAGTATCTGGAAATTGTCCCTAGTTTAAAAAAAAAATAAAAAAAAAATTGATCAACTCCATTTATTTAGTATGATATCCCAGCAGTCAGAACAACATACTTTATTAAATAACACATCTCAAACTACCATACCCAGGATTCAAACCTATAACCTGTTGAATTCTAATCAAACACCCTACCTATTGAGCTATTTGATCCTGCATAAAAATTGTGAACATTATATGAAGCTATTGGTACTTTGCAAAAAAAAAGTATCAGCATTACAACGCAGCAGATCCATGCAGTTTGCAGCCACACACTACATGTATCTGCTCAGCCACAATGCTGATTATTTCTTCACAAAGTACAAGGTGAGCTCCAAACAGAATTCTCTAGCTTAGAATTATACCTTTCTATGCCAAACCTAGAAGTCGGACCCCCCACCCTGGGATCCCCCAGAGGGAGGCCTGCACCGTCATGCGGCAGGCTTGTCCGTTTTGGAAGCAGGCTGATGGGCAGCCCAGGCTTGCTTCAGTCTGGGCTTGGCAGGTCTGGAAGCATGAGCTTGCTTTGGGTATGCCTGACCTTGGGTACGCTTTACCTGAGGGATGAAAGGGCCAAGGGAAAGTACTTTTAGCCTTCTGCGTGGTAGGAGTCATACGAGGTAGGCAAGCTGTTTCAGCAGTAGCCAGATCAGCTACAATCTTATTGAGGTCTTCTCCAAAGAGAGTGTCTCCCTTGAAAGGAAGCACCTCCAGGGTTTTCTTGGAATCCATATCCACCGACCAGGATCTCAACCAGCTGTATAAAGTATTACCTTGGAACTGGCGCTCCACTCCCGATTATCTGGTTATCATGGCTTCCTCCGCCAGTGTCCAGACTCGCTTGCTGAAGCTCGGCCACTTCTTCCTAGCAGCAGGCTCCTGGATCACTGGGCAGCAGAGGTGCTTGGGAGCCGGAAGGGGGCGGAGCAATCAGGCAGGCAGTTGCAGTGCTGCCCAGCTATCTGTGGTGTGAGAAGAAGCAGGGGCAGCCCACCGCTGGCAGTGCTGCAGCTAGCGGTGGTGGCAGCGGCGAGGCTGCTGGGCTGGGTCTTGAAAAAGGTGGAAAGAAGGGTGTTACGGCATGGAATGTACAAACTGCGAGACCCTGCTGGTAGCGCCTTTGTCTATTTAGTAGGAAGGGCACGTAACAGCCGGGGGGCAATGGAGGAAGCCCCTTTAGGGCTGGAGCCCCTTCAGGGCTGGAGCCCGGCGGCAACTGACTCCGTTGTCTCTGGCAGTTCTGCCCCTGGACTAGAGGAATGGTCAAGAACATGGCAACATTTAATGCCAAAAAATGCAAAATCATACACGTGCAAAAATGCAAAGGCTAACTATAATATTAAGGGCATTATAATGGCAAGAGGAAAGCTATCATGTGAAGCTGAACCACTAGCCATGAACATAGGCCAGGGCCTCAGCCGTTCCTTGCCACTCCGTGTGGTAAATGGCATATTGGCAAGTTTACGCTTCTCCTCCGACAATTTTATTTTAGGTTTTGGAGTCCTTTTTTTACTGATATTTGGTGTTTTGGATTTGACATGCTCTGTACTATGACATTGGGCATCGGCCTTGGCAGACGACGTTGCTGGCATTTCATCGTCTCGGCCATGACTAGTGGCAGCAGCTTCAGCACGAGGTGGAAGTGGATCTTGATCTTTCCCTAATTTTGGAACCTCAACATTTTTGTTCTCCATATTTTAATAGGCACAACTAAAAGGCACCTCAGGTAAACAATGGAGATGGATGGATACTAGTATACAATTATGGACGGACTGCCGAGTGCCGACACAGAGGTAGCTACAGCCGTGAACTACCGTACTGTGTCTGCTGCTAATATAGACTGGTTGATAAAGAGATGTCGTAGTATGTATGTATGAAGAAGAAAGAAAAAAAAACCACGGTTAGGTGGTATACAATTATGGACGGACTGCCGAGTGCCGACACAGAGGTAGCCACAGCCGTGAACTACCGTACTGTACTGTGTCTGCTGCTAATATAGACTGGTTGATAAAGAGATGTCGTAGTATGTATGTATGAAGAAGAAAGAAAAAAAAACCACGGGTAGGTGGTATACAATTATGGACGGACTGCCGAGTGCCGACACAGAGGTAGCCACAGCCGTGAACTACCGTACTGTACTGTGTCTGCTGCTAATATAGACTGGTTGATAAAGAGATGTAGTAGTATGTATGTATAAAGAAGAAAGAAAAAAAAACCACGGGTAGGTGGTATACAATTATGGACGGACTGCCGAGTGCCGACACAGAGGTAGCCACAGCCGTGAACTACCGTACTGTACTGTGTCTGCTGCTAATATAGACTGGTTGATAAAGAGATGTCGTAGTATGTATGTATGAAGAAGAAAGAAAAAAAAACCACGGTTAGGTGGTATACAATTATGGACGGACTGCCGAGTGCCGACACAGAGGTAGCCACAGCCGTGAACTACCGTACTGTACTGTGTCTGCTGCTAATATAGACTGGTTGATAAAGAGATGTCGTAGTATGTATGTATAAAGAAGAAAGAAAAAAAAACCACGGTTAGGTGGTATACAATTATGGACTGATAAAGCTGAATATTTATCGTATATAAATCACTTTAAGAGGTCTAAGAACACTGTACGCTATCTACGTAAGAAGTACCGTAAGGGTACGCAAGTTGCGTAGCGATCGCTCAGCCGTAGTCGAGACGCTCAAGCGTCACGTTCGCTTACGGCCCAGTGATCACAGGCAGGCACGCTATTGGCTGCCGACTAACATAATGATTCGCTATAGCGTAGCGGACGCTCGGGACCACGAGGAGATCACCAGCGATGCAGACGCTCACAACGTTAAACCTTTATATCTATACCTTTAACAGTGAGATACACAGTATACCTTAGTGTAGAGACAGAGTGTAAGTGCAACCTGGTGTAACCTGATTAACTACAAAGCTGCTTGAGCGTCACCGACGCTCAGAGAATACTTAACACTATAAAGAATACACAGATACCTGGGCTTAGGGTCCGAAACCTATTATATGTATTATGACTATTATACTTGCAAAAAGAATCACAGTACAAAGCATACACTACAATATGACATAAACCAACTAACCAGATAAACTACACAGGAAATACAATACAATACAATTAAAGGAAAATACGAGAGAAAGAGTAGAGAGAGAGAGAGAGAGAGAGATGGCTCACAGTAAGACAATATGATTACGGAGAAAACTTACGCACAAAGGGAAACGATCGCATGCGCCTCGATATCCAGCTCCCGATTATCAGCAATGAGAACCGTTGAAGAGAGAGAACTGGATACGGTCGGCCTGCCTATTTATGCCCCACACACAATACAATTCAATGGTCCCTACAATCTCATTGTTCATTGGACACAGGAATTCGGCTTCGCATTATAACAAAAGGTCATAGGTTGATTCATACAGGTGGGCTGTGACTATTTCCAACTGCTCAGGTGGGAGGGAAACTGGGTTTCCCGCCGCATGGGTAATAAAGTGCAAATAAAGTAAATGTTCATAAACTTCTTATGTCCATAACTATTCGCACGAGCGATTGATCTGCTTCAAACCAACACCGGAATATTTCTAATTAAATATTCTTCCGATGGATACTAAACACCACTGTATTACTCCTGTCTGACCCTTCGTATCAAACAAAGAGGGATTCCTCTGTTCATAAACATTCTATATTAACCAAACTTTCAGAATCTATCAAAGGGACCATGATCTACAAAATACATTATTACTGAAAATATGTTACGATTGAGTCGCACGCTACAACCACATAAACTCTACCGTAAATACGCATACCATGCGCCTGCGGGTGCCCGCGACTGTGAGTATGCGCACGTACGGGAGAGCGTACGCATGCGCAGCACGGACCTGTGTGAGGTGCAAATATGGTAGTGTGCATAGAGATATTTTTCTGACTTTGACAGTCCACCCTTTGGCAGTCAATAATAACTGCCACTTCCTGAAAACATTTCAAAAGGAGAAAAATATATGTTAGGGGTTAATTCATTTCCATGGTTGGGTAAGGGAGGAGAGAGGAGTAGGTGTGAAGAGGGTATGACCTAGTGAGATAGCAGAAGCATGTGTGTATGAATCCGTGTTTGGGGGGTCATGTATCATCGTGCCGTACGTGTTGTAAATCAAGCTTCGAGGTATTGCGAAGTATACATTTGAATTCCTTCTTATCCCGTGGTACGGGTCTGTGGATGGGCTGTCAAACTTTACCGAGCTCTTTTCGGATTTTGAACAAAATGGGGAGCACATTTTAGTTGATGATACATGAATGGGGGAATATGTGATTGCTGATAACTGTGCCTGTATTCCCTATACTATGTGTGTCATTACCTGAGGGTTGTAGAAATGAAGAAAAGACATAATTACGGTAAATGCGGTGGTATTCTATGTCAGGTTAATGTACATCTGTCGGTTGAAGTTTTGTTCGGTATCAGTTGAAAGTCGTCTTCTTTGCGCTGTGTTGCCCATTAGGTGTGAGCAAAAAGCTTTGTCAATGCCATTAGATTTACAAAAAATGTTGGGCTAGCGTAAGTTTAAGAATTCTAGGGAAACTGGGGATCCATGGCAAAGTTCATCAAATGTCCATATCTCAAGTGGTCAAAACTTCTTTTTTGGTCTATCCGTTGTCTGTATAGCGTCTCGTCAACTTCCTCGTCCAAGGGGGTCTTTTTATCTTGGAGAAAAGCAGAAAAACAGGTGAAAGAAATGGACCGTAGAAATCGCATTTTCATCACATCATTGTTTCTATCATTGGGTCATAAATCAAATCCAGGTTAATTACAGTTTCCTCACTCCTTAAACTCATTACCCTGGTACGATGTTTGCACTTCATTAAAGCCTGACCGCATCTAAATATCAAACCGATCGTTATGATAACACCTAAGATACATAGGAGAAACTTCCCAACATCCATTATGACTCCTTGAGCCCAGTCTCCCAAACCGGAGAACCAATTTCGCGGGTTCAACCATGACACCCAACCAGTCAGCTCATTACCTACAGCAGCAAGAGTGAGATTGTGTTTTCGGCGAAATTCCCACTTCAATTGGAGAATATCGTCCATCTTTGGTCTATGACCTCGACCGGATCCTCTGTGCTATTCGTGATATACGTGCAACACTTCACGCCGTACTGTGTTGCCAATGTAACACAATATCCGCCTGTCACTGCTGTGAGGTAATTAAGAACCATTCTATGCTGCACCAGTTCTGTTTTATAAGCTTGAAGTTCCCTTCCCGTATATCTAAACGTGTCATCATACATTTCAGTGATATTGTCTAACAAATTTGCGAGCGCCGATATGTATTTAGAATTTAGCACTCCTCTAGCGGTGCGGGTGAAATCTAACGCGATTAAGAATTGAATCCCGGTGGATTCACTTATCAGATCAGAGGCCGGATGCTCTGTCTTCTCTATCAGGTGCCTTTTAACGACGTGCTCGTAATGGGTGTGAGTATAAGGAGCTTGGGCACCACGATGTATGTCTTTCATTTTATCATGTGTTACAGTCATTACTTCAGGCAATACTTTTCCAATATAACACAATCCTTCAGAGTTTGGGGCAAGCCACTTGTACGCCTTTCTCCCGCATATGAAATATGCATCATCGGGGAGAACATATGGGACGGAGAAGGACATAACCATATTACACACTTTCCAGGTGAAATCTCCTAACCCTAATTCTTCCATCTGCTTAATACACGTATCAGGTTGTACGATATGTGCACAGTATCCTGGTGATACTTCTCCAACTCTCGTAATCCTATTTCCTAAGATGTACCTATACCGGAAATATTTTCCTCTACTGGCTATGTGGCGTACAAGCTCTGTATCTGTAGGCATTCTATCTGCTCTATGCGAAAAGGTCATGGTGTGGTTACTCCATGACACTTCCCAATTTCCCGGCTTTCTGGGATTGGAGATGTTGAAACATAATAGGGACCTATCCACATGGTATTGGTGGAGCTTCAAACTAGGAGGGCTGGAGATATTAAACCTCCTGTCCACCGGTCTCCCACCATTTAACTCAAGTACCTCCCCTATCGTTAAAGGAAATGGCACTAGCCCTGATTTGCTATGACCTTGAGGTACTTGAGAGCATACCCAACAATCTGTTTTGTTTAACACATTACCCACTAAGGAGTGATAGTCACTCAATGAATGCCGGTCCATATGGATATTAAAACTGGATTGGCATTTCTTAATGCACCCATCTTCAATGACATTGTTACAGAGCCTACAGATACAGTTTTCTTCAGCTAACAATCCGTCACAATTTCTTCTATGGTCAATGCTATCGGATCGTTTTCTGATACTCGCCTTTGCTTGTTGGTTAGGTTGATCTTGGAAAACTACGCCTCCATCTTTATCATCAGAACCCATTCCAGAACCTCTATCGACCTCCATGGTACTCTCGCCGGAACAGACTGCTCTGGTCAACATCATGGTCAACAGGAAAATCCGGATCACAGTCTCTTGGGGCAAGTCCATCTTATAGAAGGAAACGGAGAAAAATGAGAAGGAGGAAAAAGAAATTTGAGGGAGAGGGGATGGGAAGTGGAGAAAAACAATAAAAGGGAGTGGGGAGTCGACAACAGCTCTCGGTCTTCAAGGCTCAGGTGCCGCCTCAGTCCTCCTGGAACAGACACTCCAGTGATACAACCTCTACCGTCTGTTCCTTATCACGGGACTTCTCTGGATCAGCAACCTTCTTGCAGTGGGATGAATGGACCCAAGTCTCTCTCTCAGCAACCTTCAATGCCGTAGTGCTAGTCAATAAGACCTGGTATGGTCCTTCCCATCTGTCAATAAGGCAACCTGAGCGTAGAAAATTCCGTATCATTACATAATCCCCAGGTTCAATGTCATGACAATTACTATCAGGTAGATCAGGAATCACCAACTTCAGACTATCATTTTAAATCCTTAACTGTTAACTCATGTTAATCAAGTACTTTACAGTCACTTCATTGTTACATTTCAAATCATCCTGAGGGTTAATCATAACATGCGGTTGTCGACCAAACAAGATTTCAAAAGGGGACAGATTAAGAGGGGACCTGGGAGTGGTTCTGATACTGTACAATACAATGGGTAAAGCTTCTGGCCATGTCAATCCTGTCTCTGCCATCACTTTACTCAATTTATTTTTAATAGTGCTGTTCACTCTTTCGACCTTCGCACTCGCCTGTGGACGGTACGGAGTGTGCAGCTTGCTATCAATTCCCATCAACTTACACATTCCTTGAAAGACATCACCTGTAAAATGGGTACCCCTATCACTTTCGATTATTCTAGGGATACCATATCTACATACAAATTCCTGCACAATTTTCTTAGCAGTAAACATAGCGGTATTTGTAGCCGCAGGAAATGCTTCGACCCAATTTGAGAAAACATCTATACAAACAAGTACATATTTCAAATTCCGACAAGGGGGTAATTGTATAAAATCAATTTGTATTACCTGGAAAGGGCCGCCGGCAGGTGGGATATGGGATGGTTCTGTAGGTATTGCCTTTCCAATATTCTTTCTCAAACAGGAAAGGCATGACATTGCTCTTTTACTCGCATGAGAGGAGAATCCTGGGGCGCACCAGTATGCTCTCACCAATTTGCACATTCCTTCCTTGCCTAGATGAGTCAGTCCGTGAGCTGCTTCAGCCAGACATGGAAGATATGCTCTGGGGGCCACTGGTTTACCATGTCCATCCGTCCAGAGTCCTGAGGACTCCTGGCCACATCCCTTTGCCTTCCAGACTGCCTTTTCCTGTGTGGAACACAAATTTTGCATTTCACACAACTTCTGTGTGTTAATGGTATTAAATACCATCAATTGTGTGGTGTCTGTCTGTATGGGGGTAGCAGCTGCTAACTTAGCAGCTTCGTCTGCTCGGCTGTTACCAAGTGATACCGGGTCTTGGCTATAAGTGTGTGCTTTACATTTGATAACAGCCACTCTGTCGGGTTCCTGTATCGCTGTTAGAAGCCTTTTTATGTGAGCTGCATGCGCTACCGGTGTACCAGCTGCCGTCATGAAATTTCTGAGGCGCCATAGGGCTCCGAAATCATGGACTACCCCGAATGCGTATCTAGAATCGGTGTAGATATTGGCTGATTTGCCCTTAGCCAATTCACATGCTCTGGTTAGGGCGAACAGTTCAGCAACCTGGGCTGAGTGAGGTGGGCCTAGCGGTTCCGCTTCTATGGTGTCTTGGTCATCTACGACTGCGTATCCAGTACACAAGTCTCCCGAGTCTGACTGTCTATGGCAACTACCGTCCGTGTAGAACGTGAGTTCTGCATCTTCCAGTGGGTTGTCACTGATGTCAGGCCTTGCGGTAAAATTTTGGGTCAAATATTCCATACAATCATGTGTATCTTCCTTTGTATTAAATCCTCCTTCCCCATCACTCTCACCTTCCACCCTTTGTGCCTGACCAGGCACACCTGGGAGATACGTTGCAGGATTTAATGCACTGCATCTCCTTATGGTGATGTTTACGGGGGCCATTAGTGCCAATTCCCATCTTGTAAACCTCGCTGATGAGACGTGTCTGGTTTGGGCAGAATTCAATAAGGCTGATACTGCATGTGGCGTATGGATTGTGAGGTTGTGGCCTAGCACGACATCTTCGCTTTTTGTCACTAGCAATGCTATCGCAGCAACGCTTCGCAAGCATGTGGGGAGGGATCGCGCTACCGTGTCTAGCTGAGCGCTGTAGTATGCAACTGGCCTACTGGCATCACCGTGTTTTTGGGTTAGTACACCTGCCGCGCAACCAGCACTTTCTGTTCCGTATAGTTCAAAGGGTTTCCCATAGTCTGGCATACCTAGTGCTGGTGCCTGCGTTAGGCACTGTTTGAGTCTCTCAAATGCTGTTTCGGACTCGTCTGTATGCGAAATCCTATCAGGTTTGTTTGAGGAGACCATTTCCTGCAAAGGTAACGCCAAAATGGAAAACCCTGGGATCCAATTACGGCAATACCCACACATTCCTAAAAACGTTCTGATCTGTTGCTGGGTTTGTGGCAGAGTCATGTCTCTAATTGCTTGGATTCTATCAGCGGTCAGGTGTCTCAGTCCTTGTGTTAGACAGTGTCCCAAATATTTTACCCTAGTTTGGCATAATTGTAACTTGTCTTTGGACACCTTGTGTCCTGTGTCTGAAAGATGAAACAGGAGCTGTTTCGTATCCTTCAGAGATGCTTCCAGTGAATCTGAACACAGTAATAAATCGTCCACATACTGTATCAATACTGATCCACTGTCTGGTTGGAAAGACTGTAAACAATCATGCAAAGCCTGAGAAAATATACTTGGACTATCTATGAAACCTTGGGGTAATCGAGTCCACGTGTATTGGACTCCTCTGTATGTAAATGCAAACAAATATTGTCTGTCAGGGTGCAGAGGTACCGAAAAGAAAGCGGAGCAGAGGTCAATAACAGTGAAAAATTTGGCAGTGGGAGGGATTTGCATTAGGATGACAGCTGGATTTGGCACTACGGGGAACTGACTCTCAACTATTTTGTTAATCCCCCTTAGATCCTGCACTAGTCTGTAACCCCTCCCCCCACTCTTTTTAACAGGGAAGATGGGACTATTGGCAGTGCTGGACGTTCTTACCAGAATGCCCTGTTGTAGCAAGCGCTCTATTACTGGGTAAACTCCTAACTCCACCTCTGGCTTCAGAGGGTACTGTGGGATTTTTGGAGCTATCCTACCATCTTTTACTTGTACAACTACTGGAGCTACGTTTGCCATTAATCCAGTGTCTTGTCCGTCTTTTGTCCAAAGTGACTCTGGTATCTGAGATGTCATTTCTTCTATTTGGGATGGATTCCTATTTGTCATAATGGTATGTGACATTAATTTTGATGGGGAGTCTAACATGTCTCGCACTTCCTGAGCGTGTTTCTCAGGTATGTCCAAGAATACACCTTCAGGAGTACAATAAATGACGCACCCCATTTTACACAGTAAGTCTCTTCCCAGGAGATTAGTTGGTGCCGATGCAGCCAGCAAAAAGGAATGCTTGGTATGCAAAGGCCCTATTGTAATCTCGGCTGGTTTGCTAACAGGGTAGTGCTGGACTACTCCTGTTACTCCCATGGCTGGAATTGTCCTACCAGTGGTTCTCATGCCCACTGTCGAATTTATCACTGACTTGGCCGCCCCTGTGTCTACAAGAAAGTTTAAAGTTTTACCAGCTACATTAATTGCGATCTCGGGTTCACTTCCAAGATTGGCAATTAATTTTACTGGCTGCAGATTACAGGTATGGCCACACCCCTATTGGGTAAGGTGACCTCCCTGAATCCCGCTGGCAGCAACTACTTGTGAGGGAGATAGTTGGGAACTACCAGAGGCATGCCAGTCTCTGTTTGGGGGATATCTTTTTGTTTCCCCTGTATGTGGCTCATAACTCCGTTTCTGCGGACCTTGCTCCCAATGTCGTGTGTCGTGTCGTTGTCTAGGGGGTTGGTATGAGTTTCGTGGATTCTTTACTCTACAATCTCGTGCCATGTGTCCCTGTTTGTGACAAGAATAACAAGTAACCATTCTTGACTTACCCACAGGATTTGGTGATACAAACAAAGGCTGCCTTGTGGTCAGAGCCTGTATACTTACTGACATTAATTTATCACCTTGTTGCTCCCTGTGTCTGGTGATGTTTCTATCGTGATCAATAGCAGCCTCTCTCAAAGTAGCCACAGACAGACCTCGCCAACATGGTTTTGTGGTCTGTACCCTAGTCTTCGATGACTCTTTTAAACCATCCATCAGTACCGATACTGCTACTTCCCGATGGTTTGTGTCTGTTTTAATGTCCTCTATGCCTGTGTATTTTGCCATTTCTAATAATGCTCTGTGAAAATACTCTGCAGCTGTCTCTGACTCCTTCTGTTTAATGGAGAATATCTTATTCCATTTAGCTACCGCTGGGAAATACTCTTTTAGCTGCAAGTTTATTCTTTTCACATTATCTTGGTTGTACACATCTGTAAGAGGTACATCATGATCTAGTCCGCAATCAGCTAAAAATTGAGTTGCGTCGACATTTGAGGGTAAACATGCTCTCAGCAATATCTGCCAGTCTTTATTGTTGGGCTCTGCAGTGTTACCTAAGTCTCTGATGTATTTTTGACTGGCAACTAAGTCTTTTCTAGGGTCAGGAAATTCAGACACTATGGTCCTTAATTCCATTCGGGAAAATGGAGTGTACATGGCAATTTTCCTAATGGGAGTGGCTCCTGATGCGTCTGTTTTCCCATTTGGCACTGCTATTACTCTAACAGGTGTAATTCTAACAACCTCATTCTGTGTAGATTCTACAGGCTGTGGTGAAATAGTCTCAGCATAATGCATGGTGCCGTACTTACCAGTTGATACGACCTCACCTATCCCTCCGCTAGGGGCCTTTACTAATCTCGTGGGTGGAGCTGTGCCTACTGTGGTCTCTGCTATGGTGGCTGCTAGAGAGAGCGCTGAAATCGTTGCCGATTCGTCCTCTTGATCACACTCCTGAGGAAAGTTCAAAACAGGGTACAACTTGCACGGGTTAATACTTGCATGGGTTAATGGGTTAACATTATCATTAACATTTACACAGTTACTAAGTGATTTTGTGTTACACCTTAGTGCGTCTTTCTCCGCAATCAACTTCTCTCCTGATATGTATGGTGGCGGCGGGGCCGTGGCAATCAGTTTTCTGTTAGAGCCAGATCCCGCCGCCTGAGCCAAACCTCTCTGTATCTCACCTTCCTGTTGCCACAACTGTAAATAATCATAATGCTGGATTCGTCTCTTTGTTGATTTTATGAGACATGTCCTCCTCCTTAAATTTTGTAACACTTCTGAGCTGAAGCTCCCTACTCTTGGGAATTTCTCCCCGTCATGTACAGTCATTCTCTCCCATTCATCACATAAAGTTTCTGTGTGACTTCCATATTTCTCACACATTATATACCTGGCCGACCCAATTGGTCGGACCACTGAATCAACCCGAACCGAGGTTGATCGCCCCCTACCTGAACAAGTGGCCCCCATAGTTCGAAAGTGTTGCTTTATTTAGCCAACCCTTTACGCAAAACCAAATGCCAACAATAGGCTGACGGTGGCGGTTTACCGAGTACCCCACTCACTCGCCCACGCCGACCAATACGACCTGATCACACCGATATGGTGCTGGCGTACTCGACCTAGGGCCCCTGCGACCTGAACCTCTATTTACTGGAACCTGCGAGGGTTATCCGAAGAACACTTACTCTTTCCAGTAACTATTGGTTGCTGGATAGTTCCTGAGTGAGCAGCGAACTTCCCTTAAAATAAAAAAAATTACACAAATCACGTTAGAGTGTACAGATAGCGTTTGTGACCCCTTTACTCTAATGGTATTAGGTCAGATTACTAACTACTGCACACACTTACGTGCGGTCCAGTCGTTCAGTACACAAACAACTAAGCTTATGTACGGAAAGACCAATGGAATCGAAACTTACGACTGCGAATTCCTTCAGCCAGAGCTTATATGGCCTATATGGGTGTTGCACCAACCCTTTTCGGTGTTGTGCCTGTGAACTGTATAGCGGACTTCCTTGTCGGCTGTACCTGGACCTCCTGGTCTGTTATGACCTCCTGGTCTTGTTACAGTATGACCTCCTGGTCTTGTTACAGTATGACCTCCTGGTCTGCTATACTCTAATGCTCAAAATTGTATATTTAACCAGAGATGCCTCCCTAGCCACCGTGCACGTCACTTACACGCATGTACCTCACGAGTACTCGACTTTTCTTGTGGTTCAACCTTTAAAAATTGTAAAAACACTCACTCATCACATGTACACTTTTGTTTCTATTTCTATTTCTGCGCAGAAATTTTTTCTTCAGATCAGGTGTGTTACCAATTAGGAGCAGGATCTGTTAATTAAATTTCGGACACCCAAAAATAGACTTGCGTTATTTCTCGCCTCGCGTTATTTATCGCTTTGCGTTATTTATCGCTTTGCGTTAAAAATCAACTTATCGTGACTTGAGCTACGTGGGCGTAACCGGACGCTCCGTTGCGTAACGTACGCTGCGTGCGTCGGCCTTTGGATTGCGTACGCAAGTCTTTGTTAGAGACACGTATACGCAAAGCAAAGATCCACCGTAACACAATTTATACTTTTATCAATGTAGATGATCCTTGATCATCTACCACACAAACACACTGACTTCGCCTTATCTCCCAGGTGAAACTGTGTGTTTGTCTATCTTTTAACTATATTACCTTTACTCTTAAACTATGAAATAACGGCAACTCTCTTTTAGCACTTCTATCAACTATAAAAACTGGCAGACAGGAGAGTGATATACGAAAATGAAAAAGAAAAAGAAATGCAGATATATATATGTGTGCGTGCGTGTGTACGCAAGACAGAAAAATAAACAGTTTTAAAAGACACTAGCGTTTTGTTCTTACCTCCGGTTCCCGGATTCCTTCAGCACTCTTTACCTAAGCGAAGCAGACGCTTATCCTGTCAGCACTACGAGGGATACAACCTCCCGCCCTTTGCTGAGGGATAATGTCTGCTGATCTACCTACTGCAGATATGTGAAGGACGGGCGAGCCGCCAATTGATAAAGCTGAATATTTATCGTATATAAATCACTTTAAGAGGTCTAAGAACACTGTACGCTATCTACGTAAGAAGTACCGTAAGGGTACGCAAGTTGCGTAGCGATCGCTCAGCCGTAGTCGAGACGCTCAAGCGTCACGTTCGCTTACGGCCCAGTGATCACAGGCAGGCACGCTATTGGCTGCCGACTAACATAATGATTCGCTATAGCGTAGCGGACGCTCGGGACCACGAGGAGATCACCAGCGATGCAGACGCTCACAACGTTAAACCTTTATATCTATACCTTTAACAGTGAGATACACAGTATACCTTAGTGTAGAGACAGAGTGTAAGTGCAACCTGGTGTAACCTGATTAACTACAAAGCTGCTTGAGCGTCACCGACGCTCAGAGAATACTTAACACTATAAAGAATACACAGATACCTGGGCTTAGGTTCCGAAACCTATTATATGTATTATGACTATTATACTTGCAAAAAGAATCACAGTACAAAGCATACACTACAATATGACATAAACCAACTAACCAGATAAACTACACAGGAAATACAATACAATACAATTAAAGGAAAATACGAGAGAAAGAGTAGAGAGAGAGAGAGAGAGAGAGAGAGATGGCTCACAGTAAACAATATGATTACGGAGAAAACTTACGCACAAAGGGAAACGATCGCATGCGCCTCGATATCCAGCTCCCGATTATCAGCAATGAGAACCGTTGAAGAGAGAGAACTGGATACGGTCGGCCTGCCTATTTATGCCCCACACACAATACAATTCAATGGTCCCTACAATCTCATTGTTCATTGGACACAGGAATTCGGCTTCGCATTATAACAAAAGGTCATAGGTTGATTCATACAGGTGGGCTGTGACTATTTCCAACTGCTCAGGTGGGAGGGAAACTGGGTTTCCCGCCGCATGGGTAATAAAGTGCAAATAAAGTAAATGTTCATAAACTTATGTCCATAACTATTCGCACGAGCGATTGATCTGCTTCAAACCAACACCGGAATATTTCTAATTAAATATTCTTCCGATGGATACTAAACACCACTGTATTACTCCTGTCTGACCCTTCGTATCAAACAAAGAGGGATTCCTCTGTTCATAAACATTCTATATTAACCAAACTTTCAGAATCTATCAAAGGGACCATGATCTACAAAATACATTATTACTGAAAATATGTTACGATTGAGTCGCACGCTACAACCACATAAACTCTACCGTAAATACGCATACCATGCGCCTGCGGGTGCCCGCGACTGTGAGTATGCGCACGTACGGGAGAGCGTACGCATGCGCAGCACGGACCTGTGTGAGGTGCAAATATGGTAGTGTGCATAGAGATATTTTTCTGACTTTGACAGGACGGACTGCCGAGTGCCGACACAGAGGTAGCCACAGCCGTGAACTACCGTACTGTACTGTGTCTGCTGCTAATATAGACTGGTTGATAAAGAGATGTCGTAGTATGTATGTATGAAGAAGAAAGAAAAAAAAACCACGGTTAGGTGGTATACAATTATGGACGGACTGCCGAGTGCCGACACAGAGGTAGCCACAGCCGTGAACTACCGTACTGTACTGTGTCTGCTGCTAATATAGACTGGTTGATAAAGAGATGTCGTAGTATGTATGTATGAAGAAGAAAGAAAAAAAAACCACAGGTAGGTGGTATACAATTATGGACGGACTGCCGAGTGCCGACACAGAGGTAGCCACAGCCGTGAACTACCGTACTGTACTGTGTCTGCTGCTAATATAGACTGGTTGATAAAGAGATGTAGTAGTATGTATGTATAAAGAAGAAAGAAAAAAAAACCACGGGTAGGTGGTATACAATTATGGATGGACTGCCGAGTGCCGACACAGAGGTAGCTACAGCCGTGAACTACCGTACTGTGTCTGCTGCGACTGGATGATAAATAATGATATAAAAAATATATATATATCACTACTGCAGCCGGACAGGTATATATATTATATAATGACGGACCTGCTGGACACTGTCTGTCAGCAGAATGAGTTTTTTATAGAATAAAAAAAAAAACACCACACAAGTGAAGTCACACGACGAGTGTTTAACTTTTTCAGGCAATCACAATATAGTATACTACTAACTATACTGGTGGTCAGTGTGGTCAGGTCACTGGTCAGTCACACTGGCAGTGGCACTCCTGCAGCAAAAGTGTGCACTGTTTAATTTTAATATAATATGTACTCCTGGCTCCTGCTATAACCTATAACTGGCACTGCAGTGCTCCCCAGTCTCCCCCACAATTATAAGCTGTGTGAGCTGAGCACAGTCAGATATATAATATATACATAGATGATGCAGCACACTGGGCTGAGCAGTGCACACAGATATGGTATGTGACTGTCTTGTACTCCTGGCTCCTGCTATAACCTATAACTGGCACTGCAGTGCTCCCCAGTCTCCCCCACAATTATAAGCTGTGTGAGCTGAGCACAGTCAGATATATAATATATACATAGATGATGCAGGCATGCAGCACACTGGGCTGAGCAGTGCACACAGATATGGTATGTGACTGAGTCACTGTGTGTACCGTTTTTTTCAGGCAGAGAACGGATATATTAAATAAAACAACTGCACTGCTGGTGGTCACTGTGGTCAGTCACTAAACTCTGCACTCTCTTCTACAGTATCAGCCTCAGGTCAATCTCTCTCTCTCTCTCCTAATCTAAATGGAGAGGACGCCAGCCACGTCCTCTCCCTATCAATCTCAATGCACGTGTGAAAATGGCGGCGACGCGCGGCTCCTTATATAGAATCCAAGTCTCGCGAGAATCCGACAGCGTCATGATGACGTTCGGGCGCGCTCGGGTTAACCGAGCAAGGCGGGAAGATCCGAGTCGCTCGGACCCGTGAAAAAAAACATGAAGTTCGTGCGGGTTCGGATTCAGAGAAACCGAACCCGCTCATCTCTAGTCAAAGGCTCCATTTTTTTTTAAAGATCCCTCTGCCAAGTTAAGTGGGGGTTGAGGGGGCCCCAGAGATATCAGTGTACTGGGCCCCGAGATTTCTGTTGCTGGCCCTGACCCTCAGGGGCGTATCTACCCCTTGGCCAGGATGGCACTTGCCAGGGGCACCATCCAGCTGTGCCAACCGTGGCTAAGGGATAGAGTTCTGCAGTCTCGAAAGGGCGCTATGGCAATCAGCGTGGGACTGACCAATTAGACGGTGAGGGAAGGATACTGAAATTGTCCCAACCCTGTTACAGTTTGAAACGCCCCTCAACTGCTGTCCACTGCTTCACTCCTAGCTCTGCCCCTTTGAAATTATTAATCCCTACCCCCCGGTAGGCGGAGTCACCACTGCTGTACATTATGTGCCGGTTGTAGAGGCAGAGCGGGGAACATCAGAGAACGCCACAAATTACACAGTGGGCAAGGAGATGGCTGGAGACAGCTGCACAGCCATGCCTTGCAAGTTCGAGAGAGCTGTTGAATTTCAGCACTTCAAGTCAGAGCCTGCCCCCTGCTGCCCAAGCAGTCCGTGACAGTTAGTGTCGAGGAGGGGGGGATTTGTGCATGTGTGCTATCAGTGTGTGTGTGGGGTGGGGGGGTGGGGGGTGGAGGATGTGTGTGACTGTGAGGGAGCTGTCAGTGTCAGTGGGGAGAGGAGCAGGAGGGAGTTGTCAGTGTGTGGAAGTGATGAGAGTTGTCAGTACTGGGGAAATGTGTGTGTGTGTGTGTACTAGATTTAGGAGATTTAGGAGTGTGTGTTTGTTAGAGATGAGCGCCTGAAATTTTTCGGGTTTTGTGTTTTGGTTTTGGGTTCGGTTCCGCGGCCGTGTTTTGGGTTCAAACGCGTTTTGGCAAAACCTCACCGAATTTTTTTTGTCGGATTCGGGTGTGTTTTGGATTCGGGTGTTTTTTTCCAAAAACACTAAAAAACAGCTTAAATCATAGAATTTGGGGGTCATTTTGATCCCAAAGTATTATTAACCTCAAAAACCATAATTTACACTCATTTTCAGTCTATTCTGAATACCTCTCACCTCACAATATTATTTTTAGTCCTAAAATTTGCACCGAGGTCGCTGTGTGAGTAAGATAAGCGACCCTAGTGGCCGACACAAACACCGGGCCCATCTAGGAGTGGCACTGCAGTGTCACGCAGGATGTCCCTTCCAAAAATCCCTCCCCAAACAGCACATGACGCAAAGAAAAAAAGAGGCGCAATGAGGTAGCTGACTGTGTGAGTAAGATTAGCGACCCTAGTGGCCGACACAAACACCGGGCCCATCTAGGAGTGGCACTGCAGTGTCACGCAGGATGTCCCTTCCAAAAAACCCTCCCCAAACAGCACATGACGCAAAGAAAAAAAGAGGCGCAATGAGGTAGCTGACTGTGTGAGTAAGATTAGCGACCCTAGTGGCCGACACAAACACCGGGCCCATCTAGGAGTGGCACTGCAGTGTCACGCAGGATGTCCCTTCCAAAAAACCCTCCCCAATCAGCACATGATGCAAAGAAAAAGAAAAGAAAAAAGAGGTGCAAGATGGAATTGTCCTTGGGCCCTCCCACCCACCCTTATGTTGTATAAACAAAACAGGACATGCACACTTTAACCAACCCATCATTTCAGTGACAGGGTCTGCCACACGACTGTGACTGATATGACGGGTTGGTTTGGACCCCCCCCAAAAAAGAAGCAATTAATCTCTCCTTGCACAAACTGGCTCTACAGAGGCAAGATGTCCACCTCATCTTCACCCTCCGATATATCACCGTGTACATCCCCCTCCTCACAGATTATCAATTCGTCCTCACTGGAATCCACCATCTCAGCTCCCTGTGTACTTTGTGGAGGCAATTGCTGCTGGTCAATGTCTCCGCGGAGGAATTGATTATAATTCATTTTAATGAACATCATCTTCTCCACATTTTCTGGATGTAACCTCGTACGCCGATTGCTGACAAGGTGAGCGGCGGCACTAAACACTCTTTCGGAGTACACACTTGTGGGAGGGCAACTTAGGTAGAATAAAGCCAGTTTGTGCAAGGGCCTCCAAATTGCCTCTTTTTCCTGCCAGTATAAGTACGGACTGTGTGACGTGCCTACTTGGATGCGGTCACTCATATAATCCTCCACCATTCTATCAATGTTGAGAGAATCATATGCAGTGACAGTAGACGACATGTCCGTAATCGTTGTCAGGTCCTTCAGTCCGGACCAGATGTCAGCATCAGCAGTCGCTCCAGACTGCCCTGCATCACCGCCAGCGGGTGGGCTCGGAATTCTGAGCCTTTTCCTCGCACCCCCAGTTGCGGGAGAATGTGAAGGAGGAGATGTTGACAGGTCGCGTTCCGCTTGACTTGACAATTTTGTCACCAGCAGGTCTTTCAACCCCAGCAGACCTGTGTCTGCCGGAAAGAGAGATCCAAGGTAGGCTTTAAATCTAGGATCGAGCACGGTGGCCAAAATGTAGTGCTCTGATTTCAACAGATTGACCACCCGTGAATCCTTGTTAAGCGAATTAAGGGCTGCATCCACAAGTCCCACATGCCTAGCGGAATCGCTCCGTGTTAGCTCCTCCTTCAATGCCTCCAGCTTCTTCTGCAAAAGCCTGATGAGGGGAATGACCTGACTCAGGCTGGCAGTGTCTGAACTGACTTCACGTGTGGCAAGTTCAAAGGGCATCAGAACCTTGCACAACGTTGAAATCATTCTCCACTGCACTTGAGACAGGTGCATTCCACCTACTATATCATGCTCAATTGTATAGGCTTGAATGGCCTTTTGCTGCTCCTCCAACCTCTGAAGCATATAGAGGGTTGAATTCCACCTCGTTACCACTAGAGATGAGCGGGTTCGGTTTCTCTGAATCCGAACCCGCACGAACTTCATGTTTTTTTTCACGGGTCCGAGCGACTCGGATCTTCCCGCCTTGCTCGGTTAACCCGAGCGCGCCCGAACGTCATCATGACGCTGTCGGATTCTCGCGAGGCTCGGATTCTATCGCGAGACTCGGATTCTATATAAGGAGCCGCGCGTCGCCGCCATTTTCACACGTGCATTGAGATTGATAGGGAGAGGACGTGGCTGGCGTCCTCTCCGTTTAGACACTTGATTTACTAATTTTGGGGAGCATTAGGAGTACTCAGTAGTGTACAGTGCAGAGTTTTGCTGATAGTGACCAGTGACCACCACTTTTATTTATAATCCGTTCTCTGCCTGAAAAAAGCGATACACAGCACACAGTGACTCAGTCACATACATACCATATCTGTGTGCACTGCTCAGGCTCAGGCCAGTGTGCTGCATCATCTTATTATATATCTGTCTGACTGCTCAGCTCACACAGCTTATAATTGTGGGGGAGACTGGGGAGCACTACTGCAGTGCCAGTTATAGGTTATAGCAGGAGCCAGGAGTACATAATATTATATTAAAATTAAACAGTGCACACTTTTGCTGCAGGAGTGCCACTGCCAGTGTGACTAGTGACCAGTGACCTGACCACCAGTATATAATATTAGTAGTATACTATCTCTTTATCAACCAGTCTATATTAGCAGCAGACACAGTACAGTGCGGTAGTTCACGGCTGTGGCTACCTCTGTGTCGGCACTCGGCAGCCCGTACATAATTGTATATACCAGTGACCTAACCGTGGTTTTTTTTTCTTTCTTTATACATACATACTAGTTACGAGTATACTATCTCTTTATCAACCAGTCTATATATTAGCAGCAGACACAGTACAGTGCGGTAGTTCACGGCTGTGGCTACCTCTGTGTCGGCACTCGGCAGCCCGTCCATAATTGTATATACCAGTGACCTAACCGTGGTTTTTTTTTCTTTCTTTATACATACATACTAGTTACGAGTATACTATCTCTTTATCAACCAGTCTATATATTAGCAGCAGACACAGTACAGTGCGGTAGTTCACGGCTGTGGCTACCTCTGTGTCGGCACTCGGCAGCCCGTCCATAATTGTATATACCAGTGACCTAACCGTGGTTTTTTTTTCTTTCTTTATACATACATACTAGTTACGAGTATACTATCTCTTTATCAACCAGTCTATATATTAGCAGCAGACACAGTACAGGGCGGTAGTTCACGGCTGTGGCTACCTCTGTGTCGGCACTCCGCAGCCCGTCCATAATTGTATATACCAGTGACCTAACCGTGGTTTTTTTTTCTTTCTTTATACATACATACTAGTTACGAGTATACTATCTCTTTATCAACCAGTCTATATATTAGCAGCAGACACAGTACAGTGCGGTAGTTCACGGCTGTGGCTACCTCTGTGTCGGCACTCGGCAGCCCGTCCATAATTGTATATACCAGTGACCTAACCGTGGTTTTTTTTTCTTTCTTTATACATACATACTAGTTACGAGTATACTATCTCTTTATCAACCAGTCTATATATTAGCAGCAGACACAGTACAGTGCGGTAGTTCACGGCTGTGGCTACCTCTGTGTCGGCACTCCGCAGCCCGTCCATAATTGTATATACCAGTGACCTAACCGTGGTTTTTTTTTCTTTCTTTATACATACATACTAGTTACGAGTATACTATCTCTTTATCAACCAGTCTATATATTAGCAGCAGACACAGTACAGTGCGGTAGTTCACGGCTGTGGCTACCTCTGTGTCGGCACTCCGCAGCCCGTCCATAATTGTATATACCAGTGACCTAACCGTGGTTTTTTTTTCTTTCTTTATACATACATACTAGTTACGAGTATACTATCTCTTTATCAACCAGTCTATATATTAGCAGCAGACACAGTACAGTGCGGTAGTTCACGGCTGTGGCTACCTCTGTGTCGGCACTCCGCAGCCCGTCCATAATTGTATATACCAGTGACCTAACCGTGGTTTTTTTTTCTTTCTTTATACATACATACTAGTTACGAGTATACTATCTCTTTATCAACCAGTCTATATATTAGCAGCAGACACAGTACAGTGCGGTAGTTCACGGCTGTGGCTACCTCTGTGTCGGCACTCCGCAGCCCGTCCATAATTGTATATACCAGTGACCTAACCGTGGTTTTTTTTTCTTTCTTTATACATACATACTAGTTACGAGTATACTATCTCTTTATCAACCAGTCTATATATTAGCAGCAGACACAGTACAGTGCGGTAGTTCACGGCTGTGGCTACCTCTGTGTCGGCACTCCGCAGCCCGTCCATAATTGTATATACCAGTGACCTAACCGTGGTTTTTTTTTCTTTCTTTATACATACATACTAGTTACGAGTATACTATCTCTTTATCAACCAGTCTATATATTAGCAGCAGACACAGTACAGTGCGGTAGTTCACGGCTGTGGCTACCTCTGTGTCGGCACTCGGCAGCCCGTCCATAATTGTATACTAGTATCCAATCCATCCATCTCCATTGTTTACCTGAGGTGCCTTTTAGTTGTGCCTATTAAAATATGGAGAACAAAAATGTTGAGGTTCCAAAATTAGGGAAAGATCAAGATCCACTTCCACCTCGTGCTGAAGCTGCTGCCACTAGTCATGGCCGAGACGATGAAATGCCAGCAACGTCGTCTGCCAAGGCCGATGCCCAATGGCATAGTACAGAGCATGTCAAAACCAAAACACCAAATATCAGTAAAAAAAGGACTCCAAAACCTAAAATAAAATTGTCGGAGGAGAAGCGTAAACTTGCCAATATGCCATTTACCACACGGAGTGGCAAGGAACGGCTGAGGCCCTGGCCTATGTTCATGGCTAGTGGTTCAGCTTCACATGAGGATGGAAGCACTCAGCCTCTCGCTAGAAAACTGAAAAGACTCAAGCTGGCAAAAGCACCGCAAAGAACTGTGCGTTCTTTGAAATCCCAAATCCACAAGGAGAGTCCAATTGTGTCGGTTGCGATGCCTGACCTTCCCAACACTGGACGTGAAGAGCATGCGCCTTCCACTATTTGCACGCCCCCTGCAAGTGCTGGAAGGAGCACCCGCAGTCCAGTTCCTGATAGTCAGATTGAAGATGTCAGTGTTGAAGTACACCAGGATGAGGAGGATATGGGTGTTGCTGGCGCTGGGGAGGAAATTGACCAGGAGGATTCTGATGGTGAGGTGGTTTGTTTAAGTCAGGCACCCGGGGAGACACCTGTTGTCCGTGGGAGGAATATGGCCGTTGACATGCCAGGTGAAAATACCCAAAAAATCAGCTCTTCGGTGTGGAGGTATTTCACCAGAAATGCGGACAACAGGTGTCAAGCCGTGTGTTCCCTTTGTCAAGCTGTAATAAGTAGGGGTAAGGACGTTAACCACCTCGGAACATCCTCCCTTATACGTCACCTGCAGCGCATTCATAATAAGTCAGTGACAAGTTCAAAAACTTTGGGTGACAGCGGAAGCAGTCCACTGACCAGTAAATCCCTTCCTCTTGTAACCAAGCTCACGCAAACCACCCCACCAACTCCCTCAGTGTCAATTTCCTCCTTCCCCAGGAATGCCAATAGTCCTGCAGGCCATGTCACTGGCAATTCTGACGAGTCCTCTCCTGCCTGGGATTCCTCCGATGCATCCTTGCGTGTAACGCCTACTGCTGCTGGCGCTGCTGTTGTTGCCGCTGGGAGTCGATGGTCATCCCAGAGGGGAAGTCGTAAGCCCACTTGTACTACTTCCAGTAAGCAATTGACTGTTCAACAGTCCTTTGCGAGGAAGATGAAATATCACAGCAGTCATCCTACTGCAAAGCGGATAACTGAGGCCTTGGCATCCTGGGTGGTGAGAAACGTGGTTCCGGTATCCATCATTACTGCAGAGCCAACTAGAGACTTGTTGGAGGTACTGTGTCCCCGGTACCAAATACCATCTAGGTTCCATTTCTCTAGGCAGGCGATACCGAAAATGTACACAGACCTCAGAAAAAGAGTCACCAGTGTCCTAAAAAATGCAGCTGTACCCAATGTCCACTTAACCACGGACATGTGGACAAGTGGAGCAGGGCAGGGTCAGGACTATATGACTGTGACAGCCCACTGGGTAGATGTATGGACTCCCGCCGCAAGAACAGCAGCGGCGGCACCAGTAGCAGCATCTCGCAAACGCCAACTCTTTCCTAGGCAGGCTACGCTTTGTATCACCGCTTTCCAGAATACGCACACAGCTGAAAACCTCTTACGGCAACTGAGGAAGATCATCGCGGAATGGCTTACCCCAATTGGACTCTCCTGTGGATTTGTGGCATCGGACAACGCCAGAAATATTGTGTGTGCATTAAATCTGGGCCAATTCCAGCACGTCCCATGTTTTGCACATACCTTGAATTTGGTGGTGCAGAATTTTTTAAAAAACGACAGGGGCGTGCAAGAGATGCTGTCGGTGGCCAGAAGAATTGCGGGACACTTTCGGCGTACAGGCACCACGTACAGAAAACTGGAGCACCACCAAAAACTACTGAACCTGCCCTGCCATCATCTGAAGCAAGAAGTGGTAACGAGGTGGAATTCAACCCTCTATATGCTTCAGAGGTTGGAGGAGCAGCAAAAGGCCATTCAAGCCTATACAATTGAGCACGATATAGTAGGTGGAATGCACCTGTCTCAAGTGCAGTGGAGAATGATTTCAACGTTGTGCAAGGTTCTGATGCCCTTTGAACTTGCCACACGTGAAGTCAGTTCAGACACTGCCAGCCTGAGTCAGGTCATTCCCCTCATCAGGCTTTTGCAGAAGAAGCTGGAGGCATTGAAGGAGGAGCTAACACGGAGCGATTCCGCTAGGCATGTGGGACTTGTGGATGCAGCCCTTAATTCGCTTAACAAGGATTCACGGGTGGTCAATCTGTTGAAATCAGAGCACTACATTTTGGCCACCGTGCTCGATCCTAGATTTAAAGCCTACCTTGGATCTCTCTTTCCGGCAGACACAGGTCTGCTGGGGTTGATAGACCTGCTGGTGACAAAATTGTCAAGTCAAGCGGAACGCGACCTGTCAACATCTCCTCCTTCACATTCTCCCGCAACTGGGGGTGCGAGGAAAAGGCTCAGAATTCCGAGCCCACCCGCTGGCGGTGATGCAGGGCAGTCTGGAGCGACTGCTGATGCTGACATCTGGTCCGGACTGAAGGACCTGACAACGATTACGGACATGTCGTCTACTGTCACTGCATATGATTCTCTCAACATTGATAGAATGGTGGAGGATTATATGAGTGACCGCATCCAAGTAGGCACGTCACACAGTCCGTACTTATACTGGCAGGAAAAAGAGGCAATTTGGAGGCCCTTGCACAAACTGGCTTTATTCTACCTAAGTTGCCCTCCCACAAGTGTGTACTCCGAAAGAGTGTTTAGTGCCGCCGCTCACCTTGTCAGCAATCGGCGTACGAGGTTACATCCAGAAAATGTGGAGAAGATGATGTTCATTAAAATGAATTATAATCAATTCCTCCGCGGAGACATTGACCAGCAGCAATTGCCTCCACAAAGTACACAGGGAGCTGAGATGGTGGATTCCAGTGGGGACGAATTGATAATCTGTGAGGAGGGGGATGTACACGGTGATATATCGGAGGGTGAAGATGAGGTGGACATCTTGCCTCTGTAGAGCCAGTTTGTGCAAGGAGAGATTAATTGCTTCTTTTTTGGGGGGGGTCCAAACCAACCCGTCATATCAGTCACAGTCGTGTGGCAGACCCTGTCACTGAAATGATGGGTTGGTTAAAGTGTGCATGTCCTGTTTTGTTTATACAACATAAGGGTGGGTGGGAGGGCCCAAGGATAATTCCATCTTGCACCTCTTTTTTCTTTTCTTTTTCTTTGCATCATGTGCTGATTGGGGAGGGTTTTTTGGAAGGGACATCCTGCGTGACACTGCAGTGCCACTCCTAGATGGGCCCGGTGTTTGTGTCGGCCACTAGGGTCGCTAATCTTACTCACACAGCTACCTCATTGCGCCTCTTTTTTTCTTTGCGTCATGTGCTGTTTGGGGAGGGTTTTTTGGAAGGGACATCCTGCGTGACACTGCAGTGCCACTCCTAGATGGGCCCGGTGTTTGTGTCGGCCACTAGGGTCGCTAATCTTACTCACACAGCTACCTCATTGCGCCTCTTTTTTTCTTTGCGTCATGTGCTGTTTGGGGAGGGTTTTTTGGAAGGGACATCCTGCATGACACTGCAGTGCCACTCCTAGATGGGCCCGGTGTTTGTGTCGGCCACTAGGGTCGCTAATCTTACTCACACAGCTACCTCATTGCGCCTCTTTTTTTCTTTGCGTCATGTGCTGTTTGGGGAGGGTTTTTTGGAAGGGACATCCTGCGTGACACTGCAGTGCCACTCCTAGATGTGCCCGGTGTTTGTGTCGGCCACTAGGGTCGCTAATCTTACTCACACAGCTACCTCATTGCGCCTCTTTTTTTCTTTGCGTCATGTGCTGTTTGGGGAGGGTTTTTTGGAAGGGCCATCCTGCGTGACACTGCAGTGCCACTCCTAGATGGGCCCGGTGTTTGTGTCGGCCACTAGGGTCGCTAATCTTACTCACACAGCTACCTCATTGCGCCTCTTTTTTTCTTTGCGTCATGTGCTGTTTGGGGAGGGTTTTTTGGAAGGGACATCCTGCGTGACACTGCAGTGCCACTCCTAGATGGGCCCGGTGTTTGTGTCGGCCACTAGGGTCGCTAATCTTACTCACACAGTCAGCTACCTCATTGCGCCTCTTTTTTTCTTTGCGTCATGTGCTGTTTGGGGAGGGTTTTTTGGAAGGGACATCCTGCGTGACACTGCAGTGCCACTCCTAGATGGGCCCGGTGTTTGTGTCGGCCACTAGGGTCGCTAATCTTACTCACACAGCTACCTCATTGCGCCTCTTTTTTTCTTTGCGTCATGTGCTGTTTGGGGAGGGTTTTTTGGAAGGGACATCCTGCGTGACACTGCAGTGCCACTCCTAGATGGGCCCGGTGTTTGTGTCGGCCACTAGGGTCGCTAATCTTACTCACACAGCTACCTCATTGCGCCTCTTTTTTTCTTTGCGTCATGTGCTGTTTGGGGAGGGTTTTTTGGAAGGGACATCCTGCGTGACACTGCAGTGCCACTCCTAGATGGGCCCGGTGTTTGTGTCGGCCACTAGGGTCGCTTATCTTACTCACACAGCGACCTCGGTGCAAATTTTAGGACTAAAAATAATATTGTGAGGTGTGAGGTATTCAGAATAGACTGAAAATGAGTGTAAATTATGGTTTTTGAGGTTAATAATACTTTGGGATCAAAATGACCCCCAAATTCTATGATTTAAGCTGTTTTTTAGTGTTTTTGGAAAAAAACACCCGAATCCAAAACACACCCGAATCCGACAAAAATAATTCGGTGAGGTTTTGCCAAAACGCGTTCGAACCCAAAACACGGCCGCGGAACCGAACCCAAAACCAAAACACAAAACCCGAAAAATTTCAGGCGCTCATCTCTAGTTACCACTTCTTGCTTCAGATGATGGCAGGGCAGGTTCAGTAGTTTTTGGTGGTGCTCCAGTCTTCTGTACGTGGTGCCTGTACGCCGAAAGTGTCCCGCAATTTTTCTGGCCACCGACAGCATCTCTTGCACGCCCCTGTCGTTTTTTAAAAAATTCTGCACCACCAAATTCAAGGTATGTGCAAAACATGGGACGTGCTGGAATTTGCCCATATTTAATGCACACACAATATTGCTGGCGTTGTCCGATGCCACAAATCCACAGGAGAGTCCAATTGGGGTAAGCCATTCCGCGATGATCTTCCTCAGTTGCCGTAAGAGGTTTTCAGCTGTGTGCGTATTCTGGAAAGCGGTGATACAAAGCGTAGCCTGCCTAGGAAAGAGTTGGCGTTTGCGAGATGCTGCTACTGGTGCCGCCGCTGCTGTTCTTGCGGCGGGAGTCCATACATCTACCCAGTGGGCTGTCACAGACATAAAGTCCTGACCCTGCCCTGCTCCACTTGTCCACATGTCCGTGGTTAAGTGGACATTGGGTACAACTGCATTTTTTAGGACACTGGTGAGTCTTTTTCTGACGTCCGTGTACATTCTCGGTATCGCCTGCCTAGAGAAGTGGAACCTAGATGGTATTTGGTAACGGGGGCACACTGCCTCAATAAATTGTCTAGTTCCCTGTGAACTAACGGCGGATACCGGACGCACGTCTAACACCAACATAGTTGTCAAGGACTCAGTTATCCGCTTTGCAGTAGGATGACTGCTGTGATATTTCATCTTCCTCGCAAAGGACTGTTGAACAGTCAATTGCTTACTGGAAGTAGTACAAGTGGGCTTACGACTTCCCCTCTGGGATGACCATCGACTCCCAGCGGCAACAACAGCAGCGCCAGCAGCAGTAGGCGTTACACGCAAGGATGCATCGGAGGAATCCCAGGCAGGAGAGGACTCGTCAGAATTGCCAGTGACATGGCCTGCAGGACTATTGGCATTCCTGGGGAAGGAGGAAATTGACACTGAGGGAGTTGGTGGGGTAGTTTGCGTGAGCTTGGTTACAAGAGGAAGGGATTTACTGGTCAGTGGACTGCTTCCGCTGTCACCCAAAGTTTTTGAACTTGTCACTGACTTATTATGAATGCGCTGCAGGTGACGTATAAGGGAGGATGTTCCGAGGTGGTTAACGTCCTTACCCCTACTTATTACAGCTTGACAAAGGGAACACACGGCTTGACACCTGTTGTCCGCATTTCTGGTGAAATACCTCCACACCGAAGAGCTGATTTTTTTGGTATTTTCACCTGGCATGTCAACGGCCATATTCCTCCCACGGACAACAGGTGTCTCCCCGGGTGCCTGACTTAAACAAACCACCTCACCATCAGAATCCTCCTGGTCAATTTCCTCCCCAGCGCCAGCAACACCCATATCCTCCTCATCCTGGTGTACTTCAACACTGACATCTTCAATCTGACTATCAGGAACTGGACTGCGGGTGCTCCTTCCAGCACTTGCAGGGGGAGTGCAAATGGTGGAAGGCGCATGCTCTTCACGTCCAGTGTTGGGAAGGTCAGGCATCGCAACCGACACAATTGGACTCTCCTTGTGGATTTGGGATTTCAAAGAACGCACAGTTCTTTGCGGTGCTTTTGCCAGCTTGAGTCTTTTCAGTTTTCTAGCGAGAGGCTGAGTGCTTCCATCCTCATGTGAAGCTGAACCACTAGCCATGAACATAGGCCAGGGCCTCAGCCGTTCCTTGCCACTCCGTGTGGTAAATGGCATATTGGCAAGTTTACGCTTCTCCTCCGACAATTTTATTTTAGGTTTTGGAGTCCTTTTTTTACTGATATTTGGTGTTTTGGTTTTGACATGCTCTGTACTATGCCATTGGGCATCGGCCTTGGCAGACGACGTTGCTGGCATTTCATCGTCTCGGCCATGACTAGTGGCAGCAGCTTCAGCACGAGGTGGAAGTGGATCTTGATCTTTCCCTAATTTTGGAACCTCAACATTTTTGTTCTCCATATTTTAATAGGCACAACTAAAAGGCACCTCAGGTAAACAATGGAGATGGATGGATTGGATACTAGTATACAATTATGGACGGGCTGCCGAGTGCCGACACAGAGGTAGCCACAGCCGTGAACTACCGCACTGTACTGTGTCTGCTGCTAATATATAGACTGGTTGATAAAGAGATAGTATACTCGTAACTAGTATGTATGTATAAAGAAAGAAAAAAAAAACCACGGTTAGGTGGTATATACAATTATGGACGGGCTGCCGAGTGCCGACACAGAGGTAGCCACAGCCGTGAACTACCGCACTGTACTGTGTCTGCTGCTAATATATAGACTGGTTGATAAAGAGATAGTATACTCGTAACTAGTATGTATGTATAAAGAAAGAAAAAAAAACCACGGTTAGGTGGTATATACAATTATGGACGGGCTGCCGAGTGCCGACACAGAGGTAGCCACAGCCGTGAACTACCGCACTGTACTGTGTCTGCTGCTAATATATAGACTGGTTGATAAAGAGATAGTATACTCGTAACTAGTATGTATGTATAAAGAAAGAAAAAAAAACCACGGTTAGGTGGTATATACAATTATGGACGGGCTGCCGAGTGCCGACACAGAGGTAGCCACAGCCGTGAACTACCGCACTGTACTGTGTCTGCTGCTAATATATAGACTGGTTGATAAAGAGATAGTATACTCGTAACTAGTATGTATGTATAAAGAAAGAAAAAAAAACCACGGTTAGGTGGTATATACAATTATGGACGGGCTGCCGAGTGCCGACACAGAGGTAGCCACAGCCGTGAACTACCGCACTGTACTGTGTCTGCTGCTAATATATAGACTGGTTGATAAAGAGATAGTATACTCGTAACTAGTATGTATGTATAAAGAAAGAAAAAAAAACCACGGTTAGGTGGTATATACAATTATGGACGGGCTGCCGAGTGCCGACACAGAGGTAGCCACAGCCGTGAACTACCGCACTGTACTGTGTCTGCTGCTAATATATAGACTGGTTGATAAAGAGATAGTATATTACTCGTAACTAGTATGTATGTATAAAGAAAGAAAAAAAAACCACGGTTAGGTCACTGGTATATACAATTATGGACGGGCTGCCGAGTGCCGACACAGAGGTAGCCACAGCCGTGAACTACCGCACTGTACTGTGTCTGCTGCTAATATAGACTGGTTGATAAAGAGATAGTATACTACTAATATTATATACTGGTGGTCAGGTCACTGGTCACTAGTCACACTGGCAGTGGCACTCCTGCAGCAAAAGTGTGCACTGTTTAATTTTAATATAATATTATGTACTCCTGGCTCCTGCTATAACCTATAACTGGCACTGCAGTAGTGCTCCCCAGTCTCCCCCACAATTATAAGCTGTGTGAGCTGAGCAGTCAGACAGATATATAATATATATAGATGATGCAGCACACTGGCCTGAGCCTGAGCAGTGCACACAGATATGGTATGTGACTGACTGAGTCACTGTGTGTATCGCTTTTTTCAGGCAGAGAACGGATATATTAAATAAACTGCACTGTGTGTCTGGTGGTCACTCACTATATAATATATTATGTAGTACTCCTGGCTCCTGCTATAACCTATAACTGGCACTGCAGTAGTGCTCCCCAGTCTCCCCCACAATTATAAGCTGTGTGAGCTGAGCAGTCAGACAGATATATATAATATTATATATAGATAATAGATGATGCAGCACACTGGCCTGAGCCTGAGCAGTGCGCACAGATATGGTATGTGACTGAGTCACTGTGTGCTGTGTATCGCTTTTTTCAGGCAGAGAACGGATTATATTATGTACTCCTGGCTCCTGCTATAACCTATAACTGGCACTGCAGTAGTGCTCCCCAGTCTCCCCCACAATTATAAGCTGTGTGAGCTGAGCAGTCAGACAGATATATATAATATTATATATAGATAATAGATGATGCAGCACACTGGCCTGAGCCTGAGCAGTGCACACAGATATGGTATGTGACTGAGTCACTGTGTGCTGTGTATCGCTTTTTTCAGGCAGAGAACGGATTATAAATAAAAGTGGTGGTCACTGGTCACTATCAGCAAAACTCTGCACTGTACACTACTGAGTACTCCTAATGCTCCCCAAAATTAGTCTCTCTAATCTATTCTAATTCTAAACGGAGAGGACGCCAGCCACGTCCTCTCCCTATCAATCTCAATGCACGTGTGAAAATGGCGGCGACGCGCGGCTCCTTATATAGAATCCGAGTCTCGCGATAGAATCCGAGCCTCGCGAGAATCCGACAGCGTCATGATGACGTTCGGGCGCGCTCGGGTTAACCGAGCAAGGCGGGAAGATCCGAGTCGCTCGGACCCGTGAAAAAAAACATGAAGTTCGTGCGGGTTCGGATTCAGAGAAACCGAACCCGCTCATCTCTAGTGTTTGTGAGAGGTTTCAGTTGGGGAATTAGAGTTCATACACTAATTAAATGTTTTCATATTGAGAACTACATCTCCCAGCATATACAGTGTGCTGGGGATGCTAACAAGCTTTATTTAAAAGTTTAAAAAACATTGGCCCTCATTCCGAGTTGATCGGTCGCAAGGCGAATTTAGCAGAGTTACACACGCTAAGCCGCCGCCTACTGGGAGTGTATCTTAGCATCTTAAAATTGCGACCGATGTATTCGCAATATTGCGATCACAAACTACTTAGCAGTTTTAGAGTAGCTCCACACTTACTCTGCCTGTGCGATCAGTTCAGTGCTTGTCGTTCCTGGTTTGACGTCACAAACACACCCAGCGTTCGCCCAACCACTCCCCCGTTTCTCCGGCCACTCCTGCATTTTTTCCGGAAACGGTAGCGTTTTCAGCCACACGCCCATAAAATGCCGTGTTTCCGCCCAGTAACACCCATTTCCTGTCAATCACATTACGATCGCCGGAGCGATGAAAAAGCCGTGAGTAAAAATACTATCTTCATTGTTAAATTACTTGGCGCAGTCGCAGTGCGAATATTGCGCATGCGTACTAAGCGGATTTTCATTGCGATGCGATGAAAAATACCGAGCGAACGACTCGGAATGAGGGCCATTGCTTTTATGACTGCAATGGTGAAAAAGGGAGAGCTATAAATCAATTTATCAGTGAATGATCGCAGTTTGAGCTGTTACATTTTACTGAACCACCTATCCCTCCACACTCACTACCTGTCCTCAGGATACATTTACCATCCCGGCAGACGGTATACCGGCGGTCATTTGACCGATGTTGGAATCCTGACACCACTTGGGAGACTGGTGCCGGCACACAGACAGCCAACATCCCGAAGGCGAGTATTGGAGGGAGGGTTAGGACCGGGGGAGGGGGTGTTAGGGAAGGCACTAGGAGGGGGGGGGGTTAGTCCTAGCTGCCACCCCCTGAGGGTTAGCACTATCCGCCACCCCCCCAGAGGGTTAGGATTAGGATTAGGTATCATGTGACTGCTGGAATCCCGAGCGCCGGATGCCATACCCAACCCCCTTTACTTTTTCAGGCATTTCTATCTCTCCTCTCTCTATGGTGTTCCGATTGCCCACTTTCCCTTGTGCTTTTCTCTCTCTCTCCTTTGTTTAGAGCATCAGTTTCTGTAGTCCACTTTATCCTTATTTTTTCCAGTGTTTCACTATCTCTCTGATGTAATGAGGATGTATGGTCTAGAGGGATCAGTAATGCATTGTACTGTATAGAGGCGTCAGGGATGTAGCGTAGGGTATAGAGGCGTCAGGGATGTAGCGTAGGTTATAGAGGCATCAGGAATGTAGCGTAGGGAATAGAGGCATCACGGATGTAGCGTAGGGTATAGAAGCGTCAGGGATGTAGCATAGGGAATAGAGGCGTCAGGGATGTAGCGTAGGGAATAGAGGCGTCAGGGATTTAGCTTAGGGAATATAGGCATCAGGGATGTACTAGCAGGTATATAGAGGTCAGTGTACTGTATAGAGGGGTCAGTAATGCAGTGATGGTTATAGAAAGGTCAGTGATGTAGTGTAGGGTATAGAGGGGTCAGTTATGTAGTGTGGGGTAAAGAGGGGTCAGTAAAGATACTAAGCTGAAGTACTTAGAACACTTCTTGAATTAAGACACAACCTGCAAGAAAAAGTATGCAATATGGGTGAAAAGGCAAATGTCAGAGGTCTGATACAAGTGACCAGCTCCACACCTTGCACCACATAGCGTTATGTTAAACTGGGATATGTTCTTTTTTGGTGTGTGTGTGTGTGTGTGTGTGTGTGTGTGTATGTGTGTGTGTGTGGGGGGGGGGGGGGGGGGTGCCAAAGGAAATTTTTGCCATTGGCTCCTTTGGTCTAGAACCAGCCCTGATCACAAAATATTTTTGTCTGAGCAGACTGGACACTGATCAGCGTTGGCTCATTCTCAGCCCCCCGCCCAGCCTCTGCTGCCAACAGACTGCTATTAGCTAGTTAACCTTCTGCCTTCCCTATCTATGACACAGACTGCTGCTAATGCTACCAGAATGTTCCCAGTGGCTTCACACCAACAGTGAATCCCAGCCGATGATGTAGGGCAGCGTGTGGGGGAGGGGGTCAGTTGCTGTGGCTCCAACATGGTAACCGCCAATGGACTGCAATGCTTTATCGAAAGGGGGGGCGCCAGTCCCTTACTTTGCCAGGGGCGCTTGGACCCCTAGCTACACCTCTGTTGACCCTAACCGATACCCCTAAACTAACCATAATTCCTGCAGTAAAAATCCATGTTTCTATGTATATAGGGGGTCATTCTGAGTTGATCGCTTGCTGCCGTTGTTCGCTGCGTAGCAATCAGTTGAAAAAAAATGGCTAATCTGTGCATGCGCATGCTCCGTAATGTGCATGCGCATCGTACGGGTACAAAGTCCATTGTGGTTTTGCACTAGTTCTAGCGATTAATCCAATCACAGAACAGGCCACAAGGAGATTGACAGAAAGAGGGCGTTTCTGGGTGTCAACTGACCGTTTTCAGGGAGTGCTTGGAAAAATGCAGGCGTGGCAGAAGAAATGCAGACGTGGCTGGGCATTCGCTGGATGGGTGTGTGACATCAAAAGCCGTCCCTCGGTTGTTAGAATCAACGCACACGAAGTGTAACTACAGTGCTGGTCTTATTTTGAAACGATTTTGCAGGCGCTCTGCTGCTCAAGTGTTCGCACTTCTCCAAAGTGAATATACACTCTCCAGTGGGCAGCGACAATGCGTTTGCATGGCTGCTAAAAACTGCTAGCGAGCAATCAACTCAGAATGACCCCCATAGTGTATTGCAAGAAAATATCTGTAAATCCAATGGTACCGTAAGTGCGGTATATACTCGCACTTCTTTGCGGGGTGAGAACATCTCCCCTAAGTGAAGTCAGCCCTATGAATAGAGTTTGTGTGATCCCTGTGCAGCAGTCACATAAAGGGTTCATCTCTGCAGTTTGTCACTCAAATTACATTGCTGCATTTTTTCTAGAAGTGGATCTGAGAGCTGTTACCCGCAGACCAGCTACAATAATTATCCTGGGTACTCACTAGACCAGTGGTTCTCAAACTGCACCCTGGGGTGCCTCAGGACACTTGCAGGGGTGCCTTGGATTGGTGGTCCAGGACCAATTCAAAATATTTATAGTTAGTGTTATAGGCAAAACCAGTGCTGTTGGCTGGCAATCATAACATATGTGCACAAGCAGAAGCAAATCCTGTCCCCTACCAAAGGGCCAGTGCTAGGGTGTTTGGCGCCTCCCTGCAAACTATTAATTTGGGCCCTCTCTCCAATACTTAATAAAGGGACAGTGCGCTCCTTAAAAAAAGAAGGTGTGGTATCACAAGGAAGGGGCATGGCCACACAATAGCACCCCAAATAAAAATACGCCACACAGTAGCACTATCTTATTGTCATTACACCGCATGTAATAATAATAATAATAATAATAATAATACCCACAGTCGCAGTGCCCTTTATACACATAACCACCATATCAGTGCAGCTTACACACATAATGCCAACAGTAGCAGTGCCCCTTCTACACATGCCCACGGTGGCAATCCTTTACATGGCAAATATCAACCTGGTTTTGCCATGTAAAGGATTGCCACTTTAAAAAACAAACAATAAAAAAAAAAAAAACAACAGGAAAAAACACAAAATCTCTCACTTTCTGATTCTCACACCCTATTACATTCCTCCCTATATATTTAAATGTTTCTATTACTGTATGTTCCCTCTTCCCTTCTCCAAACTATACACATCAACATTTTTTAGTATTTCCAGGTAAGTTTTGTGATGTAGGCCATGCACAATTTTAGTTGCCCTAATGTATTTACAGCCTTCTGGAGATATGGCTTCTGGAACTGAACACAGGATTCTAAATGTGGCTGTACCAAGGACCTATACAGTGGCATTACAGGTTGAGTATCCCTTATCCAAAATGCTTGGGACCAGAGGAATTTTGGATATCGGATTTTTCTGTATTTTGGAATAATTGCATACCATAACGAGATATTATGGTGATGGGACCTAAATCTAAGCACAGAATGCATTTATGTTTCATATACACCTTATACACACAGCCTGAAGGTCATTTTAGCCAATATTTTTTATAACTTTGTGCATTAAACAAAGTGTGTGTACATTCACAGAATTCATTCATGTGTCATATACACCTTATACACACAGTCTGAAGTTCATTTAATACAATATTTTTAATAACTTTGAGTATTAAACAAAGTTTGTGTACACTGAGCCATCAAAAAACAAAGGTTTCACTATCTCAGTCTCACTCAAAAAAGTCCGTATTTCGGAATATTCCGTATTTCGGAATATTTGGATATGGGATACTCAACCTGTATTACTTTTTTCTGCTACTGGTTCTTTAACCTATGCAAACAAGCATCTGACTTGCCTTTCCTATTGCTTTGTTACATTGCTCACCTGAAATAGTAATACTTAGATAGCTTTCCTCTTGCCATTATAATGCCCTTAATATTATAGTTAGCCTTTGCATTTTTGCACGTGTGTAATGATTTTGCATTTTTTGGCATTAAATGTTGCCATGTTCTTGACCATTCCTCTAGTCCAGGGGCAGAACTGCCAGAGACAACGGAGTCAGTTGCCGCCGGGCTCCAGCCCTGAAGGGGCTCCAGCCCTAAAGGGGCTTCCTCCATTGCCCCCCGGCTGTTACGTGCCCTTCCTACTAAATAGACAAAGGCGCTACCAGCAGGGTCTCGCAGTTTGTACATTCCATGCCGTAACACCCTTCTTTCCACCTTTTTCAAGACCCATCCCAGCAGCCTCGCCGCTGCCACCACCGCTAGCTGCAGCACTGCCAGCGGTGGGGTGCCCCTGCTTCTTCTCACACCACAGATAGCTGGGCAGCACTGCAACTGCCTGCCTGATTGCTCCGCCCCCTTCCGGCTCCCAAGCACCTCTGCTGCCCAGTGATCCAGGTGCCTGCTGCTAGGAAGAAGTGGCCGAGCTTCAGCAAGCGAGTCTGGACACTGGCGGAGGAAGCCATGATAACCAGATAATGGGGAGTGGAGAGCCAGTTCCAAGGTAATACTTTATACAGCTGGTTGAGATCCTGGTCGGTGGATATGGATTCCAAGAAAACCCTGGAGGTGCTTCCTTTCAAGGGAGACACTCTCTTTGGAGAAGACCTCAATAAGATTGTAGCTGATCTGGCTACTGCTAAAACAGCTTGCCTACCTCGTATGACTCCTACCACGCAGAAGGCTAAAAGTACTTTCCCTTGGCCCTTTCATCCCTCAGGTAAAGCGTACCCAAGGTCAGGCATACCCAAAGCAAGCTCATGCTTCCAGACCTGCCAAGCCCAGACTGAAGCAAGCCTGGGCTGCCCATCAGCCTGCTTCCAAAACGGACAAGCCTGCCGCATGACGGTGCAGGCCTCCCTCTGGGGGATCCCAGGGTGGGGGGCCCGACTTCTAGGTTTGGCATAGAAAGGTATAATTCTAAGCTAGAGAATTCTGTTTGGAGCTCACCTTGTACTTTGTGAAGAAATAATCAGCATTGTGGCTGAGCAGATACATGTAGTGTGTGGCTGCAAACTGCATGGATCTGCTGCGTTGTAATGCTGATACTTTTTTTTTGCAAAGTACCAATAGCTTCATATAATGTTCACAATTTTTATGCAGGATCAAATAGCTCAATAGGTAGGGTGTTTGATTAGAATTCAACAGGTTATAGGTTTGAATCCTGGGTATGGTAGTTTGAGATGTGTTATTTAATAAAGTATGTTGTTCTGACTGCTGGGATATCATACTAAATAAATGGAGTTGATCAATTTTTTTTTTATTTTTTTTTTAAACTAGGGACAATTTCCAGATACTTTTCTTTATAACTGAGATTGCCCCCTGGAACTTCACATCAGTTGACAACTATGCATGAGTGGGCAGTCCTTGCTCTGGATCTGCCCACCCATTTATGTGCCGTCATAAAAGAAAGCACAACTGACAGTTATCCTGGGCGTACACTACACAATTATCTGTCAGGCTATCTATCCAGTCCGGATGGATGGAATGAAAATCTGGTAATGTATAGTAGCAAATGTCAATTAACCATTTGCTCCCAAACACTAGAAAAGTGGTCAAAAATGGTCATTACACAAATTGGTTAAACCCAAAATTTAACCAATTTGTTTAGGGGACCATGTTTGTCCATTTTCTAGTGTTTGAGAGTAAATCGTTGATGGTCATTTGCTCACATAGATAACCGGATTTCTATTCCAACCAGCCAGTGTTGGAGATATGGTCTGCCAGATTACATAATGCATACCAGAGCCATAACTAGACTTTTTGGTGCCCTGTGACAGAGAATTATATGCCCCCCCCCTCCCCTCCCCATTTTTGCAATATGGACAAAAGGCGCATGCCTTGTGGGGAAGGGGCATAACAAGATTGGTCTCAGAGAAAGCACATGAGATATGAAGATATATCTAGTATACTTGACACTCAATGGTTTGTGGTATTGCCGGGGTGCCCTCCTTAAATGCATATACAGTCACACATGGCGTGTTTGTGCAAATGGCATATCAGCAGTCAGCACTAACTGGTGACATGCCATTTGTACAAGTAAGCCATGTGTGACTAATATATAAACATACTTTATTAAATAACACCTCAAACTATCATACCCAGGATTCAAATCTATAACCTGTTGAATTCTAATCAAACACCCTACCCATTGAGCTACTTGATCCTGCATCTATTCTAACCTCCAAAAACAGATTCAGTTGCATTTTCCAGCGTGTTTTGTTTGCGCCTTTGCAAATGTCTTACATCGACAAACTTATTTAGTACTATTTTGCAAATAGGGTTACATTGTCGCAACATTGTGTTCCCTAATTGCTTGATTTTTTAAATGCAACAATTGATAAAGACACCTGATAATTGCTCTGTGGAGTGTTATTTTGTGTCTACTTCTTATCTACATTTAATTCCCTACCTCTAATCAAGGCATTTTTAAATGCTGGGGGCTGCCAGGACGTGAGGCCTACCTAGACTTTAGATCGGAATTTGAATGTACTTGTGAACTAACTTAATTTCCTACTTCTAAATTCATTCCTAAATTCACTACTTACATTAATCCTGTAGTTGGGCATTTTGAGCCTTCAATTGTGGGTATTGTTTTGTGTCCAGACCAGCAGCTGGTGGTGTGCATTTGCTGGAAAGGCATCGAAGACCTCCGATATGCTGCATCTCCTGATGTGTGTCTCCCTCAAGTGGCTGTCAGCAAATGCATGCTAGACACCCCATTCCAAGCTGATTGTGACATCACGGAACATGCATCATAGAACAGGCATCCTAGAATATGGGTCTTCAACCTGCGACCCTCCAGCTGCTGTGGAACTACATATACCAGCATGCCCTGCCTCAGTTTTAGCATACCTTAATAGCAAAACTGTGGCAGGGCATGCTGGGATGTGTAGTTTCACAGCAGCTGGAGGGCCACAGGATGAAGACCCATGTGCTAGAGCCAAGCCGCAGGTACATTGAATGCTAGCAAGCTGAATGTTTAAATCCTTTTTGTTCCGCAGCATTCCAATGCGGAAGATTCCATGGAACCAGAGATTATTCCATTGAGAAGGACATGCTGTCTGGATGACTGCACTGTGCAAATTAAATCACGGAGCCAGTTGGCTTGTGGGTGGCTCTGGTGACTGGGTGGTTGGGTGGGCGGTGTGTCAGAGGTGGAGCACATGCAAATGAATGTGTATCATCCTGCTAGTGAGAGTGAAAACTCATGCAGGAGTGTGCCTGCTTGTCAGTGGGTTATGCACCTTGCCAGGCGTCAAATCTACATGGAGCAGCTTGAGGGGACAAGAGCAGGTTTGCAAAATATAGATAGAAGAGCATATATGCTGGCGCATTCTCCATGATTGTGTCAGCTTATGTTTTGGTGCACTGCACTTTCCTCCACTAAGTTTTAGCCATTTTGGTTAAACGCAAGTGTAGTTGCTTCTCGCCCTTTTGGCTGTGATCTTGTATCGTGGTTGAAGAGTCTGCTGGAGGGATTGATTTCTTCATTGACGAGAGACTAAAGATATTACAGGATGGAAGGCTTGGGAACACTATCTGTTTTTCAGTTGTGGAAGAGTTGAAAGACAGCTTTTCCTTGCCAATATCTCTCTTTTGCAAAGAGCTACGCATTGGAAAATTCAGGGCTATACCGTGTAGATGAAGCACTAACAGGAGGCTTTAAAATTTTCATTCTAGTTTCCTTCGTTTGGGAGAAAAATGCAAAGGTACAAGACAGCTTTTCCTTGCCAATATCTCTCTTTTGTAAAGAGCTGCACATTGGAAAATTCAGGGCTATGCCGTGTAGATGATGGCCTAACAGGAGGCTTTAAAATTTTCTTTCTAGTGTCCTTCGTTTGGGAGAAAAATGCAAAGGTACAAGACAGCTTTTCCTTGCCAATATCTCTCTTTTGCAAAGAGCTGCGCATTGGAAAATTCAGGGCTATGCCGTGTAGATGATGGCCTAACAGGAGGCTTTAAAATTTTCTTTCTAGTGTCCTTCGTTTGGGAGAAAAATGCAAAGGTACAAGACAGCTTTTCCTTGCCAATATCTCTCTTTTGCAAAGAGCTACGCATTGGAAAATTCAGGGCTATACCGTGTAGATGAAGCACTAACAGGAGGCTTTAAAATTTTCATTCTAGTGTCCTTCGTTTGGGAGAAAAATGCAAAGGTAGCTTGTGCCATCACCACTCTGCTCCTTGTGCCGCCTTGGCGGTTTACATGAGCCACTGCGGTGACGTTGACTGACTGGATCAGAACCGGTTGGTCGCAAAGTAAGGTCTCCGCTTGACGTAGGGCATTGTATATGGCCCCTAGTTTCAGGATGTTGATGTGAAGACAAGTCTCTTGACTTGACCAAAGACCTTGGAAATTTCTTCCCTGTGTGACTGCTCCCCAACCTTGGAGGCTTGCATCTGTGGTCACCAGGATCCAGTCCTGAATGCCGAATCTGCGTCACTCGAGAAGGTGAGCACTCTGCAGCCACCACAGGAGTGATACCCTGACCCTGGGGGACAGGGTGATCAACCAATGCATCTGTAAATGTGACCTAGACCACTTGTCCAGTAGGTCCCATTGGAAAGTCCTCGCATGGAACCTGCCGAATGGAATGGCCTCGTATGATGCCACCATCTTTCCCAGGACTCGAGTGCAGTGATGCACTGACACAAGTTTTGGTTTCAATAGGTTCCTGACAAGAGTCATGAGTTCCTGGGCCTTTTCTATCGGGAGATAAACCCTCTTCTGGTCTGTGTCCAGAATCATGCCCAAGAAAGACAGACGAGTCGTAGGAACCAACTGCGACTTTGGGATATTGAAAATCCAGCCGTGTTGCTGTAACACTTTCAGTGAAAGTGATACGCTGTTCAGCAACTGCTCTCTTGATCTCGCTTTTATGAGATCGCTCAAGTACGGGATAATTGTGACACATTGCTTGCGCAGGAGAACCATAATTTCCACCATTACCTTGGTGAAAATTCTCTGGGCCGTGCAGAGACCAAACAGCAACGTCTGAAATTGGCAATGACAGTCCTGTACCGCAAATCTGAGGTACGACTGATGAGATGGATAAATTTGGACATGAAGGTATGCATCCTGTACACAAATGCGGACAACAGGTGTCAAGCCGTGTGTTGCCTTTGTCAAGCTGTAATAAGTAGGGGTAAGGACGTTAACCACCTCAGAACATCCTCCCTTATACGTCACCTGCAGCGCATTAATCATAAGTCAGTGACAAGTTCAAAAACTTTGGATGACAGCGGAAGCAGTCCACTGACCACTAAATCCCTTCCTCTTGTAACCAAGCTCCTGCAAACCACACCACCAACTCCCTCAGTGTCAATTTCCTCCTTAGACAGGAGAGCCAATAGTCCTGCAGGCCATGTCACTGGCAAGTCTGACGAGTCCTCTCCTGCCTGGGATTCCTCCGATGCATCCTTTAGTGTAACGCCTACTGCTGCTGGCGCTGCTGTTGTTGCTGCTGGGAGTCGATCGTCATCCCAGAGGGGAAGTCGGAAGACCACTTGTACTACTTCCAGTAGGCAATTGACTGTCCAACAGTCCTTTGCGAGGAAGATGAAATATCACAGCAGTCATCCTGCTGCAAAGCGGATAACTCAGGTCTTGTCAGCCTGGGTGGTGAGAAACGTGGTTCCGGTATCCATCGTTAATTCAGAGGCAACTAGAGACTTGATTGAGGTACTGTGTCAACGGTACCAAATGCCATCTAGGTTCCATTTCTCTAGGCAGGCGATACCGAAAATGTACACAGACCTCAGAAAAAGAGTCACCAGTGTCCTAAAAAATGCAGTTGTACCCAATGTCCACTAGTCCACATGTCCGTGGTTAAGTGGAGCAGGGCAGACTCAGGACTATATGACTGTGACAGCCCACTGGGTAGATGTATTGCCTCCCGCAGCAAGAACAGCAGCGGCGGCACCAGTAGCAGCATCTCGCAAATGCCAACTCGTTCCTAGGCAGGCTACGCTTTGTATCACCGCTTTCCATAAGAGGCACACAGCTGACAACCTCTTACGGAAACTGAGGAACATCATCGCAGAATGGCTTACCCCAATTTGACTATCCTGGGGATTTGTGACATCGGACAACGCCACCAATATTGTGCGTGCATTACATCTGGGCAAATTCCAGCACGTCCCATGTTTTGCACATACATTGAATTTGGTGGTGCAGAATTATTTAAAAAACGACAGGGGCATGCAAGAGATGCTGTCGGTGGCCCGAAGAATTGCGGGCCACTTTCTGCATTCAGCCACCGCGTGCCGAAGACTGGAGCACCACCAAACATTCCTGAACCTGCCCTGCCATCCTCTGAAGCAAGAGGTGGTAACGAGGTGGAATTCAACCCTCTATATGCTTCAGAGGATGGAGGAGCAGCAAAATGCCATTCAAGCCTATACATCTACCCACGATATAGGCAAAGGAGGGGGAATGCACCTGACTCAAGCGCAGTGGAGAATGATTTCAACGTTGTGCAAGGTTCTGCAATCCTTTGAACTTGCCACACGTGAAGTCAGTTCAGACACTGCCAGCCTGAGTCAGGTTATTCCCCTCATCAGGCTTTTGCAGAAGAAGCTGGAGACATTGAAGGAGGAGCTAAAACAGAGCGATTCCGCTAGGCATGTGGGACTTGTGGATGGAGCCCTTAATTCGCTTAACCAGGATTCAATCTGTTGAAATCAGAGCAATAAATTTTGGCCACCGTGCTCGATCCTAGATTTAAAACCTACATTGTATCTCTCTTTCCTGCAGACACAAGTCTGCAGAGGTTCAAAGACCTGCTGGTGAGAAAATTGTCAAGTCAAGCGGAACGTGACCCGTCAACAGCTCCTCCTTCACATTCTCCCGCAACTGGGGGTGCGAGGAAAAGGCTAAGAATTCCGAGCCCACCCGCTGGCGGTGATGCAGGGCAGTCTGGAGTGAGTGCTGACATCTGGTCCGGACTGAAGGACCTGGCAACGATTACTGACATGTCGTCTACTGTCACTGCATATGATTCTGTCACCTTTGAAAGAATGGTGGAGGATTATATGAGTGACCGCATCCAGGTAGGCACGTCAGACAGTCCGTATGTATACTGGCAGGAAAAAGAGGCAATTTGGAGGCCCTTGCACAAACTGGCTTTATTCTACCTAAGTTGCCCTCCCTCCAGTGTGTACTCCAAAAGAGTGTTTAGTGCAGCCGCTCACCTTGTCAGCAATCGGCGTACGAGGTTACTTCCAGAAAATGTGGAGAAGATGATGATCATCAAAATGAATTATAATCAATTCCTCCGTGGAGACATTCACCAGCAATTGCCTCCAGAAAGTACACAGGGATCTGAGATGGTGGATTCCAGTGGGGACGAATTAATAATCTGTGAGGAGGGCGATGTACACAGTGAAAGGAGTGAGGAATCGGAGGATGATGAGGTGGACATCTTGCCTCTGTAGAGCCAGTTTGTGCAAGGAGAGATTGATTGCTTCTTTTTTGGTGGGGGTCCAAACCAACCAGTCATTTCAGTCAGCCGTGTGGCAGACCCTGTTGCTGAAATGATGGGTTCGTCAATGTTTTTCTTTTCAATCTAAGCCCCTGCAGTTTTCTGTAAGAATCTGCTTCGCTATGATGATCAACAAGTCACAAGGGCAAATACTCAGGGCTGGAGGCGTAGATCTTAGGACCAGCTGCTACAAGCATGGCAAAGGTGTCACTATCATTGGTGACACCCAGAGAGGCAGCGAGGGAGATTGTAATGCAGTGCGCGCAGATAAGCAGCGCAATGGTAAAATGGAGGCATGGTCTCATAGGTAGGGGTGTGGCCTGTTGGCCTGAATCTCCATTTTGTTGCTCCGGGTATCCCGGGGGTTGAGTGCTGCACCCGGGGACTAGTGTGTGAGTGGTGCTGGCTCCTGCACAGTGACAGAAACTGGGTGTTGCACGTAATGTCACAGTGAAACACCCATATTCTGTCACTGAAGAGGAGCCGGCACTTTGGTGTCACCCCCCTTGGCGGGTGACACTCGGGTGTGGGCCGCAACCCCGTTGTGATGCCACTGACCCATGGGAAGCTTTACGTGGCTTACCCATGTGTTAGTAGCCCCAAGCATCTTTTGTGTTAGTCCCTGAAGAAAAACTTCAAATATTTACAAATAAATTTTGTAATCAATGGGCCTAATTCAGTAAGGATTGCAAATTCTGCTAAGTAACAGAATTTGCAATCCTTTGGTTCGCATGCTGGGGCCACCCAGCATGCCGCCTCCCTTCTTGACCACGCTGAAATTGCAGTCGCAGTGCAGTTCAGCGTGATCATAAAAAATGGGTTAGCCTCCTGTTGGTGCAGACTGTATGTGTGCGCAGGAAGCCGCCACCATTTTTGTGATCGCAGCTGCTGCATGTGATGTCATGCAACCGCTCTGACCACGCCTCCTGTTTCTCCGTTGCCGACCCCAATTTGAAGCCCTGCCCACGCACCGCTCCATCTCTGACTTGTAAATGGAGTGTTGCTGACCCCCCCTTCCCCAGCACCGATTGACAGTCAGAGGCGATCGCATTAACTGCGGGGTGCCGCAGAAAATGCAGGCGCATGCGTATGCTCTTAGCAATTTTTGCAGTTGGACTGCTTATTGCGATTGCAATCCAACCTGAATCAGGCTCTATTACCTATCACAATGCACTGCGGGTAGTACAAAATGGGGTTAATATAAGAGAAAACCCCCCAGAGCTGTGCTCCTTAACTGTCCCTGGTGGCTAGTGGAGCAGCTGCCCAGTAATCAGTGTCCACGCCAGTGCGCACATGGCCCGCCCCCTACAGCCACGCTGGATCACGGTATAGTGTGGGCACAGAAGTCCCTTACCTCCCTTTCATCAGCGGCCTCGTGATCCCGGAGGGCGGTGTGTGTGTGACTGACCTTAGGAAGAAACCGGAGCCTCCGCTGCAGTGACCCAGCAACCAGGGCGCGGGAGTATACTGCGCCGCTGGGAGTGATGGAGCTGCAGTAAAGATGTCTATTAGACCTAGCCTGCTGCAGCCCTTGTAGATTCTTATAAAAAAAAGTTCTTCTTTTCTTGTCAAAATTAATAGCTAAGAATAGGCTGCCTGAGGCAGCCCCCTCTTAAGTGGCCTGCTACTGAAGGCACCAACTACAAACTGAGCTCCCTGTTCATGGAAGCGAGGTTATAGAGGAGGGGGCTCTGAGCATCTTGGGAACAGTCAAAAGCTTTGAGCCTGTTGGTGCCTCAGATCAAGATCCTACTCTACACCCCAATGTGAATCCTTGTGGAGTCCAGTGTACCCCACAGAAGAAATGAATGTGTCACACCCATTGGCAGCAACATTAGAATAGCTGCTGATGGGCACAATTGAGAAAGGAAGGGGGGAAAACATTTGAATCCAGCACATATATGTAATTTGAATATGTAATTTGTACCTTCCTACTTTAAAATGTAATGGATGAACCTCACCCTGTGAGAACTATCTTCATGATCAAGAGATCTCATACGCAAGAAAAGCATGTGCTGGGATAGGGCTGTGGAGGGCGGCTGCTCGGGCACACACCCGTCAAGTTAAGGAGATTCAACTGAGGAAGCACAAGGGAACTGCAGGGAGACCACATATTTTCAGATGAACATGAGAGGGCGGAAGGCTGCCTAATACTGAAGCACCCTCAAACATCAAACCATATGCAACAACTAGTACAAGCATTCCTGGGGAAAGGTCTGCAGCAGACGGATTTGCATACGGTGATGTCATCCAAGCAATGGGCATAGTTGGCTGCAACCCTCGTCTGCATATGAAAAGAGAAAATGGTCACGCAGGGCATGGCGGCCTTTGTGGGGTTGCGCTTGGATGACCCCTAGATCGCTTTATACACCCCCATCAGTGTGGGGCTCATGTTGGCCATGCCCAAGCCCCTGAAGCATTCAAGCTGATTTCTTGCAGCAGCTGGACCCAGTAACAGCTCCAGAGTTGCTCTACAAGACAAGTAAAAGGGTGTGAGCCCTGCAGCACCACCTGTAGTTTGCATACACACATATATAGGACAGCATCTCTTATATGCCCCAGGGGCAATAAAATAGTAGCCTTATCTAGGGTATCCGTCCATGCCGCTACAGAACTACACACCCAGGCCGACGCAATTGCCGGTCTGAGTAAGGTACCTGAATGTGTATAAATGGACTTCAGGGTAATCTCCTGTTTGCGGTCAGCAGACTCTTTGAGGGTAGCTGTATCCTGGGACGGGAGGGCTACCTTCTTGGATAAGCGTGTTAATGCTTTGTCCACCCAAGGGGAGGATTCCCATCGTAACCTATCCGTTGATGGGAAAGGGGAATCCTTTTGGAAATCTGCAGGAGATTCCCAAGCTTTTTCACATAACTCGTTCAGCTCGTGTGAGGGGGGAAAGGTTACCTCAGGCTTCTTTCCCTTGTACATATGTACCCTCTTGTCAGGGATAGGGGGCTCCTCTGTGATGTGCAAAACATCTTTTATTGCCATAATCATATATCAAATGTATTTTGCCAATTTTGGCTGTAACTTTGCATCATCGTAATCGCCACTGGAGTCAGAATCCGTGTCGGTATCTGTGTCAACAATCTGGATAGTGGGCGCTTATGAGACCCTGACAGTCCCTGCGACATAGGATTAGGCATTGGTTGAGACCCTGACTGTCCCAAAGCTTCTGCCTTGTCTAATCTTTTGTGCAATGAGTTTACACTAGCATTTAAAACATTCCACATATCCATCCAATCAGGTATCGGCGGAGACACCACGTTCATTTGCTCCCGCTCCTCTCTAATATAGCCTTCTTCCTCAGACATGTCGACACACGCGTACCGACACACCACACACACAGGGAATACTTTTACTGAAGACATTTCCCCCACAAGGCCCTTTGGAGAGACAGAGAGAGAGTATGCCAGCACATACCCCAGCGCTATATAACCCAGGAATAGCACAGTAACTTAATGTTTGAACAATCGGTGAGGGGGAACATCTTGAAACCCCAGTTTGTACCCTTGGGACACTATTTGTAAAACACACGAGTCCATGTCCGAATGAATCCAGAACTGACTGAAGAGTTTTAGACGTGCCCCCACTGGTGCGGGCTCCTGCAAGAGAGCCCCAGCGTCATGCAGTGGATTTGGCAGAAGCAGAGGATGATCTCTGCTCCTGCGATCTTGAAGAGGATGCAGACCTCTTCTCTCTTCTCCTTCCTCTACCTGCAAAGAAAGGGGAATCTTAACTTCTTGCATATCTATTGGGCCGAAATGACTGCATCAGATAATGATGCGTCTTCATCCGTTGGGACGGAACATAGGGCAAGAAGGTTGACTTACCTGCGGGAGCTGCCGAGATCAAATTAACTAGGCAGTCACCAAACAAGGCTTCACCTTCATAGGGAAGAGACTCCCTTTCTTCTTGGAGTCAGCATCAGCATTCTCTTGGTGAATCCACAATGCCCTCCTATCCGACACTGACATGAAATTGGCCCGTGAACTCAAGAGTCCTATATCCCTTGCAGTCTCACGTAAGTATGCTGCAGTGTCCTTGATATGATACAATGTAAGGAGTATCCCATCTCTCCAGGGTATCTATATCGGATGACAAGGTATTCGACCAATTCTTGAATACTACTACTCACCCATGCACATGTAATGGCAGGTCTAAGTAATGTACCCGTGGTTACATAACTAGAAATAATGTAGCTTCCTGCATACGATCCGCTGGATTTGTGACAGGGCCCCGTGCAGAACAGGGGGTGACTCCCACTTTATTCTGTCCGCGGCGGGAAATGAATAAACAACCAGAATCCTTTTGGGGATTTGAAACCATCTTGTCGAGCTGGCCCAGACTTTCTCAAACAGAGATGGAGGAACGTTACATCAGCTTTCATTATATATCTATATATACATACATATAGACCCCTTTGTCAGGAACAGCAGGGTCTTCAGTGATTTTAATATGTCCTTAATATCCACAATCATGTACTGAATGCTCCTTGCCAATATTGGATCTAATCAGGAAACATTATGGTCGACATAAGTATCAGTATCCGTGTCAGTATCAGTGTGTAGTAACTGGGCAAAATAACATTTTTGCGACCCAGCGGGGCCTGAGGGAAAAGAAACATAGCCATGAATATCACATCTATTCTCTACGTCTGTGTCTGGGACACAGATTTATCCAACCTTACTCTGATATTACTGAAACATTTACCCAGTCAGTTATTGGTGGTGCCAACAGGGCCACCATCATATGTCTGCATTCCTAATATAGGCCCTCATTCCGAGTTGATCGGTCGCAAGGCGAATTTAGCAGAGTTACACACGCTAAGCCGCCGCCTACTGGGAGTGTATCTTAGCATCTTAAAATTGCGACCGATGTATTCGCAATATTGCGATCACAAACTACTTAGCAGTTTTAGAGTAGCTCCACACTTACTCTGCCTGTGCGATCAGTTCAGTGCTTGTCGTTCCTGGTTTGACGTCACAAACACACCCAGCGTTCGCCCAACCACTCCCCCGTTTCTCCGGCCACTCCTGCGTTTTTTCCGGAAACGGTAGCGTTTTCAGCCACACGCCCATAAAACGCCATGTTTCCGCCCAGTAACACCCATTTCCTGTCAATCACATTACGATCGCCGGAGCGATGAAAAAGCCGTGAGTAAAAATACTATCTTCATAGCAAAGATACTTGGCGCAGTCGCAGTGTGAATATTGCGCATGCGCACTAAGCGGAATTTCACTGCGATGCGATGAAAAATACCGAGCGAACGACTCGGAATGAGGGCCATAGTTTCCTCTTGGGAAAAACATTCAGCCACCGACATGTTGACACACATATACCAAGTACCCACAGACACACCGGCTTATGGGGGACAGACCGTCAGTAAATCTGTCAGAGGGACACAGAGGATTTTTCAGCTCACAATCCAGCGCCAAAAGTACACCGTCTGGGAAATAATAAACTCTATAGTGATAGACTTGTAATGCTCTAAAGATGTTCTGGTGAGGTGAGGAAGAAGCCCCGCCGCTGTAATGGCACGTATCTGTCCCGCTCAGAAATAATTAATTACGCTAGCGGGGTAAGGACAGTGCCCAGGCACTAATGTCCACTTTTTCCAGCCTTTTGTGAGGAATGTATGCTGCCCAGGGTGCCCCCCCCCCGTGCCCTGCACCCTGCAGTGCCTGTGTTTGTGTGGGAGCATGGCGCGCAGCGTTCCGCTCGCTGCTCGGTACCTCAGAATGCCGTCACTGAAGAAGAAGTCTTCTGTTCTTCTGCTACTCACCTGTCTTCTGGCTCTGTAAGGGGGTGACGGCAGGCTGCGGGAGTGTGCATCTAGGCGTACCCAGCGATCAGCACCCTCAGGAGCTAATGGTGTCCTGTCAGCCTGAAGCAGAGCCATTGAACTCACTAGAAGTTGGTCATACTTCTCTCCCCTAAGTCCCACGAAGCAGGGAGACTGTTGCCAGCAGCCTCCCTGAAAATAAAAAAAACTAACAAGTCTTTTCAGAGAAACTCAGTAGAGCTCCCCTGTAGTGCATCCAGTATCACTGCGCACAATACTAAAACTGGAGTCTGGAGGAGGGGCATAGAGGGAGGAGACAGTTCACACCCTTTGAAAGTCTTAAAGTGCCCATGTCTCCTGCGGATCCCGTCTATACCCCATGGTTCTTAATGTGACCCCAGCATCCTCTAGGACATATGAGAAAACAAATAACGCACACACGAGGAGGAGAGAACTAAGGAAGCTATAAGGAGAAGAGGGGAGGGAGGGGGGGTTGAAAGGTAAGGTAGTAAAGGCATATTGGATAAACTACAACCTTATACATATTCATTAATGTACCAGTAGTTAGAAGTAGAAGAGCTCTAACAGAAACCACAAAGCTTATCTAAAGCCACACCACACTGGATATGCCCAATCTCATTTGATTTTTGAAGCAAAGCAGTATTGGACTTTGTTAATACATGGATGGGAGACTGCTTGGTAGTATCAGATTCTTTAGGTGTTTTTAAACTACCAACACCATTTTCTTGGTACATTTAATTTTTACATGTATTCTTTTATGTACCAGAAGTTAGAAGTAGAAGAGCTGTAACAGAAACCACCAGCTCATCTACAGCCACAGCACACTGGATTTGCCCAATCTCTCCTGATCATGGAAGCTGAGCAGTGTTGGTCCTGCTTTTAGTACTTGGGCCCTCATTCCGAGTTGATCGGTCGCAAGGCGAATTTAGCAGAGTTACACACGCTAAGCCGCCGCCTACTGGGAGTGAATCTTAGCTTCTTAAAATTGCGACCGATGTATTCGCAATATTGCGATTACTAACTACTTAGCAGTTTCAGAGTAGCTCCAGACTTACTCTGCCTGTGCGATCAGTTCAGTGCTTGTCGTTCCTGGTTGACGTCACAAACACACCCAGCGTTCGCCCAGGCCCTCCCACCGTTTCCCCGGCCACTCCTGCGTTTTTTCCGGAAACGGTAGCGTTTTCAGCCACACGCCCCTGAAACGCCGTGTTTCCGCCCAGTAACACCCATTTCCTGTCAATCACATTACGATCGCCGGAGCGAAGAAAAAGCCGTGAGTAAAAATACTTTCTTCATAGTAAAGTTACTTGGCGCAGTCGCAGTGCGAACATTGCGCATGCGTACTAAGCGGATTTTCACTGCGATGCGATGAAAAATACAGAGCGAACAACTCGGAATGAGGGCCTTGGATGGGAGACCACAAGGAAATACCAGGAGCTGTGTGTATTTTTACAATACTAACACCGTTCTCTTGATGCATTCCATTTTGAAACATTGGGGCAGATCTATTAAGCCTGGTGAACTGATAAAGTGCAAGGTGATAAAGTACCAGCCAGTCAGCTCCTAACTGTCATTTTTCAAACCCAGCCTGTGACATGGCAATTAGGAGCTGATTGGCTGGTACTTTATCACCATGCAAATTATCATTTCACCAGGTTTAATAAATCGGCTGCTTACTCATTTATGTACGAGTAGTTAGAAGTAGAAGAACTCTAACAGAAACCACTAAGCTCATCTACAGCCACACCACACTGTATATGCCCAATATCACCTGATTTTAGGCCTGGTTTGTTCTTGGATGTGAGACCACCTGGGAATACCAGGTGCTGTAGGTAGTTTTATACTACCAACACCGTTCTCTTGATGCATTCCATTTTGAAACATTGGGGCAGATCTATTAAGCCTGGTGAACTGATAAAGTGCAAGGTGATAAAGTACCAGCCAGTCAGCTCCTAACTGTCATTTTTCAAACCCAGCCTGTGACATGGCAATTAGGAGCTGATTGGCTGGTACTTTATCACCATGCAAATTATCATTTCACCAGGTTTAATAAATCGGCTGCTTACTCATTTATGTACGAGTAGTTAGAAGTAGAAGAACTCTAACAGAAACCACTAAGCTCATCTACAGCCACACCACACTGTATATGCCCAATATCACCTGATTTTAGGCCTGGTTTGTTCTTGGATGTGAGACCACCTGGGAATACCAGGTGCTGTAGGTAGTTTTATACTACCAACACCGTTCTCTTGATGCATTATATTTTGAAACTTATTCATTGATGTACCAGTAGTTAGAAGTAGAAGTTAGAAACAGCATAAATCATCTACAGCCGCATCACACTGGATATGTCCAATCTCATCTGATGTTGGAAGCTAAGCAGTGTTGTGCCTGGTTAGTTTTTGGATTTCAGGTCCTGCCTTCTGGTTTGGCCACGGCACCTCGGAAATTCACCAAGGTCATGGCCGTGATGACGACCCTTCACCATCGGTGGACCAGGGAGGAATCTCTCCTCCCGATAAACATTCTGGAATTGCGGGCAGTGTTCAATTCATTGACACTGGCCCTGCCTCTAGTACAGAACAGGCCTGTTCAAGTACAATCGGACAACGACACCACGGTAGTGTACACAAATCATCAAGGCGGCACTCGAAATTGCATGGCAAAGCTGGAAGTATCAAAAATCCTCAGTTGGGTAGAACGTCATCTGCCAGCAATATCGGCAGTGTTCATTCCCGGAGTCCTCAACTGGGAAGCGGATTTCCTCAGTCAACAGTACGTTCACGCTGGAGAGTGGAGAGGCCGCAGCAGAAATGTCTGCACTGGTGTCAGTAGGTGACTGAGGCAGGGATGACTGGGAGATAGTGGGTGACTGAAGCATGTTTGACTGGGAGATAGTGGGTGACTGAGGCCGGGGTGACTGGGAGATAGTCAGTGACTAAGGCAGGGGTGATAGGGATATAGTGGATGACTGTGGCAGGGGTGACAGGGACAGTAGGAGACTGAGGCAGGGGTGACAGGGATAGTGGGTGACTGAGGCAGGGGTGATAGGGTGACAGTGGGTGACTGAGGCAGAGGTGACAGGGATAGTGGGTGACTGAGGTAGGGGTGATATGGAGATAGTGGTTGACTGAGGCAGGGGTGACAGAGATAGTGGGTGACTAAAGCAGGGGTGACTGGTATAGTGGGTGACTGAGGCAGGGGTCGCAGGTATATTGGTTAACTGAGGCAGCGGTGACTGGGAGATAGTGGGTAACTGAGGCAGGGGTGACAGGGAAAGTGTGTGACTCAGGCAGGGGTGATAGGGAGATAGTGGGCAGCAGATCACTGCCTCGCTGACAGCAGCACATCCCTGCTTCACTGACAGCAGCACATCCCTGCCTCATTGACAGCAGCACATACCTGCCTCACTTATAGCAGCACATCCCTGCCTCACTGGCAGCAGCAGATCCCTGCCTCACTGGCAGCAGCAGATCACTGCTTCACTGACAGCAGCACATCCCTGCCTCACTGGCAGCAGCAGATCCCTGCCTTACTGACAGCTGTATATAGGGCCTAATTCAGACCTGATCTCTGCTGTGCATATTCACACAACAGGAGATCAGGTCTGAAGTGTGTGTGTGTGTATGTGCTGGTGCCGCAGTGCACCGGCACATGCCAGAGATGCGATCAGCATCTCTGCCCAGTGAGCGCCTCTGCCAACACATACTTATCTTGCATATGAGATCTCTTGATCATGAAGATAGTTCTCACAGGGTGAGGTTCATCCATTACATTTTAAAGTAGGAAGGTACAAATTACATATTCAAATTACATATATGTGCTGGATTCAAATGTTTTCCCCCCTTCCTTTCTCAATTGTGCCCATCAGCAGCTATTCTAATGTTGCTGCCAATGGGTGTGACACATTCATTTCTTCTGTGGGGTACACTGGACTCCACAAGGATTCACATTGGGGTGTAGAGTAGGATCTTGATCTGAGGCACCAACAGGCTCAAAGCTTTTGACTGTTCCCAAGATGCTCAGCGCCCCCTGCTCTATAACCTCGCTTCCATGAACAGGGAGCTCAGTTTGTAGTTGGTGCCTTCAGTAGCAGGACACTTAACAGGGGGCTGCCTCAGGCAGCCTATACTTAGCTATTAATTTTGACAAGAAAAGAAGAACTTTTTTTATAAGAATGTACAAGGGCTGCAGCAGGCTAGGTCTAATAGACATCTTTACTGCAGCTCCATCACTCCCAGCGGCGCAGTATACTCCCGTGCCCTGGTTGCTGGGTCACTGCAGCGGAGGCTCCGGTTTCTTCCTAAGGTCAGTCACACACACACCGCCCTCCGGGATCACGAGGCCGCTGATGAAAGGGAGGTAAGGGGCTTCTGTGCCCACACTATACCGTGATCCAGCGTGGCAGTAGGGGGCGGGCCGTGTGCGCACTGGCGTGGACACTGATTACTGGGCAGCCGCTCCACTAGCCACCAGGGACAGTTAAGGAGCACAGCTCTGGGGGTTTTTCTCCTATATTAACCCCATTTTGTACTACCTGCAGTGCATTGTGATAGGTAATAGAGCCTGATTCAGGTTGGATTGCAATCACAATAAGCAATCCAACTGCAAAAATTGCTAAGAGCATACGCATGCGCCTGCATTTTCTGTGACTGTCAATCGGTGCGGGGGGGGGGTCAGCAACACTCCATTTCAAAGTCGGAGATGGAGCGGTGCGGGGGCAGGGCTTCAACGGAGAAACAGGAGGCGTGGTCAGAGCGGCTGCATGACATCACATGCAGCCGTTGCGATCACAAAAATGGTGGCGGCTTCCTGCGCACACGTACAGTCTGCACCAACAGGAGGCTAACCCATTTTTTATGATCACGCTGTACTGCACTGAGACTGCAATTTCAGCGTGGTCAAGAAGGGAGGCGGCATGCTGGGTGGCCATGCCCTGTGATGGGTGGCCCCAGCATGCGAACCAAAGGATTGCAAATTCTGTTACTTAGCAGAATTTGCAATCCTTACTGAATTAGGCCATTGATTACAAAATTGTAAACAATATTTTAAGTTTTTCTTCAGGGACTAACACAAAAGATGCTTGGGGCTACTAACACATGGGTAAGCCACGTAAAGCTTCCCATGGGTCAGTGGCATCACAACGGGGACACCAAAGTGCCGGCTCTTCTTCAGTGACAGAATATGGGTGTTTCACTGTGACATTACGTGCAACACCCAGTTTCTGTCACTGTGCAGGAGCCAGCACCACTCACACACTAGTCCCCGGGTACAGCCCCCAACCCCCGGGATACCCGCAGCAACAAAATGGTGATTCAGGCCACGCCCCTACCTATGAGACCATGCCTCCTTTTTACCATTGCGCTGCTTATCTGCGCGCACTGCATTACAATCTCCCTCGCCGCCTCTCTGGGTGTCACCAGTGATAGTGACACCTCTGCCATGCTTGTAGCAGCTGGTCCTAAGATCTACGCCTCCAGCCCTGAGTGTTTTCCCTTGTGACTTGTTGATCATCATAGCGAAGCAGATGCTTACAGAAAACTGCAGGGGCTTAGATTGAAAAGAAAAACATTGACGAACCCATCATTTCAGCGACAGGGTCTGCCACACGACTGACTGAAATGACTGGTTGGTTTGGGCCCCCACCAAAAAAGAATCAATCAATCTCTCCTTGCACAAACTGGCTCTACAGAGGCAAGATGTCCACCTCATCATCCTCCAATTCCTCACCCCTTTCACTGTGTACATCCCCCTCCTCACAGATTATTAATTCGTCCCCACTGGAATCCACCATCTCAGATCCCTGTGTACTTTCTGGAGGCAATTGCTGGTGAATGTCTCCACGGAGGAATTGATTATAATTAATTTTGATGATCATCATCTTCTCCACATTTTCTGGAAGTAACCTTGTACGCCGATTGCTGACAAGGTGAGCGGCCGCACTAAACACTCTTTCGGAGTACACACTGGAGGGAGGGCAACTTAGGTAGAATAAAGCCAGTTTGTGCAAGGGCCTCCAAATTGCCTCTTTTTCTCCACCATTCTTTCAAAGGTGACAGAATCATATGCAGTGACAGTAGACGACATGTCAGTAATCGTTGCCAGGTCCTTCAGTCTGGACCAGATGTCAGCACTCACTCCAGACTGCCCTGCATCACCGCCAGCGGGTGGGCTCGGAATTCTTAGCCTTTTCCTCGCACCCCCAGTTGCGGGAGAATGTGAAGGAGGAGCTGTTGACGGGTCACGTTCCGCTTGACTTGACAATTTTCTCACCAGCAGGTCTATGAACCTCTGCAGACTTGTGTCTGCCGGAAAGAGAGATACAATGTAGGTTTTAAATCTAGGATCGAGCACGGCGGCCAAAATGTAGTGCTCTGATTTCAACAGATTGAATTCTGGTTAAGCAAATTAAGGGCTCCATCCACAAGTCCCACATGCCTAGTTGAATCGCTCTGTTTTAGCTCCTCCTTCAATGTCTCCAGCTTCTTCTGCAAAAGCCTGATGAGGGGAATGACCTGACTCAGGCTGGCAGTGTCTGAACTGACTTCACATGTGGAAAGTTCAAAGGGTTGCAGAACCTTGCACAACGTTGAAATCATTCTCCACTGCGCTTGAGTCAGGTGCTTTCCCCCTCCTTTGCCTATATCGTGGGCAGATGTATAGGCTTGAATGGCCTTTTGCTGCTCCTCCATCCTCTGAAGCATATAGAGGGTTGAATTCCACCTCGTTACCACCTCTTGCTTCAGATGATGGCAGGGCAGGTTCAGGAATGTTTGGTGGTGCTCCAGTCTTCGGCATGCGGTGGCTGAAGGCAGAAAGTGGCCCGCAATTCTTCGGGCCACCGACAGCATCTCTTGCACGCCCCTGTCGTTTTTTAAATAATTCTGCACCACCAAGTTCAATGTATGTGCAAAACATGGGACGTGCTGGAATTTGCCCAGATGTAATGCACGCACAATATTGGTGGCGTTGTCCGATGTCACAAATCCCCAGGAGAGTTCAATTGGGGTAAGCCATTCTGCGATGATGTTCCTCAGTTTCCGTAAGAGGTTGTCAGCTGTGTGCCTCTTATGGAAAGCGGTGATACAAAGCGTAGCCTGCCTAGGAACGAGTTGGCAATTGCGAGATGCTGCTACTGGTGCCGCCGCTGCTGTTCTTGCTGCGGGAGGCAATACATCTACCCAGTGGGCTGTCACAGTCATATAGTCCTGAGTCTGCCCTGCTCCACTTAACCACAGACAAGTGGACATTGGGTACAACTGCATTTTTTAGGACACTGATGACTCTTTTTCTGAGGTCTGTGTACATTTTCGGTATCGCCTGCCTAGAGAAATGGAACCTAGAGGGTATTTGGTACCGGGGACACAGTACCTCAATCAAGTCTCTAGTTGCCTCTAAATTAACGATGGATACCGGAACCACGTTTCTCACCACCCAGACCTGAGTTATCCGCTTTGCAGCAGGATGACTGCTGTGATATTTCATCTTCCTCGCAAAGGACTGTTGGACAGTCAATTGCTTACTGGAAGAAGTACAAGTGGTCTTCCGACTTCCCCTCTGGGATGACGATCGACTCCCAGCAGCAACAACAGCAGCGCCAGCAGCAGTAGGCGTTACACTCAAGGATGCATCGGAGGAATCCCAGGCAGGAGAGGACTCGTCAGACTTGCCAGTGACATGGCCTGCAGAACTATTGGCTCTCCTGTCTAAGGAGGAAATTGACACTGAGGGAGTTGGTGGTGTGGTTTGCAGGAGCTTGGTTACAAGAGGAAGGGATTTAGTGGTTAGTGGACTGCTTCCACTGTCATCCAAAGTTTTTGAACTTGTCACTGACTTATGATGAATGCGCTGTAGGTGACGTATAAGGGAGGATGTTCCGAGGTGGTTAACGTCCTTATCCCTACTTATTACAGCTTGACAAAGGCAACACACGGCTTGACACCTGTTGTCCGCATTTGTGTACAGGATGCATACCTTCATGTCCCCATTTATCCACCTCATCAGGCGTAACTCAGATTTGCGGTACAGGACTGTCATTGCCAATTTCAGACGTTGCTGTTTGGTCTCTCCATGGCCCTGAGAATTTTCACCAAGGTAATGGCGGAAATGATGGTGCTCCTGTGCAAGCAAGGTGTCACAATTATCCCGTACTTGGGCGATCTCATAAAAGCGAGATCAAGAGAGCAGTTGCTGAACAGCGTATCACTTTCACTGAAAGTGTTACAGCAACACGGCTGGATTCTCAATATCCCGAAGTCGCAATTGATTCCTACTACTCGTCTGTCTTTCTTGGGCATGATTCTGGACACAGACCAGAAGAGGGTTTATCTCCTGATAGAAAAGGCCCAGGAACTCATGACTCTTGTCAGGAACCTATTGAAACCAAAACTTGTGTCAGTGCATCACTGCACTCGAGTCCTGGGAAAGATGGTGGCATCATACGAGGCCATTCCATTCGGCAGGTTCCATGCGAGGACTTTTCAATGGGACCTACTGGACAAGTGGTCCGGGTCACATTTACAGATGCATTGGTTGATCACCCTGTCCCCCAGGGTCAGGGTATCACTCTTGTGGTGGCTGCAGAGTGCTCACCTTCTCGAGGGACGCAGATTCAGCATTCAGGGCTGGATCCTGGTGACCACAGACGCAAGCCTCCAAGGTTGGGGAGCAGTCACACAGGGAAGAAATTTCCAAGGTCTTTGGTCAAGTCAAGAGACTTGTCTTCACATCAACATCCTGGAACTAAGGGCCATATACAATGCCCTACGTCAAGCGGAGACCTTACTTTGCGACCAACCGGTTCTGATCCAGTCAGACAACGTCACCGCAGTGGCTCATGTAAACCGCCAAGGCGGCACAAGAAGCAGAGTGGCGATGGCACAAGCCACCAGAATTCTTTGCTGGGTGGAGAATCACGCAAGCGCACTGTCAGCAGTGTTCATTCCGGGAGTGGACAACTGGGAAGCAGACATCCTCAGCAGACACGACCTACATCCGGGAGAGTGGGGACTTCATCAGGAAGTCTTTGCACAGATTACAAGTCGGTGGGAACTGCCACAGATAGACATGATGCCGTCCCGGCTCAACAAAAAGCTACAGAGGTATTGCGCAAGGTCAAGAGACCCTCAGGCAGTAGCTGTAGACGCCCTAGTGACACCGTGGGTGTTCCGGTCGGTCTATGTATTTCCTCCTCTTCCTCTCATACCCAAGGTGTTGAGGATAATAAGACAAAGAGGAGTGAGAACAATCCTCATTGTTCCGGATTGGCCACGGAGGACCTGGTATCCGGATCTGCAGGAAATGCTCACAGAAGATCTGTGGCCTCTCCCTCTAAGACAGGACCTGTTGCATCAGGGGCCCTGTCTGTTCCAAGACTTACCGCAGCTGCGTTTGACGGCATGGCGGTTGAATGCCGGATCCTAGCATTCCGGTTGAGGTCATCCCTACGCTGATAAAGGCTAGGAAGGATGTAACGTTAAAACATTACACCGTATATGGCGAAATTATGTTTCTTGGTGTGAGGCCAGGAATGCTCCTACGAAAGAATTCCATCTGGGCCGTTTCCTTCACTTCCTACAAACTGGAGTGAATTTGGGCCTAAAATTAGGCTCTATTAAGGTCCAGATTTCGGCCTTATCCATTTTCTTTCAAAAAGAATTGGCTTCTCTTCCAGAAGTTCAGACTTTTGTAAAAGGAGTGCTGCATATTCAGCCTCCTTTTGTGCCTCCGGTGGCACCTTGGGACCTTAACGTGGTGTTAAGTTTTCTAAAATTACACTGGTTTGAACCACTTAAAACAGTGGAGTTAAAATATCTCACATGGAAGGTGGTCATGTTATTAGCCTTGGCTTCGGCTAGGCGAGTGTCGGAATTAGCGGCTTTGTCACATAAAAGCCCATATTTGGTATTTCATGTGGATAGAGCGGAATTGCAGACCCGTCCTCAATTCCTACCAAAAGTGGTCTCATCTTTTCATATGAACCAACCTATTGTGGTGCCTGTGGCTACGCGTGACTTGGAGGATTCCGAGTTACTTGATGTGGTTAGGGCTTTGAAAATTTACGTGGCCAGGACGGCTAGAGTCAGGAAAACTGAAGCGCTGTTTGTCCTGTATGCAACCAACAATATTGGTGCCCCTGCTTCAAAGCAGGCAATTGCACGCCGTATTTGTAACACGATTCAGCAAGCGCATTCTATGGCTGGATTGCAGTTACTGAAATCGGTCAAGGCCCATTCCACGAGGAAAGTGGGCTCTTCTTGGGCGGCTGCCCGAGGGGTCTCGGCACTACAGCTGTGTCAAGCTGCTACTTGGTCGGGTTCACACACCTTTGCAAAATACTATAAGTTTGATACCCTGGCTGAGGAGGAACTCATGTTTGCTCAATCGGTGCTGCAGAGTCATCCGCACTCTCCCGCCCGTTTTGGAGCATTGGTATAATCCCCATGGTCCTTACGGAGTCCCCAGCATCCTCTAGGACGTTAGAGAAAATAAGATTTTAAACCTACTGGTAAATCTTTTTCTCGTAGTCCGTAGAGGATGCTGGGCGCCCGTCCCAAGTGCGGACTACTTCTGCAATACTTGTATATAGTTATTGCTTCAATAAGGGTTATGTTATAGTTGCATCGGTCCTGCACTGATGCTATGTTGTTTTTTCATACTGATAACTGGGTAGTTTATCACAAGTTATACGGTGTGATTGGTGTGGCTGGTATGAATCTTGCCCTGGATTAACAAAATCCTTTCCTCATACTGTCCGTCTCCTCTGGGCACAGTTTCTCTAACTGTGGCATAGAGGGAGGAGCCAGTGCACACCCAGAACTAAAGTCTTTCTTAAAGTGCCCATGTCTCCTGTGGAGCCCGTCTATCCCCATGGTCCTTACGGAGTCCCCAGCATCCTCTACGGACTACGAGAAAAAGATTTACCGGTAGGTTTAAAATCTTATTTTCTACTTTATTCTTTTCTATCCTAGTTTATTACGACCAACTCTCATCCAAGGAGTTTGATATTCTACTACCTGCATGCAATTTAAATTGCTTAAATTGTTTATATGGTTGATTTGTCCTTCACAATCCATAATCTGCAACTTGGATGTACTTGTGTCATTGAAAATCTTATAATAAAAATGTATATACAGATACTCAACCTGTATATTGAAAAAAAAAAAGTTATAAGACATATGCATTCAATATTTGAAGAAACAAAATAAAATAAAGCTATCTATTGGGTTTCACTAACAAGCACATTGGAAGACTTGACTACTGTTAAAAGACATGCATTACATGGTATAGAGCCACAAACCACAATGTAGTAAAATAAAAACAAACTTACATGTGTATCAAACCTATGTGAGGCTTACATTGATAGTGCAAGATCAACACTCTATCAACTGTGCAAACTAGACTGCACATAAATGCCATAAAATTTATCTGAGATTTTAGTAAATAAGGCCCGTTGCTGTCCGGGTCACGCAGCCGTCACGGCCCGCCCCCATACGGTCCGGTCATGTCTGCGTTGTCCTGACTGTGCCCCCAAAATGGCGGCACAACGCCGCTGGCCCGACTCCTCCTGCCCAGTGACCGCCTCTGCCTGTCAATCAGGCAGAGGCGCTCACTGGGCAGAGACCTGATCTCCTGTTGTGTGAATATGCACAGCAGGGATCAGGTCTGAATTAGGCCCTATATACAGCTGTCAGTAAGGCAGGGATGTGCTGCTGCCAGTGAGGCAGGGATGTGCTGCTGGTAGTGAAGCAGTGATGTGCTGCTGTCAGTGAAGCAGTGCTGTGCTGCTGTCAGCGAGACAGGGATGTGCTGCTGTCAGCGAGGCAGGGATGTGCTGCTGTCAGCGAAGCAGGGATGTGCTGCTGTCAGCGAAGCAGGGATGTGCTGCTGTCAGCGAAGCAGGGATGTGCTGCTGTCAGCGAGGCAGGGATGTGCTGCTGTCAGCGAGGCAGAGATGTGCTGCTGTCAGCGAGGCAGGGATGTGCTGCTATAAGTGAGGTAGGGATGTGCTGCTGTCATTGAAGCAGGAATGTGCTGCTGCAGTGAGGCAGAGATATGCAGCCCACTATCTCCCTATCACCCCTGCCTGAGTCACACACTTTCCCTGTCACCCCTGCCTCAGTTACCCACTATCTCCCAGTCACCGCTGCCTCAGTCAACCACTATATCTGCGATCCCTGCCTCAGTCACCCACTATACCAGTCACCCCTGCTTTAGTCACCCACTGTCACCCTATCACCCCTGCTTCAGTCACCCACTATCCCTGTCAACCCTGCCTCAGTCACCCACTATCTCCCAGTCACCCCTGCCTCAGTCAGCCACTATCCCTGTCACCCCTGCCTCAGTCTCTTACTGTCCCTGTCACCCCTGCCACAGTCATCCACTATCTCCCTATCACCCCTGCCTTAGTCATTTATTATACCTGTCACCCACTTTCTTCCCATACTTACCCAACCCCTTCCTATCACCCCTCCCTCAGTAACCCACTATCTCCCTGTCACCCACTATCTCCCAGTCACCCCGGCCTCAGTCACCCACTATCTCCCACTCATACATGCTTCAGTCACCCACTATCTCCCAGTCATCCCTGCCTCAGTCACCTACTGACACCAGTGCAGACATTTCTGCTGCGGCCTCTCCACTCTCCAGCGTGAACGTCCTGACGACTGAGGAAATCCGCTTCCTAGTTGAGGACTCCGGGAATGAACACTGCCGATATTGCTGTCAGATGACTTTCTACCCAACTGAGGATTTTTGATACTTCCAGCTTTGCCATGCAGTTTCGAGTGCCGCCTTGATGATTTGTGTACACTACCGTGGTGGCGTTGTCAGATTGTACTTGAACAGGCTTGTTCTGTACTAGAGGCAGGGCCAGTGTCAATTAATTGAACACTGCCTGCAATTCCAGAATGTATATCAGGTGGAGAGATTCCTCCCTGGTCCACCGACCCTGTAGAAAGTGTTGCTCCAACACCATGGCCCAGCCCAAAAGACTGGCATCCATTGTCAGGAGGACACAGTTGGAGATCCAGAAGGGATGGCCCCTGCTCAACTGTTGGTCCTGTAGCCACCAGCTCAGTGTCAGACGAACCTCCGGAGTCAAGGAGATCATTTGAGACATCATCCGATGAGGCAGGCCGTCCCACTTGGAGAGGATTAACCTCTGCAGAGGGCGGTAATGAAATTGAGCGTACTCTACCATATCGAAAGCCGACACCATGAGGTCTAGTACTTGCATCGCCGTGTGTATCAACACTCTTGGGCGAGAGAGGACGATACTGTCCTGAATTTTCAGGACTTTCTCTGGAGACAGAAACAATTGTTGGCTGTGTGTGTCCAGCAGTGCCCCTAGGTGCACAATGTTCCGAGCAGGGACCAGCGAGGACTTTTTTCAGTTGATGAGCCACCCGTGGACTTTTAGGAATTGGACCGCCAGTTCCAGATAACTGTGGAGAACCTCTTGGGAGTTCACCAGGATCAGCAAGTCGTCCAGATTTGGCAGGATCCTGATTCTCTGATGGTGAAGGGTCGTCATCACGGCCATGACCTTGGTGAATATCCGAGGTGCCGTGGCCAAACCAGAAGGCAGGACTTGAAATCCAAAAACAAACCAGGCACAACACTGCTTAGCTTCCATCATCAGATGAGATTAGACCAGTGGCGTAACTACTGCCCCCGCAGTCCTCGCGGTGGCTTGGGGGCGAGGGGCTGCGGGGGCACCACTGATTTACAGCAGACTGACATGCGGACGAGCGTCCGCATGTCAGTCTGCAGTCTCCTTCCCTCCGCCGCTTTTTGGAGGGACACGGAGGGCACACAGCGCGCCTCCCTGTGTCCCTCCTGCTGCATCATCTCCGGCGACCGCGGGTCTAATAGGGGGAAGTGCCGTCCGTGAGCTCTAATTGGCTCACGAACCGGCACTTCCCCCTATTAGACCCGCGGCCGCCAGAGATGATGCAGCAGGAGGGACACAGGAGAGACGAGCTGTGCCCTCCGTGTCCCTCCAAAAAGCGACGGCGGGGGGGGGTAAATATCTGGCACTGGGGGCATATATGGCACGGGGGGGGGAGGAATATCTGGCACTGGGGCATTTCTGGCACTGGGGGGAATATCTGGCACTGGGGGCATATCTGGCACTGGGGGGGATATCTGGCACTGGGGCATATATGGCACTGGGGGGGGGGTATCTGGCACTGGGGGCATATATGGCACGGGGGGCATATATGGCACTGGGGGGAATATCTGGCACTGGGGGCATATATGGCACTGGGGGGGAATATCTGGCACTGGGGGCATATGTGTACCTGGCACATGGGGGGGGGACTATATTTGGCACTGGGGCATGTAAGTACCTGGCACCGTGGGGGAATATCTGGCACTGGGGACATATGTAGCACTGGGAGCACAGCCCTAGCAACAAGGACTACCTCCTAGCAACGAGCATGACACCCAGTGCATGAAACATCTGGCAACGAGCATGACACCCAGTGCATGAAACACCTGGCAACGAGCATGACACCCAGTGCATGAAACCCCTGGCAACGAGCATGACACCCTGAGCATGAAAACCCCTGGCACCGTGCATGGAACCAAGAGCATGAAACCCCTGGCAACGAGCATGACACCCAGTGCATGAAACCCCTGACAACGAGCAGGTAATTGAAAAGTAATTAGAAGCCTTACTGTAGGACTTAATGTGTAATGGGCATTACGGTGTGTGGCATAATGTATCACGGACATTGCGGTGTGTGTCATAATGTGTCGCAGGCATTACGGTGTATGGTATACTATATCGCGGGCATTGTGATATGTGGTATAATGTCTCAGGGTCATTGCAGTGTGTGGCATAATGTATCACGGACATTGCGGTGTGTGTCATAATGTGTCAGGCATTACGGTGTGTGGTATACTATATCACGGGCATTGTGGTATGTGGTATAATGTCAGGGTCATTGCAGTGTGGCATAATACATAACGGGCATTGCGATGTGTGGCATAGGGTATAACGGGCAGGGCATTGCGGTATGTGTCACAGGCATTACGGTGTATGGTATACTATATCACGGGCATTGTGGTATAATGTCTCAAGGTCATTGCAGTGTGTGGCATAATGTGTCACAGGCATTGTATGTGCTATAATGTATCGGGCATTGCAGTGTGTGGCATAATGTATCACGGACATTGCGGTGTGTGTCATAATGTGTCACAGACATTGTATGTGCTATAATGTATCAGGGGCATTGCAGTGTGTAGCATAATGTATAACGGGCATTGCGATTCCTGTCATAATGTGTCACAGGCATTACGGTGTGTGGCATAATGTGTCACAGACATTACGGTGTGTGGCATAATGTGTCGGGGGCATTACAGTGTGTGCATATTGTGTCGTGTATTATTGTGTGCGGCATAATGTCTAAGGGCCATCGCAGTATGTGGCATAATGTATACTGGGCATTACTATAAGGAGGAAAAATGACAAATAATGTAAGGGGCATGAATCAGGATTATTTTTCTTTCCTGTGGTGGCCAACGTATGGGCGTGCAGGTTGCAAAACTGGGGTATAAGGTAGTCTTTTCCTGCAATGCCACGCCCCTTTATGCGAAACCACGCCCACTCCAACAAAACCACGCCCCTTTTTTGACGCGCGCGCCTTAGGCGAGCGCATATTTATCCCTTTCTTGCTCCCAATTATGGAGCATGAAGGGGGGGGGGGGGGCGCCGAAGAATTTTTTGGCTTGGGGGAGAAAAATTTCTAGTTACGCCACTGGATTGGACATATCCAGTGTGATGCGGCTGTAGATGATTTTTGCTGTTTCTAACTTCTACATCAATGAATAAGTTTCAAAATAGAATGCATCAAGAGAACGGTGTTGGTAGTATAAAACTACCTACAGCACCTGGTATTCCCAGGTGGTCTCACATCCAAGAACAAACCAGGCCTAAGATCAGGTGATATTGGGCATATACAGTGTGGTGTGGCTGTAGATGAGCTTAGTGGTTTCAGTTAGAGTTCTTCTACTTCTAACTACTCGTACATAAATGAATAAGCGGACGATTTATTAAACCTGGTGAAATGATAATTTGCATGGTGATAAAGTACCAGCCAATCAGCTCCTAATTGCCATGTCACAGGCTGGGTTTGAAAAATGACAGTTAGGAGCTGACTGGCTGGTACTTTATCACCTTGCACTTTATCAGTTCACCAGGCTTAATAGATCTGCCCCAATGTTTCAAAATGGAATGCATCAAGAGAACGGTGTTGGTATTGTAAAAATACACACAGCTCCTGGTATTTCCTGGTGGTCTCCCATCCAAGTACTAAAACCAGGACCAACACTGCTTAGCTTCCATGATCAGGAGAGATTGGGCAAATCCAGTGTGCTGTGGCTGTAGATGAGCTCGTGGTTTCTGTTAGAGCTTTTCTACTTCTAACTTCTGGTACATAAAAGAATATGTGTAAAAATTAAATGTACAGTACCAAGAAAAGGGTGTTGGTAGTTTAAAAACACCTAAAGAATCTGATAATACATGGATGGGAGACTGCTTGGTAGTAACAAAGTCCAATACTGCTTTGCTTCAAAGATCAAATGAGATTGGGCATATCCAGTGTGGTGTGGCTTTAGATAGGCTTTGTGGTTTCTGTTAGAGCTCTTCTACTTCTAACTACTGGTACATTAATGAATATGTATAAGGTTGTAGTTTATCCAATATCCCTTTACTACCTTACCTCCCCCCCCCTCCCCTCCCCTCCCCTCCTTATAGCTTCCTTTGTTCTCTCCTCCTCGTGTGTGCGTTATTTGTTTTCTCATACGTCCTAGAGGATGCTGGGATCACATTAAGAACCATGGGGTATAGACGGGATCCGCAGGAGACATGGGCACTTTAAGACTTTCAAAGGGTGTGAACTGTCTCCTCCCACTATGCCCCTCCTCCAGACTCCAGTTTTAGAATTGTGCCCAGTGAGACTGGATGCACTACAGGGGAGCTCTACTGAGTTTCTCTGAAAAGACTTATGTTAGTTTTTCTTATTTTCAGGGAGGCTGCTGGCAACAGTCTCCCTGCTTCGTGGAACTTAGGGGAGAGAAGTATGACCAACTTCTAGTGAGTTCAATGGCTCTGCTTCTGGCTGACAGGACACCATTAGCTCCTGAGGGTGCTGATCGCTGGGTACGCCTAGATGCCCACTCCCGTAGCCTGCCATCACCCCCTTACAGAGCCAGAAGTCAGAAGACAGGCGAGTAGCAGAAGAACAGAAGACTTCTTCTCCAGTGACGGCATTCTGAGTTACCACGCAGCGAGCGGAATGCTGTGCGCCATGCTTCCACACACACACAGGCACTGCAGGGTGCAGGGCATGTGGGTGGGTGGGGGGGGGGCACCCTGGGCAGCATAAATTCCTCACAAAAGGCTGGCAAAAGTGGACATTAGTGCCTGGGCACTGTCCTTACCCCGCCAGCGTAATTAATTATTTGTTTCTGAGCGGGACAGAAGCGTGCCATTACAGCGGCGGGGCTTCTTCCTCACCTCACCAGCACATCTATAGAGCGTTACAAGTCTATCACTATAGAGTTTATTATTTCCCAGACTGTGTACTTTTGGCGCTGGGTTGTGAGCTGAAAAATCCTCTCTGTCCCTCTGACAGATTTACTGTAGGTCTATCCCCCATAAGCCGATGTGTCTGTGGGTACTTGGTACATGTGTGTCAACATGTCGGTGGCTGAATGTTTTTCCCAAGAGGAAACTATATTAGGAATGCAGACATATGATGGTGGCCCTGTTGGCACCAGCAATAACTGACTGGGTGAAAGTTTCAATAATATCAGAGTGAGGTTGGATAAATCTGTGTCCCAGACACAGACGTAGAGAATAGATGTGATGTTCATGGCTATGCTTCTTTTCCCTCAGGCCCGCAAAAATGTTACTACACACTGATACTGACTCGGATACTGATTCCTATGTCGACCATAATATTTCCTGATTAGATCCAATATTGGCAAGGAGCATTCAGTACATGATTGTGGATATTAAGGACATATTAACATCACTGAGGACCCTGCTGTTCCTGACAAAGGGGTCTATATGTATGTATATATAGATATATAATGAAAGCTGATGTAACGTTCCTCCATCTCTGTTTGAGAAAGTCTGGGCCAGCTCGACAAGATGGTTTCAAATCCCCAAAAGGTTTCCGATTGTTTATTCATTTCCTGCTGCGGACAGAATAAAGTGGGAGTCACCCCCTGTTCTGCACGGGGCCCTGTCACAAATCCAGCGGATCGTATGCAGGAAGCTACATTATTTCTAGTTATGTAACCACGGGTACATTACTTAGACCTGCCATTACATGCGCATGGGTGAGAAGTAGTATTCAAGAATTGGTCGAATACCTTGTCTTCCGATATAGATATCTTGGAGAGATGGGATACTCCTTACGTTGGATCATATCAAGGACACTGCAGCATACTTACGACTGCAAGGGATATAGGACTCTTGAGTTCACGGGCCAATTTCATGGCAGTCTCGGATAGGAGGGCATTGTGGATTCACCAAGGGAATGCTGATGCTGACTCCAAGAAGAAAGGGAGTCTCTTCCCTATGAAGGTGAAGCCTTGTTTGGCAACGGCCTAGTTAATTTGATCTCGGCAGCTCCCGCAGGTAAGTCAACCTTCTTGCCCTATGTTCCCTCTCAACGGATGAAGACGCATCATTGTCTAACGCAGTCATTTTGTCCCAATAGATATGCAAGAAGTTAAGATTCCCCTTTCTTTGCAGGTAGAGGAAGGAGAAGAGGGAAGAGGTCTGTAGCCTCTTCAAGATCGCAGGAGCAGAGATCGTCCTCTGCTTCTGCCAAATCCACTGCATGACGCTGGGGCTCTCTTGCAGGAGCCCACACCAGTGGGGGCACGTCTAAAACACTTCAGTCAGTTCTGGATTAATTTGGACCTGGACTCGTGGGTTTTACAAATAGTGTCACAAGGGTACAAACTGGGGTTTCAAGACGTTCCCCCTCACCGATTGTTCAAATCGGCCTTAGTCAGCAGGGAGAAGGTTTTTATTCAAGCCTCTTCGTGCTCCCGAAGCCGGACGGCTCAGTCAGACCAATCTTAAATCTGAAATCCCTCAATTTCTACCTAAAGAAATTCAATTTCAAGATGGAATCTCTCAGGGTAGGGATCTCCAGTCCGGAGGAAGGAGATTTCATGGTTTTGGTAGACATAAGGATGCCTAATTACATGTTCCCGTTTAGCCACTGCATCAAGCTACCTGAGGTTTGCAATTCAGGATTGTCATTACCAATTTCAGACGTTGCCATTTGGTCTGTCCACGGCTCCGAGGATTTTCACCAGGGTGATGGTGGAAATGATGGTTCTCCTTCGCAAGCAAGGAGTCACAATTATGCCGTACTTGGATGATCTCCTGATAAAGGCGAGATCCAGGGACCAGTTGGTGCAAAACATCTACTCTCCCTGACAGTTCTTCAACAACATGGTTGGCTCCTAAACTTGCCAAAATCGCAGTTGGTCCCAATGACGCGGGATTTGTTTCTGGGAGTCATACTGGACACAGAAGAGGCTTTCTTCCAGTGGAAAGGCTATGGAGTTCCAGAGTCTGGTCAAACAAATTCTGAAACCAGCAAGAGTGTTAATCCATCAATGCATTCTGTTGCTGGGGAAGATGGTTGCGGCCTACGAGGCCATTCAGTTTGGCAGGTTCCATGCCAGAGTGTTCCAGTGGGACCTGTTGGACAAGTGGTCCGGATCCCACCTACACATGCACCGGAGGATAATCCTGTCTTCCAAGACCAGAATCTTACTCCATTGGTGGCTGCACAGTTCTCACCTCCTAGAGGGGCGATGGTTCGGGATCCAGGACTGGATCCTAGGGACCATGGATGCAACCCTCCGAGGCTGGGGAGCAGTCACACAGGGGGAAAACATCCAAGGAAGATGGTCAAGTCAGGAAAGTTTTCTCCACATAAATGTTCTGGAGTTAAGGGCCATTTAATAACTGCAGACACAGTACGCACTGGGACGGGTGCCCAGCATCCTCTACGGACTAAGAGAAAAGGATTTACCGGTAGGTATTAAAATCCTATTTTCTCTAACGTCCTAGAGGATGCTGGGGACTCCGTAAGGACCATGGGGATAGATAGGCTCCGCAGGAGACATGGGTACTTTAAGAAAGACTTTAGTTCTGGGTGTGCACTGGCTCCTCCCTCTATGCCCCTCCTCCAGACCTCAGTTTGATACTGTGCCCAGTGGAGACTGGGTGCTTTTCAGGAGCTCTCCTGAGCTTTCTGACAGAAAGTATTTTGTTAGGTTTTTAATTTTCAGGGAGCACTGCTGGCAACAGACTCCCTCATCGAGGGACTGAGGGGAGAGAAGCAGCCCTACTCTCTGAGTTGCAAGGTCCAGCTTCTTAGGCTACTGGACACCATTAGCTCCAGAGGGATTGGTAAGCAGGATCTCACCCTCGCCGTCCGTCCCAGAGCCGCGCCTCCGTCCCCCTTGCAGAGCCGGAAGATAGAAGCCGGGTGAGTTTGAGAAGAAAAGAAGACTTCAGAGGCGGCAGAAGACTTCATGATCTTCACTGAAGTAACGCACAGCACTGCAGCTGTGCGCCATTGCTCCCATACACCTCACACACTCCGGTCACTGTAAGGGTGCAGGGCGCAGGGGGGGGGGGGCACCCTGGGCAGCAATATAAACCTCTTTTTGGCAAAAATATAACACATATACAGCGGGGCACTGTATATATGTATGAGCCCCCGCCAATTTTACAGTTTAAGCGGGACAGAAGCCTGCCGCCGAGGGTGCGGGGCTTCTCCCTCAGCACTCACCAGCGCCATTTTTTCTTCACAGCACCGCTGAGAGGAAGCTCCCCGGACTCTCCCCTGCTTATACCACGGTAGACAAGAGAGTTGAAAAGAGGGGGGGGGCACATAATTTGGCGCAAATTACATACAGCAGTACTACTGGGCAAACATTAAGTTACTGTGTATTCCTGGGTTATATAGCGCTGGGGTGTGTGCTGGCATACTCTCTCTCTGTCTCTCCAAAGGGCCTTGTGGGGAAACTGTCTTCAGAAAAAGCATTCCCTGTGTGTGTGGTGTGTTGGTACACGTGTGTCGACATGTCTGAGGAAGAAGGCTATATTAGAGAGGAGCAGGAGCAAATGAATGTGGTGTCTCCGCCGACAGCTGATTGGATGGATATGTGGAATGTTTTAAATGCTAGTGTAAACTCATTGCACAAAAGATTAGACAAGGCTGAAGCTTTGGGACAGTCAGGGTCTCAACCCATGCCTGATCCTATGTTGCAGGGACTGTCAGGGTCTCATAAGCGCCCACTATCCCAGATTGTTGACACAGATACAGACACGGATTCTGACTCCAGTGTCGATTACGATGATGCAAAGTTACAGCCAAAATTGGCAAAATCCATTCGATATATGATTATGGCAATAAAAGATGTTTTGCACATCAGAGAGGAACCCCCTGTCCCTGACAAGAGGGTACATATGTACATGGTGAAAAAGCCTGAGGTAACCTTTGAGGGGGTCACACGAGCTGAACGAGTTATGTGAAAAAGCTTGGGAATCTCCAGATAAAAGACTGCAGATTTCCAAAAGGATTCTTATGGCGTATCCTTTCCCATCAATGGATAGGTTACGATGGGAATCCTCCCCTAGGGTGGACAAAGCATTAACACGATTATCCAAGAAGGTAGCCCTCCCGTCCCAGTATACGGCTACCCTCAAAGAGTCTGCTGACCGCAAACAGGAGATTACCCTGAAGTCCATTTATACACATTCAGGTACCTTACTCAGACCGGCAATTGCGTCGGCCTGGGTGTGTAGTGCTGTAGCGGCATGGACGGATACCTTATCTGAGGGGATGGATACCCTAGATAAGGATACTATTTTATTGACCCTGGGGCATATAAGAGATGCTGTCCTATATATGTGTGTATGCAAACTACAGGTGGTGCTGCAGGGCTCACACCCTTTTACTTGTCTTGTAGAGCAACTCTGGAGCTGTTTCTGGGTCCAGCTGCTGCAAGAAATCAGCTTGAATGCTTCAGGGGCTGGGGCATGGCCAACATGAGCCCACACTGATGGGGGGTGGGGGTGTATAAAGCGATTTAGGGGTCATCCAAGCGCAACCCCACAAAGGCCGCCATGCCCTGCGTGACCCTTTTCTCTTTTCATATGCAGACGAGGGTTGCAGCCAACTATGCCCACTGCTTGGATGACATCACTATATGCAAATCCATCTGCTGCAGGCCTTCCCCCAGGAATGCTTGCAGTAGTTGTTGCATTTGGTTTGTTGTTTGGGGGTGCTTCAGTATTAGGCAGCCTTCTGCCCTCCCACATTCGTCTGAAAATGTGTTCTCCCTGCAGTTGTTGTTCCCAGATGAGAGTTCCCTTGTGCTTCCTCAGTTGAATCTCCTTAACTTGACAGGGGTGTGCCCGAGCAGCCGCCCTCCACAGCCCTATCCCAACACATACTTATCTTGCATATGAGATCTCTTGATCATGAAGATAGTTCTCACAGGGTGAGGTTCATCCATTACATTTTAAAGTAGGAAGGTACAAATTACATATTCAAATTACATATATGTGCTGGATTCAAATGTTTTCCCTCCTTCCTTTCTCAATTGTGCCCATCAGCAGCTATTCTAATGTTGCTGCCAATGGGTGTGACGCATTCATTTCTTCTGTGGGGTACACTGGACTCCACAAGGATTCACATTGTATATGTACACCAGAGTAGGATCTTGATCTGAGGCACCAACAGGCTCAAAGCTTTTGACTGTTCCCAAGATGCTCAGCGCCCCCTCCTCTATAACCTCGCTTCCATGAACAGGGAGCTCAGTTTGTAGTTGGTGCCTTCAGTAGCAGGCCACTTAACAGGGGGCTGCCTCAGGCAGCCTATTCTTAGCTATTAATTTTGGCAAGAAAAGAAGAACTTTTTTTATAAGAATCTACAAGGGCTGCAGCAGGCTAGGTCTAATAGACCTCTTTACTGCAGCTCCATCACTCCCAGTGGCGCAGTATACTCCCGTGCCCCGGTTGCTGGGTCACTGCAGCGGAGGCTCCGGTTTCTTCCTAAGGTCAGTCACACACACACCGCCCTCCGGGATCACGAGGCCGCTGATGGGGGCGGGCCGTGTGCGCACTGGCGTGGACACTGATTACTGGGCAGCCGCTCCACTAGCCACCAGGGACAGTTAAGGAGCACAGCTCTGGGGTTTTTTCTCCTATATTAACCCCATTTTGTACTACCCGCAGTGCATTGTGATAGGTAATGGGGCCTGATTCAGGTTGGATCGCAATCCAACTGCAAAAACTGCTAAGAGCATACGCCTGCATTTTCTGCGGCACCCCGCAGATAATGCGATCACCTCTGCCTGTGAATCGGTGAAGGGGGGGGGGGAGGGGGGTCAACAACACTCCATTTCCAAGTCGGAGATGGAGCGGTGCGGGGGCACGGCTTCAAAATGGGGTCGGCAACGGAGAAACAGGAGGCGTGGTCAGAGCAGCTGCAGACATCACATGGGCCGGACTCTGCCAGTGGAGCCCCAGCGTCATGAGGTAGATTTTGTAGAGGCCGGGGAGGACTTCTGTTCCTGGGAACTAGCTGTGTTGTGCAGCTTTATTCCTCTGCCCCTACCTCTGGCAAGAAAGGACGCACCTCGCACTTTCTTGTTTCTTTGTGACCAAAAGGACTGCATTTGATAATGCGGAGCGTTCTTATGCTGTGAGGGAACATAAGGTAAAAAATTTGATTTTCCAACTGTAGCTGTGCGTGTTAATGCTTTGTCCATCCTACGGGAGGATTTCCATCGTAACCTATCCGTTGATGAAAAAGGATACGCCATAAGAATCCTTTTGGAAATCTGCAGTCTTTTATCTGGAGATTCCCAAGCTTTTTCACATAACTCGTTCAGCTCGTGTGACCCCCTCAAAGGTTACCTCAGGCTTCTTTCCCTTGTACATATGTACCCTCTTGTCAGGGACAGGGGGTTCCTCTGTGATGTGCAAAACATCTTTTATTGCCATAATCATATATCGAATGGATTTTGCCAATTTTGGCTGTAACTTTGCATCATCGTAATCGACACTGGAGTCAGAATCCGTGTCGGTATCTGTGTCAACAATCTGGGATAGTGGGCGCTTATGAGACCCTGACAGTCCCTGCAACATAGGATCAGGCATGGGTTGAGTCCCTGACTGTCCCAAAGCTTCAGCCTTGTCTAATCTTTTGTACAATGAGTTTACACTAGCATTTAAAACATTCCACATATCCATCCAATCAGGTGTCAGCGGAGACACCACATTCATTTGCTCCCGCTCCTCTCTAATATAGCCTTCTTCCTCAGACATGTCGACACACGTGTACCGACACACCACACACACAGGGAATACTTTTTCTGAAGACAGTTTCCCCACAAGGCCCTTTGGAGAGACAGAGAGAGAGTATGCCAGCACACTCCCCAGCGCTATATAACCCAGGAATAACACAGTAACTTAATGTTTGTCCAGTAGCGCTGCTGTATGTAATTTGCGCCGAATTATGTGCCCCCCCTCTCTTTTCAACCCTCTTCTCTACCGTGGTATAAGCAGGGGAGAGTCCGGGGAGCTTCCTCTCAGCGGTGCTGTGGAAAAAAAATGGCGCTGGTGAGTGCTGAGGGAGAAGCCCCGCCCCCTCGGCGGCGGGCTTCTGTCCCGCTTAAACTGTAAAATTGGTGGGGGCTCATACATATATACAGTGCCCAGCTGTATATATGTTATATTTTTGCCAAAAAGAGGTTTATATTGCTGCCCAGGGCGCCCCCCCTGCGCCCTGCACCCTTATAGTGACCGGAGTATGTGAGGTGTATGGGAGCAATGGCGCACAGCTGCAGTGCTGTACGCTACCTCAGTGAAGATCATGAACTCTGTGGAGCCCGTCTATCCCCATGGTCCTTACGGAGTCCCCAGCATCCTCTAGGACGTTAGAGAAACTAGGATTTTAATACCTACCGGTAAATCCTTTTCTCTTAGTCTGTTGAGGATGCTGGGCACCCGTCCCAGTGTGTACTGTGTCTGCAGTTATTAAATGGCCCTTAACTCCAGAACATTTATGTGGAGACAACTTTCCTGACTTGACCATCTTCCTTGGACGTTTTCCCCCTGTGTGACTGCTCCCCAGCCTCGGAGGGTTGCATCTGTGGTCCCTAGGATCCAGTCCTGGATCCCGAACCATCGCCCCTCAAGGAGGTGAGAACTGTGCAGCCACCAATGGAGTGAGATTCTGGTCTTGGAAGACAGGATTATCCTCCGGTGCATGTGTAGGTGGGATCCGGACCAATTGTTCAACAGGTCCCACTGGAACACTCTGGCATGGAACCTGCCAAACTGAATGGCCTCGTAGGCCACAACCATCTTCCCCAGCAACTGAATGCATTGATGGATTAACACTCTTGCTGGTTTCAGAATTTGTTTGACCAGACTCTGGATCTCCATAGCCTTTCCACTGGAAGAAAACCTCTTCTGTGTCCAGTATGTGTTATGATTCCAGCACTCTGGTCAGAGAAGATCTTATGGCAAGGACCGGAGCACTGGAACGGAATGCTGGGGAAGGGAGCAGGACAGGAAAATAGCCCCTGGCGCCCTAACTCTGTTGTCTCACCCGTGTTGTCAGAAATCCCCTGCGAGACTATGGTTTCTTGAGCCCTTGGCAGCCGCGTTTGAAGGGCGGATCATGTATGCCCAACTTCGATGCCCCCCGGTCTTAATGAGAGACAAAGGGAAACCCGAGACAGGGTGATAACAAGAGGCCCTCTAACTAAACAACCAGGCCAGGGGATAAGCAAACTCAAAACTATAATATGTGCGGAGAAACCGCCAGGAAAAAGGACAACCAAAATATCCACTTGTCCAATTCTCCTACCCGGCACCGCCGAGTACCAGAGAGGACTTGTGGAAGCGGAACCCTCCGCAAATGCTACAAACACAAAATATAAAAGGTAAAGTGGCTGAGCCGCAACACACGGCAGAGCCGCAACTCACGAACACCACTGGATATAAAACGGTGATCAGTCAGGACTCCAGGGAACCAAACGACCTCTTGGGATGAGATGACAACTCCCGAATACCGGACTTCTGCGGACTGGAATGACCGGATACAGCAGGACTGGAAACAGACTCTCAGCAAACAAAGGCAGCATGCAGGAAGCTATTACCGGCATCTGTGAGAAGCCCTGGGAGTGTATTTAACAAGGAGTCCTCCAATCAGCTGCTAATGGCTGATTAGAATAAATGCCGTGCAGCTGCCTTGCTGCACGGCCAGAGAGCAGGTGAATATCTTAATTTCCTAAAGCCTAGAAACGGGGAACGCGGTCCGCCAGTGGCGTCCCCGTTGCAAGGGTCCGTGCAGCTCAGCGCGCCCGGCGTCTAGCGTTGCTAGGGAGCCGGCGGCTGTACGTGCACGGCATCTCTAGTTGCTAGGCGCCGGGCCGCGCAGACCATCAAGCGGACCCCGGCGCCTAACAGTACCCCCCCCTTGAGGAGGGGTCAAGGAACCCCTAAAGCCAGGTTTCTGAGGAAATTCCCGAAAAAATGCCCTCTTGAGCCTCGGGGCATGAAGATCCTTATCCAGGACCCAAGACCTTTCCTCCGGACCATAGCCTTTCCAGTGAACCAGAAAATACAGCCGATCCCGGGACAATTTGGAATCGAGAACCTTCTCTACCATGAACTCCTGTTGTCCCTGTACATCCACTGGAGATCTACCCTGAGAGATCTTCCGAGGAAATCTACTGGAAGAAACGTATTGTTTCAACAGGGAACAATGAAACGTATTTCCAATCCTGAGAGATCTTGGTAAACGTAACCGAAAGGCAACTGGGTTGACTCTTTTAATAATAAGAAATGGCCCAATAAATTTGGGTCCCAGTCTAGCTGAGGATTGTCGAAGCCTGATGTTGCGAGTCGACAACCACACCCTATCTCCCACCTTAAAAGTGCAAGGACGTCGGAGCCTGTCAGAAAATTTCTTCTCTCGAAAAGCCGCTTTTCTGAGAGCAAGGTGCACCTTTTTCCAAATGGCTCTGAGATGGGAGGTTAAGGTAAGCGAGAAGACTGAGGAATGATGAAAAAAAGAATTAGCTCTGGGGTGAAAACCAAAAACTGAAAAGAATGGAGACTCTTTAGTGGAGGAATGACAAGAATTATTGTAAGCAAATTCAGCCAACGGAAGAAACTCGGACCAATCATTCTGGAGTTTGGCTGAATACAAGCGCAAATATTGTTTCAATGATTGGTTAACTCGTTCGGTTTGCCCGTTGGATTGTGGGTGGTAACCGGATGTTAACGACAATTTCATCTTCAATGAGGCACAAAAACATTTCCAGAATTGTGCGATGAATTGTGGACCCCGATCAGAAACAATATCAGTAGGCAACCCATGAAGCCTGAATACATGGCGGAGAAACAAAACTGCCAACCCTTGGGCAGAAGGCAATCGGGGAAGAGCAATAAAATGAGCCATTTTACTAAAACGGTCCACTACCACCCATATGACTCGGAATCCGGCTGAAAGGGGAAGGTCAACCACAAAATCCATGGAAATATGAGACCACGGCCTGAGAGGAACATTTAAGGGCATAAGTTGCCCGATGGGCAAGGAACGGGGAACCTTATGCTGTGCACAAACCTGACATGAATAAACAAATTCCTTGACGTCTTTAGAAAGACCAGGCCACCATACTGAGCGAGAGACTAACTCCAATGTCTTAGAGACTCCTGGATGCCCTGAAACTTTGTTATCATGGAATTCCGTTAAAACAGTAACTCTCAAAAACTCAGGGACGTAAAGACGACCAGCAGGAGTAATTCTAGGAGCTTGGTGTTGAAGCTGTTTTAACTGGGTAAATAAATCTTGTGTGAGGCCCGCCCAGATGACCGAAGATGGAAGTATGGGGGTAACAGGATTGTTATTGTGAACCGGAAGAAAGCTATGTGACAGGGCATCAGCCTTAGTATTCTTGGAACCAGGCCTGAAAGTGATTATAAATTTGAAACGCGTAAAAAATAATGCCCAACGTGCCTGCCGGGCATTAAGCCGCTTAGCCGATTCAATGTATTGCAGGTTCTTATGGTCAGTCAATACCGAAATAGTATGTTTTGCTCCCTCCAGCCAATGCCTCCACTCCTCGAAAGCCCATTTTACCGCCAGTAACTCCCGATTACCAACATCATAGTTGGATTCAGCGGAGGAGAATTTCCTGGACATAAAGGCACAAGGATGTAACTCCAGAGACTCCGGATCCTTTTGAGAAAGGATAGCCCCCACTCCAACCTCCGAGGCATCAACCTCCACCACAAAGGGCAATTCCGGATTAGGATGTCTGAGGACTGGAGCCGAGACAAAGGCTTGTTTCAAGGCCCGGAAGGACAACTCAGCTTCACGCGACCAGTTGGTAGGATCCGCTCCTTTCTTTGTCAGAGCTACAATGGGAGCAACCAGGTCAGAAAAAGAATGAATGAACCTCCTATAATAATTCGCAAACCCTAAAAAACGCTGAATTGCTTTTAAATTGGTGGGTTGCGCCCAACTAAGGATGGCCTGGAGTTTCTTTGGTTCCATGGAAAATCCCTGAGGGGAAATTATGTACCCTAAAAAAGATACTTCCGTGACATGAAACTCACACTTCTCCAGCTTGGCATATAAATGATTCTCACATAACTTTTGAAGAACCAGACGCACCTGGGTAACATGTTGTTCCATTGATTTAGAAAAAATCAGGATGTCGTCTAAGTAAACGACCACGAATTTCCCTAGGAAGTCACGGAGCACATCGTTAATGAGGTCTTGAAAAACTGCCGGAGCATTGGACAGGCCGAACGGCATCACCAGGTATTCGTAGTAACCCGACTGAGTACTGAAGGCCGTTTTCCACTCATCTCCAGATTTAATTCGGATGAGGTTGTACGCTCCTCTAAGGTCAATTTTAGAAAAAAATCACAGCAGAACGTAACTGATCAAAGAGTACAGAAATCAACGGCAAAGGATAGGTGTTTTTAACTGAGATCTTATTCAGGGCTCTAAAATCAATGCAAGGTCTAAGCGAGCCATCCTTTTTCTCCACAAAGAAGAAGCCTGCACTTAAAGGAGATTTTGATGGTCTAATAAATCCTTTCTCAAGGCTCTCCTTTACATAATCATTCATAGCCGCAGTTTCTGGCCCGGATAATGCATATAATCTTCCCTTTGGCAATGCGGCACCAGGAATTAACTCAATAGCACAATCATAAGGCCGATGGGGAGGCAGAATGTCCGCATTGCCTTTGGAGAAAACATCAGCAAACTCCTGGTATTCCACCGGAATGAGTTCTGGAATGATAGCTGCTACTCTGACTGGAAACGTGATACATTCCTTATCACAAAAAGTACCCCAATGTGAAATCTCCCCCGACCGCCAATCAATGGTGGGATTATGAAAGGCCAGCCAAGGGTGACCCAGAACAACTGGAACTGCTGGGCAATGTGTAAGAAAGAACTCGATTTTCTCGGAATGTAGAGCTCCTACTGTAAGTAGTACAGGGGGTGTACGGAGAGAAATAATCCCATTAGACAGCGGACTCCCATCTAAGCCATGCATGGTGACACACCTACCCAAAGGTAACTGAGGAATGCCTAAGGCCTTAGCCCAAGTTAAATCCATAAAGTTTCCTGCAGCTCCACTGTCAACAAAAGCCGACACCGAAGAACTGAGGCTGCCAAAGGAAACTTTAACTGGGACTAAAAGGGAGTTATTCGAGGAGATAAGCTGCAGACCTAGGTGAACCCCCTCACAATTCACCTGGTCAAAGCATTTCCCGACTTGTTCGGACAATTACGAGCAAAATGTCCCTTACCCCCACAGTACAGACAAAGACCAGAATTTTGCCTTCTGGCTCTTTCTTCAGGAGACAGCCGGGAGAGACCCATCTGCATGGTCTCCTCTACGTCTTCAGGAATGGAATATACACACGGACTTGACCTTACAGGTGCTCCTTTTTCAGCCCTCCGCTTTCTGAGACGACGATTAATCTTAATAGAAAGCTCCATGAGTTTATCAAGAGTCTCAGGAGCGGGGTACTGAAGGAGACTGTCTTTTATAGACTCTGATAAGCCGAGGCGAAACTGACTGCGCAGGGCTGGGTCATTCCAGCCACAGTCGTTCGACCAACGGCGAAACTCCGTACAATAAACCTCTGCAGGATTTCTACCCTGTCTGAGAGCGCGCAACTGACTTTCAGCGGACGCCTCTCTATCAGGGTCATCATACAAGAGCCCTAAAGACTCAAAAAAAGCGTCAACTGACAACAATGCCGGATCCTCTGCTCTTAAACCAAATGCCCAGGTCTGAGGATCCCCCTGGAGCAAAGAAATAATAAACCCGACCCGCTGAGATTCAGTACCCGAGGAAGTCGGTCTTAAACGAAAATAAAGTTTACAGGATTCTTTAAAATTAAAAAACTCTTTTCTATCACCAGAAAAACGGTCAGGCAAATGCATCTTTGGTTCAGGGACTACCCTTGGGGAAGCTCGCAAAAGATCTTCCTGCGACTTCACCCGAAGAGAAAGATCCTGAACCATCTGAGTAAGTTCTTGAATCTGGCTGACTAAGAGCTGACCAGGATTTGGCCCTAAACCTGTTGGATTCATGAGGCCGATAAACTCTCACAAAACTGAATGAAAAAAAATTAAACCCCGTTTAATTTTAAGTTTTGGTATGGCCGGTAATAATGTTATGATTCCAGCACTCTGGTCAGAGAAGATCTTATGGCAAGGACTGGAGCACTGGAACGGAATGCTGGGGAAGGGAGCAGGACAGGAAAATAGCCCCTGGCGCCCTAACTCTGTTGTCTCACCCGTGTTGTCAGAAATCCCCTGCGAGACTATGGTTTCTTGAGCCCTTGGCAGCCGCGTTTGAAGGGCGGATTATGTCTGCCCAACTTCGATGCCCCCCAGTCTTAATGAGAGACAAAGGGAAACCCGAGACAGGGTGATAACAAGAGGCCCTCTAACTAAACAACCAGGCCAGGGGCTAAGCAAACTCAAAACTATAATATGTGCGGAGAAACCGCCAGGAAAAAGGACAACCAAAATATCCACTTGTCCAATTCTCCTACCCGGCACCGCCAAGTACCAGAGAGGACTTGTGGAAGCGGAACCCTCCACAAATGCTCCAAACACAAAATATAAAAGGTAAAGCGGCTGAGCCGCAACACACGGCAGAGCCGCAACTCACGAACACCACTGGATATAAAACGGTGATCAGTCAGGACTCCAGGGAACCAAACGACCTCTTGGGATGAGATGACAACTCCCGAATACCGGACTTCTGCGGACTGGAATGACCGGATACAGCAGGACTGGAAACAGACTCTCAGCAAACAAAGGCAGCATGCAGGAAGCTATTACCGGCGTCTGTGAGAAGCCCTGGGAGTGTATTTAACAAGGAGTCCTCCAATCAGCTGCTAAAGGCTGATTAGAATAAATGCCGTGCAGCTGCCTTGCTGCACGGCCAGAGAGCAGGTGAATATCTTAATTTCCTAAAGCCTAGCAACGGGGAACGCGGTCCGCCAGTGGCGTCCCCATTGCTAGGGTCCGTGCGGCTCAGCGCGCCCGGCGTCTAGCGTTGCTAATGAGCCGGCGGCTGTACGTGCACGGCGTCTCTAGTTGCTAGGCGCCGGGCCGCGCAGACCATCAAGCGGACCCCGGCGCCTAACAGTATGACTCCCAAAAACAACAACCGCGTCATTGGGACCAACTGCGATTTTGGCAAGTTTAGGAGCCAACCATGTTGTTGAAGAACTGTCAGGGAGAGTGCAATGTTTTGCACCAACTGGTCCCTGGATCTCGCCTTTATCAGGAGATCATCCAAGTACGGAATAATTGTGACTCCTTGCTTGCGAAGGAGAACCATAATTTCCGCCATCACCCTGGTGAAAATCCTCGGAGCCGTGGACAGACCAAACGGCAATGTCTGAAATTGGTAATGACAATCCTGAATTGCAAACCTTAGGTAGCTTGAGGCAGTGGCTAAATGGGAACATGTAAGTAGGCATCCTTAATGTCTACCAAAACCATGAAATCTCCGTCCTCCGGACTGGAGATCACTGCCCTGAGAAATTCCATCTTGAAATTGAATTTCTTTAGGAAGAAGTTGAGGGATTTCAGATTTAAGATTGGTCTGACTGAGCCGTCCGGCTTCGGGACCACGAAGAGGCTTGAATAAAGACCTTCTCCCTGCTGACTAAGGCCAATTTGAACAATCGGTGAGGGGGAACGTCTTGAAACCCCAGTTTGTACCCTTGGGACACTATTTGTAAAACCCACGAGTCCAGGTCCGAATGAATCCAGAACTGACTGAAGAGTTTTAGACGTGCCCCCACTGGTGTGGGCTCCTGCAAGAAAGCCCCAGTGTCATGCAGTGGATTTGGCAGAAGCAGAGGACAATCTCTGGTCCTGCGATCTTGAAGAGGCTACAGACCTCTTCCTTTTCCTTCCTCTACCTGCAAAGAAAGGGGAATCTTAACTTCTTGCATATCTATTGGGCCAAAATGACTGCGGTAGATAATGATGCGTCTTCATCCGTTGAGAGGGAACATAGGGCAAGAAGGTTGACTTACCATTGAAATGAGGATGCATCTTGCTGCCTTTCCAATGAAGCAAGTTTAATTTAGTAATAGGTGAAAAACCATCCTTACAAAGGTGTTAATCAGAGACTTGGCTTTGTGGACACTTTTCAGAGAACAAATTTGTTAGCATAAAAATAAAGCCAGAAAATGAAGAGCTGTTTAATCACTCAATTGGATTTTTCTGCCAGCATATTTTTTTTCTCTGCAACCCACTGCTAAATTGTGCTTCCTAGCTGTTTTTATAAAATCACTGAATCAAATCTAACTCTGATTACATCAGAGAAGGCCAGGTACCCTACACCATAACAGGGGGTTTGAAATTTTGACTTGTCTACTTAAAGATCACCAAAATCTGATAACAAGGTCAATTAGGTCCCTGGGTGGGATTGAACCACCAACCTTATGGTTAATAGCCGTACATACTAACTGATTGCGCCACAGAGACACTTTGCAAAAGTCCATACTGACAAAGGCTAATAAGCATTCATCTAAAACGTTTCCTAGAAAAACTTTAAAAAGTCAATAATCTGGAGAGTTTTTGTAAGATGTTTCTTCCATCAACCAACGAAGAAACACATTGGTACTTTCCCATGATGAGTGAGTGCTTCAGGATCTCTTGCACTTACATGTGCAGCAGAGTACTGCAATGGAAGCATGCTGGGCCCATAACCCAGAGGTAGGCAGATTGAAACTATCCTCTGCTATATGCATTTTTTTTTGTTAATTAAAGTAATCCAAAACTGGGATTGATATTTTGTCTCTTTTATTTTTACTTAAAGTACAATAACTTTTACCATTTTAATTTGTTTTAATAGTATATTGACAGTATTGTTTTCTTTCAAAAATCCACTTCATTTTCTTTACCCTATTATTAAAATGGTAATTGACAAAAACAAACTACATTGTCACCAGAAGAGCAATACAAAATGTACAAGTGATATATTAAAATCATCTTTCCAGCTTGAATTTCAATGATGCATTGGGTCAACAATTTTGTGAGAAACATCTTCACCCTTAAATAAAGATTTTCTTAATTCCTTACCTGTGTGCTAATTAGATATCACCTTGTTTTCACATTAAACAGACTTCCACATGAGAAAGCAGCAAGGATGCAGTGGCGTTAATGTTTCCTGGTGTCAACCTGTATTATTTCAGTAGACATTGAAATGAGGATACATCTTGCTGCCTTTCCAATGAAGCAAGTTTAATTTAGTAATAGGTGAAAAACCATCCCTACAAAGGTGTTAATCAGAGACTTGGCTTTGTGGACACTTTTCAGAGAACAAATTTGTTAGCATAAAAATAAAGCCAGAAAATGAAGAGCTGTTTAATCACGCAATTTGATTTTTTTGCCAGCATATTTCTTTTTCTCTGCAACCCACTGCTAAATTGTGCTTCCTAGATGTTTTTATAAAATCACTGAATCAAATCTAACTCTGATTACATCAGAGAAGGCCAGGTACCCTACACCATAACAGGGGGTATGAAATTTGACTTGTCTACTTAAAGATCACCAAAATCTGATAACAAGGTCAATTACGTCCCTGGGTGGGATTGAACCACCAACCTTTTGGTTAATAGCCGTACACACTAACTGATTGCACCACAGAGACACTTTGCAAAAGTCCATACTGACAAATGCTAATAAGCATTCATCTAAAACGTTTCCTAGAAAAACTTAAAAAAGTCAATAATCTGGAGAGTTTTTGTAAGATGTTTCTTCTATCAACCAACGAAGAAACACATTGGTACTTTCCCATGATGATTGAGTGCTTCAGGATCTCTTGCACTTACATGTGCAGCAGAGTACAGCAATGGAAGCATGCTGGGCCCATAACCCAGAGGTAGGCCGATTGAAACTATCCTCTGCTATATGCATTTTTTTGTTTGTTAATTAAAGTAATCCAAAACTGGGATTGATATTTTGGCTCTTTTATTTTTACTTAAAGTACAATAACTTTTACCATTTTAATTTGTTTTAATAGTATATTGACAGTATTGTTTTCTTTCAAAAATCCACTTAATTTTCTTTACCCTATTATTAAAATGGTAATTGACAAAAACAAACTACATTGTCACCAGAAGAGCAATACAAAATGTACAAGTGATATATTAAAATCATCTTTCCAGCTTGAATTTCAATGATGTATTGGGGCAACGATTTTGTGAGAAACATCTTCACCCTTAAATAAAAATTTTCTTAATTCCTTACCTGTGTGCTAATTAGATATCACCTTGTTTTCACATTAAACAGACTTCCACATGAGAAAGCAGCAAGGATGCAGTGGCGTTAATGTTTCCTGGTGTCAACCTGTATTATTTCAGTAGACATTGAAATGAGGATGCATCTTGCTGCCTTTCCAATGAAGCAAGTTTAATTTAGTAATAGGTGAAAAACCATCCCTACAAAGGTGTTAATCAGAGACTTGGCTTTGTGGACACTTTTCAGAGAACAAATTTGTTAGCATAAAAATAAAGCCAGAAAATAAAGAGCTGTTTAATCACTCAAAAGGATTTTTTTGCCAGCATATTTCTTTTTCTCTGCAACCCACTGCTAAATTGTGCTTCCTAGCTGTTTTTATAAAATCACTGAATCAAATCTAACTCTGATTACATCAGAGAAGGCCAGGTACCCTACACCATAACAGGGGGTATGAAATTTGACTTGTCTACTTAAAGATCACCAAAATCTGATAACAAGGTCAATTACGTCCCTGGGTGGGATTGAACCACCAACCTTTTGGTTAATAGCCTTACACACTAACTGATTGCGCCACAGAGACACTTTGCAAAAGTACATACTGACAAATGCTAATAAGCATTCATCTAAAACGTTTCCTAGAAAAACTTTAAAAAGTCAATAATCTGGAGAGTTTTTGTAAGATGTTTCTTCTATCAACCAACGAAGAAACACATTGGTACTTTCCCATGATGAGTGAGTGCTTCAGGATCTCTTGCACTTACATGTGCTGCAGAGTACAGCAATGGAAACATGCTGGGCCCATAACCCAGAGGTAGGCAGATTGAAACTATCCTCTGCTATATGCATTTTTTTGTTTGTTAATTAAAGTAATCCAAAACTGGGATTGATATTTTGGCTCTTTTATTTTTACTTAAAGTACAATAACTTTTACCATTTTAATTTGTTTTAATAGTATATTGACAGTATTGTTTTCTTTCAAAAATCCACTTAATTTTCTTTACCCTATTATTTAAATGGTAATTGACAAAAACAAACTACATTGTCACCAGAAGAGCAATTCAAAATGTACAAGTGATATATTAAAATCATCTTTCCAGCTTGAATTTCAATGATGCATTGGGGCAACGATTTTGTGAGAAACATCTTCACCCTTAAATAAAGATTTTCTTAATTCCTTAACTGTGTGCTAATTAGATATCACCTTGTTTTCATATTAAACAGACTTCCACATGAGAAAGCAGCAAGGATGAATTGGCGTTAATGTTTCCTGGTGTCAACTTGTAATATTTCAGTAGACATTGAAATGAGGATGCATCTTGCTGCCTTTCCAATGAAGCAAGTTTAATTTAGTAATAGGTGAAAAACCATCCTTACAAAGGTGTTAATCAGAGACTTGGCTTTGTGGACACTTTTCAGAGAACAAATTTGTTAGCATAAAAATAAAGCCAGAAAATAAAGAGCTGTTTAATCACTCAATTGGATTTTTCTGCCAGCATATTTTTTTTCTCTGCAACCCACTGCTAAATTGTGCTTCCTAGCTGTTTTTATAAAATCACTGAATCAAATCTAACTCTGATTACATCAGAGAAGGCCAGGTACCCTACACCATAACAGGGGGTTTGAAATTTTGACTTGTCTACTTAAAGATCACCAAAATCTGATAACAAGGTCAATTAGGTCCCTGGGTGGGATTGAACCACCAACCTTTTGGTTAATAGCCATACATACTAACTGATTTCGCCACAGAGACACTTTGCAAAATTTAATACTGACAAAGGCTAATAAGCATTCATCTAAAACGTTTCCTAGAAAAACTTTAAAAAGTCAATAATCTGGAGAGTTTTTGTAAGATGTTTCTTCCATCAACCAACGAAGAAACACATTGGTACTTTCCCATGATGAGTGAGTGCTTCAGGATCTCTTGCACTTACATGTGCAGCAGAGTACTGCAATGGAAGCATGCTGGGCCCATAACCCAGAGGTAGGCAGATTGAAACTATCCTCTGCTATATGCATTTTTTTTTGTTAATTAAAGTAATCCAAAACTGGGATTGATATTTTGGCTCTTTTATTTTTACTTAAAGTACAATAACTTTTACCATTTTAATTTGTTTTAATAGTATATTGACAGTATTGTTTTCTTTCAAAAATCCACTTCATTTTCTTTACCCTATTATTAAAATGGTAATTGACAAAAACAAACTACATTGTCACCAGAAGAGCAATACAAAATGTACAAGTGATATATTAAAATCATCTTTCCAGCTTGAATTTCAATGATGCATTGGGGCAACGATTTTGTGAGAAACATCTTCACCCTTAAATAAAGATTTTCTTAATTCCTTACCTGTGTGCTATTTAGATATCACCTTGTTTTCACATTAAACAGACTTCCACAAGAGAAAGCAGCAAGGATGCAGTGGCGTTAATGTTTCCTGGTGTCAACCTGTATTATTTCAGTAGACATTGAAATGAGGATGCATCTTGCTGCCTTTCCAATGAAGCAAGTTTAATTTAGTAATAGGTGAAAAACCATCCCTACAAAGGTGTTAATCAGAGACTTGGCTTTGTGGACACTTTTCAGAGAACAAATTTGTTAGCATAAAAATAAAGCCAGAAAATGAAGAGCTGTTTAATCACTCAAATGGATTTTTTTGCCAGCATATTTCTTTTTCTCTGCAACCCACTGCTAAATTGTGCTTCCTAGCTGTTTTTATAAAATCACTGAATCAAATCTAACTGTGATTACATCAGAGAAGGCCAGGTACCCTACACCATAACAGGGGGTATGAAATTTGACTTGTCTACTTAAAGATCACCAAAATCTGATAACAAGGTCAATTACGTCCCTGGGTGGGATTGAACCACCAACCTTTTAGTTAATAGCTTTACACACTAACTGATTGCGCCACAGAGACACTTTGCAAAAGTACATACTGACAAATGCTAATAAGCATTCATCTAAAACGTTTCCTAGAAAAACTTAAAAAAGTCAATAATCTGGAGAGTTTTTGTAAGATGTTTCTTCCATCAACCAACGAAGAAACACATTGGTACTTTCCCATGATGAGTGAGTGCTTCAGGATCTCTTGCACTTACATGTGCAGCAGAGTACAGCAATGGAAGCATGCTGGGCCCATAACCCAGAGGTAGGCAGATTGAAACTATTCTCTGCTATATGCATTTTTTTTTTGTTTGTTAATTAAAGTAATCCAAAACTGGGATTGATATTTTGGCTCTTTTATTTTTACTTAAAGTACAATAACTTTTACCATTTTAATTTGGTTTAATAGTATATTGACAGTATTGTTTTCTTTCAAAAATCCACTTAATTTTCTTTACCCTATTATTTAAATGGTAATTGACAAAAACAAACTACATTGTCACCAGAAGAGCAATTCAAAATGTACAAGTGATATATTAAAATCATCTTTCCAGCTTGAATTTCAATGATGCATTGGGGCAACGATTTTGTGAGAAACATCTTCACCCTTAAATAAAGATTTTCTTAATTCCTTACCTGTGTGCTAATTAGATATCACCTTGTTTTCATATTAAACAGACTTCCACATGAGAAAGCAGCAAGGATGCAGTGGCGTTAATGTTTCCTGGTGTCAACCTGTATTATTTCAGTAGACATTGAAATGAGGATGCATCTTGCTGCCTTTCCAATGAAGCAAGTTTAATTTAGTAATAGGTGAAAAACCATCCCTACAAAGGTGTTAATCAGAGACTTGGCTTTGTGGACACTTTTCAGAGAACAAATTTGTTAGCATAAAAATAAAGCCAGAAAATGAAGAGCTGTTTAATCACGCAATTTGATTTTTTTGCCAGCATATTTCTTTTTCTCTGCAACCCACTGCTAAATTGTGCTTCCTAGATGTTTTTATAAAATCACTGAATCAAATCTAACTCTGATTACATCAGAGAAGGCCAGGTACCCTACACCATAACAGGGGGTATGAAATTTGACTTGTCTACTTAAAGATCACCAAAATCTGATAACAAGGTCAATTACGTCCCCGGGTGGGATTGAACCACCAACCTTTTGGTTAATAGCCATACATACTAACTGATTGCGCCACAGAGATACTTTGCAAAAGTTCATACTGACAAAGGCTAATAAGCATTCATCTAAAACGTTTCCTAGAAAAACTTTAAAAAGTCAATAATCTGGAGAGTTTTTGTAAGATGTTTCTTCCATCAACCAACGAAGAAACACATTGGTACTTTCCCATGATGAGTGAGTGCTTCAGGATCTCTTGCACTTACATGTGCAGCAGAGTGCTGCAATGGAAGCATGCTGGGCCCATAAGCCAGAGGTAGGCAGATTGAAACTATCCTCTGCTATATGCATTTTTTTTTTGTTAATTAAAGTAATCCAAAACTGGGATTGATATTTTGTCTCTTTTATTTTTACTTAAAGTACAATAACTTTTACCATTTATTTTGTTTTAATAGTATATTGACAGTATTGTTTTCTTTCAAAAATCCACTTCATTTTCTTTACCCTATTATTAAAATGGTAATTGACAAAAACAAACTACATTGTCACCAGAAGAGCAATACAAAATGTACAAGTGATATATTAAAATCATCTTTCCAGCTTGAATTTCAATGATGCATTGGGGCAACGATTTTGTGAGAAACGTCTTCACCCTTAAATAAAGATTTTCGTAATTTCTTACCTGTGTGCTAATTAGATATCACCTTGTTTTCACATTAAACAGACTTCCACATGAGAAAGCAGCAAGGATGCAGTGGCGTTAATGTTTCCTGGTGTCAACCTGTATTATTTCAGTAGACATTGAAATGAGGATGCATCTTGCTGCCTTTCCAATGAAGCAAGTTTAATTTAGTAATAGGTGAAAAACCATCCCTACAAAGGTGTTAATCAGAGACTTAGCTTTGTGGACACTTTTCAGAGAACAAATTTGTTAGCATAAAAATAAAGCCAGAAAATGAAGAGCTGTTTAATCACGCAATTTGATTTTTTTGCCAGCATATTTCTTTTTCTCTGCAACCCACTGCTAAATTGTGCTTCCTAGATGTTTTTATAAAATCACTGAATCAAATCTAACTCTGATTACATCAGAGAAGGCCAGGTACCCTACACCATAACAGGGGGTATGAAATTTGACTTGTCTACTTAAAGATCACCAAAATCTGATAACAAGGTCAATTACGTCCCTGGGTGGGATTGAACCACCAACCTTTTGGTTAATAGCCGTACACACTAACTGATTGCACCACAGAGACACTTTGCAAAAGTCCATACTGACAAATGCTAATAAGCATTCATCTAAAACGTTTCCTAGAAAAACTTAAAAAAGTCAATAATCTGGAGAGTTTTTGTAAGATGTTTCTTCTATCAACCAACGAAGAAACACATTGGTACTTTCCCATGATGATTGAGTGCTTCAGGATCTCTTGCACTTACATGTGCAGCAGAGTACAGCAATGGAAGCATGCTGGGCCCATAACCCAGAGGTAGGCCGATTGAAACTATCCTCTGCTATATGCATTTTTTTGTTTGTTAATTAAAGTAATCCAAAACTGGGATTGATATTTTGGCTCTTTTATTTTTACTTAAAGTACAATAACTTTTACCATTTTAATTTGTTTTAATAGTATATTGACAGTATTGTTTTCTTTCAAAAATCCACTTAATTTTCTTTACCCTATTATTAAAATGGTAATTGACAAAAACAAACTACATTGTCACCAGAAGAGCAATACAAAATGTACAAGTGATATATTAAAATCATCTTTCCAGCTTGAATTTCAATGATGTATTGGGGCAACGATTTTGTGAGAAACATCTTCACCCTTAAATAAAAATTTTCTTAATTCCTTACCTGTGTGCTAATTAGATATCACCTTGTTTTCACATTAAACAGACTTCCACATGAGAAAGCAGCAAGGATGCAGTGGCGTTAATGTTTCCTGGTGTCAACCTGTATTATTTCAGTAGACATTGAAATGAGGATGCATCTTGCTGCCTTTCCAATGAAGCAAGTTTAATTTAGTAATAGGTGAAAAACCATCCCTACAAAGGTGTTAATCAGAGACTTGGCTTTGTGGACACTTTTCAGAGAACAAATTTGTTAGCATAAAAATAAAGCCAGAAAATAAAGAGCTGTTTAATCACTCAAATGGATTTTTTTGCCAGCATATTTCTTTTTCTCTGCAACCCACTGCTAAATTGTGCTTCCTAGCTGTTTTTATAAAATCACTGAATCAAATCTAACTCTGATTACATCAGAGAAGGCCAGGTACCCTACACCATAACAGGGGGTATGAAATTTGACTTGTCTACTTAAAGATCACCAAAATCTGATAACAAGGTCAATTACGTCCCTGGGTGGGATTGAACCACCAACCTTTTGGTTAATAGCCTTACACACTAACTGATTGCGCCACAGAGACACTTTGCAAAAGTACATACTGACAAATGCTAATAAGCATTCATCTAAAACGTTTCCTAGAAAAACTTTAAAAAGTCAATAATCTGGAGAGTTTTTGTAAGATGTTTCTTCTATCAACCAACGAAGAAACACATTGGTACTTTCCCATGATGAGTGAGTGCTTCAGGATCTCTTGCACTTACATGTGCAGCAGAGTACAGCAATGGAAACATGCTGGGCCCATAACCCAGAGGTAGGCAGATTGAAACTATCCTCTGCTATATGCATTTTTTTGTTTGTTAATTAAAGTAATCCAAAACTGGGATTGATATTTTGGCTCTTTTATTTTTACTTAAAGTACAATAACTTTTACCATTTTAATTTGTTTTAATAGTATATTGACAGTATTGTTTTCTTTCAAAAATCCACTTAATTTTCTTTACCCTATTATTTAAATGGTAATTGACAAAAACAAACTACATTGTCACCAGAAGAGCAATTCAAAATGTACAAGTGATATATTAAAATCATCTTTCCAGCTTGAATTTCAATGATGCATTGGGGCAACGATTTTGTGAGAAACATCTTCACCCTTAAATAAAGATTTTCTTAATTCCTTAACTGTGTGCTAATTAGATATCACCTTGTTTTCATATTAAACAGACTTCCACATGAGAAAGCAGCAAGGATGAATTGGCGTTAATGTTTCCTGGTGTCAACTTGTAATATTTCAGTAGACATTGAAATGAGGATGCATCTTGCTGCCTTTCCAATGAAGCAAGTTTAATTTAGTAATAGGTGAAAAACCATCCTTACAAAGGTGTTAATCAGAGACTTGGCTTTGTGGACACTTTTCAGAGAACAAATTTGTTAGCATAAAAATAAAGCCAGAAAATAAAGAGCTGTTTAATCACTCAATTGGATTTTTCTGCCAGCATATTTTTTTTCTCTGCAACCCACTGCTAAATTGTGCTTCCTAGCTGTTTTTATAAAATCACTGAATCAAATCTAACTCTGATTACATCAGAGAAGGCCAGGTACCCTACACCATAACAGGGGGTTTGAAATTTTGACTTGTCTACTTAAAGATCACCAAAATCTGATAACAAGGTCAATTAGGTCCCTGGGTGGGATTGAACCACCAACCTTTTGGTTAATAGCCATACATACTAACTGATTTCGCCACAGAGACACTTTGCAAAATTTAATACTGACAAAGGCTAATAAGCATTCATCTAAAACGTTTCCTAGAAAAACTTTAAAAAGTCAATAATCTGGAGAGTTTTTGTAAGATGTTTCTTCCATCAACCAACGAAGAAACACATTGGTACTTTCCCATGATGAGTGAGTGCTTCAGGATCTCTTGCACTTACATGTTCAGCAGAGTACTGCAATGGAAGCATGCTGGGCCCATAACCCAGAGGTAGGCAGATTGAAACTATCCTCTGCTATATGCATTTTTTTTTGTTAATTAAAGTAATCCAAAACTGGGATTGATATTTTGGCTCTTTTATTTTTACTTAAAGTACAATAACTTTTACCATTTTAATTTGTTTTAATAGTATATTGACAGTATTGTTTTCTTTCAAAAATCCACTTCATTTTCTTTACCCTATTATTAAAATGGTAATTGACAAAAACAAACTACATTGTCACCAGAAGAGCAATACAAAATGTACAAGTGATATATTAAAATCATCTTTCCAGCTTGAATTTCAATGATGCATTGGGGCAACGATTTTGTGAGAAACATCTTCACCCTTAAATAAAGATTTTCTTAATTCCTTACCTGTGTGCTAATTAGATATCACCTTGTTTTCACATTAAACAGACTTCCACATGAGAAAGCAGCAAGGATGCAGTGGCGTTAATGTTTCCTGGTGTCAACCTGTATTATTTCAGTAGACATTGAAATGAGGATACATCTTGCTGCCTTTCCAATGAAGCAAGTTTAATTTAGTAATAGGTGAAAAACCATCCCTACAAAGGTGTTAATCAGAGACTTGGCTTTGTGGACACTTTTCAGAGAACAAATTTGTTAGCATAAAAATAAAGCCAGAAAATAAAGAGCTGTTTAATCACTCAATTGGATTTTTCTGCCAGCATATTTTTTTTCTCTGCAACCCACTGCTAAATTGTGCTTCCTAGCTGTTTTTATAAAATCACTGAATCAAATCTAACTCTGATTACATCAGAGAAGGCCAGGTACCCTACACCATAACAGGGGGTTTGAAATTTTGACTTGTCTACTTAAAGATCACCAAAATCTGATAACAAGGTCAATTAGGTCCCTGGGTGGGATTGAACCACCAACCTTTTGGTTAATAGCCGTACATACTAACTGATTTCGCCACAGAGACACTTTGCAAAAGTTAATACTGACAAAGGCTAATAAGCATTCATCTAAAACGTTTCCTAGAAAAACTTTAAAAAGTCAATAATCTGGAGAGTTTTTGTAAGATGTTTCTTCCATCAACCAACGAAGAAACACATTGGTACTTTCCCATGATGAGTGAGTGCTTCAGGATCTCTTGCACTTACATGTGCAGCAGAGTACTGCAATGGAAGCATGCTGGGCCAATAACCCAGAGGTAGGCAGATTGAAACTATCCTCTGCTATATGCATTTTTTTTTGTTAATTAAAGTAATCCAAAACTGGGATTGATATTTTGTCTCTTTTATTTTTACTTAAAGTACAATAACTTTTAACATTTTAATTTGTTTTAATAGTATATTGACAGTATTGTTTTCTTTCAAAAATCCACTTCATTTTCTTTACCCTATTATTAAAATGGTAATTGACAAAAACAAACTACATTGTCACCAGAAGAGCAATACAAAATGTACAAGTGATATATTAAAATCATCTTTCCAGCTTGAATTTCAATGATGCATTGGGGCAACGATTTTGTGAGAAACATCTTCACCCTTAAATAAAGATTTTCTTAATTCCTTACCTGTGTGCTATTTAGATATCACCTTGTTTTCACATTAAACAGACTTCCACAAGAGAAAGCAGCAAGGATGCAGTGGCGTTAATGTTTCCTGGTGTCAACCTGTATTATTTCAGTAGACATTGAAATGAGGATGCATCTTGCTGCCTTTCCAATGAAGCAAGTTTAATTTAGTAATAGGTGAAAAACCATCCCTACAAAGGTGTTAATCAGAGACTTGGCTTTGTGGACACTTTTCAGAGAACAAATTTGTTAGCATAAAAATAAAGCCAGAAAATGAAGAGCTGTTTAATCACTCAAATGGATTTTTTTGCCAGCATATTTCTTTTTCTCTGCAACCCACTGCTAAATTGTGCTTCCTAGCTGTTTTTATAAAATCACTGAATCAAATCTAACTGTGATTACATCAGAGAAGGCCAGGTACCCTACACCATAACAGGGGGTATGAAATTTGACTTGTCTACTTAAAGATCACCAAAATCTGATAACAAGGTCAATTACGTCCCTGGGTGGGATTGAACCACCAACCTTTTAGTTAATAGCTTTACACACTAACTGATTGCGCCACAGAGACACTTTGCAAAAGTACATACTGACAAATGCTAATAAGCATTCATCTAAAACGTTTCCTAGAAAAACTTAAAAAAGTCAATAATCTGGAGAGTTTTTGTAAGATGTTTCTTCCATCAACCAACGAAGAAACACATTGGTACTTTCCCATGATGAGTGAGTGCTTCAGGATCTCTTGCACTTACATGTGCAGCAGAGTACAGCAATGGAAGCATGCTGGGCCCATAACCCAGAGGTAGGCAGATTGAAACTATTCTCTGCTATATGCATTTTTTTTTTTGTTTGTTAATTAAAGTAATCCAAAACTGGGATTGATATTTTGGCTCTTTTATTTTTACTTAAAGTACAATAACTTTTACCATTTTAATTTGTTTTAATAGTATATTGACAGTATTGTTTTCTTTCAAAAATCCACTTAATTTTCTTTACCCTATTATTTAAATGGTAATTGACAAAAACAAACTACATTGTCACCAGAAGAGCAATTCAAAATGTACAAGTGATATATTAAAATCATCTTTCCAGCTTGAATTTCAATGATGCATTGGGGCAACGATTTTGTGAGAAACATCTTCACCCTTAAATAAAGATTTTCTTAATTCCTTACCTGTGTGCTAATTAGATATCACCTTGTTTTCATATTAAACAGACTTCCACATGAGAAAGCAGCAAGGATGCAGTGGCGTTAATGTTTCCTGGTGTCAACCTGTATTATTTCAGTAGACATTGAAATGAGGATGCATCTTGCTGCCTTTCCAATGAAGCAAGTTTAATTTAGTAATAGGTGAAAAACCATCCCTACAAAGGTGTTAATCAGAGACTTGGCTTTGTGGACACTTTTCAGAGAACAAATTTGTTAGCATAAAAATAAAGCCAGAAAATGAAGAGCTGTTTAATCACGCAATTTGATTTTTTTGCCAGCATATTTCTTTTTCTCTGCAACCCACTGCTAAATTGTGCTTCCTAGATGTTTTTATAAAATCACTGAATCAAATCTAACTCTGATTACATCAGAGAAGGCCAGGTACCCTACACCATAACAGGGGGTATGAAATTTGACTTGTCTACTTAAAGATCACCAAAATCTGATAACAAGGTCAATTACGTCCCCGGGTGGGATTGAACCACCAACCTTTTGGTTAATAGCCATACATACTAACTGATTGCGCCACAGAGATACTTTGCAAAAGTTCATACTGACAAAGGCTAATAAGCATTCATCTAAAACGTTTCCTAGAAAAACTTTAAAAAGTCAATAATCTGGAGAGTTTTTGTAAGATGTTTCTTCCATCAACCAACGAAGAAACACATTGGTACTTTCCCATGATGAGTGAGTGCTTCAGGATCTCTTGCACTTACATGTGCAGCAGAGTGCTGCAATGGAAGCATGCTGGGCCCATAAGCCAGAGGTAGGCAGATTGAAACTATCCTCTGCTATATGCATTTTTTTTTGTTAATTAAAGTAATCCAAAACTGGGATTGATATTTTGTCTCTTTTATTTTTACTTAAAGTACAATAACTTTTACCATTTATTTTGTTTTAATAGTATATTGACAGTATTGTTTTCTTTCAAAAATCCACTTCATTTTCTTTACCCTATTATTAAAATGGTAATTGACAAAAACAAACTACATTGTCACCAGAAGAGCAATACAAAATGTACAAGTGATATATTAAAATCATCTTTCCAGCTTGAATTTCAATGATGCATTGGGGCAACGATTTTGTGAGAAACGTCTTCACCCTTAAATAAAGATTTTCGTAATTTCTTACCTGTGTGCTAATTAGATATCACCTTGTTTTCACATTAAACAGACTTCCACATGAGAAAGCAGCAAGGATGCAGTGGCGTTAATGTTTCCTGGTGTCAACCTGTATTATTTCAGTAGACATTGAAATGAGGATGCATCTTGCTGCCTTTCCAATGAAGCAAGTTTAATTTAGTAATAGGTGAAAAACCATCCCTACAAAGGTGTTAATCAGAGACTTGGCATTGTGGACACTTTTCAGAGAACAAATTTGTTAGCATAAAAATAAAGCCAGAAAATGAAGAGCTGTTTAATCACGCAATTTGATTTTTTTGCCAGCATATTTCTTTTTCTCTGCAACCCACTGCTAAATTGTGCTTCCTAGATGTTTTTATAAAATCACTGAATCAAATCTAACTCTGATTACATCAGAGAAGGCCAGGTACCCTACACCATAACAGGGGGTATGAAATTTGACTTGTCTACTTAAAGATCACCAAAATCTGATAACAAGGTCAATTACGTCCCCGGGTGGGATTGAACCACCAACCTTTTGGTTAATAGCCATACATACTAACTGATTGCGCCACAGAGATACTTTGCAAAAGTTCATACTGACAAAGGCTAATAAGCATTCATCTAAAACGTTTCCTAGAAAAACTTTAAAAAGTCAATAATCTGGAGAGTTTTTGTAAGATGTTTCTTCCATCAACCAACGAAGAAACACATTGGTACTTTCCCACGATGAGTGAGTGCTTCAGGATCTCTTGCACTTACATGTGCAGCAGAGTACAGCAATGGAAGCATGCTGGGCTCATAACCCAGAGGTAGGCAGATTGAAACTATCCTCTGCTCTTTGCAAAAGAGAGATATTGGCAAGGAAAAGCTGTCTTGTACCTTTGCATTTTTCTCCCAAACGAAGGTCACTAGAAAGAAAATTTTAAAGCCTCCTGTTAGGCCATCATCTACACGACATAGCCCTGAATTTTCCAATGCGTAGCTCTTTGCAAAAGAGAGATATTGGCAAGGAAAAGCTATCTTGTACCTTTGCATTTTTCTCCCAAACGAAGGACACTAGAATTAACATTTTAAAGCCTCCTGTTAGGCCATTATCTACACGACATAGCCCTGAATTTTCCAATGCGCAGCTCTTTGCAAAAGAGAGATATTGGCAAGGAAAAGCTGTCTTGTACCATTGCATTTTTCTCCCAAACGAAGGACACTAGAAAGAAAAATTTAAAGCCTCCTGTTAGGCCATCATCTACACGACATAGCCCTGAATTTTCCAATGCGTAGCTCTTTGCAAAAGAGAGATATTGGCAAGGAAAAGCTGTCTTGTACCATTGCATTTTTCTCCCAAACGAAGGACACTAGAAAGAAAATTTTAAAGCCTCCTGTTAGGCCATCATCTACACGACATAGCCCTGAATTTTCCAATGCGCAGCTCTTTGCAAAAGAGAGATATTGGCAAGGAAAAGCTGTCTTGTACCTTTGCATTTTTCTCCCAAACGAAGGACACTAGAATTAAAATTTTAAAGCCTCCTGTTCGGCCATCATCTACACGACATAGCCCTGAATTTTCCAATGCGTAGCTCTTTGCAAAAGAGAGATATTGGCAAGGAAAAGCTGTCTTGTACCTTTGCATTTTTCTCCCAAACGAAGGACACTAGAATTAAAATTTTAAAGCCTCCTGTTAGGCCATCATCTACACGACATAGCCCTGAATTTTCCAATGCGTAGCTCCTTGCAAAAGAGAGATATTGGCAAGGAAAAGCTGTCTTGTACCTTTGCATTTTTCTCCCAAACGAAGGACACTAGAATTAAAATTTTAAAGCCTCCTGTTAGGCCATCATCTACACGACATAGCCCTGATTTTTCCAATGCGCAGCTCTTTGCAAAAGAGAGATATTGGCAAGGAAAAGCTGTCTTGTACCATTGCATTTTTCTCCCAAACGAAGGACACTAGAAAGAAAATTTTAAAGCCTCCTGTAAGGCCATCATCTACACGACATAGCCCTGAATTTTCCAATGCGCAGCTCTTTGCAAAAGAGAGATATTGGCAAGGAAAAGCTGTCTTGTACCTTTGCATTTTTCTCCCAAACGAAGGACACTAGAAAGAAAATTTTAAAGCCTCCTGTTAGGCCATCATCTACACGACATAGCCCTGATTTTTCCAATGCGCAGCTCTTTGCAAAAGAGAGATATTGGCAAGGAAAAGCTGTCTTGTACCATTCCATTTTTCTCCCAAACGAAGGACACTAGAAAGAAAATTTTAAAGCCTCCTGTTAAGCCATCATCTACACGACATAGCCCTGAATTTTCCAATGCGCAGCTCTTTGCAAAAGAGAGATATTGGCAAGGAAAAGCTGTCTTGTACCATTGCATTTTTCTCCCAAACGAAGGACACTAGAAAGAAAATTTTAAAGCCTCCTGTTAGGCCATCATCTACACGACATAGCCCTGAATTTTCCAATGCGTAGCTCTTTGCAAAAGAGAGATATTGGCAAGGAAAAGCTGTCTTGTACCTTTGCATTTTTCTCCCAAACGAAGGACACTAGAAAGAAAATTTTAAAGCCTCCTGTTAGGCCATCATCTACAAGACATAGCCCTGAATTTTCCAATGCGCAGCTCTTTGCAAAAGAGAGATATTGGCAAGGAAAAGCTGTCTTGTACCTTTGCATTTTTCTCCCAAACGAAGGTCACTAGAAAGAAAATTTTAAAGCCTCCTGTTAGGCCATCATCTACACGACATAGCCCTGAATTTTCCAATGCGCAGCTCTTTGCAAAAGAGAGATATTGGCAAGGAAAAGCTGTCAGGTACCTTTGCATTTTTCTCCCAAACGAAGGACACTAGAATTAAAATTTTAAAGCCTCCTGTTAGGCCATCAGCTACACGACATAGCCCTGAATTTTCCAAAGCGCAGCTCTTTGCAAAAGAGAGATATTTGCAAGGAAAAGCTGTCTTGTACCTTTGCATTTTTCTCCCAAACGAAGGTCACTAGAAAGAAAATTTTAAAGCCTCCTGTTAGGCCATCATCTACACGACATAGCCCTGAATTTTCCAATGCGTAGCTCTTTGCAAAAGAGAGATATTGGCAAGGAAAAGCTATCTTGTACCTTTGCATTTTTCTCCCAAACGAAGGACACTAGAATTAAAATTTTAAAGCCTCCTGTTAGGCCATCATCTACACGACATAGCCCTGAATTTTCCAATGCGCAGCTCTTTGCAAAAGAGAGATATTGGCAAGGAAAAGCTGTCTTGTACCATTGCATTTTTCTCCCAAACGAAGGACACTAGAAAGAAAATTTTAAAGCCTCCTGTTAGGCCATCATCTACACGACATAGCCCTGAATTTTCCAATGCGCAGCTCTTTGCAAAAGAGAGATATTGGCAAGGAAAAGCTGTCTTGTACCTTTGCATTTTTCTCCCAAACGAAGGACACTAGAAAGAAAATTTTAAAGCCTCCTGTTAGGCCATCATCTACACGACATAGCCCTGAATTTTCCAATGCGTAGCTCTTTGCAAAACAGAGATATTGGCAAGGAAAAGCTGTCTTGTATCTTTGCATTTTTCTCCCAAACGAAGGACACTAGAAAGAAAATTTTAAAGCCTCCTGTTAGGCCATCATCTACACGACATAGCCCTGATTTTTCCAATGCGCAGCTCTTTGCAAAAGAGAGATATTGGCAAGGAAAAGCTGTCTTGTACCATTGCATTTTTCTCCCAAACGAAGGACACTAGAAAGAAAATTTTAAAGCCTCCTGTTAGGCCATCATCTACACGACATAGCCCTGAATTTTCCAATGCGCAGCTCTTTGCAAAAGAGAGATATTGGCAAGGAAAAGCTGTCTTGTACCTTTGCATTTTTCTCCCAAACGAAGGACACTAGAATTAAAATTTTAAAGCCTCCTGTTAGGCCATCATCTACACGACATAGCCCTGAATTTTCCAATGCGCAGCTCTTTGCAAAAGAGAGATATTGGCATGGAAAAGCTGTCTTGTACCTTTGCATTTTTCTCCCAAACGAAGGACACTAGAATTAAAATTTTACAGCCTCCTGTTATGCCATAATCTACACGACATAGCCCTGAATTTTCCAATGCGCAGCTCTTTGCAAAAGAGAGATATTGGCAAGGAAAAGCTGTCTTGTACCTTTGCATTTTTCTCCCAAACGAAGGACACTAGAATTAAAATTTTAAAGCCTCCTGTTATGCCATCATCTACACGACATATCCCTGAATTTTCCAATGCGCAGCTCTTTGCAAAAGAGAGATATTGGCAAGGAAAAGCTGTCAGGTACCTTTGCATTTTTCTCCCAAACGAAGGACACTAGAATTAAAATTTTAAAGCCTCCTGTTAGGCCATCATCTACACGACATAGCCCTGAATTTTCCAATGCGCAGCTCTTTGCAAAAGAGAGATATTGGCAAGGAAAAGCTGTCTTGTACCTTTGCATTTTTCTCCCAAACGAAGGTCACTAGAAAGAAAATTTTAAAGCCTCCTGTTAGGCCATCATCTACACGACATAGCCCTGAATTTTCCAATGCGTAGCTCTTTGCAAAAGAGAGATATTGGCAAGGAAAAGCTATCTTGTACCTTTGCATTTTTCTCCCAAACGAAGGACACTAGAATTAAAATTTTAAAGCCTCCTGTTAGGCCTTCATCTACACGACATAGCCCTGAATTTTCCAATGCGCAGCTCTTTGCAAAAGAGAGATATTGGCAAGGAAAAGCTGTCTTGTACCATTGCATTTTTCTCCCAAACGAAGGACACTAGAAAGAAAATTTTAAAGCCTCCTGTTAGGCCATCATCTACACGACATAGCCCTGAATTTTCCAATGCGCAGCTCTTTGCAAAAGAGAGATATTGGCAAGGAAAAGCTGTCTTGTACCTTTGCATTTTTCTCCCAAACGAAGGACACTAGAAAGAAAATTTTAAAGCCTCCTGTTAGGCCATCATCTACACGACATAGCCCTGAATTTTCCAATGCGTAGCTCTTTGCAAAAGAGAGATATTGGCAAGGAAAAGCTGTCTTGTACCTTTGCATTTTTCTCCCAAACGAAGGACACTAGAAAGAAAATTTTAAAGCCTCCTGTTAGGCCATCATCTACACGACATAGCCCTGATTTTTCCAATGCGCAGCTCTTTGCAAAAGAGAGATATTGGCAAGGAAAAGCTGTCTTGTACCATTGCATTTTTCTCCCAAACGAAGGACACTAGAAAGAAAATTTTAAAGCCTCCTGTTAGGCCATCATCTACACGACATAGCCCTGAATTTTCCAATGCGCAGCTCTTTGCAAAAGAGAGATATTGGCAAGGAAAAGCTGTCTTGCACCTTTGCATTTTTCTCCCAAACGAAGGACACTAGAAATAAAATTTTAAAGCCTCCTGTTAGGCCATCATCTACACGACATAGCCCTGAATTTTCCAATGCGTAGCTCTTTGCAAAAGAGAGATATTGGCAAGGAAAAGCTGTCTTGTACCTTTGCATTTTTCTCCCAAACGAAGGACACTAGAATTAAAATTTTAAAGCCTCCTGTTAGGCCATCATCTACACGACATAGCCCTGATTTTTCCAATGCGCAGCTCTTTGCAAAAGAGAGATATTGGCAAGGAAAAGCTGTCTTGTACCATTGCATTTTTCTCCCAAACGAAGGACACTAGAAAGAAAATTTTAAAGCCTCCTGTTAGGCCATCATCTACACGACATAGCCCTGAATTTTCCAATGCGCAGCTCTTTGCAAAAGAGAGATATTGGCAAGGAAAAGCTGTCTTGTACCTTTGCATTTTTCTCCCAAACGAAGGACACTAGAAAGAAAATTTTAAAGCCTCCTGTTAGGCCATCATCTACACGACATAGCCCTGATTTTTCCAATGCGCAGCTCTTTGCAAAAGAGAGATATTGGCAAGGAAAAGCTGTCTTGTACCATTGCATTTTTCTCCCAAACGAAGGACACTAGAAAGAAAATTTTAAAGCCTCCTGTTAAGCCATCATCTACACGACATAGCCCTGAATTTTCCAATGCGCAGCTCTTTGCAAAAGAGAGATATTGGCAAGGAAAAGCTGTCTTGTACCTTTGCATTTTTCTCCCAAACGAAGGACACTAGAATTGAAATTTTAAAGCCTCCTGTTAGGCCATCATCTACACGACATAGCCCTGAATTTTCCAATGCGCAGCTCTTTGCAAAAGAGAGATATTGGCAAGGAAAAGCTGTCTTGTACCATTGCATTTTTCTCCCAAACGAAGGACACTAGAAAGAAAATTTTAAAGCCTCCTGTTAGGCCATCATCTACACGACATAGCCCTGAATTTTCCAATGCGCAGTTCTTTGCAAAAGAGAGATATTGGCAAGGAAAAGCTGTCTTGTACCTTTGCATTTTTCTTCCAAACGAAGGACACTAGAAAGAAAATTTTAAAGCCTCCTGTTAGGCCATCATCTACACGACATAGCCCTGAATTTTCCAATGCGCAGCTCTTTGCAAAAGAGAGATATTGGCAAGGAAAAGCTGTCTTGTACCTTTGCATTTTTCTCCCAAACGAAGGACACTAGAAAGAAAATTTTAAAGCCTCCTGTTAGGCCATCATCTACACGACATAGCCCTGAATTTTCCAATGCGTAGCTCTTTGCAAAAGAGAGATATTGGCAAGGAAAAGCTGTCTTGTACCTTTGCATTTTTCTCCCAAACGAAGGACACTAGAATTGAAATTTTAAAGCCTCCTGTTAGGCCATCATCTACACGACATAGCCCTGAATTTTCCAATGCGCAGCTCTTTGCAAAAGAGAGATATTGGCAAGGAAAAGCTGTCTTGTACCTTTGCATTTTTCTCCCAAACGAAGGACACTAGAAAGAAAATTTTAAAGCCTCCTGTTAGGCCATCATCTACACGACATAGCCCTGAATTTTCCAATGCGTAGCTCTTTGCAAAAGAGAGATATTGGCAAGGAAAAGCTGTCTTGTACCTTTGCATTTTTCTCCCAAACGAAGGACACTAGAATTGAAATTTTAAAGCCTCCTGTGAGGCCATCATCTACACGACATAGCCCTGAATTTTCCAATGCGCAGCTCTTTGCAAAAGAGAGATATTGGCAAGGAAAAGCTGTCTTGTACCATTGCATTTTTCTCCCAAACGAAGGACACTAGAAAGAAAATTTTAAAGCCTCCTGTTAGGCCATCATCTACACGACATAGCCCTGAATTTTCCAATGCGCAGCACTTTGCAAAAGAGAGATATTGGCAAGGAAAAGCTGTCTTGTACCATTGCATTTTTCTCCCAAACGAAGGACACTAGAAAGAAAATTTTAAAGCCTCCTGTTAGGCCATCATCTACACGACATAGCCCTGAATTTTCCAATGCGTAGCTCTTTGCAAAAGAGAGATATTGGCAAGGAAAAGCTGTCTTGTACCATTGCATTTTTCTCCCAAACGAAGGACACTAGAAAGAAAATTTTAAAGCCTCCTGTTAGGCCATCATCTACACGACATAGCCCTGAATTTTCCAAAGCGCAGCTCTTTGCAAAAGAGAGATATTGGCAAGGAAAAGCTGTCTTGTACCTTTGCATTTTTCTCCCAAACGAAGGTCACTAGAAAGAAAATTTTAAAGCCTCCTGTTAGGCCATCATCTACACGACATAGCCCTGAATTTTCCAATGCGTAGCTCTTTGCAAAAGAGAGATATTGGCAAGGAAAAGCTATCTTGTACCTTTGCATTTTTCTCCCAAACGAAGGACACTAGAATTAAAATTTTAAAGCCTCCTGTTAGGCCATCATCTACACGACATAGCCCTGAATTTTCCAATGCGCAGCTCTTTGCAAAAGAGAGATATTGGCAAGGAAAAGCTGTCTTGTACCTTTGCATTTTTCTCCCAAACGAAGGACACTAGAAAGAAAATTTTAAAGCCTCCTGTTAGGCCATCATCTACACGACATAGCCCTGAATTTTCCAATGCGTAGCTCTTTGCAAAAGAGAGATATTGGCAAGGAAAAGCTGTCTTGTATCTTTGCATTTTTCTCCCAAACGAAGGACACTAGAAAGAAAATTTTAAAGCCTCCTGTTAGGCCATCATCTACACGACATAGCCCTGATTTTTCCAATGCGCAGCTCTTTGCAAAAGAGAGATATTGGCAAGGAAAAGCTGTCTTGTACCATTGCATTTTTCTCCCAAACGAAGGACACTAGAAAGAAAATTTTAAAGCCTCCTGTTAGGCCATCATCTACACGACATAGCCCTGAATTTTCCAATGCGCAGCTCTTTGCAAAAGAGAGATATTGGCAAGGAAAAGCTGTCTTGTACCTTTGCATTTTTCTCCCAAACGAAGGACACTAGAATTAAAATTTTAAAGCCTCCTGTTAGGCCATCATCTACACGACATAGCCCTGAATTTTCCAATGCGCAGCTCATTGCAAAAGAGAGATATTGGCATGGAAAAGCTGTCTTGTACCTTTGCATTTTTCTCCCAAACGAAGGACACTAGAATTAAAATTTTACAGCCTCCTGTTATGCCATCATCTACACGACATAGCCCTGAATTTTCCAATGCGCAGCTCTTTGCAAAAGAGAGATATTGGCAAGGAAAAGCTGTCTTGTACCTTTGCATTTTTCTCCCAAACGAAGGACACTAGAAAGAAAATTTTAAAGCCTCCTGTTAGGCCATCATCTACACGACATAGCCCTGAATTTTCCAATGCGTAGCTCTTTGCAAAAGAGAGATATTGGCAAGGAAAAGCTGTCTTGTACCTTTGCATTTTTCTCCCAAACGAAGGACACTAGAATTGAAATTTTAAAGCCTCCTGTTAGGCCATCATCTACACGACATAGCCCTGAATTTTCCAATGCGCAGCTCTTTGCAAAAGAGAGATATTGGCAAGGAAAAGCTGTCTTGTACCATTGCATTTTTCTCCCAAACGAAGGACACTAGAAAGAAAATTTTAAAGCCTCCTGTTAGGCCATCATCTACACGACATAGCCCTGAATTTTCCAATGCGTAGCTCTTTGCAAAAGAGAGATATTGGCAAGGAAAAGCTGTCTTGTACCATTGCATTTTTCTCCCAAACGAAGGACACTAGAAATAAAATTTTAAAGCCTCCTGTTAGGCCATCATCTACACGACATAGCCCTGAATTTTCCAATGCGCAGCTCTTTGCAAAAGAGAGATATTGGCAAGGAAAAGCTGTCTTGTACCTTTGCATTTTTCTCCCAAACGAAGGACACTAGAATTAAAATTTTAAAGCCTCCTGTTAGGCCATCATCTACACGACATAGCCCTGAATTTTCCAATGCGTAGCTCTTTGCAAAAGAGAGATATTGGCAAGGAAAAGCTGTCTTGTACCATTGCATTTTTCTCCCAAACGAAGGACACTAGAAAGAAAATTTTAAAGCCTCCTGTTAGGCCATCATCTACACGACATAGCCCTGATTTTTTTCCAATGCGCAGCTCTTTGCAAAAGAGAGATATTGGCAAGGAAAAGCTGTCTTGTACCATTGCATTTTTCTCCCAAACGAAGGACACTAGAAAGAAAATTTTAAAGCCTCCTGTTAAGCCATCATCTACACGACATAGCCCTGAATTTTCCAATGCGCAGCTCTTTGCAAAAGAGAGATATTGGCAAGGAAAAGCTGTCTTGTACCATTGCATTTTTCTCCCAAACGAAGGACACTAGAAAGAAAATTTTAAAGCCTCCTGTTAGGGCATCATCTACACGACATAGCCCTGAATTTTCCAATGCGTAGCTCTTTGCAAAAGAGAGATATTAGCAAGGAAAAGCTGTCTTGTACCTTTGCATTTTTCTCCCAAACGAAGGACACTAGAAAGAAAATTTTAAAGCCTCCTGTTAGGCCATCATCTACAAGACATAGCCCTGAATTTTCCAATGCGCAGCTCTTTGCAAAAGAGAGATATTGGCAAGGAAAAGCTGTCTTGTACCTTTGCATTTTTCTCCCAAACGAAGGTCACTAGAAAGAAAATTTTAAAGCCTCCTGTTAGGCCATCATCTACACGACATAGCCCTGAATTTTCAAATGCGCAGCTCTTTGCAAAAGAGAGATATTGGCAAGGAAAAGCTGTCAGGTACCTTTGCATTTTTCTCCCAAACGAAGGACACTAGAATTAAAATTTTATAGCCTCCTGTTAGGCCATCAGCTACACGACATAGCCCTGAATTTTCCAAAGCGCAGCTCTTTGCAAAAGAGAGATATTGGCAAGGAAAAGCTGTCTTGTACCTTTGCATTTTTCTCCCAAACGAAGGTCACTAGAAATAAAATTTTAAAGCCTCCTGTTAGGCCATCATCTACACGACATAGCCCTGAATTTTCCAATGCGTAGCTCTTTGCAAAAGAGAGATATTGGCAAGGAAAAGCTATCTTGTACCTTTGCATTTTTCTCCCAAACGAAGGACACTAGAATTAAAATTTTAAAGCCTCCTGTTAGGCCATCATCTACACGACATAGCCCTGAATTTTCCAATGCGCAGCTCTTTGCAAAAGAGAGATATTGGCAAGGAAAAGCTGTCTTGTACCATTGCATTTTTCTCCCAAACGAAGGACACTAGAAAGAAAATTTTAAAGCCTCCTGTTAGGCCATCATCTACACGACATAGCCCTGAATTTTCCAATGCGTAGCTCTTTGCAAAAGAGAGATATTGGCAAGGAAAAGCTGTCTTGTACCTTTGCATTTTTCTCCCAAACGAAGGACACTAGAATTAAAATTTTAAAGCCTCCTGTTAGGCCATCATCTACACGACATAGCTCTGAATTTTCCAATGCGCAGCTCTTTGCAAAAGAGAGATATTGGCAAGGAAAAGCTGTCTTGTACCTTTGCATTTTTCTCCCAAACGAAGGACACTAGAATTATAATTTTAAAGCCTCCTGTTAGGCCATCATCTACACGACATAGCCCTGAATTTTCCAATGCGCAGCTCTTTGCAAAAGAGAGATATTGGCAAGGAAAAGCTGTCTTGTACCTTTGCATTTTTCTCCCAAACGAAGGACACTAGAAAGAAAATTTTAAAGCCTCCTGTTAGGCCATCATCTACAAGACATAGCCCTGAATTTTCCAATGCGCAGCTCTTTGCAAAAGAGAGATATTGGCAAGGAAAAGCTGTCTTGTACCTTTGCATTTTTCTCCCAAACGAAGGTCACTAGAAAGAAAATTTTAAAGCCTCCTGTTAGGCCATCATCTACACGACATAGCCCTGAATTTTCCAATGCGCAGCTCTTTGCAAAAGAGAGATATTGGCAAGGAAAAGCTGTCAGGTACCTTTGCATTTTTCTCCCAAACGAAGGACACTAGAATTAAAATTTTATAGCCTCCTGTTAGGCCATCAGCTACACGACATAGCCCTGAATTTTCCAAAGCGCAGCTCTTTGCAAAAGAGAGATATTGGCATGGAAAAGCTGTCTTGTACCTTTGCATTTTTCTCCCAAACGAAGGTCACTAGAAAGAAAATTTTAAAGCCTCCTGTTAGGCCATCATCTACACGACATAGCCCTGAATTTTCCAATGCGTAGCTCTTTGCAAAAGAGAGATATTGGCAAGGAAAAGCTATCTTGTACCTTTGCATTTTTCTCCCAAACGAAGGACACTAGAATTAAAATTTTAAAGACTCCTGTTAGGCCATCATCTACACGACATAGCCCTGAATTTTCCAATGCGCAGCTCTTTGCAAAAGAGAGATATTGGCAAGGAAAAGCTGTCTTGTACCATTGCATTTTTCTCCCAAACGAAGGACACTAGAAAGAAAATTTTAAAGCCTCCTGTTAGGCCATCATCTACACGACATAGCCCTGAATTTTCCAATGCGTAGCTCTTTGCAAAAGAGAGATATTGGCAAGGAAAAGCTGTCTTGTATCTTTGCATTTTTCTCCCAAACGAAGGACACTAGAAAGAAAATTTTAAAGCCTCCTGTTAGGCCATCATCTACACGACATAGCCCTGATTTTTCCAATGCGCAGCTCTTTGCAAAAGAGAGATATTGGCAAGGAAAAGCTGTCTTGTACCATTGCATTTTTCTCCCAAACGAAGGACACTAGAAAGAAAATTTTAAAGCCTCCTGTTAGGCCATCATCTACACGACATAGCCCTGAATTTTCCAATGCGCAGCTCTTTGCAAAAGAGAGATATTGGCAAGGAAAAGCTGTCTTGTACCTTTGCATTTTTCTCCCAAACGAAGGACACTAGAATTAAAATTTTAAAGCCTCCTGTTAGGCCATCATCTACACGACATAGCCCTGAATTTTCCAATGCGCAGCTCATTGCAAAAGAGAGATATTGGCATGGAAAAGCTGTCTTGTACCTTTGCATTTTTCTCCCAAACGAAGGACACTAGAATTAAAATTTTACAGCCTCCTGTTATGCCATCATCTACACGACATAGCTCTGAATTTTCCAATGCGCAGCTCTTTGCAAAAGAGAGATATTGGCAAGGAAAAGCTGTCTTGTACCTTTGCATTTTTCTCCCAAACGAAGGACACTAGAATTAAAATTTTAAAGCCTCCTGTTAGGCCATCATCTACACGACATAGCCCTGAATTTTCCAATGCGCAGCTCTTTGCAAAAGAGAGATATTGGCAAGGAAAAGCTGTCTTGTACCATTGCATTTTTCTCCCAAACGAAGGACACTAGAAAGAAAATTTTAAAGCCTCCTGTTAGGCCATCATCTACACGACATAGCCCTGAATTTTCCAATGCGCAGCTCTTTGCAAAAGAGAGATATTGGCAAGGAAAAGCTGTCTTGTACCATTGCATTTTTCTCCCAAACGAAGGACACTAGAAAGAAAATTTTAAAGCCTCCTGTTAGGCCATCATCTACACGACATAGCCCTGAATTTTCCAATGCGCAGCTCTTTGCAAAAGAGAGATATTGGCAAGAAAAAGCTGTCTTGTACCATTGCATTTTTCTCCCAAACGAAGGACACTAGAAAGAAAATTTTAAAGCCTCCTGTTAGGCCATCATCTACACGACATAGCCCTGAATTTTCCAATGCGTAGCACTTTGCAAAAGAGAGATATTGGCAAGGAAAAGCTGTCTTGTACCTTTGCATTTTTCTCCCAAACGAAGGACACTAGAAAGAAAATTTTAAAGCCTCCTGTTAGGCCATCATCTACACGACATAGCCCTGAATTTTCCAATGCGTAGCTCTTTGCAAAAGAGAGATATTGGCAAGGAAAAGCTGTCTTGTACCTTTGCATTTTTCTCCCAAACGAAAATTGGAAAATTCAGGGCTATGTCGTGTAGATGATGGCCTAACAGGAGGCTTTAAAATTTTAATTCTAGTGTCCTTCGTTTGGGAGAAAAATGCAAAGGTACCTGACAGCTTTTCCTTGCCAATATCTCTCTTTTGCAAAGAGCTGCGCATTGGAAAATTCAGGGATATGTCGTGTAGATGATGGCATAACAGGAGGCTTTAAAATTTTAATTCTAGTGTCCTTCGTTTGGGAGAAAAATGCAAAGGTACAAGACAGCTTTTCCTTGCCAATATCTCTCTTTTGCAAAGAGCTGCGCATTGGAAAATTCAGGGCTATGTCGTGTAGATTATGGCATAACAGGAGGCTGTAAAATTTTAATTCTAGTGTCCTTCGTTTGGGAGAAAAATGCAAAGGTACAAGACAGCTTTTCCATGCCAATATCTCTCTTTTGCAAAGAGCTGCGCATTGGAAAATTCAGGGCTATGTCGTGTAGATGATGGCCTAACAGGAGGCTTTAAAATTTTCTTTCTAGTGTCCTTCGTTTGGGAGAAAAATGCAAAGATACAAGACAGCTTTTCCTTGCCAATATCTCTCTTTTGCAAAGAGCTACGCATTGGAAAATTCAGGGCTATGTCGTGTAGATGATGGCCTAACAGGAGGCTTTAAAATTTTCTTTCTAGTGTCCTTCGTTTGGGAGAAAAATGCAAAGATACAAGACAGCTTTTCCTTGCCAATATCTCTCTTTTGCAAAGAGCTACGCATTGGAAAATTCAGGGCTATGTCGTGTAGATGATGGCCTAACAGGAGGCTTTAAAATTTTCTTTCTAGTGTCCTTCGTTTGGGAGAAAAATGCAAAGGTACAAGACAGCTTTTCCATGCCAATATCTCTCTTTTGCAAAGAGCTGCGCATTGGAAAATTCAGGGCTATGTCGTGTAGATGATGGCTTAACAGGAGGCTTTAAAATTTTCTTTCTAGTGTCCTTCGTTTGGGAGAAAAATGCAATGGTACAAGACAGCTTTTCCTTGCCAATATCTCTCTTTTGCAAAGAGCTGCGCATTGGAAAAATCAGGGCTATGTCGTGTAGATGATGGCCTAACAGGAGGCTTTAAAATTTTAATTCTAGTGTCCTTCGTTTGGGAGAAAAATGCAAAGGTACAAGACAGCTTTTCCTTGCCAATATCTCTCTTTTGCAAAGAGCTACGCATTGGAAAATTCAGGGCTATGTCGTGTAGATGATGGCCTAACAGGAGGCTTTAAAATTTTCTTTCTAGTGTCCTTCGTTTGGGAGAAAAATGCAAAGGTACAAGACAGCTTTTCCTTGCCAATATCTCTCTTTTGCAAAGAGCTACGCATTGGAAAATTCAGGGCTATGTCGTGTAGATGATGGCCGAACAGGAGGCTTTAAAATTTTAATTCGTGTCCTTCGTTTGGGAGAAAAATGCAAAGGTACAAGACAGCTTTTCCTTGCCAATATCTCTCTTTTGCAAAGAGCTGCGCATTGGAAAATTCAGGGCTATGTCGTGTAGATGATGGCCTAACAGGAGGCTTTAAAATTTTCTTTCTAGTGTCCTTCGTTTGGGAGAAAAATGCAAAGATACAAGACAGCTTTTCCTTGCCAATATCTCTCTTTTGCAAAGAGCTACGCATTGGAAAATTCAGGGCTATGTCGTGTAGATGATGGCCTAACAGGAGGCTTTAAAATTTTCTTTCTAGTGTCCTTCGTTTGGGAGAAAAATGCAAAGATACAAGACAGCTTTTCCTTGCCAATATCTCTCTTTTGCAAAGAGCTACGCATTGGAAAATTCAGGGCTATGTCGTGTAGATGATGGCCTAACAGGAGGCTTTAAAATTTTCTTTCTAGTGTCCTTCGTTTGGGAGAAAAATGCAAAGGTACAAGACAGCTTTTCCATGCCAATATCTCTCTTTTGCAAAGAGCTGCGCATTGGAAAATTCAGGGCTATGTCGTGTAGATGATGGCTTAACAGGAGGCTTTAAAATTTTCTTTCTAGTGTCCTTCGTTTGGGAGAAAAATGCAATGGTACAAGACAGCTTTTCCTTGCCAATATCTCTCTTTTGCAAAGAGCTGCGCATTGGAAAAATCAGGGCTATGTCGTGTAGATGATGGCCTAACAGGAGGCTTTAAAATTTTAATTCTAGTGTCCTTCGTTTGGGAGAAAAATGCAAAGGTACAAGACAGCTTTTCCTTGCCAATATCTCTCTTTTGCAAAGAGCTACGCATTGGAAAAT